>NC_052960.1:3368585-4006918 GCF_013358895.1 Oreochromis aureus
AGCAACATTGCACTAGACCATGTCGGTTCACTGGAGATCTGCTCAGGCTTCTCCATCTGCTCCCTCTGCCTGCCTCAGCAGCCAGCTGCACCACCCGCGTGTGTGTGCGTGTGTGTGTGTGTGCGCGTGTGTGCGCATGTGTGTGTGTGTGTGTGTGTGTGTGGGAGAGAGACGGCAAAGATAGGTACATCCGTGTTTTATTATTTGATTTATTTGTGTACATAGTGTGCTCACATCTCCATACACCATGTGCCCTTCTAACTACTGTGTTACCTTCCAGGAACTGTTGCTATGCGAATTGCAGTCAATTTGTTGTCAAGCACAGTCGCGGGGTTTTTCCCCCCCCCCTCCCTTTTTACGTCTCCACAGAGGAAGTTCTTTGGGGCTTTGGTGTAGCAGCTGTTTGGTTCACATCTTTTCAGCATCAAGCCTCAAATCCCTCCCCCTACGCACCCAGAGGTCTGCTTGATGGAAACATCCACATACTGTCTACATTGCCCCACACAATACTGTTTCACATGGCAGGGCCAGCGTCTCACAGCCAAGTGTGTGTGCGCTGAATGGGATTAGCCTTTGCATGGCTTTACCCAAGTTGCTCCACTCTGAATAAGAGGCGCCCTCCTCTACATACATTAGGCATATGTTCTACCCCCTTACCTTTGCTCAGATTATACACTATACAGGTGTGTTTGTCTGTGTACTCAGATATGTATATGTGGCTAAGCATGCGTGTTTGTGGTGGGAGCTGAGCACAAGGATAAAGTCTTAATTAAATCAAACAGTGTAAACCTGTTCAGTGGCTGTAATCAACTGCCCCAGTGCGCCTTATCTAGCACTGCCAACGGATGCTCTGCCATCTGTTATGTAGATCGATACACTCACACATCACAGAAGAAATGGATTAGTGGCTATAAAGACCCTCTCCCTTTTCTCCCTCTCTCCCCCTTTTTGCCTTATGATGTAAATAGACCATATATTCCCCATTCACGTTCTCCTGCATCGTGCACAGTCATGACAGACATCGCTGCATATTTTCTTACGAGACATCACCATTCTAGTACTATGAGTGGGTGGGGGTGGGGTGTAAATATACACCGAATATCAATATTTAATAAAATGAATTAAAATCCATCCTCAGATAACCTTAGCTAAGCAAACTTTTAATTAAATTGGTTCCACTGAAAAACGTCCAACACTAGACACACTTCAGCGGGATTTATGGTCCAGCAGAGGAAGCGTGTTTGCTGTCCGCTCCAGTCTGGGGACTGCCCGACTGCCTGCAGAGAGCTCTGGTGTCAAATGGAGGCAGTGTACAAAGTTTGGGGTACAACCGGTCTGTGGGCCACTCTTACTTGTACTGCTGATGGTCCATTAGGCAGCTGCAGAGGAGAGCAAAGTTAAAACATGCAAAGAGCTGAAGTAAATCTGAGTGTTAAAAACAAGAGGCTCCACTGCAGCCACTGTCTGTGCTCCCATTCCCAGGAACGCCGCTGTCACTCTGCTCTCTATTCCAGCCCACTTGTCAACATTTAAAAGACACTTTCATCAGCGGTGCTCAGTCAGGATCTTGGAGGACTGCACAGGAGCACATGTTGCATTTCCCTCTGTTCAAACTCAAATGTGTAGACGGACACATTAGCAGGACCATAAGTTATGCTTTATCTTGACAAAGTTGTCTCCAAATTCAAAGCATGTTAATGGTTCAGTCGCACAGCGACCTCCTTTTTCTGCAACCAGTTGCAATTTGTGGTGACTAAATGGTTGCCTGGAGTGAGGTTGGTGTTGCTCACTCACTCGCTAGTTGCCTGACAGGAGGCAACCTTCCTGCAAACAGTTGCAGTCTGATTTAGACTGACCCCAGTCACTACCGTAAATCACTACACTGTTTATGTAGACAGATTACTAACATGTTGCCATCAGTATGAATGAGTCAATGAGCAAAACTTGAGGAGTCTTGACTCAACTGGCTGCCAGCTGCCTGTAATATGGTTATACTGGAGCAGGAAGGTTGCTGAGCACAAATGTAATAGTTAAATATCAATTTATGTTAAATGAGAACTTCTGTCTACGTAGACGGCAATAAACGTGATTTTCAACAATTTATTGCAGTTAATTGCTGTGTTGTAAGAAATATAATACGGTTGGCATGTAGTTGCCGACTGGAGTCTCTTATCTTATCGAATTAAACAGGTATCGACAAAGTTTGACTTTGAGGACATAATTTGCAGTTTGAAAAGGGTGACAGATTGCAGTAATGTTGTTAGTTAAGTGTAGTAATATTATGGTACCGTGGGGTGTCTGTACCTCTACAAAGTACTGTAGCAAAACAACTCATGCATGCCAAATAATCACTACATTTTTACTCTTCCGCTCTCGTTCCTCAGGTGCTGCACTGCTGTGTGGCTGGATCTAACCTGCACACCCAGCAGAGCCACTATCTGCTCACCCTGTCTGACTTGTCCAGTGACTATGACCTCATGCTGGGTCAGGTTAAGAGCTTCGAGCCACCCCCGTCACAGGCAACCACCACGGACTTTGGCAACCTACTCACTGTGGCTGAGGGTAAGGGCAGGAAAATGTCATTTTCTAAGAGCATCTGAATCTGTTTTGAGAAAGATCGCACTGCACAAAAAGGTGATTTAGTGTTAATTGTTGTATAGTATGTGTTGGTATGTACGTAGGTTTACATATGAGGGCAGTTGGTACTTGATGCCAGCTGCTGCGTCGTAAGCGGTGATGACAATCCCTTTTAATGTTTTGGATACTGCTTCCAGCTCTATATATTATAGTTCCTATATTATAGCTCCTAGAATATGGAGCCAAACTCTCTACCCTGTCTGCCGCCACCCTCCCACCCCCACAAAAAATCATCCAAAACAGGTTACAGGTAAAAGCAAACTCTAAGTAGGCCATCCATTTGGAGCCTCTCCATTAAATGTCAATATCTTATTAAAAGTATGAAAAGGAAATCAACCATCACAGGGAATGGAATGTTCACATTAGTACTCAGCCCAAAGAGAAGACCCATTATGGGGTTTAGATTTTTAAAAAAAAATCTTTTTTGTGACCTTGTGATTCCATTAGGCAATATATTCCTCTTTCTCTCTCGTGTCCTCAACTTCTAAAAAGTCCTCAAAGCCCAAATACACAATGTGAATGTCTACTGAAACAATGTAAGAAATTCAAACAGAAGCTTTTGTCTAGAAAATTTCATCACACCTCTGCTTTTTTTCTTTTCTTTTTTTTTTGGTGCACAGCTGCACAGAGTCTTGGTTGAAATAACAAAACACTATCAAAAGGGCAAACCAAAGAGTGCCGGCCTAGTTATATTCATGCCCTCACCTCATATTGATCAAGTCACATCAAAGGGCCAGTGCATCTCTAATGCAGCTTGGCCTGCTTTCTAAAGAGCTTTCTCCACTTTGATGGGGGATGATGGTATTGATAGCACTGTCACAATGCAAGAGTGCATCTTCTTGTTTTTCCCACATCACTGCAGAATAAAGCACGGCATGCCTTTCACTTGGGAGTAAAAACCTGTACATTTACATAAATGCAATCTGCAAAGTACAGTTCTATTCAGCAGTGTGCAAAGATGGTGGTTCTCATTAGCACTTGGCCAGTCTCAATGGTTGTCCATTGTAAGAAGACTCAATGGCCTTTTCAAAGTTGTCTCTTATGATTAGATGCTACCTACTTAGAGGTGTGCTAGCTAAGCTATTGTGAGAAATGAATAAAGTAGCCCTATTAGTAATCATGAATCAGATTTGGTTTTGTGTAAAAGGAGCTAATAAAGAGTGTAACATGTCGACACACAAATGTGGAGCTTTTTAAATATTGTTAAGAAAGTCTACATTGAACATATTATAAAAGACAGCCCTGTGTGCAGCCGTATTCTAAACCCATTGGTCATTTTTACTATTGATCCATGTGTTACACTTTCTTGCTTGTATTTTTCATCAGAGATGGTCTCCGTGTTTTCATCCTTCCCATCGTTTTTCTCCCACCAGAAAAGCGTCGCCGCAACATGGAGCTGATCCCGCTGACGGCACGGATGGTCATGACACACCTTGTGAACCATTTGGGCCATCATCCCCTGAGCGGCGGCCCCGCTCTCCTCCACAGCCTCGTGAGCGAAAATCATGACAACCCATACGTGGAGTCGTCCGAGCTGTCCTCCGAGGTCTTTAAAAGCCCCAACCTGCAGCTTTTTGTCTTCAACGACAGCACACTGGTGTCCTACCTGCAGATCCCTGCCGAGACTCCCACCGTCGGACAGCCCCTTCACACTTCCTCCCAAGTGCGCATCATTGTCCGGGACATCTCGGGCAAGTACTCGTGGGATGGTGCCATCCTCTACTGCACCGCCCATGAAGACTTTGATGTGGGAGCCTTTAAACCAGTTGACCCTTCCCTTTCTGCAGCCACTGCAGTCAACCACAGCAGAAACCCACCCCCCTCCCCAGTAGCACTGCACAAGCGTCATTGCTCAGGCTCCGATTGCCTCTCCAACTCTTGCGAGGAGGATGAGTTTGATGTTCTCGATAAGCTTTTGGAGGACCTCGGACACAGCAGCCCAGAATGTCTTCCCCAGCCACGACTTAAGCTTAACCAGCCGGCCGCGTCACCCCACGGAATGAACCTTGAGCAAGAGAACGCCATCCTGGAAGCCATTCATCGTCAGACTCAGCAGGAGGAGGAGCAAGTGAGGAGGTGGGAGGCTGATGTAAGCTTTCGGGCTGACTGCCAGAGGGAACCATCCCACCAGGAACCAAAAGCTCCTTTTTACTTCTGCCGGCTGCTGCTTAATGATCTTGGCATGAACTCTTGGGATCGCAGGTATTACAGACAGACTGAAAATAGCCTGATCTTTACTGAAAGAAACAAATAGAGGAAAGTGGGATTTTAAGAGAAGTCAGACAACGGTCTGTTACTTATTGGTCACTAGTCTAAAAACAACACATTAAATGCAGGCAATCAGAGAGAAAGAACAAGACACATCCTCTTGTTAAGTCTGACACCAAGTCACTTTCTTCATCTTCAAAGTAACTCAGCTGTTGGCTTGTTACTCAAAGAGAGAGAGAGGATGAATTTAAAGGCACATTGGAGTCCGCAGTGTCTTAATCTCCTCTCCACAGGATAAGAGTGCCCAGCTGTTTTCACTAAGGTCTAGCTTGCAGAGCCTCATCTTTGCTGTTCTGCCCCGTAAATTAAAAGCTTACACCTCTTAATGGTGACGGTGTAACGTGCACACAACAAGAGGAGATTGTGGCTTGCACCTGTGCCTATTTTTTTTTTTTTGGTCCTTGGTCATCAGATCTGCAAAACAAAACTTTGGTTTAACACTTATTTTCTTTGTGATGATTTAAGCCGCTGATGGCGATTTTAGTTTTAGATTAAAATCATCATGTCTAATCTAATCAAGACTTGTTGTTGTTCAACAGGAAAAGCTTCCATTTGCTGAAGAAAAACTCTAAACTCTTACGGGAACTGAAGAACTTGGACTCCAGGCAGTGGTAAAGTTCACCTGGGAGTTTTGTATCATCTTGTGATGATTTGTTGCCTGTAATGTATTGTGTTTTCCTGATCGCTCATAAACATGTTTCTGAATGAGTAAAATTAACTCTTAGCATGTCCTGCGAGCGCTCCGGTTTTCCAAGACGGCAGTATGTGCTCCCTTCCTCCTCCATGAATTTCCTAATCTGTGCCAACTCCTGCTGAGCACAGCCCTGGAAGTCTCCCTCCATCACTCTCGCCGTCCTGTTCTTATCGTTCTTACTGGACTCTCGAAGTCCAATCAATAAGTGCTCTACACATTGCTAATGACAGGAGGTTATTAAAGAATGCCCTCAGGAGTGGACCGTTTTCTCCCAGACGGTAGACTTGGTTGGACAATAACAACCTGTGCGCAATCATGCAAAGTCTCCTAAATGTACTCCAGCACAATGTACTGCCATGGCAACAGGGAAAGTAGGATGGGGGGGCTTTGCTGCCATTCTTCTTTTTTTTTTTTTTTTTTTTTTTTTTTTTTTTAAACATGATTTTAAAGCTGATGGAGAGATAGCAGACGGGTTTTTGGAGATAAACATTTTTTTCCCATCTGTGCTTGAGATTTTTATTCAGCAATTCAGTTACACAATTTACCTTGATTAGCAAGATGTAGTCCAAGCATTTCATCCAGAGTAGCTCAAGTAGTTAAAGGCTTTTCAAGTTCTGTTACAACTGTTAAACTGGTTTGTGTAGCTGTTGTTCTTTTAATGCTGGCTGCTTTTTATTTTTGTTGTTTTTCTGTAGCCGAGAGACGCACAAGATTGCTGTGTTCTACATTGGAGAAGGCCAAGAAGACAAGTGCTCCATTTTATCTAACAGTGCAGGAAGCCAGGACTATGAAGACTTTGTATCTGGACTGGGATGGGAGGTGCAAACCACAGCTTTAAATCAAATCTTTGCATTCATATTTGCACAAAGTTGTACAGCCGCAATCAGAAAAGAGTAACTTGTGCTTGTATGTTTCAGGTGGACCTAGCCACGCACTGTGGCTTTATGGGCGGACTCCAGAGGAATGGCAGCACAGGTCTAACGGCTCCTTATTATGCTACCTCCACTGTGGAAGTCATTTTCCACGTCTCAACGCGTATGCCATCTGATTCTGATGACTGCCTCACCAAAAAGGTAAAAAATCCCCATCAGCTTTGTTTTTTAAGCTTGTATTGACTATTCGCACATCTGGATTGTCTGTATTGAATTACTTGCACACCTTAAGTTCTAAGTGCGTTAGAAAAAGAAGAATGTACTGCAGTGAAATGGCTACACAGCCATGCCTGCCCAGAGCAGTATGTTGTTGCAGCCTTCAGCTCTGTGTTAAGCTGTGATCAGGAGGTGTGACTCCAGAGTGTGGGCATTGATTAGTGACCCTGGCCAGGAAGGCCTGAGGAGTAGAGAATCGCAGGCGCGTGAGTGAAGAGAGGGCATGTGCTGCTGTGGTAATGACTATGATTCTGCTAGCCCCTGCCCCCCTCCCTGTGTGCTGTGACCAGGGCCTGGATTCAGCCATTAGCTCTCCCTGCTAGGGCAGGCGCCGGCCGGATGCCGGCAGGATCCTTTTATCCAATTCCTGCTGCCGCCACAGGAGCGATCGATTTGGTTCTGCAGTGGGATTCTGAGCTGTAGTGCAGCAGTAGCAGTTAACAGAAAGAAATGAGCCGCAAGGCCCCTGCCCGTGCTGCCAATCTTCTCATACAGTACCCTGCTGAGGAGGGAAATTCATCAGGCTCTCCTCATATCCAACCACACTCCAGCCCTCAACAGACATCCCCCTCTCCATTTCACAAATAATCGCCTACTCATTCCAAACCCATCCTGGAACTGTGTTTAGTGGCCACAGAAATTAGTCTGAGGAAAGATTTTGTCTTGGTTTGTCCAGAGTGTGGCGCTGGAGGGGTGGCTGTGCCCAAAGCGGCGTGTGCTGCCACTCTGCTCTCATTCAGTTTCACCAGGAACTTCTGTAATTGCTCGTGCTCACCTCGCACAGATCTCCACACCAGCTACAGGTCCGAGAGAAATTTGCAGGCTGGGCCGCTTGCTCCGATGTTTCAGAAAACGATGGGAAGGTAAAGAGAAGAGAAAGTGGTATGAAAAAATTGGAATGAGAAACAAGCTTTGTCTGTGTCTAAGTACGATGTTTCTCTGTCAATTTAAAAATAACACTTTTAGTCCAGCAGTCACCCACTTTACTTGCTGTAACCATAGAGGCATACTGTAGGGGAGAGACGGATGGGGTAGCTCTCGCTGAGTAGATTGCCTGTTTGAAGCTGATGGAAGGGGGGGAAAGCCAAACCTAAAAGAAAAGAGGGAAAACCATGAATTCCTCAATCCAATTGTGGGTTTTAAGGCACTGCAGGCTGTAGCAGCAGCAGCTGGCTTCAGTAATGCATTTATAGAAATGACCTGCAGGGTTGGGGTCAGGCCATGTGGACGATGTGGATGTGTGTGTGAAAGCGAGGGAGATGGACGGGTGCCTTAGCCGTCCCAGTTACCCTCAGGCGCTACATCTTAACTAGGTTGCTGCAGGTTGTTTTCATTAGGATGCTCTTGTCTTCTGGATCCTTTGGGTGGCAGTTTCCATGTATGTGAACCCCACTTGGGTGGAAGGTCAAAGTGGGCTAATTGGACAAGAGCCTTTGACTTGAATCACATTTTATTAAGGAAGTCTCAAACATTTGGATGTGATTAACAAGGGGATAAATGGGTTGACGCAGAAGATGATTGACTAGAGCATAAGCATCCTCATTAAACTTGTCATTCAGCTAATCCAAATGCTAATATCTTAACCCAAATTAACATCCCACTGCTGATTGTCTGCAGCAAATGCATATTCAACATTTTCTCTGAAATTGTCCCAGTGACTGACCTGGCTGGTACCTGCTGATCCTTGGACAGACAGACTGAACTGGCGAGCTCCAGTAATCAGCATGCCGTGGATTTGTTTAAGATTAGCGTATTACCATAATTAAGGGCTTATAATAGAATGTGCTAATTGCATTTTTGGTGGCGAGGGCATGTTTCTTAATGGCTCATTAGGCCAACAGTACATTGGCAGATGTTTTCTTCTGAGTAGAGACTCACTTTTCAGTGTCCATGATACTCTGAAAAATGGAAGGACTGCTTGATTCGACATCACTGGACCACCAGCTAATAAATGATCTACACTTGTCAGAGAATGTAATGTTGCTACTCCCATCTATTTTACTTTGAAAAGGGGAAAGCTGTTTACCTTTTTTCTTCTTTTTTTTAAACTAGCATCGGTCAATTTCCTGTCATTTAAGCAAATCTTCTTGTCCTGCCCAGTTTCATTTGTGGTTGTGAACAGAGTGGAAATGGGAAGCAATTTAACCTCTGATGGGGTAGGTTAATTGGATTTGAATTATTTCGTTTTAAAATGCTCAATTTTGTCCATTTTATGTTTGCAATTTGAATTTGTAATGAAAAAGCTATAAAAGGAGACTAAACCAGAGCCAGGCTACGATTTAGACCATTGTTTTCAAACAAAGTTTGCGATCACCTGCTCCAGAAGAAACGGTTGCTCCCAAGATGCACTAGAAAATAATATTGTCAGTCATCCTCTTCTAAAAAATCTTTTGAACCTCAGTCCGCTCCTCGGTCTCCTGGAGGCAGTGTGGGTTTTAAGTGCAGAGCGGATAAAACCCAGTTAGAAGCCCTAATCCATCCAAATTTGTGTTCCTGTCATCATCCCCAAAGCAGTGAAAATTACATTCGCTCACTAAGCTGTTGATTAGACTAATTTTGTTTGTTTGGCAGCTGCGTCACCTGGGAAACGATGAGGTGCACATAGTGTGGTCCGAGCACACCAGGGACTACCGGCGCGGCATCATCCCAACTGACTTTGGAGATGTGCTGATAGTCATCTACCCAATGAAGAAACACATGTATTTCATCCAGATCATGAAGAAACCACAGGTGACTGGCTGTGCCGAGTGGAATATTTAGGATATAGACCACTGCAGATGTTTTGACTCTTTAGGTGTAATGATCATTTAGTGGAGGTTTACTGTCATGTCTTAAGGGCACCTAAACAAAGTGAGCCATTGTTAATTCTACCTGTACTTTCCCTGCTGTAACAAGTCCGCATACAGCATGGCACTGCATTAATTTCCTGTGTTCATTAGATAATGTAGACCCTCGTCCTTCTGTTCTGTTCAGACTTTGCTCTGAATTTCATACCTTCTTTCCCTTGTTGTGGTTTCTGTCTGAAGGCTCTCAGGTCTCTCCTCCAGCGGTGCATTATTACCCACACTGTGGGTATGTGCTTTCAGAGATGGTTACTGGCCTTTGTTGGCTTGCTTTCATCTTGGTTACTCCATAGTGCTGCACTCGATGTGTGGCCTCCTCGAGGACCGTGAAATTACTTTGTCCAAGATGACTGGATTCAGATGTTCAGATGTATCCACACATTATTAAAATGCATAGTGCAAAATTCTTAAAGCACTAGTTTTCTTTCCAGTAAGTTATCTTGAGAGAGATAATCAGGAAATTGATGATGTAAATTATGTTGTAGTCTAAGCCTAACCTGAAGAAACACGTTATGTTCTTATTCTTCCATTGTTTTTATAACAATAGAAGGAGGGAAAATTCATTCAGACTGAATTTGTTTCATTCATTGTCTTCCAGTGTGAACGATCATAGTGCCAATTTATTGCCATCTCTGTTTGCATCATAGTCATTGCACTAATGGAGCGCTGGTTTTGTCCGTGTAAACAGAAAGCTAGCGAGGCCATCCTCGTCATAGAAAGCTCCACGTTTTGACTTCGTCGAATGTCAAAATTCAACGCAGGAGTTCACTAGATGCAAAACTTTATTCACTGCTGAGAGCACATTAGTTATCAAAAAGAAATTTAAATCATTTTCCTGGAACTGAATTGCTGTTAAGAAAACCCACAAAACTGCTTTTATCATTTATGAGTCACACACTAGTCGACTTCCCTCCATACATTTTCCTCAGTGCTACTCCAGGCCCACTCGTGTTCATGGAGGGCCTATTCTGGATAACCTCTGAAAACACTAACCCTTTGTGCAGGAAGCTTTCATTTCAGTTTTTTTGTCAGGGAGCTGTACAAAGAGGAATTGGAATGAAGTTGAAAAACTACAGTCGTTAAAGATCATAATTTTAAAAATGAGTTTCTGCCACAGGAAGCCTTTATCAGTGGGTGAAGGTCAGAAGAAGAGCTACCGCTGCAGTGCCGAGCCCAATCGTAAAAAAATAAAAAGTTTTATCGGAAATTTCCTCTAAATCAAAAAAACATGTAAAACCATCTACTCATATGTCTGATACTGGAGTATTTATAGTATAACTTCAGGTTTCAATCACACAGTTTAGCTCATTGGTCTGTATCGCTGATGTTATACAATATTTTATTGTTTAATTTGACTGGTTGAGTGCCAAGTTGAGGACAGCAGGGCCTTTTGGAAAGACTTTGACGTTCACGTCAACTTCCAGGTCAGTGACTATTGAGCGTCAGTGATTAAGGGCCCCCTTCCAATATGCATGAATAGACGCGTACACACACACACTATTCTTGAAATTCATTCTGCCCCTTTGTATTAAATAGCTCAATATGAGGGCATTGTATACTATTGATTGTCATTTTAATTTCATTTACCTAACATTGATTCGCATAAGATATGTGTGGTTGTCATGCAGAGTTAGGCAAAATCCAATTTCAACTTGAACCCTTCCCCTAAACAGATGGTGGAGGGTTTTTTTGTTTTGTTTTTTAAACAAAAAACATGTCTCTTAAGTACTAAAATTTGAGTTTTATTATCGACTTGTCTAATTTCTTTGTGTCTTTCTTGACTTCCTCAGGTTCCCTTCTTTGGCCCTCTGTTTAATGGCGCTATCGTCACTGGGACACTGCTGCCAAGTTTAGTACGGGCTACCTGTATCAATGCCAGCAGAGCTGTCAAGTCCCGGCTGACTCTCTACCAGAGCTTGTATCCTTTTTTTCTCAAGGCTTCTGCGTTATTTCCTCTCTCATACAGCTCCTCAGACGAGTGCAACACTTTTAAAAGATGAGGCAGTGGTTACTCAGAGAGCTCAGACTGCTAAGTTTATTAGCAACGATTTTGAAATATTTCAATTAGATGTAGATAAAACATCACCGAGATTAAATTTCCACCATGACAAGCCACCACATTTGAGTGAATTCACTGGGACATGTGGTGTGCTTTCCATGTTAGCCAAAGTACACAGCTGAGTGCAGACACTGATCTTTATGAGCTACCTGATTTACATACAACTATTAGGCCGAGGCTGTTTCACAGCCTGGAGCAACACGGGAGGCTGCGGGGCTGTTTTGGGTAAGAGAACAGATAATGTGTCATCATCTATCACTACCGTTTTATGGCGGACGAGAAGAACCAAAATAAAAGCCCCATCAACAAATGTATACAAGTGCATACACTCACACTCTCACACACTGCTCTCATCCCTACACCCATCCACCCAACTGTGTGCCGTTAAGAGCCTGACTCCAGCTGTAGTTGTCAGTTGGTTTAAAGAGAGTGTAATTACCAGTGGAGATGAATTAGCATGTGAATACCAGCAGCACAGAGTCGAGGGAGGGGTGGGAGGGTGAGATGGATGGGGGGGGGGGGCAGAGTTGGGATGGCCCCTGGAGGGGGAAACCTGATCTCCCTTAACGTCCCGCTCCTACTCGGACAGCGTGTGCGCCACCACCTCACCAGAATCACACTGCCCCTCTGGCAGTTGCTATAGAAACCTCTCCCAAGGAGGTTTAATTTGGATGGAAGACTTTGGATTGAAGATGTATGCATAATTTCAAAACTTGTTTTCAGACTCTGTGTGGATGACTATTACTTACAAAGGGCTTTTGGCCTGTCATCGTGCTGCACTGCTCACAGTGTAGGGTGTGTGCAAGTATGTGTGTGTCTGCATGCATTTCACAGTGCATCACATAGCTTGGCCCCCCCAACCCAATATCGGGCCTTGTCTGAGAGTCCCCGGGGGTATCCTGAGTGACAGATGTCTGTTACCCGACGCCAAGTGAATTAGCCCAGTGTGATTCTCAGTGCCAGAGGGGGCCGTCCACAGGCCTGCCTGGCTCTGGAAGCCTGAGGGAGTGGGGAAGCCGAGGGGTTTTTTTATTTTGTTTTTTTTTTTAAGGGGGGGGGAGGCGGTGCTGCGGCAGTAGGAGGCGCGTACTGGGACACTAAAGCCTCACCTGGCATTCCTTAGCAGAGAATCAGTTCAGCACAAAGGCATGATCTATGAGTCGAGATAAGCGCTGCCTCTGGAGTTCTGGCACTGATGGGCTGCCAGGCCTCGCACACTCCACCAGAGGAGATGAATGAAAGTGCCAGGCGGAGCGCACGGCCAAAATGAGTATCTCCATGTCTGCCTAGCCAGAGAGCTCGTGAGCACAGTGGCAAAACTATAAGCTAATGAATGTTTGGTGCTGTATGAAAAGTGATAACTTGAGATTTGATATTTTAAGAGAACATCAGAGCGCACTGGCGCAACGTCCAGCAGTGGTTCTGATCGTAAAAGAAATGGCGCGTTGGTAGCCAGGTGGAGTTACTCTTTCAGATGCTTTGATTTCAACATTGCTTTTACTGTTACACCACTCCAGGCTTTTGCATTTTTCCCTCTCCGGTCGTTTCAGTTCTGCCATCTTCTCAGGATATTGCAGCCCTTTATCTTTCACAGGTTGGAACAATGACCTGAAACTCTTTTTTTGATGAAAATCCTCATCCTTAGTTTACCCCTTCACAATGTCTTTACAATTCACAGCCTGCTCTCTGCCTGTGAGGCCACTCTCCAAGGTAATTAGTTGAATATTTCTTCAAAGAGAAGCTATATAACCCCTGTGTGTCCAGATAAAAGGCCAGTATGGCTCTGCAGCCCCCTCTCTCACTCCGTCACAGGGATCTAGAGGACTCCAGCAGTCTGCTGCAACGCTCACAGAATCTCTCGAGCTAATAGGATTTGATATTGAAAAATGACCACCAGCAACATTTTCTGAAAATACACACAGATGGGCTACAGGAGTGTTTTTCAAAAGGATACTACCTCTTGGCAGCTTTCTGTCTTTCTCATATGGCTTCGCTCTCTCGTCCTTTTTCTGCCCACATGATTTTGTCAAATCTGTGCAGTTGCATATGCCTTCTCGTGTCACGTACAGCCATCGGTGTCATTTGCGATTTGTGTCATTTTCTTCTGCCAGGACACAACCTTGGCCTCATAGGCATCATATCACAAGCCTCTCACAGACAACTCATAATGTATCATTTATTATTTATATGGCTGATAGGAAATGCAGCTGGTCTGGCTTTGTGTTCTAAGTGTATTGTTGGCCATTCGCGGCTGCATTTTGAATACTTGAGACCACAAAATGTTCAATCAAAAACAACTTTGAATTAAATGTAACCACATTTGTTTTTACAGATTTCTCTGAAACATGGATGTTAATCGGGCCCGCGCTTGCAAATGTAAGAAGCTTAAAACCAAAAACAGCTGTTAGTTTGTTAGTGACACATGGACCAAACCTGCCACTGCACTGTCTCGCTGTCTGCTGCCATTCACTGTATGAGAAAGGTCCTTCATACTGTCAGTATAGAATAATGTCGTCATCCAGAAGGTGGGATTCATTTCACTCTTCAACAAGCACTTGAGTTTGATGTGCCGTCCATCACCCTTTGTGATGGGGGTATTGTTAAAGGTAAAGTGTGTGTGTGTGTGTTTGTGTGGGGTGATGGCAAGTTACTAATAGGTGAGACAATGCAAAACTGACCTTGATTCAGAGGCATAGCCTTCCTACTGGACAGAATCAATAGCTTTTGCACACTGCCCTTAGTCCCCATCCTTTGCTCTGACACACAAGTAAACACACACACAGATCCATCTCCAGGCAGCGATCAATAACCATAATCTGTTTCTGCCCATCGCCAGTCATGCGAGCCAGGCTTTTAGGTAGCGTGTGTGTGTGCAGCAGCAGAAAGAGGAGAGGAAGGCTTGATCCTTTCAGTGGAACCCAAAAAGCTGCTTAACTCTGTCATGTTCCCTCACAGGCTCATGTGAGCATATCTGCAGTCCCCCAGCTCGAAACAAGATGTACATCTTTGCAACGGATGTATGCTGGAAACATAATGGATATGATATTCTGCATGTACTCCTTTTGTATGCCGTTTCTGCATCCCCAGACGCCGTCATAATTAGTACAGTTGCCGCATTGACCGTGACACATTCTCACACCCTTTCTGAGCAAGTTATTGTCCCGGTCTCATCGCGTCTTTGTCTCACGCCAGCATGTTCTTTTGTATACTGTAAGATTCTTCACCTAGCGGAGATGAAAGTGCGCCTGTATGCATGATAGGGTGTCATGAATAGGATCTGCCATGTTAGTGTTGTCTCCCATGAATTATTTAGCATCGTTGATAGGTCTAATTTGCCAGCTGTTGTGCCATAACTGTTGGCAGACTGATGGATAATACTCAGCAGTCTATATCACTATGGAGCACAGTGCTTGACTGGGCACAGTGAGACGCCAAGCTAGTCATTATAAGCTGGATTCATGTAATGGTCTGAGCTGATGTGAGTATAGCCAACTTCCTGTTCACTGGAAGCGGGGCTGACCAACTGAAAGTAATTTGTAATCTGCAGTAACTTTTGTAGCGGGAGTTGGACAGCTTGACTTGTTGCATGATTTATGATAAGTGATTGTCAGCATATTGTTTTTACTGGATGCAAACCGTGTAGTCGGAGGTGGTTGGCCACTGTTGGATGAGAAGGTAGCTGGAGTTGGGTGAGGGGCGAGGGGCTAGTTCGGACTTGAAGTGTCCCTGCTTGGAGTTGGCAGGGCTAAGTTTGGGCGGAGGCTGGCATTGGCTTTGATAGGGTGGTTGAGAGTTTACACATTATTTCAGGGGGCTGCAAAGAGAGGAGGGGGCTCTCCCCAACTGAATGTTTTAACCTAATCCCATTATCAGTGTAGCGCACTGCCTCCCATCTCTTCCCCCTTCTTATCCCTGCTCCCTCCCACTCCTCTCTCCAGCTGACCAGCTGTTCCTGCCGGGACTCACGACAATGTCCGATGTGTTCAGATCACTGAGTACCCCCCTCCTAATAAACACACACACACACAAATGAACAGAGCGCAGTCCATGCACGACCAAAGCAATTGCCAAGCCCATTGCTGGAGCCGAGAAGGCCTAGAGGAGGAGGAGGAGGGTGTTGGTTGGGGAAGAAGGGGAGTAGCTTTGGGGGTTTGGAGGGGGCAAGCACAGGCCTGTCAAACAGAGAGCCCTGACTCAGGAGGCAGCCCAGCTCGGATGGCATATGGCGTCTAGCTTCATACAACATGCAAAAGTATTCTCTCCCTTCACCCCCTCTCATCTACTCCCCCTCCCTTTCTCCCTCTCCCTGCTGCTAATGCAGAATGACTCATAGCATTACTCATTTTTTTTCTGCACCCCCAACACACATTAGTTCCTCCTCCTCTTGCCACCCAGCCTGTAACAAAAGGCGTACACTGTGCGGCACCCACACCCTGAAAGCCCTGGGGGCCTAGCACAGCCTACACCCTGGGGCCTGAGCTTCATGGGGGCCGCCCCCTTTTAAACACAGGTAGAGCAGGCATGGAACCAGACGGCCAACAGCAGGGCCCCAGAGCCCCGCCTGTCAGAGCGTACACACACTGCTGGTGTCAGAACTGCTGTGCCTGTTGGTGTATATCAGTTTGTGTTTGTATATACAGCTAGCTTTGCACTGTTGTGCTTTAGGGGCTTTAAAATCATCATGCTTGGTGTCCTGCATGTGTTCATCTTTGTGTCTCCCTGCAGCCTTTGTGACATCTTGCTGGTGTCACTGATATTTTTCCACATTTTTATTGACATTTAATTACTGTATATAAAAGTCTATTTCTTATTTGGATATTTTCAGTTGCTTTCATTTATTTAGTTTTTTGCACAGTGTTTACAAGATAAAAAGCCGTGGTGTTTTCTGTTATCAGTTGTGGAAAACTGCCTAGTGTAACCCAAAGAATGTCATGCTCTGTATTTTTAAACTTGAACCCCCACCCTCATGCCCTCCTCCCCCCTCTGTCTGTTATGCGTTCGTGTCTGACATCTGTCTGTTAGCGGCAAAGTGAGAGCCGGTTTTGTGTGGGATCACCTTCCCTGTCTCTTTTCCAACTGGGCGTTGTGGAATGGGTTAGGAATGCCAAAAAGGCCATTACAGTTGTGTGAAGGATTCTGTGCACTTTTTGGCAGCTCTTTGGACTAAATTAGTATTATTTTCTGGTCAATATATTTGAATTCCAGTACAAGGGATTTTTCCTTGTGTGATATATAAAAAGTACCACATTCTGAAGGTCAGATGGTGCAAGAAAAACTGTGTATTTGAAATTATTTGACTATTAGATAGCTGGAAAATGATTTGAAGTCTGTTTCTTTGCTTTTTGTAAATATCTTTCGACTGCTGTGTGCTTCTATAGAAAAGCCTCCCGGTTCTCCTAATGTGCTTAATGGCACAAATTCCCACAGATTGACCCATCAAAGAGGATAGCATGGTTCTCAGCCCTCTTATTATAGTTTAGTCCTACATGATCAAGCATATGCAAAGTCCTCATCTCAAATAGGCTACTAATATGTAAGGGAATGACTGTAAGCCTCCCCCCAGCCAAAAAGAAGTGCAAATATTCTCACAAAATATCACGCATAGAAACATTGATGCAATCACCGTCTCACTAATAACTTGCAGGATGCGTAGTCAGGATGCCGTGACCCCGGTGTCATGATTGGACCTATTACGGGCTGCACTGAGACATGTTCATTGTGATTGATGTGTGGCGCTGCTAGCTCGGGTGTAAAAACCTGTGTCTGCTTTATGTGATTAGCATCCAGCTAGCCATTCCATCTGTTACCCCTAGCCCTGTTTAATTAATGAACTTTCTTTTTCCACCCCACAGCCAGGCACTGCAACACTAAAGCAAAAGCTGTTAGTCCTCTCAGGTTATCCAAATGGATGACTGTTCTTACCACCCCGCTCCCCCCCACTCAACCCACCCACCCACTCTCAATGGGTGCGTTCTCATTGATTAGTTTTGTTTTGCTCTCTCCCCCCCCCTCTTTTGTTTCAGGGTTCTTGAAGGGAGGGTTAATGAGCTTTCCTGGCAAGCTTTAGTGCTTGGAATCTGGGGATAAATGGGAATAATTTTGTTGTTTTTTGTTTTGTTTTTTGTGATGGACTTGGCAGAGATGTGAAGCCTCGTGCCACCGTGTCAGTTTGTGTGCGTGTGTGTTTGTTTGGGTGTGTATGAATGGGTTGCGGCGGGGAGCGTTGCATTTCATCCCTGCTGGTCCATTATTCGTCTTCAGAAGCCGGGAATCTGGAACACTCTTTAACAGTTGGCTCTGTCACTATTCATCTTCCAGCCATCTCAGCAAAACTCTTGTCCTGTCCTCTTTTACCACCAAGTAGTCTCTCTTTTCATTTATGTCCCTTCTTCCTTCCATGTCTCTTGCTACAAGGCAGCGAACAGCCTTTTGTCCAGCTAAAGCTGCCCTCTTTTGTTTGTGCGGCCTTTTTTATCCTTGTGCTAATCGGCATGGTCGTGTGCCTGAGTTGGACCCCATCTTTCACGCTCAGCTCTCCTTTGTTTGACACACCGCCCCTGATAAGAATCCCAATTCTAGCACCCCTCTGATATTGAAATCCAACAGCGGCGTAGAAAGAGCCTTCAATCATCTATTATCTGTGCTCCAGTGATTACCATTCAATCTCCCTGGGTCCAGGCTCCTCATCACCGGCCCCAGAGCTGAGGCCGTCCCCTGAAAGAACCTGCATCCCTTAACGCCTGTGTCACATTCAGCATAGCCATAGATATTTCTGACACCGTCTTGAGACGGCCACGCATCGAACGCTGCTGGGAAATGTCAGCAAAATGTCACTCATCATTCTCCACTGGAATCTCTCGTTCTCTGATCTGGCACAGGGGTTTTGGAGACTCTTGTGAAGATACCTTGTGACATTATTGGCGGTCTTTGTCCCTAAATGGCCATTAATTTTTCAGTTCCCTTATTTTGTTCAGACACCAGAATTGCTCTTTTTTCCATAAGGCTGCATTGCTTTTAATGTTGCAGACTTAATTGGCTGTTTTAAGAAGGAATTGCTTGATTATTTATAAGTTGCACATTAATGCCTCTTTAAATGGTTCAAAGGCAGTGTGTGCTCTTCCGCTGGCCTGTGGCCATTATTCTCTTTCAGAGGATGTCCTTGTGCCTTGCAGCATTTGCATTTTTGCACTAAATGGAATTTTCTGCATTGACAGACAGGCAAGGGAAACAAAGCAATAACAAAAACAAAACATTTAAGTGTGCATCGCTGTGCATTGTCTGCCTGTTCTTAGAGCAGCAGCCTTTGATGTGTTAATACTGATAGTCTGTATTTCATTGTCAAGTGGTGGCTGTGGCTGAAAGGGAAGCGGTGAGAAATATTGGCCAAATCTTCCTTTGCCTCTCCACTGCAACAGGCTGTAACAGAGTTTGATGTCGAACAGAAAGAAGGTTTTGTTGGTTGTAAAAGCACGCGGAACACCTTTTGGGTAGTGGGATCTCCTTTAAAAATGCCGTGCAACTTTAAAGCACCATTCCTACTGTCCATGGTTAGCATTGCTTTTTTTCATCATTTTCCTGTTTGCTCTTGTTTTGTGTTCAAACATCCACTTACCTAATTCTGTGTTTAAATACACAGCAGCGCTTGGTACCTTTTTGTTTAATGTAGCGTACACATCTTCATTAGTTATGTATATCTTCTAATTACTATTGATGAGACTCTAGCTGATTTGGGTACAAATCTATAGCTTTTCATATTCTAATGAGTGTTATTTACCCTCAGATCTCCAAGCCAGGGGGCTTTGGAATGGGGGGCTTTGTGCCGGCAGATATAGCCCGGACTGCTGTAGCTACACCCACTTGTTTTTGTATCTGCCGACTCTGACAAAATCCAGTTTCCCTCCCCCCACATCATCACCCGTCTGTGTGGATGTATAGCACTTCCCGCTCCTCCATCTGTTTTTGTCCACCCATGAAAAGGTCCATTATAATCTGCAGGATGCACAGTGGACGTACTGCAAACTCCACTTCAGCCAATCAAGACGCAGCTCTGAACTTGCGCCGTGAATCCAAGGGGCAAGAACGCCACCCCCGAGTTCGTTTTGATTATGTGCGGTCTCTGCCAGAGATCTTCAGTTGAACAAGTTTTTATACCAACATTGTCTCCATCGTCCCTTTTCCCTATAAAAGCTTGCACTGTGAATGGAGCTCTGTGCATGCCCACTGGATGATGGCAGGCTCCTGATTAACCCTGGAGTGACTAGCTAATGTCATTGAAGGAGAGCCACCTGGCTGTGAGACTGTACAGTCAGCTGCCACTGAAGGACCAGAATAGGAGACGACCAGGTGTTGGGCTCCAGCCCCCCTAATTGTTGCCATGTAATAGCCTGCTTGACTGCACAATATAGCCCAGGGGCGAGGATTAGGAAAAAGCTGTTGCCATCATAGAAGTCTATTTTCTTTTTTTCCTAAGGTTTTGTGCGCGACTTTCTTTCTGTGTGCATACATCTATAATTCTTCCTTCACTGTCCTCTTCATCCATTGCAGTTGAGGCACTACTGAGGCTATCCCCCATTCCAGGTTCTGTCCTTGCACATTACAGATTCAGGGTATTAACTGCAAATGTGCACAACTCAAAAGTTGCTTTTGAGATTGTGATGGGATAGAAAAATGTTTCATGTCCATGACATTAAATGGCACAAACTTGACAGACTTTAGTTATCATGCATCAAAAAGTATGTGCATCATGTACTTGACCATTTAGTATTTTCTTTCTTTAATAATTGGCCCGACAGTCCAGATTTCATAACTCATTCTAGCAGCGGTGGCATTGATTAAATTATGTCCCTAGTCATAGTAATGAACCTGTTCTGCCAGTGCTTTTACCGCAGATGTGATCATATGTAACCTAGCGCTAATCATTAGCATTCCCCCTAAATGCCAGGCATTTTGCATAAGGCCAGGCAGCCTAATTGGTCCAATGAACCTTTCACAGAGGGGGCAATGGAGGAGCAAGAGATTTTATGTGTAGGATGCCTCGGCCGGGAGGCAGAAAGGGATGCTTGGCATTAATGCATCACGCTTCTTCTGACGAACATACCGCAAGCATCATTAAAATTGCAGAAGCCTCTGTTCATTTTGTTTTAATATTTCATCAGTGCTTGTCTGAGCTGTGTGATCGCAGGGTGAAAATCAGAGTCATTTGGCATGACCCGGCGTTGGCACATTTCTCTGACAATTTAAGTGTCAGGTTGGCTTTGCAGATGTGTCAAATAGATTATAGAACATCAGGGTACTTTGATTACTGCTGTGCTTTGAGGTGTGTGTACAGGTGGGCAGAAACCGTGTGAGTGTGATAATCATCATGCTACAAATTTCATCATAAAAGTTGGAAGAAAGAAGAGCCTAAAGCCCTCATATGGATTTCAGCATGCCCTTCCCTGTTTAATCTTTGACTTTTTATTAAAAGTTCAAATTGAGATCAGATAGATGCTTTTTGCTTCCTCTCTCGACTCTGAACAATTTCAGGAACTGAGGGGAAAATATGACAGATATTCACCTCAGATAGCTCACAGGATGCCCACCTTTGTCCTGACCTAATAACATTTCCAGAGGGTGCAGACATTCGTGACACTCTGGCCATCGTCGCTAACAAAGGAGACCTTCCAAGAAAACTCTCACCCAGCCACTCACAGAGCTGTATCTGTTAATCTTCATCCCTATCAGCCTTTTGTAGCTCATCTTATTATGACTTTCTGTTAATACACAGTGGAGGCCTGTGTGACTGTCTGGCTATAATGGGTCTGTGTTTGATTAATCATGTCGATCCTTTGTGCTTCACATCTAAGGCTGCTGTGTTAGGACTCATCAATGCAGGCCAGAGTCCTTTGAAAAGGAGATTGGTTACAGACTCTGCTCATCTGAATACACAAGCCTAGCAGGCTTTGATGGCAGTCACGTTAAACAAACCATGTGCCAACAAATTATGATGTCATCAGGTATCTTGGAGCTAACCTGCGTCTCTGGTGTGTGAGGATGACTTGTTGCGCTGCCATTTATATTCTGTGAAACCCTGGCAATCAGTCAGTTCGAACATAGTTTAGGGGTCAACATTGACCTTAGTGTTAGGTGCTGCTCTTATGATTTGTTTTGCAGCGGAAATCGATTTTTAGTGGCCCCCAGAGGAACGGTGGGTTGCCGGAGACTTGAGAAAATGGGTGACTGCTTCCTCCAGTCAGCTTGTAAATAACCCAGTCATGCCAGCGAGCAGACATCTGATTTTGTCTGCAGCTTTGGCGAACCCCTGTGAAATCACTGACGGGCAGTGATGATGTCACAGGTTAGGAGTGATGTCACAGCCATAACTCCCCACCCTGCTGTCCGAATGCCAGATGGACGGTAGAGAGGTGTGGAGGTTGGAGCTTAGAAAGCTCTCGCTGTGGGAAACGTGCCCCTCAGGAGGTGTCATTAACCTTGGCTTACTGTTTGACCTGACTCCTCTGGGGCCTCCGAGTTCCAATTTCTTGGACCCACTAATTGGGCTACTTGTTAAAACTCTCTGAAACCAGCTATTCCTCTTGAGCTTCTTATGTTGTGCAAGTCCACACTCACCCAGAAAGTGGACCCACAAACAGCACCATTCATCATAACGCATCTGTGACACATTCAGATGTTTTCTGCAGCTACAGCTGTTTAATGAGACACCAGGGTTTGAGTAGCTGCTATATAAAGTGGGAGTTGGACACACATATGCGCTATACCATACACACTTTCACTTTATCCATCTCAATCTGTTGTTCCTTCCCAATCTGCCATTATTCCTGCAGCCAGCTTTAGTGGCACATTCACTCTCTCTCTGTCCCCTTTCCTCCCCGTGTCTTTCCATCTAAATGTCTCTGTCTTCCTCCCCGTTTTCCCATAATCACCTCACACCTCTGAGGGCCTCTGCTGAGACGAGCTTCACACCTCAGCCCTCGCTGTGACAACAGGTACCACTGGCACTCAACGCCGGGCCTCTCTCCAATCAACACCTGCTCGCCTTTATCTCTCTTTCTTTCCTTCCTCTTTACCATCTTTCCTCCTCCCTTTTCCCCCCCTTGCCACCTTCTTCTTTCTCCATAGTCATAGCCCTTGTTTTTGATGCTCAACCAGTAGTTTGCCCTGTGCCCTGCACATCTGCCTCTTGTGTCCTCTTCTGTATCAAGTGACAGGCCGTCCATATGCAGTAATCAGTTTGTCTATATCAATGCCTCCTGGAGATGGCACTGTAATTCCTTCATGATTTGAACCTGTTCGTGTTGCTCCGGCCTGTATTCATTACTTCATTTGGTGTCGACAGCTTGTATCAAAGTGAGTCTTTTTGTCCGCTTTTGATAGCAGTCATCATTTCCTCTCAGCTCGCCACCAAAGCAGGGACTAAACCTTCTAATTAATCCACAGGATTGGACTCTATCCATGTGCTATGCAGTGATATTGCCACAAGTGTGCATTTGATACGAGGAGGTGGTTTACTGTGTCTTTGAATGAAAAGCATGATGGCCACATCTGCTTTTTTTTTTTTTTTTTATACTGTTTGCACTGGCAACCCAGACCCCCCAAAAACATCCTTTTCCTCTTAACAGCCCAATTATGTGACTGCTGGGAGTCAATGGCACTGTGAGCTACTCCTCAGCTCCTCTCCTCACCAAGGTCAAGCTGATTGGCCCAGGTTAATGGGCAGATGTGGGGCTAAGAGAGGAGGGGGGTCAAGCACCTAGAGGCACCCTTCACCTCATCTCTAAACTGTCCCTCTTCACTACAAGAGCCCCTTTTTGCCACCAGTGCTTCTACAAACAGGATTAACCTTGGCTGCTGCCGTGGAGACTTTAGCAGTAGGTTTGTCCGCACGCATGGCAAAAATATTTTTGGATAGGTATTCGATTATTTCCCCTATTGTGTTTGTTTGTTTTTTTTGTTGGTTTTTTTTTTTTTTTTTTTAGGTGAAACCCAGGATTCATAAAATCAGTGAAGTGTCATATGTCAGGATCATGTCGTGGTTGGAGAGTTGTTGTTTCTCATTAGCACAGAGAGACTAAATCTCAAAGTTCTGTGTCTGGAATAATTTAAGTTTATCCACTATTGCTTGGAGCACCCGTCTTTTTTGTCTCTCTGTTTCTGTTACAAAAACTTCCTTATTCGATGACGACAATTCAAGCTTCAGGAGGTGCACTGTTTGAAACCCGATTAAGGCACCTTTGACAAAAGGAGAGGAGGAAGTCGCCCGCCCTGCTCATATCATCCGACTTCTGTCACTTAGAAGTGGATAGAAATGGAGCTTAAGCAGTGAAATGTCAGTATGGGGTGTCTTAAGACCCTTATAGTGCTTCTTTGCCTAATCTGGGCTTCGACCCCCTACCCTGCCTTATCAGCAGATTAGCTGTGTGTGCTTGTCTCAATCAGCTCAGTTTGAAAGAGAACAGAACAATAAAATGTTCAAGTAGGAAATAGAAGACAAAAAAAAAAGAAAAGAATAAAACAACCAACTGTCATCTGGTCACAGAGAAGAACCTCTAGTAGCTCCACGAATGCGAAGCCGTTAAAAAAGGGATGGGTAAGAAACACAAGCTAAATGTATACTGGAGAGTTCAGTACTGTTGTGTCTGACTGTATATAAAAGATTGACATAGCCATGATGACATACTTCAGTGTATGTAGTGCTGTTTGAAACCTTAAGCTGAGCATTTTGGCAGTTTCTTGTTTTTTGTTTGGAAACCGGACGAGGAGGAGAAACTGAAGTTATAGCTCACTGAGAAAGTGCCAATATTGTCTGTTTAACTGTATTCAGGACCAAAATGTTCAGAATCACTGTCATTCTTTTTGCAACCCTGCTGGCCTTTAAGAGGAATCCAGATTTAAGACATAAGCATTGGCCTCACATTTTCAAATCCATAAGCTGCTCCTGTCCTTTATGTCATCTAGCGCCGATGTGTCTACTTTTATCTGGTCTTCAGGCAAAAGCAGAGGTTGTTTTTTGTCTTGTACTGTAATGCTCTCAGAATTGCAGACCTAACATTAGCAGCCTCCAGTGGTCAAACAGGTTCTGTGGTCTTCTGACCCTTACTGCCTGATTACTGTTAATGACGCAGGGTGAAAGACGCATTTAGAATCCAGAACATTTGCTTGTTTATTTTGCCTCAGTGATACCTTTTTACTAAAAGACTACTTTCTGAAGCCATGATGCATAATGATCCTTGAAGGCCGTGTGCTTGTGTGTGTGTTCAAAGGTTCTGTGTATTTGAAAGATGCTTAGTGTGTGTTGGAGGCCAGTGGTGTGGTGTGATCACTTTTGCCATAGGAACACAAAGACTTGGGCAGGGATGGTCAGGATGCTGCTCTCTAGAGACGCACAGGTTCAGAGGTCAGCTGAGAGCTCAGGCTCTTCTGGGGAACAGAGTGCATGGGTGGTGGGTGCTACCGTGAGCATTGTGCCTGCTTATGCACAAACACCACTGTGTGAGCGTGCGTATGTGGCTGAATGTGCTGGGTGGGGTTACGCACAGTATAAAATGGATCCCAGTAGACAGGCGTGTTCAGGACCGGTCCCTGTGGACGGAGAGAGAAAAGGGGAGAGATGATGATGAGGGCTGGTGACGGTTGGCCGATGGGGTCCAGCGGGGATGGAGCAGCCTGCTAATGAAGAGCCATCTGAGGCCTCCATTCACCTTGAACATGGGGCGCTGCAGCTGCCCTGACCTTGGCTTTGATCCACAAAGATGCTTGACCCCTACCATTCCCCCAGAGCTACCCCCACCATCTGGACAGCATACATGCATATGTATACATATGTGCACACACCCACAGATGCATATGCATGCACACGTATGTTGCTCCATATATGCATGCACATATGTTCACACAGGTATGAGTAGCAGGTTTCTGGCTTCACACCTGCGCTGATTCGCTGCATGCTAGCTGCAAGTTCAGGTCTTTGTCACCTGTAATGACAGAGAAGCGGAGGGCAGCCAGGGGACAGGATGAAAAAGGAGCATTTCTCAAATGTGTAAAGTGTTGGAGTTAATAGGCTTTTCTCTCTATAGCTTCCACTTCCACCCCACCCTCATAACTCCAAAACGACCACATCCATGTCTCCAGATATCATCTCCTAACTAAAGTTGTTTTACATTAACTCCAACCTGGGAGATTTTTTTTCTCGTTACTATCCCAGTGTTTGCCACGCTCCATAAACATTACATTGGTTTTCCTTTCTTCTCCCTAATAAGAATGCAGCCGCTTGGAACGTAGGGGTTCCTTGGAAATTCCCAAAGTGGTTCTGCAAACTCTCCTCCCACCCGTGCTCGTCTTTCTTGACCTCCCTGTTCAGCTGTAAATGACAGTTATGTCACGGGTGACTTGAGTTGCGTTCCATCTGTGGAAATGTAGACCTGTCTGCATTTTCCTTTTTATATTTCATTCCTCGCTTTATGAGATTTTTTTTATGGCACAGGATATGGGGTTTAGCCTTCTGTGATACAGTTCATCAGGAAGGCTTTCATAACGGGTAACATTTTCAGAAAGTATGAAGTTTTCTAAGCTGCCGTCCTCTTTCCCGGCCTCACAAACATGAATATTTACCAGGAACTCATCAACTGTAGCTGGAGCGTATTTTTCCACTAAAAGTAGGTCAGTGTCAGCGGGTTTGGTGTCCATAACATGGACACGGCGTTTGCATCATTGTTCTGGATGTGTCCCCTGATTACGATACTGCATAGAGGCAACAGCGTCTGTGCATATGCAGGGGAACAAGCTGTGCTCATGCCTAAGTAATTAGAGAACAGCATAAAAATGAGAGTGAAGGCAAGATTACCCCTCACTGTGCATCAGCTCTGATTTCTGTGCAACAATTTTTTGTTTTTACCCGCAGATAGCATCTCACATTTACTTAAGTGAGCTGATTATGGCTCTCGCTTTTACTCATCCCCAGAATACCTTTTATTAGTCTCCCTCCCTCACCACCTGTTTTTCTCCCCCTCCTTCTGTCATATTTTCTCTCGTCTCTTGATAATTCTGCACTATCTGCCTTCATTTTATTCTGTGAAGTTTTTTTCCTCTCTCTCTGTCTCTCACCCACTATAATCCATTTGTCTAACTTGGATAGAGGGCAGCGGAAGGAAGTAGTGGAGGAGAGGCGTGTGTCAGAGTCACAGAGAGCGTCTGCTCCAGCTGGAGTCAATATTTGCTTTAGGAATCTCAATAACAGGCCTGCAGTCATCTGCATCTCTGATAATGGACAGCCATATGGCTCTGTTGACCCACGCTGTGCCGAGGTTCTCTCTCCCCATCCTTCCTTGTTTTTCATTTCTCGGCGTCCTTCTAAGTTCTCTCGTTTCTTCTCATCCAATCAGTCTTTTTCCTATATTTTGCCCTCCACTTACCACCTCAAATGTGGACACATTTTGCTCTTTTTTTAACAAACATCCTTTCTCTCGGTCATCCACTAAACCCTGGATATGACCCACCACACAGAGCTGTGACCCAAGTTACCATGGCAGCAGAGCCTGGGATACCCACTCTTTGTCCAGCACGGTTTCAAACAAGTGACAGAAAACAGTGACGTTGCATGTCTGGCTATGACAGGAAGACAGATGAAAAGCTCACGGCGAAGTGCTTTTACGCGCTTAAAGTCATGCTGTTCTGCATTTCCTAAATGGAGGTGTTGGCAAAGAATGAGCAATTAGGTGCAGCATATAGTCGGCAGGTCGTACTCTTAATATTTTTACTTATTTATTTTTAATCTTCCCGTTTCTTTTCTTTTGTGAGCTTTTAATTTAATGGATGTCTTAGTGTTGTGTCCTGACAAGTGTCCACATGAGGTTATGTAAAGCTTCTTCTTTATTTCATTTTTTTTAGCAAAGTAAACTTCTCAGTGTAGTATTTGTGTTTAAGCAACATGTATATTTTATTTACTATTATCTCCTGCGTGTGGGGGGGAAAAAACATTTTTAAGTCTTGGCTTGTCAGTGAACTTTACTTCCTGTTATCTTGTCTCTTATTCTGCCCTCTGTCCGTTTCTGACTCGCAGCAGCTTGGCCATCATACCCTCTGGTGTGTCCCGGCTCAGGTGCCCGTCATCCCCGCTTTGCTACGGTTCCCCTCAAAGCCATTGGTCATGGCTGCGTTGGCCCCTGCTGTGGCGGCATGTGCCCACAGCAGGCCCCCTGCCCACTCGCTGTCTCGTCCTATCTATCTAACCCAGACTAGAGCCTCTCAGCCCAGTCCAGCCTATCTCAGCTCAGCCTGGTACAGCCTTGGCGTCAGCAGCGGCCCAGTGTCACTCCACCCTGGCAATCATAATGAGACGAGGGGGAGGAGGGCGTCGGCGTTCAGCAGCGAGAGCTCCGCGTGTGTGTTTCAGTGCGAGAGCGTATGCATTTGTCAAGCAATTTGTCAGGTGTCGTCTGTGAAGGAAACATGACCACAACAGACAGCTGAGAATAATCAGACTGATTCTCCAACACACACACACACACACACACACACACACACACACACACACACACACACACACACACACACACACACACACACACACACACACACACACACACACACACACACACACACACACACACACTGGTGTATCTCAGAGCACTTAGTATCATTATGCCTCCAGATAGACCTTTTTACTCCAATAGTTCACTACACCATATTTCATCCAGCACTTGCCGCCATTCCACAACATGATATATCTGTGATAATGATATGATAATGGCCATCAGAATGTTTTCCACCCTACCCAGCAGCCTTTTTGCGGGCTTATTTGTTTATATATTTATTTATTTATTGGAGCTTTCTCATTTCAAACCCAGCCATCCATCCTGCATGCTGGCTGCCCAGGCCCCAGTCACTGCTTGTCACTCTGAATTTCAAATGGCTCCAATTTTTCCCCCTGATGGCACGGAGAAGTGGCAGGCAGCACATCGGGGAGGGTGGTCCTAGACATGCTGCCTGCAGCAGGGGTTCTATTAGAGCGAAGAGAGGGATGAGAGGCGGGAGAGGACAGGAGAGGAGAGGTTTTGAGCATCACGCCAGTAGTGATGTATTCTTTCTTTCTTTCTTTATGATTATTGTGGAGACTGCATTCTCATTTTGGGGTTTGTGTGGCATGGCTGATTGTTCCATCTTTGCTTCTGGCTGGGTTTTGCTGATGGTGGAGCTGCCCTGCCCGGTAAAGCTGCCACTCACTCCCACAGCACTGTTTGTGTGCAGCGCGTCCAGAAAAATGTGGCTGTTATTTGTCTTTATTTTTTGTGTTTGTTGAAATCTGCAAAAAATTAATTGATATTTTTATGTAACTCTTATGAGAATCCAAGGCTGTTTCTCCTGTTTATCATTGTGTGCTTTCCCTTAACAAGACCTTACCAGCTATGAGGAGCGGGCACTCTACTTGGAGGCCATTGTTCAGAACCATAGAGAGGTCATGACCTTTGAAGACTTTGCCTCACAGGTTTTCTCCCCCTCCCCTGGATATCCAATGAGTGGGACAGGTGAGAAATGAACCACACTGCAATTCTGTCCTCTTCCACATTCTTTCCACTCCACCTCTTTCTGTCTCTCCATCTCACTCCTGCTTCATTACCTTTGGGTATTTTCCTCCCATGCCTCCTTCCCTTTTTCTTCATCATCTCTTTTCCCCCCCTGCATTTCAGTCTCTCCTCTTCCTTCAGAACACACCTGTCCAAACCTTTTGCCTCTCCCACCCCCCCTCTCTCTCCACTCCAAGCCCACACTCACTGATGAATATCAAACGATGGGCCCAGGCTCTTCACGCTGTCCGACTGACTTCAAACACTTTCTCCACTTCCTCCTGCACCACTCACGCTACTTTGTACATCTCCTCTTTTTTTTTCAAACCGCATCCTTCTATGCAATTACTTTCCTATGAATATAAGCAGCCTTTTAAATGGCAGTTGCAGGGTGTGTGTCTTTGTGTGTGTCTTCATGAGCTCATTCACCAACACTTAAGAGATCCGACCAACAAACAGCAGCTCTCGGATGTCAGCACAGCACTCTTATCAGCCTGTGATGAATAGAATGGAAAACGTGTCTTATCTTGTTCTTCCTACTTCTACCAGCACCGATCGATCTGCACCAGCACTGAAATCAATACAGGATTGCACTTTTACACTCTATTGGATCTCGACACACGTTCTGTTTTGACAAGAAAAGCACTCCACAGCACCACACCGCAGACGTCGTGTCATTATCAAATCTGTCAGAGCTTATGTTTTGAACAAGGTTTACCGTGTATGCTGTATTTTTGTGCCATATGTGGGCATGTGAAAATTAACTGTCTACTTCTTTTTCTTTCTTTCTGTTTTTTGTTGGAATGGCTGCCTGTCTTATGTCTGTGTCGGACTTCAGATGTTCAGGTGTGATATTCAGGCAGGCGGGAGGTGGTGAGACACATTACCATACTGCTGGGTAGGGGTGTAAAATTTACCTCCTCCATCCTTGGTGCTGAACAAGCGTGCAGGGGCATATAGAAAGACGGGAGTGAAAACCAGAGAGAATTATTTTTAATTGCTCAAAACAGCTGATGCTGACGAGTATTTCAGTCATGGGTTGTTTTATGGCGGTCTTCAGGTGAAAAAAGTTTGGTACCTGAAACTCTGTTTCCTTGTTGAGTCTGCTTCCAATCTTACTGATGATTTAACTATGTATTAGTATTTATTTATGGGAAATCATAAACGGTGGAAGAAGAAGATTCTTGTTGCAGATTATTTTAGAAGAGCCCCAAATGACTGTTGCCCCAGCGAACAGAGTTAAAGGGTTCCCAGATTGCTTTGGAGCTGGTCTGAGAAAGGTTAGCTAGAACTGAGAATAATGTTTCACAGCATGGGACGTGTGCTGCAGCCAATGCAAGAAGCTAAGAAGTATAATGAAGTCTGCAAGGTCATTGTGTCAGCCTCCCGCTGAACAGCGATATTCCATTTCTCCAGAAACTGTGTGCAAACAGGCCAACAGAATAATACAAGGATATGCACAAAGGTATTGTTCAAACTTGCATAAAAATACTACAATACATGTTTTTCTTACAGAAAAACATGTATTGCAAAAGTCTTTAGATTTTGCCAGGAAATGGAAAATGGGTGCAATGATTTATTGAAACAGAAATCCAGTGTGCCTAAGCTAAAATAATTCTAGTAATTGGTACGACTGCCTTTATTATGGAACACAGCCTGAACTCTGTTGGGCACTTTGTTTTAATTTCTTTTAGTCCACAGAAAACATTCTCCAGGCCTCCTGAAGGATATTCAAAGCTCTTCTTTGGATGTTTCTACATTTTTATTTTTATTTTTTTCTGTTCTGTCATGATGGTCCCACACTGCTTCAGTAATGCTGAGGTGGGGCTCTGAGCAGGCCAGTCCATGACTGATGGTGTGTGTTTTTTCTATCCGGCTATGCTTTTACTGCATTGGTAAAACAGATTGTGTTTGTGACAGGCAACCAATTTAAAATCCTAAAGAAATGATTTAAAGTTGGTTATTTATGAAGTTTCTTTTTATGTGTAAACACAACTCTGGTTCATCCCTTCAGCTTGGTGCCTTTTCGCGTTGGAGTGATTCATAGGTCACTATATGACTTTTAATTTCTATCTTATTTGCTACATCTGGCAATATATTAAGCAATGAGAGGTAAATGAAGACTTGCGTAGTACTGTATGAGGTTTTGGATATTGCATGTGGAATACACTGAGAATAAGAGTCATTTACAGTTTTTTGTGTCACTACAAAGGCTTCAACTAGCGATAAACCAGCCTATCAAAATTAAAGTTGAAATTATAATAAAATCCATTTTAAAGAGACTTTCTAAATTTAGATTATTTCTTTGTTCACTGTTGGTGAAATCCAGGAATTATTGACATTTTAGATGCTGCAACCAGTACACGCTCTTTTCACCATTAGCAACAACTCTCACAATTTCATGTGTTTCATTTGTCAACTGCATTTGCTGTATTTCCATGACGCTTGAGGTCTAATGCATCTCACCAGGCTTATAGCTTGAATGTGTCTGTGATGGCTGGTTGATGTTGCTCCTCATTCTTTTCAAATGTGCTACCACTCCTATGCTTTTCCTGTCTGTGTGTGTGTGTGTGTGTGTGTGTGTGTGTGTGTCTGTCTGTGTGTGTGTGTGTGTCTGTCTGTGTGTGTGTGTGTGTCTGTGTGTGTGTGTGTGTGTGTGTGTGTGTGTGTCTGTGTGTGTGTGTGTGTGTCTGTCTGTGTGTCTGTTTATACACAAGTTTGTCCATCCATCTGTCCGTTCACCCATCCTGCTCTGCCTCTCATTGCTGCCACTAACATGTCACTCATGCTCCATGACAGCGTGCAGGCGTTGGCCGGGGATGGTTTGGGACATGGAGTACCCCTGGGCCAAACTGGACTGTAAGACTCTGCCTGCTTCCTCCATACTAGGCATGACGCCCGGCATCGGCTTGCTAACATCCATCCCTTCGTTTAGGTCACCCTGAACCCCACCATCGTCAGATAACTAAGGGTTGCGCTTGATTTAGCAGCAGGGTTTGAATTTAAGCCCTGCACACTAATTGCTAAATGAAGCGCTCCTGCAGTTTTGCCAGTTGGCTGTAAGGCATGCAACCCGAGCCCTTCACCTTGGTGGTTTGTCTGTGTCTTTCATACCTCATTCTCACAGCTCCTGAATGTAACCCCAGTCTCACCCCACAACTTCAGTCGAGCATCGCGGCTTCCTGCATGAGCTAGCCCGTCTGTCATACCCGGACGAAGACTCCATCCTGACCACTCTGCTCTCCGTGTGTTACAACTTGCACCGTTTTGCTGCATTTTGAGTGTTTTTGTCATTTTGTGATCATTCGCTTTACTTTTTAAAATGATTAACTGCACACAAGAAAACCCATTTTTTCTCTCTGGGTAAAAGTACATAAAAGCTCCCCCTGACCCTCCGAGGTGCCCCGGCATCTTTTCCCTCTCTCATGCTAACCCTCTCAGCTCGTAACATTGGTGGTAAATGTTTTCCAGCCTCTTGTTTCCATGTGAACTGAACACCATTCGTGCTCGGGATTTTTTTCAAAATGGTCTCAGTTTTTAGAAACTCCAAGTAACCAGTTTGCCAGGTAGAGAAAAAAAAATGGCATTTGTTGATTAACTCATCACACAAATCAGTTAACCTTTTCTGACCTTTAAGCCTTTCAGCGACGGCTAACCACGACACCACACGCGCTGGCTGAAGGTCCCTCCCTCCGTGCCTGAAAGTTTTCTTTTCAGCAGCATTGTGTTGTGTCCTCCTGCAGTGTGATTAAGGTTGTGTGTCCACTGCTTTCTCTCATGATGCTTTACTCTTTTTTTTTTTTCTTTTTTTTTTTTCCTCCTTTTAGATTAAAAATATCTTAAAGATCCAAATACTGTGTGTGGTAAAGGTAAGCCCCCCCAAATGAGGCCGGAAGCTTGTTTTGGTTCCGGCAGCCTGCCTACCTACCTGCTCTTCCCTCGTTCACTCATCCTGGCTGTTCCCCCTCCCCAAACCTCTCCTTTTTCATTCAGTACTAACCGAGCTTTATTTACTGAGCGCTTTAACAAAGGGAAAGGGACAGAAAAACCAGGCTGTTTATTTGGGGTATGTCCTACTGTTTAGGCCAGGCTGGTAATTGAGAGTGATGCACGGTGGGGACAATTAGCACCTGACTAAGTAGCAGCATGAACAATACGGCTACACTTCTGGCCCTCGCTTCTGCATGTGGCGCGCCTTTATCTCTTCCCCCAGCAAACACTTTTTTTCTTTCTTTCCTTTTTTTTTTCCTCCCTCAATCCCCCCACCACCCCCACCCCTGTCATTTCCTCCTGTTGGAGTGTGCCTGTTTGCCTGGGGCAGACTCTGAGACTAACACCTGCCGCACTGGAAGACGTCTTTGTCATCTAAAGCCTTGTTTGAACTGCTGCAGTGGGGACCAATGGGATAGCAGGGCCATTTAAAGAGTCTCTTTGTTTTCTTTCTCCCTCTGCTTCTCCTCTCTTCTTTCCGTCAGAAATGAGGCTCGGCGTACGGCCGTTTTGGCCGAGTATAGGGCGGACGTGCCGGGTTGTAATCACGATAATGATGACACATTAGCCTCTTCTGGATCTGTGTTATTTTTCCCCACTTAGTAGCTTACTTGGAAAATTAATTCTTACAAAAGGCCATACAGTGAAGAACATCATTTAGAAACTGATGCAACCGCAGTCATTAAGTGCCACAGTGGTAGCGATGACTGTTTAGTGCAGCGCGTCTTTAATGGTGTGTTGACTGGATTGCCTTTAATAGTCATGTTTTTCCAGCGGATGCATTTTGCAAGAGTTTACTGTAGGAATGAGAACAATACGGGAATGCAGAATTCGTCCTGCTCACATTTTTCCCCAAGCCCTATCCTTTTTTTTTTTTTCTTTTTTTATATTCATATGCAGATTTGAGAATGCATGTTCAGACCCCCCTGCCTCACCTCCCCTCTAGCCCTTCACAATACCCACACCCAGCGTTTCATCCACGGCCCAGCCTCCTCTCTGTGAGCCGTGGCTCTGGATGCTGCTGGTGTCCACTGTGCGGCTGAGTGTCTGTTACTCCAGCCATCTGCCATTCCTTTTAGCCGCTGCAACTTGAGATGCCTCCGAAAAAATGGCAGGAAATAAAAGGATAGGAAAGAAAATAGGCAACCAGATGCCACCTCAACAAAGCAGAAAAGTTGTTTAAACTCGAGGCATGGGGCCAAAGCGGGTGGGGTCGGGGTGGGAGCGGGGGCGCCCGTAGTTGGGGTTTGGTCAGGGGCACAGCGAGGAAGTCGGCGTTCACAATACTTGATTGTCCTCGCCAGCATTTCATGCCCACCTCCCCGCTTATTACCGTTTGCCATAATCATTGAAGTGAAGTTTTTGTGGAAAAGGAAAATGTTTGACAATAGGAAGGCTCCACATGTTCACAACAAGAGCGTAATGTGTAATTTTATTTTCATTCAAAGCATTCTGCTGTCACACTGTGAACTGAATACTTTTTTTTTTTTTTTACAAAGGTTGCCTCATTTTTCACATCATAAAAGGCAAAAAAACTGCTGGGGATAAAGGCGGCTTCTCTTTTAACAAGCTTTGCTTCTCTACAGCATGTGAAAAAAGCATGTGATTTCTGAGATGCACCATCTTGATTCCAATGAATTCTGCTCTGCAGCAAACTCGAATCCCGACACTCTTTTATTCTAAACTTGGTATTTTTGTGAATGTTGGTGGAAATCCAGGGAATTGGGTGAGCCTGGTTGTGGGAGCAGCCGCGTGCATGATGGAGCATGCTGGGATATAAAACAATCAAATAAACGCCCGCCACATTTAACCCTCCCTGTCTCTCTCTCTTTGTCGTGCTTCTGTCTACAAACTTTTCCTCCATCTCTCTCTCCCAGGGTCCTTCACCGGCAGCGGAAGCACCGAAGCCGGAAGCATCACCACCACCACGACAGACTCAGTCGACCAGGTGTCTCCCACCATGCCCCGTGCCACAAAGAACAGAGTTTCCGGGAAACTCCGCCGATCAGCCAGCGCTATAAGCAAATCCTCCAACTGAGCTCTTCAGCCCGTCCCCCTCTACCCCCTACCCGAGTGCCGCCTTCAGTCTTTTCTCGAAAGACCTCACAAACCCAGCTGCGACTGCAAGAAATTACTTTGATGTTTCATTTTTTTTCCTTTTTGTGACATGTAAACATTAACTGGAGCATACGGCAATTTTTAATTTAAGTGGCAATCATTGATTTCTTTGTCAGTACATTTCACTTTGTTGTGGTGTTAACTGAGACGGGTGTGTACGTGAAAGTAAGCTATTTATGTTCGTTGGTTTCAGCATAGGAGGTACCTGCGATGATTTTATCCTCATTTTCTAGAGTGCTCGCGTGCGCTAGAAAAACACTTAAAGTTCTTACTGTAGTAAGGTAATGGGAGACTGTTTTACCCTGTTTCTGTAGTTCCTCTGTCCCAGCACTTCATGTAACAAAGCACTGATGACACAGCTGTAAATGACACCACGCTAAAACTGCACAAGAGTTTGGTATCCATTTATAAATATGTCTGCCTTTTATACCTCTTTTTGCATCCGCCACAGCCTCTCTGTGTCAAAGATGCCATTTCAGTTAGCGGCAGTGTGATGCCGTCCCATCTGCGTTGGGGAATGATGTTCCTGCAGGGAAAAGCACCGATGGATGGGGACAGCCTCCCCTGAATGTTTCGCATTCGCTGCAATAGTACACGGGATCCCTGCAGCATGTGCAGCCAGAGGCTGTTTAATTGTTTTGAACTCGGAGTGGACAATCGATGACGTCTTTCTAACTTGAGCTGAAATGACATTTGGGTTTCGGTTTTTTTACCACTCTAATTTTCCTTTTTAAATGAATTCCAATGGATCGTGTCATTATTTGATTTATGCAACTGCGCTGGAATGAGAAAACACTGCGTTTGTAATTGTTTTCTGATGTCGTTAACATAGGCTCATGTCCGGTAATTGAATAAGTTCCTGCTGTCTCTTTCCTCTGCTATCAGTTTCCCTGTCCTGTAAAGCCGAGACATCGACATTCCAACATTTCCAACATTCCCAACACACACCGACCACGCTCTTTGCACTCGCTCTCGTCAGTTAACATCAAATGTTTCTTTGTTCTTGGATGTAAATTGCTTTAAATATTATTTGTTGATGTCAGTCTGTTGGATGGACTATTTGAATTATTTTTTGCAGTGTTGTGTGTTCGTGTGGTGTTTAAAGGAAAAATGCCGTCAGAGCCTCAGGTAACTCCATGCACTGGTGTGTGTGTGTGTGTGTGTGTGTGTGTGTGCGCGCGAGATTGTGTTTGTGAGGGAGCTTCTCACAGTGCCTGTGTAATGTCTGTCTTCTAAGATGATGTCCCACATTATTTCCACACCCCACAATCAAATCTCAGCGTCCCGTCTCCTCCTCAGGAGTAAAAATCAAAACAAAAAGTCTCTTCCTCCCCCTGCGTCTCTAAAGTTCACGTCTCACGAAAACAGCAACAGATGGATTTTTGGTCTTTATTTATTGGTGGTGTGCTTCCACCTTCTTTGTGCCAGTGGCATCCATTCCTCCTCTTTCCCATGATCCTCTTCCCATGTCATGGCCTCCTGAGGCCACGGGAGGGGGTGGCGGTGAGGAGGAGGAGGGGACTGGGTTTAGGTGGCATGCCAGAGCTGAACTCTTAACAGTCCTCCTAGCAACAGCCAGCCCGCCTCGCGCACTCCTCCAACCTGCCAGCTCGGGTTGTCATGGTAGCCAGGTGTCCCCCGCCTCCCCTCCCTCCCACTCACCCGCAAACATACTCACTCACATAAACACACTATAGACTCTCACCCTCTGAGGGCTCCACCTAAGCTGCAACACTATCCCCCATCTGTTGCACTACTATGCCTTACTTTCCCTGCGTTCCTCTGTCAGTTTCTTCACCATCTCGCCTCCTGTTGGTCCGTTCCCCGAGCAGGATGTGGGGAATCCCCGCAGCAGGAGGACTGACAGATCTGTGCTCTCTTTATTTTATTTGTTGTTGTTTTTGAGGAATGTATAGATATATAGGCCTGGATCACATCTATGGTTTTAATTTTCCCCAAAGCCACTTGAAGGAACTGACCATGATGCTGATCCAAAGATTGTAGCTTATAGAATGTGTCTGTTAAAAGGAGGGCTCGCGCCTTCCTTCCCGAGGATTAGTCACTGGGGGCGTTAGTTCGGACCAAGATAAGATTGTGTGTCTTATACGCGTGAAGAAATTGAGATAGTCTTAGTTTTAGTTATTTTCTCCTTCTCGTTTTAGAAATCCTTGTACATTGTGTCAAATTTGAGGGCTTCATCGCACTCTGGATATAAATATATTAATGCCTGTAATATAATCTTTGTATAAGAGGGGTAAAAGCTTGAAACTTTCATCATTACTTGTCAACATATCAAACTGTTTTTAATGACCGAAGTCCTGCTATCTTTATTAGAAATGTGAAAACTGAAACATTTCATTAAATCAATTTGAAATTCTACCTGTCGTTTGCTGTTTTTCTGATGATGTGGAGATTTGTAAGGTTTGTGTGTGTGGTTATGATGGTGCTGTTGCCATGGGCTTTCTGACCCTGGCCTGGCCATGCTGGCAGCAGCAGGAGTAATCTGACCCTCCTCCCATCTGTCTCCCCTGCTGCTCTGCCCTGCTTAGAGGAGCATAATGGAACCCCACCAGGAGGTACAGGTGCAATTGGTTGCAGCACCTACAGGTGCCCTGCCTCTCCTGGGCCACATAAAGACGCAAGAAAAGTACTTGACTGTAATTGGAGCCCTTAAATTGTGCATGCGTGAGAAAGAAACCTAATGTTGCCCCATTTTCACCCGGCTCGGCACTGTTTGCCTGTTTGTCACCGACTCTGAGATACGTTACGACAGAACAGGCTGACATCCCTGTGATTACTACCAAATTGTGTTATTCCATGTGTTACACTGCCAGCTGCAGTCAATTTTCACACTTCAAATCTCGCTCTTTCTTAATGTATTGTCAGTGTTGCCTGGAGGGGCTTGAGGAGGAGGGGGTAACACTGAAGAAGTTTGCCTTCTCTTTGGCCTTGCACCGCTGCAGGAGTTTTAATAAGCACAAGAACTCTGCAGAAGCAGGAAGAGACTGTGAGGAGTATTAGTTATTGAAGAGGTGTTATTTTTAAATGTATGTTTAATATATATATTTATTTTTACACCACATTAGTCTTTCAGTTGACCTTTTTTTGTCGTCACTGATCGGCCTGTGAGGTCAGCTATATGTGTCTTTTGCTAAATTAACACTAACTTAATGCTTTATGGTTTCTGGAGGTCAGCTTTGAAGCCAGTTGTGCCCTGATGTGTCCTAAATCATTTGAAAACCACCGAAGCAGGAAAAGAAATCGAGTTGTGTGAGTTCTCCAAAGCAGACAGATGTTTTACTGCTGCAGAGGTGAGCTCTGATCCACCACCTCTTTGTCCTGCTGTCATGTCCTGACGTGGTATTAAGAGGGTGAATTTATGATTAGGCCTTAAGTGCTTCACTGGGGCAGCGAAACGGCGTCTATTGAGCCACCGCAGCGATGATTTACGCAGAATAAGTCTGATGTCGAAGGCACAGGGGGTTTAGCCAAAGGAGTTGGACTTTCTCCCTGTTAAAGACGACTAAATAGATTCGCCTCGTTTTGGAGTGTCACCATGTGGGGGAGAGGTGTTGAAGAGGAGCCGTTACAGGTTTTGAAAGGTGACTTGGTTTAATTTCACACTGTCAAAGTTAAACAATTTGTCATCTCGCTCCTGTACTTCAGGAGGCTGCTGTCAGAATCAACTTCAAATCAGCTGATCAGGCATAAAAAATGATGCCTCCCTTAGAACATTTTAGTCGAATAGAGTTTAAAATATGTGTGGAGGAACGGAGCAGGATTTATTTTGGTGTGTGTTCCTGTGCGCACCGCGCAGTTTGCGGGTTGAAATTAAGAAAACGACTGATGCATGTGGGCATTTTGACATTTCTTCTCGGCTTTCCCAAAACGACTCAGGAGCAAAACCAGAATGAGCCACGAGCTCATTGTGATTTAGTAATAATTGTAACACGAGGAGTTTTGTTTGGACATAAAGTTCATTGGTGTCTGTGTGAAAAGCGTCTTGAGACCAAGTGTCCTTTGGAAAATATTTTTATTTCGATAGACAACAACGATATACACATACAATCAAAGCGCTATAAAAGCCAACATTTAAGAAAAATAACTTGTCCTTAAAAAAGATTGCATCTAAGTTAAGAGCTTTACGTTTTTTCCTCTTTTTTTATTTTTTATTTTTTAATTTTTTTTACAAGAGCTGTGGAGATTGAAGATTAAAACCCGACCCACGACATTTATCACAACTCATAAATTTGACAAAAGGAAACAAAACAAAAAAACACAAAAAAGATTTGGCTATACGACATGTAAACTGCCAGAACGATTCACAGGAAAAAATCACGACAAACACAACAATAAGTTACATAAAATAATTAGAATAAATAAATAAATAAACATATGATGACAAATATTGCAACAATCTTCAATAATAATAATAAAATATGTGCCAGCATTCAAATTAAAACAATCTATGTTGACTTTTTTTTTAAGGCAGTTATACAGCGGGATTTGGATGTGTACGTAGGCTATTTCGGACTAGGCTTATTTGTATACTAAAGGCATTTGTGGTTCTACTAAACAGGGAATTCCTCAGTCACTCTTTTTTTCTCTCTCCATCAACACAAAGTAAGTTCTGTCATTCACAAACTAGCGTAAAGCTACAGTGATAGAGCAATCACGGCCGGTGAAGTCAACAGGCTTTGATGGGGAAAAGGATTTCTGAGAAATTTAAGACATTTCTTAGGTCTAGAAGCTATCGTTGAACATGTGCTGTCCTAGAAAAATACCCTTTAACAGTCAAACTAACGCTTTGTATTCGTTTTTTTTTTTAATCTTGATAAACTAATTTGAGAAAGAAAATCTCAAAATAGGCCTATATGTAATTCAAATATAGAGAGAAGCATTCAACAATCACTGATTGGCATGGAAAAGACACCACTTAAACATTAAACCGCCCTGCCTTTCATTGGCCTAAACTTATGGCAGTGAGCACAAACTCTTTGTTTTTTCTTTTCTTTTCTTTTTTTAAGCCCCAAAGCCACTTTTCTATCCGCTTCTTAATTATTATTTTTTATTTAATTTTCCCCCATCAAAGGCACGAGTTCTGTGTTGTCTTTAGCAGGCGGGGCGCACCGGCATTTGGAGCAGGATCACCTGCCTGTTCTCCGAGGGGTGGCACTTGTTTATGTGCCTGGTGAGCCCCGGCGAGCTGTAGAGGGTGGCGGGGCAGTATTTGCACGGGTAAATCTGGGAGGAGTGCATGAGGCGCAGGTGTCTCTCCTGGCCGGCCCTGCTGGTGAAGCTCTCCCGGCACACCGGGCACAGCAGGCAGTCCACCGGGCTCAGATTGAGGGGGCTTTGGTTTGAGGCTTCCTCTGAGGATGAGGATGATGATGATGACGCTGAGGAGGAGGTGGTTGACTCCGGAGCCTGCTCTGCCGGGCGGTCGCTGGTTTGAAACCCGTGCTCCTCCAGCACTTTCTTTTGCAGGGCCTGGTGTCCCATGATGTGTTTCCTTAGGCACGCCTGCCGCTTAAACCTCTTCCCGCAGAACTGGCAGTCATAGCAGCCATCTTCAGAACCCGATTCGGACAGACCTGGACTCGGGGTGTCTCTGTCACTCATGTCTTTGGCTTCGTCGGAGACTGACTTGACACCTAGTGGTGGCATTTTGGCCATTTCAGGTTTGATGCCCTGCGCGGGTGGCATGGCGGGCGCGCCAGTGGTCCGGGGTTTGTGCCAGCGGCGGTGAGAGGCGAGGTTTGCCGGGCAGCTAAACATCTTATCGCACTCAGGACACCGGTACTCGACCCTGACTATGCGGGAGCACTTGTGCTGAGCCAGGGAGAACGGATCCGCGTACGCCTCCTTGCACAGCTGGCACACGAACTCCCCGAGAGGTTTGTTTCCTGCGGAGGACTGAGCCCGCGGCTTCATCTCCACCGGCCCCTCTTTGATTTTGAGACCAAGCACCGGAGAAGTCGTCACCTCGTCTTCAAAGTTGAGTTTTCTAATGGCTTTGGGTTTTTTGGATGCGGCTTTAGATTTGCGCTCCGTTCCATCAGCTGCGGGTCTTTTGGTGCCGACCCGGTTGCTTGGTCCCGGGAGGCTGCTGCTGCTGCTGCTGGTGGTGGTGCTGGTGCCGCTGCGGCTGCTGTTGCTGGTGCCGATTTTCAGGTCGACCGGGGCGTACAAGAGGTGATCCAGACCGGAGAGGGAGGCGGGTGTTGGGAATGACTCGGCAGAAATAGGCGAGCCCAGATTGAAACTTCGCTCGAAATATCCCCTGTCGTGCTCCTTGCTAATGGGCCGGGTGGGGCTGTAGAGGGCTTGGCACACCGCTTCTGGGTTGCCGAACTGTGCCGGCTTCTCCATTCTTGGCACCGGCGCGTCAGCTGCGGTGAAATCCGGCGATGCGGAGGCGCGGTCCGGACTGGACGCCACTGAAATCGGCGGGGATGGGTCCGTGTGACTCGGCAAGGCAGCTGGGGTGGGTGGCTCCTGGAGGTCATCATCGTCTGACCGAGTCCTGTAGGAAACATGTGCAGATTTCTTGTTTCTTTTTACCAGGAATCCTTTGGGCATCTTGGCGAGGAACGGCGAAAAGGCACTTCGGGGAGGTGGGTAAAATCTGGAGTATCCAGGTTTGAAAAATATGGCAACACTAGAGGCTTATGGGACTTTATCTCCCCAGTATATCGATCCCTCTGTTGCTGAAATGTTTTCGTCTCCAAGGCATAGCTCCACTCTTTTTATGCCGGAATGATGCTATTGTTCTCGCCCCCCCTGTTGCAGCATCCCCGACCAATCGGATGAAACCAAGATCCCAGTGGGTTTTATTGTGGGAGGGCTCAGAGCCTGGGTTTGCTGGATTTCGTTGGAGGATGTGCAGATAGCTTAGCAGATGTACTGGCGGTTTATTACATTAATGTGTGCGCTCGGCCCCTCCCCGACAGAGGCACACGCCGGGACCCTCCTCTTTTTACGGTCTGATGGGCCCCTACACAAATGCACACGTGCCACTGCTTTGTGGTTCTCCTCCGGGGGTCCTGGAGTTGCCAAAAGGAAATGTCCGTCATCGCCACAATTATCACAATTTCGAATTAAAACGGGGTGAGACGAACTTGGTTAAACAGAAACCCAAAGGTGTGTTTCTTTACATGTCTGCTGTGGTGTTGGTCAGAGAGGAGGCTCGCCTCACACACGGCTGTAAAACTGTGTTTGCAGTGCACAGTCATCCAGTTTGTTTTAAGACTAAACATTTTTCTATCCACGCACTTGACTCGTTTACGCGTGACCTTTACGCGCGTTCCGCGGGCACATCAACGACCTAAAGACACTTTTTAAAGACCTTTATTTTATTACGTCTTGAATAAACACTGCAGAGGGAGTGTTTCTTTATTTTAGGGCACGTGTCTGTCTCGGTAGTTTAACTCGACATATAAATCAGGCATCTCGCTGCATACATAAGTAATAAGAAGGCCCTCTGGTCTTTGTGCACAATGGCCACGTCTGCCCGTGCTTGGATATCCTGTCTCTTTTTTTTTCCGTTTGAAAGGCAAATTGACCTCTTAACTGTGAAACGGGACTCACGGCCAATCTGGCCCACAGCTAGACGCGTGCTGGGCGGAATCAGTGCTCCAGACAAAGAAGGCCGAAGCCGAATTTCGTGTTGGGGAAAAATGCTGCCCAGATATTCAAAGCTAAAATGTGGCTGATGTAGCTGCTGGGTAGCCCGAGAGTGTTTTCGGGATGTTAGAAGTTGAGTACAATTCTGCTGGAAGAAGCTAATCTAAGTTTGGATTGTGTCGAATTCACGTTTTTAACAAACTGAACGGTTTGATTTACTTTCAAATGTCTCAAAGCAAAACTCAGCTTGAGTTAAACTGACTGATTTCGCAGCACGTCTCCATCTAACAAAGACAGACCTCACTGTTGTCTATTTCTCTTCACCGTCAACGCTCTGCGATTTTTCTCATATTTTGTGAGCAAGTCTGCTTTTTTTCGCCATAATGGCTAAATGTATGCGGCAGTGCGCCACTTGGCAGAGTGTGCATTCTTTTTCCCTTTCAGTCGGCAGACCAGGGAGGAATTAATCTCCATCATCGGACATTGTTCCCCTCATTTGCATAAAGCTGCAGTATGACCAAGTCAAATAATTGCACAATCGGAGCCGAGCCGCAGGCCTGTGCCTTGCTTTCAATAGGCCTCTGTGCCCCGGTGCCTCCTCACCTGCCTGAAAACACACCGTTATGTTTGTTGGAAATGGTTAAATGATAGATTAGCTGAATAATAATGTAACAAAGTCTGAAATGCCCATGAGGCACACTTAAAACTGCGGGAAACCTTTAAATTATTTCAGTAAGTGACAAAGTTTGAACACGATTTTGAAGTTTTCTCTTAGAATCACGTTTAAACGTGTCGTTCATCTAATCGTAGCTGGGGTTTTATCGTTTTTTGTTGTTTTGTATGTTGTTTTGTTTTCACGGGTTTCATCGACTGGCCCAGAGGTAATTATAGATTTTCTCTAAATGAGAAACCTCTCTAAAACCTGATTTCTGTCCCTGCTGCATCACGCTCTCCTCCGCCGCTCTGTAACTTGTTGTTCTTTCAGCCTGCGCGTCTATTAGTCGTGGTTTGTTGGGACTACAAGCTTTGATGGCATTTTAACGAGTTCCTCTTTCCCCCGAGATAATTTCTGTGGGGCGCGTGGGCCGGTGTGTTGGCCTTGGCCGTACCGACGCATGCGCGTGTTTGCTCAGTGGCGCGTGCTGCCCTGCGCGGACGGGAAGCATAGGCGCCTAATTAACATACAGCTGCAGCTGCTTTAACGCAGGCCCAACTCCATCCTTTTAACCTTATGGCATGCTATAGGAGTCCAAATATTGCTCGAATTTGTCTCTTTCTTACAGGTTGTGATGTTTATGTTGAAATATAATATAGATAAAAGTGTAAAATATATAAGTACATTTGGGGTTTTTTTCATTCAGGTTAAATCACATTTCTTTGCAAATGGCACGCTTTGTTTTGTTTTTTGTCCATCCTTTTGCAAATAAGCTCTTACAATGACTGCTAAACCTTTGTAGGCCTGTTAGTTTATGGCTTAACTGCATCACCAGAAGTCTGATTTGAATACTGGTCCATTTCTGAGCTTCTGGCATCAGAGCTCAGCTCTTACTTCATTGCACCACCTACAGGATGAAGGGTTAAACTCGGTGACACAGGCAGAGTTTACCTCCAGTCACCAGAACAGAAATGATCTTTTAAAAGGCATCACCACATAGTTTGTGTTCAGCATTACTCGTGATTACAGACGGAGCTTTGGAGCCGTTTGGTCATGTCACACAGATTGGATTACATTTATTCTCGCTGTAGCTGTACAGACACCTCCTGTACATCCCTGATGAATGATTGCCTCCATGTGCTGTGCCAATCAAAGCCAATTTGAAAGTGCAATAGGACGTGACTGTAATTGGTGCTCACTACAGGGCCACATTCAATGCACTGTCAATCAATTATTGTAATGGATTAGCTGAGCTCCTATTCTGGCTGGTTGTAATCTGATAGAGGGCTTTTTCAGCACCATGGAGAGAGCCAGCGAGGGATCCAGATTTAATCAGACTGGCTGCGGACACAGCACAGCCTCGGCTACAGCCTTTGTCCCCAATGCTGAGAGCAGGCAGAGACCAGCAATAGAACAGAGATGCAGCAGAACAAAAGAGCCTAATGAAGCCATTGTTTTTTTGTTTTTTGTTTTTTAATATCCTTGTTCAAAACACACAGACACAATTTTTATCAAGGGAAACAGTGTTTTACCTCACTCTCATCCAGTCATCCGACTTCACCGGCTCCATATTCCTCAACTTATTCAATACCTTCAAAGCTCTCATTGAGTTGGCATCCCCATATTTTTCAGACCTTCACCCTTACGCCCCTTCTCAGTTTCAGCTGCTCTTCTGACTGCTCCTCACTTCAAACCTAACACCACGGGGGCCCGAACTTTCAGCTGTGGTGCAACTCATCACCACTACACCTTCGCCAGCTTGACTCTTTGTCACAGTTCAAATCTCAGCTCAAAAACCCGCCTGTTTTCACTTGCATGTCAGCTGTAAACATCCTGTTATGTTTTACTTTTTCAGTTATTTCTATCTTTTAACGGTGTTCTTGTTGTTTAGGGTTGTGTAAGATGACCTCGAGTGTTTGAAACACGCCAATGGATGAAATGCGTTATTGTTGTTGTCGTCTCCAGCTCTAAGTTAGTCCGTGCGTTTTCCCTCACTGTAGGAAAATAAATTTATTTTTAAAAAAATAACCGCAGTTCCAAAACAGCTTTGTATTCAAGTTTCCAGATACTGACTTTAAACTGAAGGATCTTAGTGCTTGAAGTACTTTGTTTGAAGGTCACATCTCTGATGCGGGCTAACCTTAGTTTCCTGCTCTCTGACCAGAGATCATTGTGGCTGTTTCCACAGTTTGTGTCCTGTGTGACCTGGAAAACCATCTGTAGGCGATGTGGGGGAATTCAACAAGTCCCTGCGAGGCAGGAGTCAAACTGCTCCTGTAAAGAGCAACAATAGTAAAAGGTTTGTGGAAAAGAAGTCAGACGGTAGAGCCAGAGGATCAATGGGGAAATTGGCTGTTTAGCAACGAGTGCAGCACGGAGGTCACTGTCTAGACTTTAAAGTGTACTTTGGATGGATGCCCATGAGACCAGGTTACTGTGAAAAGCCCCATAAAGTGGTATAGCTCTGAGCTTAAGACTAATGGACCTGGTGGACCTGACTGGGAATGTCCCTGATGCCATCTGTACATTTGACGGTGATGCTGATGACTTTATGACAGCACAGACAGATGTTTTCTGGCTTAAATGACATTTCTAAAAAGGTTCTGTGGAGCGAGCTGGTAAAATAGTCTTTTTGGAATATACGCCGCAGTGCATCTTTAGAGGGGGATTATGATGAAATCCAAGGTGAATAACCGAGAACGCCACGAATGCTTTTAGTGTTTATATCAAACATCGTATGATCAGACATGTGAACAAAGGCTTCAAAGGGACAACACCAGATTTTTTCCTCCCTTGTAAAGAGCCTGTTATTAAAAAGAGGTCTTTCTGCATATCAGGCATCAGTTGCTGGAGTCCCAGGGGCATGTTTAGCTCTAATTTACTCATCAAAAACATCAGAGTGTCTCTCAATAATCTCTGCAGTCCATTGGTTGTTTGGGGTGGAGTCCCCTGTCAGAAAGCATGCCCTGGAATGTTAAACACTAATTCACCTCTGAGCGGTGGAGGTGGATAAAGTGATTGTTCTATCTGGGAGCTGATTAAAACAGGCTCTAGCCCGTTTCTCCCCTCTGCGTTCACCTCTGACGTCCATCACATTCATTTCAGTATTCATGAGTGGATGAGAAAGCCCAGGCAGAGCGGCTGCCGTATTACAGATAATAAGGCCAGCGGGCACCACATTCACTGCCACAGGTTCCCCCCCACCCCTGCCCCAGCTCATTCAATTACTCTACAAGAGTTCTCTGAGGCACAGCTGCACTATGGGGGTAAAGAGGAGCAAATTGAGGTACATTCATGTAGACGCACATGCACTCACGCACCTCACAGATACACAGAAGCGGAGGAGGTACGCACACGGCAGCGAGAGCAGCCGGCGTATAAAGGATCTCACTGACAGGCATTTAGCTTAGTAGTCAATACATTACACAAGTAGACAACAAAAAAAGGCTCATCCTCTCTAACTCACTGGCTCCCTGAAGATTATATTGATAATGACTCTATAAGAGAAATGAAACCAAGGCCATTCCTCATAGACTCCATATATGAGGTTGCCATTATCTTGATGAAAGTGTAGACAGCAGCTGTATCATCTACGAGCATGAAAGATGGACTCTGGCAGACCTAATGGGCCATATCCGTTATCTATTGATTATTATCCATTCATCTAAAGATGCATTAGGGCCGTGTGAAAATCTCTGTTAAAAACATAACTGCCTGCTTCCTGAATTATTTACAAAGTTAGGTTTTAAACAATGGCTCTAAATGCGATTGTCCACCTGGTGTTATCGCTCAAGAGAAGACTGGCTGCTCTCCGTGGTGCTGAACTTCTTCCCTGGAGTTTACAGTAGCAGCTGTCTGGTAGAGCACTGAGGTCTGTAAAACACTTAATGTGTAAATCCTGCTCTCAGTGCGCCAATAAAACACCCAGTTTTCCACTGTGCGTGCTTCGATTGGTTTTCAAAATTAAAATGATACATAATACCAAATCTTTGCATTTCTAATGGAACTGTTTGGCTGATCTTAGTAAAGCACAGCGCTCTTCTTTCAAGTAAATGTACCCTTTGTTGTTATTACAAAAATAGCGTAAAAGCGTAATAAGGGTAAAACCACAGCCTGTAACATGATATCGCGAGTTTAGCTGTTTTCCTTGCTTTCAGCTTTTCTGCAGCTTCATATTTACTTAAATAAGCGAGAGTGGTATTGATTTTCTTGGCAAACACTTACTCTAACAACTTAAATTGTAGGCTACAGAAAAAGATGAACGTAGCCACCGTGATGTCTCCAATCAGATTTGAAGCTTTCCGCTCAAGCATCTTGTTTTTTTGTTGGTTTTTTTTAGCGGTGGATCTATGAAACTGAGGAAAGCCCAATGCAGACTTGTAAAAAGTTACTGATTGAGATCATAGATCCAACAGGAAAGCGTTTAATAAGGTCATAAATTAAGGGAGCAACAAGGTCGTTTTCTCATAGATTTCTATATAATGCATATTTCTTTTAAGGAATAGGAGTCGCCCCCTGCTGGCAGTCAGAAAAAAATACAGATTTAGGGCACGTGCACTGGCTTCAGTGTAGCATACAGTCTGTGTTTAGTGAACCTGTTTCACAGACATTTCTTCGAGTATTACGGCCACACGTTGACTTTAATAACGTACCTACTTTCAGCCGCTTCTTTATTTACCGGGGTCGTCACAGCAGGTAACTCTGCACGTGTGATTTGGCAGATTTTTACACCAAGTCAAACGTGTTCCGCTCCTTACATGAATGTGTAAACCACTTTATCTTTCATTAATATAATAAATACTATGTCATCATGACATGTCTTTTTCTCCTGCGCTCACCGTTCTCCGCTGAGATTTATCAAAGTCTAACAAATGCATAAGTCTTAGAGACATTTTGAGCTCAATTATTAAGTCCACCCTTAAGACGTGTACATTTCTTGACATTTGATTTGGGAATTTTCCAAACAAAGAATTCACAGAATTGGTACACTCTTCATTAGATTGCATAATTTGCATTCTCTTGTAATTGTGCTGCTTCCTTGATTATTAAATGATCACCCTAATTAGGGAGCATAATAGGGTTAATCAGACTCTGCTCGTCACACTTATTATTCCTCCAAAAATGAAGGAAAAAGATACAGTACTTGATTAATTATATCAGCCTTTTCATCAGCTGGGCTACCATTCCCTCCCCATGAAATTAATATCATGTTGTAAATGGAAGGAAGGAGCTGGCCGGACACAGACAGATGAAAGATTTCACTCAAATTAATTAAGCACTAATTATGCGGCGGGAGTTGGGAGCAGTTTGCATAATGAGCTCTATCAAAAGAGATCAGTCATGAAGAGGGACTGTAGAGTTTCTATACAGCCTTCAGATCATACAGACACACCACTGCACTGCACGAAGAGGGCTAGCAGAGAAGTGGGAAGAGGGTTAAAGCACTTTGAGGCTTGAGTCGTGAGGTTGAGGAGTGTTTTGTTTGGTTTGTCAACATGCCGAGGATCAGAGGCTTCCTCACTTGTGCCACAAATATGGATTATTCCATTCTCACTTAAAGGTATCACATCTGTCCCGGGGCTGTGTATGTAATTTTTTTCCCCCAGCTTAAGAATGAGATAATGAATTCCCCAGTCTGGCGAGAGGAAATAAGAACAGAATGTACCTATAAGTCCAAGCTAATCACAAACAACCTGCATCCATACTCGAGGGAGCTTTAAAGACCCTAATCACCTCCCACTCCAATTCTTGTGGTGTTCTGTTATTGCTGATCAGGGACTACACTGTGGCTATCTATTTAGACAATGGGAAAAGGGATTAAATAGACAGAAACTCTAGGTCTTAATCGCCTGTTTAATCACTGCAACTGTGCAGTCTGTGGAGCTGAGTTACTTGAACTGATTTGTGCCATAGCAGCAGCAATCATGCATTGGCTAATCAGGGTGCACAGCCCGGAACTGCCCTTCAAGGTCTCCGAGTGGAATTACAAAGACTATGATTAGTTAATCAAATGAAGAACCCAATGTCCTTTCTTTATTTGTGTATACACCTTATCTAAATGGAAATTGTATAGCTGAGGCACTTCCAGAAGGGCACATCTACATGTGAATGATCCTCCTCGAGTCCTTGGCACTGAATGCAGAATAAGATCTTTCACTCCCAATCATCGTGTTATGGCATTGTGGGGACTTTTACATGTCTGAATGATATTTGTTGTCGATGCACGTGTGAATGATGCAATCACTCCGTCTGTTGTCAAGTAAATCACAAAGCACTAGACAGCAACTCTTCGAATGCACATGATGATCTGTGGCAGAATGTCAAGACTGTATTACTTTGAGAAAGGAGAGAAGGGGAAGCAGACGGACAGCTTTCTGATTATGATGATAAACAAAAAGGAATTAATCAAATGTGCAAAAGGCTAGTGTGTATGTATGTGGCACAGAGATGCTGTATGTAAGCCTTTAATCATGTTGGGTTCTCAGCTAACCAGGTAACCTCCTCTCATTGTTTCCTACCAGAGTCCAGATGATCTTTCCATCATCTGGATTCACTTACTGGTAATATCACAAATCTGTTGTGAAGACAACAGGAGTTTTTATTCTTTCAATCAACCAATACATCAAACAAAAACACCAAAGATTAAAGTTGTGTTTAAGAATCTATATGTGTTACTGATGCTCAGCTAATGTAAACTTTAGTCTCTCCTCTCAGCACACAGATGTCAGAGGGACCTTCCAGGAATGGTGGGGCTATGGTCCAGAGAATTGATTGGTCGGTAGGCGGTGATTTCATACCTGCTGATTTCTAGTCTACAACATAACCTGCTCCAGAAAGGTTTAGATTTGTACCACGATGATACCCAGGGTTAATCCTGAGGTTATCTGGATAAGATGAAACCCTGGTCAGACAGTAAATTAAGAAAATATTGAAAAAGTCACTTTAACTCTAAAGGTGACCATTTTAACCATCATCATTTCAGCTTTTCTTTTATGATCTCATATCTTAGTGACCGACAGCAGTGGCACATCCATCTTTTTGGTCCTTCTGGACACTACTGGGTTCCATGATTAACAGAAACAACGCCATGCTGGAACCAATAGTCATCAGGAACGTGTTTACCGAGGTCACTCATCAACAAGAAAGTAATTAAAATTTATTTATATAGCACTTTTTAAGACAAAAAGCTGTTACAAAGTGCTTCACATGGGAATGAAGGCATGTCAAACAAACAATATAGCAGTATAAATATAGAATAAAACAACATATTTCACACAAACATTACCCAAATGCCTGTCTAAACAGATGTGTTTTAAGCTGTTTTTTAAAAGAAGCCACAACAGTGTTGATGGTGCGTAGCGGGGGGGGGGAAACAGTTCCACAGTATTGGAGCCAGGGTTTGAAAAGCGAGATCCCCCTTCGTTTTCAAATGGGTCCGTGGAATAGATAGAAGACCACTATCAGTGGATCTAAGAGTTCGCTTTGGAGAGTAGGGTTGGAGAAGCTCATTGATATAGGTGGGGGCCTCACCTTGTAGAGACATAAACGTAAAGGTGAGGATTTTAAACATATCTATACCCAACCGGAAGCCAGTGCAAGGATTTTAGTATAGGAGTGATATGGGAGAATTTTTCCCATATCACTCCTATAGAAACCAGTGTTTAATTTTACGTAGGCTTCTATGCTAAGGACTTATTTTTGCAACTACAGGAGAATACAACAAATGTACATTAAGCCACTTATGTCACTTGTCTGACCCAGAAGTTTGGTCCATCTTTTATATACAGTCTATTGCCAGATCACTGGTTTTTGTCCTTCTGTAATACATTTTTCTCCTGGACATGTTTACTAGTTTGTACTAATTTGCTAATGCAACAAATACATTTTCTGTTATGTTGCTTTGTGAATCACCTAGTTCATTTAAATCAGATTCTAAAATTAATTTGAGTCATTTTCACCATAATCAAAACATCTAAAACTCCAGTAAAACCTTCACTTGAACTACAACTGAATTTTAGCATCAACAGTCAACAACATGCTACATTTTAGTTGCTTCCAGTTGCTTTTAAATAACAAATATGTCCTGGGTTCACTACATGGTGTCCAAGAGTGTACAAGTCCAAGCTGGGAATGCCATAAAATGGATGCATGCGTGTATCTTTTATTGAAATGCTCGTGCTAATGAAACAAGAATTCCGAAGGATGCAGTAAGAGTGTCGTCGACTCGGCCCAGCCAAAAGCACATTATCATACACACCCATTAAATGCACTCTTTTCTTTTCGGTATTTGAAAAGCGTAAAATGCTTTCCCATATTTCCCCCACTATTTATCACTCATAACTGTGCATTGAATTACATTTAGATTGATTTTAAATAAAGTCATTTTTTAGCGTTAAACCATTCTCTGCCTTCTGTCAGACATGCTGTTTGACATTGTGACTCTTGTTCGTAAGGAGAAAAGAATTTCCCTCCATTGCTTTGTGATAACTTCCTTCCAGGGCCAGCAGACTTGACCTGCACACTCCTACTAGAATCACCTCTATTATTAGTCCGTGACAGCAGCCCCGTGGAGGGCGGGGGCCTCCCTGAAAGGTACAGGGTCGTGGATGTCCCAATCCATCTCTGTCTGCCAAGCGATTGATTGTGATTTAGTGCACAGGGCAGGAGATGGTGGGGTTCCATTCTGATGAGCGATAGGTGGGAACCCTTTGACTCCCAGCACATGGCAAGCAGAGGCAGGGCTATGATGAGGGGTCACAGGCAGCTGGTGGGGGTAACTATGGTGGGTAGAAGCAAGGTGGGGGTTGCATGGATCACAAGATAGAAGATGTCAGAGATCCAGGACAAAGCCCCTCTTCCCCAGCAGACAACCAACCGCCTGAGTCCATCACTTTACCCATCTATCACCCATCCGGCTTTGTGGGCAGCGTAACAGTTGCCTGCTAATTGTTCATCATCAGGGGGATCCATCATCAGCGACGATCAGTGTGAATAGAGAAGGGCAGGGAGGCCACATCAAAAATATAAGCCCCTATGAGGGGCGTCGTGCCAGCTGCTTGAAATAAGTGCGTTTATCCCACTGAAAGAATGAGTAACTTTACCATCCCGCATTTACCTCCAAGACATATGAACACCAAGAGCTGATTGGATGCTTAGAAATGAACAGCTTCTTCATTTTTTGGATTCTGAATCAGGATTTTTCCAATATTGTGCTCTCAGAAACTCTGGGGACATACTGTGTCTGCCTTGATTAGGAGACTAAAATATGGCCAGAGTGAAGAGGATATATTTGATATCCTGTCAGATGCTCCAATTTCCCAGTTCCCCTCTAAATATCACCGACCCCAGACAGATATGCATAATACACAATATCTGACTGGAAATCAGAGGGAAATGGCTTTCACTTTTTTCTTTTTTAATTTCATTTTTAAATCTCACTACTCAGGAGCAAAGTTCAGACAGAAAATATTCATCCAAGTGTTTTTTTCCTCCCACTTCAGGCCTGGTGTGAGACACAAGCTGTTCTAGGATGGATGTTAAGCCCAGCCGCAGCCTCGCTTCACTGGGCCGCTCCGGCAGCTTAACTCCATAATCAACCTGAGACCAGCTTTGCTAGGAAATACACTGCACGTGTTAGGCTGCATTTTTATATAATGAGGGGGTTATCTGCTGTTTACTTTTTATTATCCACCCAACCATCCATTAGCCGTTCTCGCTTACCCTTTTAGAGGGTCGCGCAGGGCTGGAACTCCAAACACAAACGCCGTAGCCAGCCAAACCCAGAACCTTTTTGCTGCGAGACGCACTTCATACCATCATGATTTATATATTTTTGTTTTTGTCCATTTACATTGTATCCAAAAACATTGTTGTCTCAAATACATGTGACCTTAATATTATGAGGCCAGCAGTGAATAAGGCCAGCATATTGTCAGTCACAGGAAGTTGTGTCAGCCAGGTGAATGTGTAGCCAGTAACCTGATCTGCTGTTGACAGAACAGGGACAGGTGCACCAGCCAAACTAATCCATACATGCATGCCAGACACAGGTCATCCATTAAGGCAGATTGATTCAAAGCATTAAAAGACTGTTCCTCAACAATCCCTGGCCCGGCCTTACCTTTGCTGTTGCCACGATACCAAATTGCAGTAATTCAAGATGGCCTGAACTGGAAAGGGAAAGGAATGTTCACTGTTTGCCCAGCTAATGCTGGAAACATTTTGTCACACAGCAGCCGAGGGAACAATTCTGGAAGTTTTGTCTGAGCTTTAGAAAATGAAAATGGACTGGTTGGTTTAGCATCTGATGTATTAGATATAGAGACTCTTTATTTAACCCGACTTTCTTGCTGCAGGAATATCGAGTACCTTGGGCTCGCGGGAGGACTTAGACCCTGCGTGGCCATTTCACATAACAGCCTTGTATAAAGACATATAAACCAGATTTCACTTTGATTCAGTGTTATTATCAAGCCCACTCCTATGAGGCCCCAAATGCCAAATAAAGGTTTACTGGCAGAAGCTAGACATCTGCTGCTTTCTGATTGGTTGACAATGCAGCAGTAGTCTCACCTGTTTTCCACAGCCCAGTGCATGGTAAACACCCTGAGTCAGACCTGCAGGGAGAAGGAGCCCATCTGGTCAGCAGCATTAACAACTAGCTCTTTAACAATGGCTTCCAGGAAAAGGAAAAGGGCACAACAGGCCATATCAGCCAATAAAAACAGGCTATGCATGACATTTAGCGCCTGATGTGGGGCTTAGCAGTATACAGGTTACCTACTGTCCACACCAGCCTCTGGCAATAAAACAAAAGCCAATCTCACAGAGCGAGGGGGATGCTGTGCATAAAGCTGCCTGTTTCAGCTGTTGATCTTATAAAATCTGTATAAAGATGCACACGGCGCATCAAGGAAGAGGATCATTTTCATATAAACATCAAGCAGTATAAAAAGCTATTTTTTTCTGCTGTGCACAATAGTTTTCAAAAAGCTTTGCAATAATCAAACGGACCGTGAGAGTTAATTTTTGGGCTCGTTTAGAAGGATGAAAAACAGGAAAAAACCCGAGACAGATAAGAGGAGAAAACCACGTCTACTTCTAGATGTGGAAGTGGACGCATATCCACAGAAAACCACTGAGGAGGTTATTTGACTAAACAGTGCCATCTTCTGTTCTGCTGTTAAACTCTCAAACTGCAAATGTCACATTGCTGAATTTGTGATCACACCAGCTTTTTCACTGCTCTACAAACACACCAGTTTTTCATTATTGTCAAGCCTCCTGTGGAGCTGAACTACCGCGCATTGCTTCAAGAGGCCGGACAGGCTAGGAAACGGAGGCACCTCGGGTTTTTAAATATCTGATCGTGTCTGTTTTTTGCAAGTAGGACTGAGAGGATGGATGCAAACTCTAAATAAGATCTAGGATTTATCAAGAGGGATGTGAAGACTGAAATGTTCGGGGTGGAGTTTGAACAGCAAGCAATGGGCTCTCTACAGCTGCTGGCACTAATGAGGATAATTACCCCCGTAATAACATTAGCCTATCTGAGGGAATGGAGGGGAAGGACAAGTGGTTGTGTTTGTGTGTGGGAGGGTATTCAAGCTTGTGTGTGTGCGTGCGTGCTCGTGCCTTTCCTTCTATCTCACTTGCGGTCTCTCCCTCATTCCCTGAATCTCAATATCTCTTTGTTAGCCCACAATAATTGTATTTGGGCCTCATATCCGCCATATCAGATTCGAGTTTGTACAAGGTAATTAGCAGAGGAAGGGAAGCCTCCACACCAGGAGGACAAATGCCCCCATGACATCATTCTGGCTCCACTCAGGAGGGGAAGCTTTTTCCCCTCGCTCCCTCTTACTCATCTTTCTTGTCATTCGGCTGTCAAGAAAGCACAATTAATGGGGGCAGACTTGTAGTAGCAGGCAAAAAGTTGATGACATTGAAAAGGAGGAGAGCCGGGATTAAGAAGATAAAGAAATGAAGAGATGGAGGAGAAAATGGGGTGGAAAGTGATTTGAGATGAGATGGAGGGCTGTGTTTTTGCAGCAGGCCTGTAATCTCCAATCAGCTTCTACTAACAGACAGCAGGGGAAAGTTCCTCGGCGTTAATGCAGCTTGCCATTCAGAAGGAGCCGGTGTATCCAGCTGGGAGTCGGGGGATGAGGGGAGGATTAACGGGCACTCAGGTGGAGAGATGAAGAGAATCAGACGGAGACCCCGCGGATGGTCACACCCTCTCTCCCTCCATCTCTCACGCTGCTTTTTATTTTTGATGAACAAATGTACTCCGCCGTTTTAAGAGTGGAGTGGCGAAAGAAGGAGGAAATGATGGAAGCTTTACTTTAGGGGTGACTTCTATATCTGTTGATGATTCTAATTTGGATCTGTCCTCCAGAAGACAAATCAACAGCTTCTCCTGTATTCTAAAGGACCTGGATCTAGTATCTGCTTGCAGTGAAAGAACATCCCAGTTTTTCCTTATAGATCAGTAAAATATGATCAAACAAATTTAAAAAGCTCCACAAGTCCAAGTAGTAGTAATTTATTCTTGTGCTCTAATGCATCATTGTAAAAAGCCAACTATATGCAGAGGCATTGCTAAATTAGTCATTCATCATATCAAATGAAGCACGACTGACAAACATCATGTCTTTTAATTTTATTTATTTCTTTTTTTGGCTGATCTCATGTGCTGGTTGAAACATTTTTTTCCTGAAGCCTCCTCATCAGCTGCTCCTCTAAACTGATTTAAATTAATGGCAGGTAATCTGCAGATGCCAGCTGTGCAGCATCACTGCCTTCCTCCAAATGATCAAAGAGTTCTTCCTCTTCTTCCTCGTGGCTACAAGGCCTGTCATCGACTTCATCTTTGCAAAGAAGATTTTTTTTTTTTTATATTAGAAACAAAATATGTACAGTGTAGTTAAAATGGGTTTGCCATCCAGCTGAGAACAATTAACAGACCTTGTTGTCTGAGAACTCACTTCTCCGAAAGTATTGTGGGAGATGCGAGAGCAGACCCCTGAAGCAGAGCGAGTCTGTCTGTCTCGAACAAGACTAAACAGAAATGGGACTAAAAAGATAAAGAAATGAAGAGATGGAGGAGAAAATGGGATGGAAAGTGTTTTGATAGACCCTAAAACAGTTTTGTGTCTTGGCAGTTTAAGTCAATGCAGGTGAACGAGCGCAACACATTGCCATGTGAGTAAGGTCTGCACATTTTGTTGCTACTGTGTCATCTCAGCTTTCAGTCCAGTTCTGTTTCAAACAGAGGATCTTTACTGAGGGGTGATGGAAAATATGACTCAACACCAGCTTTTCTCCCTTTAGTAAAAATAGATCTGTTTCTCCATCTGCAGTAATTTATATTTTGTGGTATGGCTATTTTCTGGGACCTTTTCACACTTCTGTGTGCATATCTGAAAAACCTAAGGTAGGGAGAGCACTCATCCCTGCCTGTGCACGTACAGTTAGGCCCACATGTTTTAGGACAATGACACATTTTTTGTAATTTTGCCTCTGTAAACCAGTAAAATAGGGGGGAGTTTCACTGTCCAAAAATCTATGGATCAAAATGTATACAGACAGCTCACAGAACAGGGGATTCATAAATAACAGACTGTGAGATCAGAAATAACATGGATGACATTAAGTCAGTGTAAAGGTGGGATGCAAAACAGCTTACAGAGTGTGCAACAACTGCATGCAGGTTGAAGCAGCTTAAATACTTTATATTTTTGCAGATGTATTGAGATAACACAAGTTTTCCTGTTTAAATTGATACTTCTCTGACAAGATGGGAGTCAAACAATAGGTAACAGTTAAAGATGTAAAAGCTTATTTTGGGATAACCTACCTTTTAAGCCACATGGATCATTCGGTATTCCAGAAACAAAGGCTCTGGTATCTTTTATAAAGTCATTTGGGTGATTAATTCAATTCAATTCAATTTTATTTATATAGCGCCAAATCACAACAAAAGTCGCCTCAAGGCGCTTTATATTGTACAGTAGATAGCACAATAATTATTATTATTATTATTTTCCAGTGTTTGAAAGCTCAAAGAAGAATTTGTTTTCAGCAGAAGTCTTGATGATAAATATGTGTAAAATCAGTTTAACACCCCTTCATCCAGAAACCATCTCATCAAGAATACTAAAGAATATTAAAAGTGGCACAGGACAAAGTTTAATCTAACAGAAATTCTTAGTGAAACACACAGTTCTGTATAAAAACTGAAGGTCTGCTCAAACCTGAACAGAAATGTTGGGATCATCTCCTGTCAGGAAGTCACTCCCTGTCCTCCTCCAGTTCAAGTTTGGAAGAGGGTAGGCTGCGCTCTCACAGCCAAAGGTGATGTCACTCCCTGGATAGCTGGAGAGATTTATGGGACCTCAAAGGATACAGCAAACTGTGGTAAAAGGAAAGGAACACCCCAGTGTTTAATCGCCTAAAAAAGCGCCATGTCAAGATAATAATGCATTTACAGTTTTAAAATATGAACTTTCCTAAACCATGATGTATGAAAAAAAGAAGTGCATTAACTGGAATAGCAGGGTCCCCTCCTGCTGAGGTTTACGGTTGTGTTACTGCTGCTGGCAGCCTCACTGAGCTGGCAAATATTGGGGTGGGTCCACCCATCTGAGCCACACACAGGGACTTTCTCCTGGCACACACATGAAGGCTCTGGCTTGGTCCTGTGTCCCCTCTTTGGCAATTTAATCTGGCAACCAAGGCACTCTCCACAGTGGTCGTATAACTTCTAAGCTCCATCTGGGTCATGCTACACGTTTGCACACAGCATCTGTAAGTGTCCTGCACCCAGTCTGCAGAGCAGCTGTCCAGCACTGGAGGGCAGAGGTGCTCGTCACACTCCCTGCAACCCTCCACCTCCTCCCACAGCCGCAGACAAATATGGTGCCGGGACTGCAGCCTGGGGGAGCGTTCACCCTTACATCCATGCATACATAGACACAAGCAAAGCTGAGGCCTGCTGCTAACACACATCAGTGCACAAAGTCAAAAATGAAGTCTAAAGTAACCAACTGAGGCCAGACAATGTAACTGCAAAATGGCTGCAAAATGAACCACATTCATAAGAGAGATTGCATTCCTGTTTTTCTGCTCTCTTACAGTCAAATAGTAACATGTTGTTCCTCCTCTGAGTTTTAAATGTTTCCTTCTGTCTCCTCTCCTCTGTCCTCTTCTGAATGGTTGATTTAGTTTTTTTTATTAATACCAGTGAACATTGCTGAATTATATTGCCATGCTCGTGCCCCTCCTTTGAGATTTCTTCATCAGCTCCAATTCCTTCCTAACAAAGAGATGGAATTTACAGGGAATGAAGCGAGCAAACTTCATCTCTCAGGTATCTGTTTCCTTTTTTTTTCTTGCTTTACTCACAATTCTGCTGCCTTTCATCGTGTGCCAGTGAGACAGGACTGGGAACTGGGCTTCACAAATGCTACAGGAGATAAAAGAATTCTGTGCAGTCTGCAGGTTTCAGGTTGAAAAACTTTTGTCAGCTATGACATTCATGTCTCTTAGAATTATGACTAAAACTTTAATAGACATAAGTTGCATTCAAGGTACTGTATGTGACCAGTGAGGAAACTCATGTTTAGAATCACTTAAACATGAGGTCATTTTGCATCTGTGTGTTTTTGTTTGTTTTACAGTGCCTGCGATACATTGTTTGGATTTTAAATGCTAGCATGCAGTTTGTGTCTTAACCTTGTAACACTACCATATTTGATGCATGGGTTCTCTAAATCAGTGTGATTTTCTTAAATGTTTTTGTTTGTTGAAGATAAACTGTGAGAAATTAATCTGACAAAAATACCGGATGCTGAAAAAATGCAAATTAAGAGAAATATTTATTTATTTTAATTTCTCAGAGAGTTTAATAAATACTCCAGTTTAGAAGAAAATTGATTTCTGGCAATTATTTCATAGTACAGGCATTACGGGGTTAATATAATTGATTTCAGCTTCCTAAAACATTTTTTAAAGTGTTCACTGAGATGTGACGTGTAGCTTAACTGAGTTTCATTAGGCTGCTGTGTCATAAAGACACTGGTGACTTAATTATTTGGGTTGGAAAAAGGGTTCGGTCACCAGCAGCGGCTGAGACTGGGTGGAGGGCAATTTGTTCAACCACGTCTTAATGTCATTTGCTTTAATCATGTGAATGATCAGATCCATAAACAGCCTATAATAATACGTTATAATAATATATCATATGAGGCATTTAAATGCTGTGAGGCCTGGTTTGAAAGCCTTCTGTGTTTGTGTTTACTCCTGCGAAGCTGCACTGCCGGTAAGTGTGGTTTTTAGGTAACGTGGCACTTTCCCCTTCGCCATCTAGTGTGGCTCTGTGCGTACACAGAGGTGGGGGCTCAGCACAAACGCTTCCTTGTGTGAACGGCAAAGAAGCGTGGCTTACTTCACACGTCACGCCGCTCACGTAGCACGGCAAGAGGGTTGGAGATCCGTGAAGTTAACGAAGATGCGTCATTAAAATCCGTTTGATGCTTCAAAGTAAGAAATAAATTTGTTTAAAGTTCCCAATAAATGTTAATATTAAATTTATAAAAGAGCACAGAGGCTGCACATTTAGGGGTCACCCCAACAGATCATCTGCCTCACCTTTTCTCCAGCATCCTCCTCTGTCACCCCAACACCCTCCATCAATGAACCTGTTTTCCTCCTCCTGCTGCGTCCGATATATATCCAGTGTTCCTCTCCTGCACATGTCTCAGCCCCATCCTTCTAACTTTAACTCCAAACCAGAGGTGTCCTTCTGGTCACTCACAATTAAAATCTTAACACCTCCAGCTCGGCCTCCTGTTTTTCTGCCAGTGCCACGATATCAGAATCATATAGCATAGCAGATCTCACTGCCATCTTGTAAATCTTGTAAATCACATCTCTTGCACGCTGTCTGTTGCTTTGGATGCTGGACCCCGGGTTTTTTGTGTGTTTTTTAGTGGAATACAGCACAGTGTGTCTCAGTAACAGTATGTCCAGATATTAACCCCTTTTTCTGACCCTGGGTGTTTAAACCATAATTCTGAGTACCACATTAAAAACTAGTACTGCTGAAAGGTTGAAAGGGGTTATGGCGACCCAGTGATTAGCACTCTCGCCTCACAGTAAGAAGGTTCTGGGTTTGAATCCAGACGGGGGTCTCGCTGTCTGGAGTTCGCACGTTTTTCCTATTGCTTACGTGGATCCTTTCTGGCTTCCTCCAACAGACCAAAGACAATTGTAAATAGGTAAATTTTGGTGAATTAAATTAGCAGATGAAAATGGGTGGATGGACTGCTACTAATAAAGCATCTAATTGCCAGTTGTGTAAAAGTATTTATCAGTGTAACATTAATGGATGTCAGCATTTAAGGAGTAAAGAAGGACCTAAAACTAAACTAAACTGAGATGGGCTGTAAAGAAGTCCATCAGTTATATTTATCCCATATGGTTTTACAGAAGTTGGTTTCGCTTTCTTGAAACTGAAGAGAATTTAACGTTTGTGCTTTTATTTTGAAAGCAGGCGTACAGGAAGTCGTCTGTTAATCTTTCGCTTGACTCCGCCCCACGTTTTACAGGAAGTAAAGAAATGTCTACAGGAAAAACTAGAAGACTTCACTGAATGAACTGACGGATAAACCTTCAACACTCACCTCTTCTGCTTCTGCTTCCGACAACATTTATCAAGAGTCTCCACCGGAAACGCCTGTTCACCTCTTAAAGAGAAACTCGGTGAGTATTTTACAGAAAATCTAAATGAAAGTGAACTGTTGTATGTCATTTTAGCACTTATTACTTAGGTTATGTCTTTATTCTTCAAGTAATATTATAAGATTTGGTTAATTAGCCTGAAGAAGCAGCTTTTACTTTTTTCTTTTAAAATAAAGCCTCTAAAGTTGCTCTGATCCAATATTTCATCCATTTGAATTAACTGTAATGTGTGGCGACCTGTAAAGAGATCAAGTATAAGCCTTGAGATATTCTGATTGCTTCCGTGGAATAAACAGGATGTCTTAAAGCTGAGTAATAACTGGAACTGAGTAATAAAGTTTCATCATACAAAGTGCAAGGAAGTTGTGGCCTGTTGGAAAGAGAATATCACTCTCTCAAAAGATAAGATGGCTCTTAACAATAGCCAGTAGTCACTGACGTGTTATTCTTCGAGCAATATAATTGTTTCATGTGGTTGGACAGGTTAAGGCTTGAACCTGCTGACGTGGGACATTACAGGTGTGTCACTTAGCTTTAAAGTGGACTTAACAAAGCTTTCAGGTGTGTCAGGATAAAGGATATCCTCATCCTCCAGTCAGGATGACATAGTTTTGCTCCCACTACAGCATTCAGACTGAGAGAGGATTTTGATTGACTTGATGTGATTGTATCTTTTATCCATCAGACCCAAAGAATGGCAGAAAAGGTGCTGGTCACAGGTGGAGGAGGCTACATCGGGAGTCACTGTGTGGTGGAGCTCATTGAAGCAGGCTATCAGCCAATCGTGGTGGATAACTTCAGTAACGCTGTGCGAGGTAAGCTCCGTTACGCACACCAGCGAAGAGCTTTTACTGAGAAAATTATTGAAAAAATTGTAGGGTCTACCTTACAATATAAAGCGGCTTGACGCAACTGTTGTCGTGATTTGGTGCTATATAAATGAAATTGAATTGAATTGAAAAATAATCAGCATGATACTTAGACCTGGTGTTTCTGTGTGTGTGTGTGTGTGTGTGTGTGTGTGTGTGTGTGTGTGTGTGTGTGTGTGTATCCATTGTGTTTTGGATTGAGGAGAAGGGAATGTGCCAGAGAGCATACGCAGGATAGAAAAGCTCCTGAAAACCAGCATTGAGTTTCATGAACTGGATCTCCTCGACCGCCCCGGCTTGGAAAAGCTGTTCAAAAAGGTCAGAAAGTTGTTACAGTTGCTTTGTTTTTCCTAATTATTTATCTGCATCTGTAACTGTTTTACAGTGTACACACTTTGATTTGTAAAGTCAGTATGTTTGGGTTTGTGTAGCTGAAAAAACAGCCCAATTTCTGCTTTACTGTTACACACATAAAACAATCAGCAATAAGAAAAATGCACCACCATTTAACTTTTATAGCCTTTGCTTGTTTTCTTAAAAATGTCCCTGCTGGCCTGCATAAACTGTCATGAAAAGCAGTTCATTTGTAGTATTTGCGGCCTGTGTCACACGTGCTTCTCTGTTTGTGGGTTGCAGCATTCCTTCAGTGCTGTGATTCACTTCGCAGGGCTGAAAGCTGTGGGCGAGTCGGTGGAGAAGCCATTACTCTACTACAAAGTGAACCTCACCGCCTTCATGAACCTGCTTGAGGTCAGTCAGTAGCTCCTGGGTGATCTCAGATTAGCACTTTGAATCTTTGCTCTGCACTCATTATTAATCCCTGCTCTGACCTTATTCTGTGTTTGCCGAGTGCACACCCGTGTGTTCATTTGAAAATGAGCTGATAAATTCTAAAACCGCATCCTTCTGAGATGTTATGCATGTGGAGCTCACCGTAACAGCCAGAATCGGCCTTTTTTCCTCAGCCCTGAGCTGAATGCACGTGTGCTGTGGACTGCTGACTCGCCAGCCACTGATTGTGTGTATGTGCCATGTTTATGTGTATCTGTATGTGTCCCAGGTGATGCAGGCTCACAGAGTGCGCAATCTGGTCTTCAGCAGCTCCGCCACAGTATATGGAGACCCCCAGCGCCTCCCCATAGATGAGCAGCACCCTGTGGGAGGCTGCACTAACCCCTACGGGAAGACCAAGTACTTCATCGAGGAGATGGTCAAGGACCACTGTAAAGCTGAGAAGGTAAACTCAGAAGAAACACATTCACAGATGTGCACACTTCCATCTCCTGAAGTGTCTCATTATTCCTTCTCTGTGGGCAGGACTGGAATGCTGTGCTGCTGCGCTATTTCAACCCAATCGGAGCTCATTGCTCCGGTCAGATAGGAGAGGACCCTCAGGGTATCCCTAACAACCTGCTGCCATATGTTGCCCAGGTATCTAAAGTCTCTGCCAGATGCCACGCTGTGCGCATCATAGTGATTGTTATTTCACTGTTTCATCTGTCTCCATGAATCGCATGACTCCGATTTGCTTGCATTGTTTAATTTAGGTAGCCGTTGGGAGACGAGAGTGTCTGAGCGTATATGGAAATGACTACGACACGATCGATGGCACAGGTAACGGAAATCACAGCAAATCATTGCACTTGCAGGCAGCTTTGAAATAGCACTTTAAATAGCAGCCAGATACTCAGAACCATGCAAACGAGGCTCCTTTCTGTTTGCAGGTGTGAGAGATTACATTCATGTTGTGGATCTGGCAAAGGGACACATCGCTGCTCTGAAGAAGCTGAAGGAGGACTGCGGGTGCAAGGTATAACAACTTGGAGCAAATTTCCATCACGACCATTGTCACATAGATGCTTTAGGTATTTATTAGTGTGTGTGTCTGTAGGTTTACAACCTTGGGACAGGAAAAGGCTACTCAGTGCTTGAGATGGTGAAAGCCATGGAGAAGGCTTCAGGAAAAGAGGTGAGTCATCCTGGTTACTGTGAGAGCTGAATCATGTTTATAGTCTGTTTTCTGGAAGTGACGCAAAGCACCACCAATCTGGCACTGTGGAAATACCTCTGATCACCTTATTTGTCCGTGTAATTAACACAATGTGTTTTCTGTTTAGATCCCATATAAGATCGCCCCTCGCAGGGGAGGAGACGTAGCTTCCTGCTACGCCGACCCTCGCCTAGCTGAGAAGGAGCTGGGCTGGAAGGCTCAATTTGACCTGGAAAGAATGTGTAAGGACAGCCACGCTGGAAAATCTGATTCTTCTCCATGTTTGCTTTTCTACAGTCAAATAAAAGTGTTGTAGTATCTCCTGTATGATCTCTGTGTTTTTTCTTTGCACCTCTTTCCATGCAGGTGAGGACCTGTGGCGCTGGCAGTCCATGAACCCCACTGGATTTTCTAACGGCACTTGCTGACGCAACCCGAGTGGACTGTTGCTTAAAAATCCTCTTTTAAAATCACCAAAGGGAACCACCAGCTTCCTCATTCGCGCAATGACACATAAGACCTCAAGAGAAGCTGCATTGTTTTTATTTTTGTTAAACTCTAATGATTCAGCTGACTACAAGAAGAGTATCTAAATGTCTGTTTACTCTTTGCTGTTAGCTCAGACTTAACAACTGATATTTTCTCTATAAATGTATTGATCTGTGAGCCATAACAGTGAAAGAATAAATTAATTTTCTTACTGAAAAGCTGAAACGTGCACTTTCTGCCTTGACTGTCTGGAGTGATTGTGACCCTGGTTGTTGTTAAATACATACAAATATTTTTTTCAGAAATAGGGGGGTAGATTAAAGACTCGGACCTGTGTGGTAAGGTTAGAGGAGCATCATGAGTCCCTGCACAAATACTGTATGAATATCGCTCCTTTCGCAGTGAGGGCGTCTGTTTAAACGGGGCACTGGGACTTTAAATGGCTCCTTGAACCCTCGGGCACCCAGTTAATAAACACCCACGTCAGCACAGTGCTCCAGTCGGTCTAACCGGGTTTCGGTCTTTAGGGCTGAGCAGGAAGTGCCTGACTGTGGACCCTGGACGAGCAAAGAAAAGAGCGGAGGGGGGGAAAGGCAAACGGGAATTAAACATGGATATGGTGGCGGACTTGGGGGCGAGCAGACTGTACAGGGCGCCGGGTGAATCGAGCCACCAGTGAGTATCGATGGATTTTGTCAGGGGGGGTATGAAGGCGTGGGGCGTAAGCGGGTCCTGCCGACACCTCGCGCCTGCGAAGCAGTCGCTCGCTTTGGGCAGCAGTCAAATCCTCCCCGCTGCTCGCCGGACCTCCGGAGAGAAGTGGGGGTGGTCTTGAGGATGAAAACGGGCGTGTTAGCGCGTCGTTGCCCCAGACTGTTACACAATGCGAATAGATGTGTTTTTCCAGCTCGCAGCGCGCTCACTTGCCGGAGGTTTGTGTCTGTTTTTCTATTGTGTGCTGGCTGAAGCCTGAAGTGGGCGTCGCTCCAGGACAGACAGACTGAGCTGCCCGCTTTCCTCTCGCAGGACTGCAGCACTGTCGTGTCGCTTTGTAGGTCGAAGGATGTCTGATTTTACGCGGAAGAGCTCGGTGGGGACGTTAGACTTGATTTCGCGTGCCGTGAAAGGCACCGTGGAGTCCTGCGGGCGGGCGTTGCACCGTGGGTTGTCGGGCGCTGCGGAGGTTGTCACACAGCCGCGCTGATGGCTCATTAAACACGGGTGCGTGCAATCCCGAGCCTGCATGAGCACGGATTGAACAGGTTACCGTGAAATAAGAACTGGTCTGAAAATCAGGGTGCTGGACCTATTTTTTTCTTTTTCTTTTTTCTCTTTGCGTGTCCGGCTGCAGTGTTTTATTTTCTCTTCCTACAAGTCTGACGCGTTTACTCCGTCGGGGGTTTCTGGAGCGCGTGAGACCTCAGAAATGATTCAAGGTTTTGTCACCCGATGCTCTCTGACTGACTTGAGTCGGGTGTAACCCATTAGGAGAAGATTTTGCTTGAAGGATCCTTCAACAAATCAAAATGCAGAAAAAAGTCAGGTGGGCGGGCCTTCTGCTGAGCCGGTGTAAAGACAAAGATGCAAAAATTGACAGCTGCAAGCATGTGGTGATGCTGCTGTGTTTATTATGCTCAGATGAATGTGGCATGATTACCATTGTAGGCTGTTACCAGACCATTAAAATCCAGCGGCCTGTGTTTTCCATGTTAATTTGGCATTGGGAAGAAGTTCAGTAACGAATGTCCACCAGGTCTACAAGACTTGTGTCATTTCTTATTTTCTTGCTAAAGAAGTGAGTGTGTCCTGCATACAGAGCTAGTGAGCGAGCTGTCATGTTGTCTCCTGCAGGCAGCCTCAGAGGTGGTTCAACACGGCCGACATCACAGTGTCTCACCAAAGCAACCTGCTGAAGCAGCTCAACCAGCAGCGCCGCCAGGAGCTTTTTTGTGACTGCAGTGTGTTGGTGGAGGGCCAGCTCTTCAGGGCTCACCGCAATGTTTTGTTCGCCAGCAGCGGCTACTTCCGCATGCTGCTGTCCCAGGGGCCCGATGACACTGTCAACGCCACCTTTGACGTCTTCAGCCCCGAGACCTTCACCGTCATCCTGGATTTCATCTACTCTGGCCAGCTGGACCTCTCCAGTCACAATGTGATTGAAGTCATGTCTGCAGCCAGCTATCTGCAGATGAACAACGTCATCAGCTACTGCAAGAACTTCATCAAGTCCTCCTTGGACATCAGTGTGAAAGATGAAGACAGCGATCGCTGCCTCAGCTTGTCTGAGACCTGTAGCTTTACCAGCGGAGCAGGAGAAGACTCCACAGAGCAGCATCAGGGCCCCTGCTCTGTCAGCCCTCCACCTGCGCTCTGGACTCGGGACAACTCCAGATCACAGTCTAGCTTTATGGGAAAGGACTCGGACCAGGATCCTTCGGCCTCGGCCCTGAAGACTGATCCAAACAGCCCTGTTAATGAGCTCAGTGCAGATGCAGAAGACCTCCAGGACCCTCAGGACCCTTTGTACACCTTGCCTGGATCAGACCGTCGGCGTGGAAAAGGGAGTACAAAGAGGCGAGCGACCAACAGCGCACGGTCCAACCAGCACGAAGACTTGGACATCCAGGAGGCGCGGACACGAAAGGCTGAAAAGGCAGAGGAGCTTTACGCCACTCTACCACCAATTGTGGGTGTTATTGGACACTTTAATAAAGGTGTGTGCCACCAGAAGATGATGATGACGGGAACACTTGGACAGAGATGATAGGAAAAAGTCAAATGTCACATTTTCTCTGTTCCTCTTTGCAGATTCGAATCCTACCATGCGCTTCAAATGCCCCTTTTGCACACACACAGTGAAGAGGAAAGCAGACCTGAAGCGTCACCTGCGCTGTCACACCGGTGAGAGGCCGTATCCATGCCAGGCCTGCAATAAGCGCTTTACTCGCCTGGAGCATCTACGCAGCCATTTTGAGACGGTAGGTGTTTTCACAGCAGATGGTAAATTTACACTTTCTTCGGTGTCCGTGTCGGCTTACAGCTCCAGGAAAACAAGCTGCTAAACAAATTTACTGTAATATTTAATAAATCTTTATCCAATCTTTTCTTTTTCTTGTTAATCTCCCAGATTCATCAAGCCAGGAAGCTGGTGTGCAGGAAGTGTAAGTGTCAAGTGACCGAGGAGACCGGGCATGTGGTGTGTGAGGGCACGAGACGCTACCGCATGTGCACAGCGTGCATCCAGGAAGTAGGCTGTGACGACATCCCCATGAACAGCCTGGAGGGCCACAACGAGGAGCCGGCGCTGTTACTGGGTGTGGACGGGGAGGAGGAGGGGGACACAAAGAGGAGCTGGATGGTGACTGACGACGATGACCTGGCAGAAGACTCGGGGGCCGACCTCATCATCCAGCAAGTGGATGTCAGCGACGAAGAGCTGCAGTGAAACTGGACCAAAGTGTGCGTGTGTTTTTGTGTGTTTGTGTGTTTGTGTGTGTGCAGATGCATACCCAAATTTGAAGTGTTTGTGTTTTAAAGTGGCCCTGGTATGCTTATTTTCAATTTAGGGGTTTACTACAATAAGTTTACATTCATTAGTATTCAAAAATCATTTTTCTCATATTGTACTGTGCATAGTGTTACTGCTGCACCTCTTTTCACCATCTGCCTGAAATGATCTGTTCTAGGAAAGCGAGGTATGCAGCCAGAGTTACCAGTACCCCAGAGAGTACTTTAGCAAGAGCAGTTAATTAAATTACAATTTCATTAAAGAATTGATTGAACTTAAAGAATTGTTGGCAGATAATTAATTGAAAGTAATGGTTAAATAGCAGAACTGGGCGAAAAAAGTCATGCATAAATGATTAAAACACATAAGAAACTACCAAAAATGAAATATCCTGCTAAAAGCACAGCTAAAATCTTTAGCTAAGAGTATATGCAGTTCAAATGGTTCAATAGTGGAGGAATATAACAATTAAAACACAACAGAAAAATAAAATCTGGTTTGTGGGCTGTTTTATAACACAACGAAAGATGGTTAGCCATGCAGCATGTTTGGGATTTCTACTGTCATTAGCTTTTTTTAATTAAAAAGGGAAAAAAAGAAATTCACCAGGTCTTCAGTTCATCAGCCAGAGGGCACAAAAGCTCGTTTTCATTCTTCCAGCCTCGCAGAATATTTGGTTTGCTGACATATTTTACATTTAGTTTGTAGAAAAGAGAAACAAATGGCAGACTTTTAGGCAGCTGGTGCAACTGGATGTAGCTGCATTCTTTGTTTAGCTGCTCGGCTGGCATTTTACATGGTGACATAGAGAAGTAACGGAAGAACAGCCAGTTTCACAGGCAGTTTCACTTCAGTGTTTTGTGTGGGTGGGTGAAACTTTACTTTTAATAAAGGTGTGAAGAATAGGGAAAACCCCCCAAAAGCTTAACAGGGGCACTTTAAAGCCATGCAGGAGAGTTTATGCATAAAATGTGGGATTCACTCATGTAAAAACACACGTTTATGATATGTTGTGTATTAGTTTAGTCTTTTCTTATCAGTTTGTTGAGCTTTGTCAGAAAAAAATGAAGGTTTTCTGTTAAGCTTCATAAAGATATGCAGTATCTGAAGCATGCATATTATGTGTTTCCTTTGCTTCAATCATAATATGATATTATATAATCCTTTCAATAAGCTTTTTTTCTCTCGTGCATGAAAAGCTTTGGTCCTTTTTGCTGCTTTCTGCCAGCCTTTCAGCAAAAAGGTGAAGAACAGAATGATCACCTGTATCCTGTAGGGACAGTCTTTTTAAATGTTTTGTTATGATATGCAGTATGATACAAACACATTCATAATTTATTTGTTTGTTTCTTTGTTTTTTACTTTTGGACACATTAAAGATATTTTTATAAATTTGTTTCTGGGTCTTTAACTTTAATCATGAACAACTGAACGACTTCTAATACAAAGGAGGCTCTGTTTTTTATTATTCTAATAAAAGTATGAAAAGGTGTAAATTAAAGATAGAAGTATAATCATAGAAAAAGAAATAATATAAAGGACAGCATTTGTGGGAAAACTGGTAACAGTGAAAAAGTGCAATAAACTAAACTTGAAGAAATTATAAAATTTTGTATATAGTTTTGTCATCTGGGAAAGAATACATCAAAACTTTTACACCACTGAATACAAATTGTATATTGCCAAAAAAATCAACTCTGAAGTCATTACGGTATCTGTGAGGAAAAAGTTTAAATAGTAATACAAAAAATATTACAAAAATGTTGAATATAACCTTTTTAAACGGGGAAAAATTGGATCAAGATAAAAGATTCAATCATCTTCCAGATAATTTCTGACAAACTGTTATCTCACTTTCTTGTACCTCTTTTAAACTTTCTATAGTTACGTTCATAAAGGTGTATTTTGTAGACTGTGACAATGATTTTGTTACATCCTCAAGAATGTTCTTGATTAGATGTTGTGAGGTTTTTCTTAACCATGGAAATAATTCTGTGATCATTCACTTTAGTTGTCTGCTGAAGTTCTTGCTATTCCTCTGATACACCTACTTTTGTTCTTTAAACCTTATTTTAATTCCTGTCGTGGAATTTTGTATTAATAAAGTCTGCAACACGGTGAGCTGTGGTCAAGCTATTTTAATGACTGCATGCAGGAGAGCCAACACACATCAAACATCACAGTTCACAGTCATGCGAGCTCTGCCCTTAAGATGTTGCAGGTCTCTTTTATACCCTCACACAACTCTCTATATCTTTTCAGTTACAACAGGTCTTTTGTCCCACTGGCTGTTGCTGGGCAGAGAGCAACTTCCACTATCTTTTCCCAGGAAGCTCCTGGCACTGGTCTTCTTGGGAGTTTAGTCCTTGTACGCCCTAAAAGTTAGCAGATAACATAGTGAAACATCATTAAGCAAAGCTAAGGAGTTTTCACAAGGTCATATTGACACATAATGTGAAAACTAGAATTTTCCCCATTTCATTCCAGATAAAAGACCAAACACAAGTTCAGTACTTCAACAATAAATCAACTCTGGATGTTTTATCTGGTTAAACTGCCTTTCCATTTACCACTGAAGCTCTGACAATGAAGGACCACGAACACATAGTACTTCGTTGATAGTTTGCCACTGTAATAGTGTACCGATGCAAAATTACAAATATTGTGGACCTAATTATATTTTTAAAAGAAAACGAAACATATCTGGCCACACAAGGAAAAGCAAAAGTGAGCTAAATTAAAAATTAAAAGATAAGAATCTAATAATCTGGTTCTGCTGGAGGTTTCTTCCTGTTAAAAGGGAGTTTTCTTTTCCCACTTTCCCCAAGTGCTTGCTCACAGTGGGTCGTTTGATTCTGGCTGTATTGTAGGGGATATACAGCGGCTGGAGGAAACTGTTATTGTGATTTGGCGCTTCATAAATCATAAACCATTCTTTCAGTTCCACCCTTTCGCCCATAGATGGCGTCCACGCGGTGCTTTCGTGAGCCTGTGAGGACTCCGCGCCTGGAGAGGATGTCGTGACGTCAAACCAGAGGCTGGACCATCATGGCGACTGTCATGAAGCTCGTCCACAGGAGCGCTTTAACATCGCTTATGGGGCAGCATTGCCTGTCGTTCAGCTCCGCGGCGGCGCACAGAGCAGTGAGTTTGAATTCTGTGTGATATGATGCGCTCCGTAGATGGACGGCCGTGTTTGTCCGCTAGCTGTTAGCTTTCCCTGCTGTTATGCTAATTGTCGTTACATGACCGAGGCCCCTGATGAGCTAGCTGTTGGTAATTTAACACCACTTGTTTCTTCTGTTTGTGTTTTAGGCTGGAATAAGAGCGGGCCAGGCTCTTCCAGGGAAGGTGAAAATAGTGGAGGTGGGACCCAGAGACGGGCTTCAGAATGAGAAGGTAGCGTGTCTTTATGATGGCGCAGGTGCATAGTTCGTGCTTTGCGTCACCAGATGATAACCCGAGTTGGTTATGTCGTTCCTTACATAACCAACTCTTTCCACTTTCAGACTCTTGTACCAACAGAGGCCAAAATTAAATTAATTAACATGCTGTCAGAGTCGGGGCTGTCCGTCATTGAGGCCACCAGCTTCGTCTCCCCAAAGTGGGTTCCACAGGTAAATATTCCCCCCCCCCACCGTGCTGACACATCCGGCTAAGGGCAGCACAGAAACTGCATGGATTCTTTTTGTCACTGCTGACCGGTTTCTGTCATCCAAATGTCAGATGGCAGACCAGGTGGAGGTGATGAAGGGTATCAGCAGGAAGCCTGGGGTGACTTATCAAGTCCTCACCCCCAATCTCCAGGGTTTCCAGGCTGCTGTGAGTGTCAAGCATCCAATCTCATCACCCGTCACTACATAAAGATCCTCCATACCCATCTTCAAACATAATCGGTGGTACATCAGCTCAATTCCTCACAAAAAATGTTCTTATTTACTTCAGGTGAAGGCAGGAGCCCCAGAAGTAGCCATATTTGGTGCTGCGTCTGAACTCTTCAGTAAGAAGAACATAAACTGCTCAGTGGATGAGAGTTTACAGCGCTTTGACGAGGTTATGAAAGCAGCTAAAGAGGCCGGTGTGCCAGTTAGAGGGTAAGAATAGTGGCCTCCCCTCAACTGTCAGCAGATCTTTAAATCACTTCAATTGTGCTCTAAGTCTTGCTAATGTGCTTCTTGTCATCACAGTTATGTCTCCTGCGTCGTCGGATGCCCATATGAAGGCAAGGTGGCACCTGAAAAAGTGGCACATGTGAGTTCTGGCTTCTTTAAACAAACACAAAACTATTCGGCATTAATTGATGTCGCCGCTCAATCTGTGCTCTGCCTCACAGGTCGCTAAGCGGCTGTACTCCATGGGCTGCTACGAGATTTCTCTGGGTGACACCATCGGAGTGGGAACTCCAGGCAGCATGGCTCAAATGTTGGAGGCAGTGACTAAAGAGGTGCCCGTCAGCGCCTTGGCGGTGCACTGCCATGACACCTATGGCCAGGCTCTGGCTAACATTCTTGTAGCTTTACAGGTCAGGCTGGTTTGCCCCTATTTTATATATACACACACACACACATACTAGGGCTTCCACAAACGATTATTTTGATAGTCGACTTGTCATTTCATGCATCCATTGGACGTAAAACGTCAGCTTATTGCACAAGCATGCATCTGCTCTTACATGACTATCATTAGCTTACAGCTTGAAGTGTTTAAGGTATGTGCTTGCTAAAAATAAAGATAAGATGACAGCTTATTAAAGATTAGATTTAGATGAGATAAATCTTTATTAATCCCTCGGGTGGGTTCGCCTGGGAAATTCTGTTTCCAGTAGCACGGCACGCGACAGAAAATGCAAAAGAATGTAAGCAGAAAGACGACACATATATAAATACAGAGTATATAACAGTGATGAATAGGAAGACCAGGGAATTGAACCTTTCAACTATTGTGAGTCTATTGCACAGTGATTGTTGCACAGTTGAATATTAAAAAAACAAAAAAAAACAAAAAACTACGCAGGTTTAAAGCACTACAGCGTTGTTGTTGTTGTTGTTGTTGGTGGTCCTTGACTGTCTCTCGAACAAACTCTTTGCACCACAGAACATGATAAAAGATGATGGAACAGCACACCCCTGTTCTATTAAGTTGTATAACCTGAGTAGCTAAACAACCTGTAGCTGGACGTCACACTATGAATTCTGGGCTAGGTCCTAACCCTTCAACGTGGAGAGGACAGTCTTGTTATCCTGAACTTGGATGCAGCTACGATACCGGAGATTGACTTCTGCACTCCCACACACTTAAATCCAACTTACCTAGATTCAACCACAAACCCCGATCCTGATAGATACCACTCTAACTCGGTGCAACAACAATATTTTTCACAACAATCCTTGTGGGGGGGGGGGGGGATGATATCTCCCCCCCTGACCCGGCGTCCTGGCTCCCCCTTGCCGTAGCATGTGTGTTGTACCTCGTCAATCTCTAGCTGCAGTAGGCTCGCTTGTCCTTACTGGATACAGACGCCACAGGCGGGAATCGAACTTGCACTCCCACTCCACAGGCGTATAGTCTTACCACTACGCTATCCAGCTGCTATAAGTATATATATATGTGTATGTATGTATATACATATATACACACACACACACACATATATACACACTGTGAATAAAAATACAATAATGTACAGGAAATTGAAGTACTTTTATTTCCCCCTATACAATCATCATCAAGGGACTCTAAAAGAGCTCTGCAATTAGTGAAAATTGTGAATGAAAAATCTAAGATAAATAATGCAGCTGGAAAACTGTTCTTGAATTCAGCCATTTCTGAGACACGTGGGTGAAAATCACCTGACATTAGTATTCTAGGGTTAGCCTTTGAGTAATGCAGCTAGGATAACTGGATGTCCATGTAGCTGATCTGTTGTTTGCAGGATTCTACTCAAATATTTGATTTCTTTAGGCAAGTTCGCCTCACTGTTGCCAGCTTGGGCGCTACATTTGAACCCTTTAACCTTCTTTAAAAAGAGAAATACAGAGGAAAAACATTATTTGTGGTTCTGCTTTTCAGAGCAGGAGAGTGAGGAACACCTCTCTGTACACTGAGTGAGCTGCAGCAAGGCTGACGCTTTTTTGTTTGTAAAGGGGGGAAAACGGAAGAGTCATTCTGTTGCTTCTAATTTTCTTTCCGCATGATTATATAGAGGAAGTCACATGGCAGCTGTTAACTTCCAGCTGGTGGTACTATGTTGTTTTTTTTTTTCTTAATCACCCCATTTTGCTGTTGATTACCGCTCAGTCTCTTTAAAAAACAACCTGGTATTTTTGGATAGCTGTAACTGAGAGTGCACTGTTGTCTTTTTTTCCTGATTTCTATGCTTTGTGTTTGTTTTTTCCCAGATGGGAATCAGTGTGGTGGATTCATCAGTAGCTGGACTGGGAGGCTGTCCATATGCCCAGGGGGCTTCTGGGAATGTTTCAACTGAAGATGTAGTTTATATGCTGCACGGACTTGGAATTGAGACGGTAGGAGGACTGCAGGCTCTGCTACCTGGCTAATTGAAGATTATTACGACTTCCTTGCTTAAGTGCTCTAACATGACCTCTTAAACTTGACCTCTTGTCTTTACCCCAGGGAGTCGACCTCTCAAAGCTGATGGATGCTGGAGCTTTCATCTGTCGAACCCTCAACAGGAAGACCAGCTCCAAGGTGGCACAGGCGGCCTGCAAGCTGTAGAGGAAAGACAAAGACAGGCTCTTTCCCTCTCTCAGACTGAACACTAAAGCATGATTATGTAACCTGGAGCTGATCTCCTCTCTGTGATTTTGGGGTTAATTTATCTTCTATGGAAGATCGGGATCAGTAGGCTATGTCAGTCGAATCAGAATAAAATATCTAATTAGATATCAACATGACAGCATTGCTGGAACGGTGCCTTATGTAAAGTCAGTGTAATCACATCACAACCTGTGTTTTAATGGTGGTGCTTACATTAGTTTCCAGGCACTGGGGAAGCCAACGCGACCCCCAGACTTTGTTTATAACAATAAATTACCAGTAAGCATGTCGTGTGTATGGATGACATCACTGTTTATGTCAGGAAAGACAAAACTGTTTCCATCATCCTCCATCCTCGACTTGGGCATTGAGCTGGCTTATGATAAAACTGTATTTACACAGGTTATTTTTACTTTAAATGTATTTATTTCCAAATTTGAAATGCAAATGTTTCTGTAGACTTTTAGTTTTAAAAATAAAGATTATTTAATGAATTGTGTCTTGAATCTTACAGATTTCAAGGATTCACATGCGTCTTTTATGCTCTCTGTGGCCTGAAAGTTAGTTACACCTATACTCACATTTATTTATTACTTTTTGACCATTTTAACCTTTCCTCACACCCACAGCCAATTTAGAGTGGTGATGTGTACATCTTTGGAAACTAGAAAACATGCAAACTCATGCAGAAAGGCCCCAGCTGGGTTTTGGACTAGTAAACGTATAACGATGAGTTTGCAATATCCAGCAGCTACAGGGCTCCTCCCATCACCTACAAAAGACAACGTGGAGGTGAGAGTGCATCTTCACCATTTCTATAGTAATTTTCCAGTTTGCGGAAATGACTCAGGATAAAAACGGTTCACTCCTGCTACACCTTTTAAAACCTGATTTGCGAGCCTGACAGGCAGATTGAGATTTTCACAAATGTCTGTTAAAGGTCTGAGACGAGAAAAGCCTGTAGGAATGAGTCCGTGACTGAAATCCAACAGTTAGTTATTGTTATTGATCCAGACTGCAAGCAGAAAAACAAACTGGGGTTAAATAGAATGATTCTACAGTAATGTGGGGGTAAAGATAGCACGTTTAGTTTTATCTTTAGAAGCAGACACACTGTGCAAAATGCATTTTCTAAAGTGTTTAGAAATGTGAAAGTTCTTTTCAAAATGAAAATGTTTTCGAAACAACATGAACATAATGTACTGACAGGTAGACGTCCCACCTGATCGTCACAGATCAGCCTAAAGAATTATCAAGGGGATGAAAGTCGCCTCTTGATAGCAACTAGAAAGTTTCAGGTCCTTACTGTTATTAGTTTTCTCAAACAAAGAAACAAAAATTTCCACATGGGAAATAAAAATCCTGCTTTTAGAGACTAACACTAAAACTACTTGAGCTCGGCCCTTCTAAAATATCTGGTTTCTGGGTAAATATCTGCTACTATAAATGTGGACTCTCGGGAACAGAGCTCCGGTTAACATGCGGAGGAATGTTGAATATAATTAAAAAGACCATTTACCAAATCCTTCCTCACATAAATATGTAATGTAAATCAGAAAGCTTTTTGGATTTGTTATGAGATATATGTTTTTAGAAAACTAATCATCACAGGAATCTGAATTTTTACATAATTCTCATGAAAAGCATATTTTTCCCAAGAATTTTATTTATTTATTTTATCCTGGCGAATCTCAGATAATCAGCCGGGAGGCATTTGATGAACTGGCATGGAGTGACGCTCTGATAAAAGATCAGACAAACATATTGCAAACACTTAATATCTTTACAATTATAAAAATGAAATATTAACAAGGACAGGAAATACAATTCCACCTGACTTCCACTGTGGCCGATGAGTGACTCACAAAAATACTTGAATACAGTTCAGTGAGCCGTGTGTGTGTGTGTGTGTCCTCTCGGTTACTCCACAGTCTTCCAGCTCTACCAGCACTGAATTAAACAGCAGCATTCCTTTCACCTTTTAAATCAACAGTGGTCTTGGATAGGGAGGCGTTGTGTACAAGTACGTCAAAACACAGCGTGTCTACAGCATAAACCTGAGACCAAGCAACATGACTACCAAGGATTCAGAAAGAACAACAGCATATGCATTTTTGTTACCACAGTTAATCCTCTATGAGAAACAAATGAAATAAAAACCTCATTTTTTAAGTCAGTTTGCACAACTTCAAGTATGACTCAAACATGATTATCAGCTCTGGAGCTTCCACACTCCACCGCACAACTCTTTACCATAAAATTGGGAAAGCAAATCCACAAGTTAAAGTTAAAATTAAATTAAAAAGATCACTGAAGCAAAGGGGGGTGGCAAAGACTCTGTAACAATAGTGTGCTCTGACACTGTGGACAGACCTCTTTCAGGTGTGTCCTCCTTCTCTATGTGGCTTTTTTTCTTCCCCCCACCCAAATCAGAAGAAATACAGAGTGAACCTTTATTCAAAAATTAAAACCACATATCACCAACAGACCAATTTTGTCTCAAGCCAAATTGTAAATAATGTAGGTTTTGACTTGTACACAAAAGTTCATGTGCTCCTTAAGTCTTGCATGTGGACACAAGGGTCCACAGGATGAATCCAGTACTGATGACTCAACTTCCAGGCTCTGACAGAATGTAGTTTGGCTCATTGTTCTGAGTCTCTGTTTTTTTTTTTAGTTGTGTCTTTGGATTGTAGCCCAAACTCTGCAGAGCTTCTGCTCTTTGGCCTGGTTTCAGCTCTGATCATGAGATGGACAGGTTAGGAGCAGAGGCTCGTATCATCTTCTCCTCAACTCTGAGTGTAGACGGCCTGTATGGAGGAGACTTGTATGAAGATTTGAGGAATGCAGGCTTTTCCTTTAGATCATGCTTCGACCCAACACGGTTGTAGTTGTTAAAGGGGTCCTCAAAGTCGTCATGTTGGAGGTCCATGGCACGGTTGCGTCTTTTAACCTTTTTTGCACACCTTACAAAGCGCTTGGAGATGAGATAAATGATCTCACAGATATTCAGGACGATGCAGACGGCTGAAGCTCCGACCATGAAGTATGTGAAGACTTTCTTTTCAGTGGGGTGACCGATGTAGCAGTCCACGATGTTGGGGCAAGGCGACACTTCACACTTGACCAGCCTTGGCAGGTAGAAGCTGTCGTAGATTCGGTGTAGGATATAGAGGAAGGCGATTTCAATGCCCGTCTTAGCAAAGAGGCTGATCACGTAGGTCCACCACAAGCCGCCGTGTTTCTTGCCCGTGTTGTTGTACAGCTTGGTGTCCTCGCCATGCTTGGCCTTGTACTTGCGCTCACGGTCATCACGATACGCCACATGCATGACCACCATGAATGATGGGCAGGTGACAAAGATGAGCTGCAAGGCCCATAGGCGGATGTGGGAGATGGGGAAGACGTGATCATAGCAGACGTTGGCACAGCCGGGCTGCTTGGTGTTGCAGTCAAAGTCCTTCTGCTCGTCACCCCACACTCGCTCTGCTGCCACCACATACACCATCACCCTGAACACAAACACCACTGACAGCCAAACACGCCCAAACGCCGTGGAGTATTTGTTCACCCCACTGAGGAGGGCCTGAAAGGTCTTCCAGTCCATGGTCTAGTCTGGCAGTTAAGTATCTCAGCTCGGGATCTGTGGGTAGTAGTTTATCTTCAGACCTGGATGTGGTAAAATGAAGAATGGTCAGCTGAATTTTCTGCTTTGGGACTCCGAATGTCAGTGTTGGTGAGGTGTTACATAACAGGCTTTCTTTAAAAAAAAATGCAAAAAAAAATTCTTACTTAAAAGAAACTAATAGCAGTCCATCTTTCAAAGCTGATTTCATTTAAAACAGCTCCCACTTCTAATCTATGAGTGCTACCAGAAATAACCACGAACCCAATTATGAGAAGGCCTCAGGCCAACAAAGGAAATAGCTGAACCAACACTAACACACCCAGAGCTTATACACATAAAAACTCATTTTTGGAACTTTATAGTTAAACAGTTAAACATTAAAAGGAGAGAAATAAGCACCAGTCCTTTTATGTGAATTTGTTAATCAGTAGACTTTGGTTCTTTGAATCTTTACATGTACAGCCTTTTACGCACGGGCTGTCTTGCGTTTTTTTGTTTTGTTTTTTTTTTGCACATTTTGGACACCGTCGTGAGCGTGTCTCTCCTTCGGTACATGGCTCTTCTCATCCACCAGAGATAAAGTATAGTTACATAAACCGCTTCACTTAAGTCAGCGAATCGATCACCCCGCTTGCGATCACTTCCAACTAGCTTACAACTAAATTTACGAAGTTTAACACACCAAAATCAAGAGGAGGAAGAAAAGAGTTTTCACCTACCCAAAAAGTTTAATCCATAATCGTTCCAAACCGATGCTGGTACATGTATGTTACCCCGATAATTTCTCGTTGCTTTGAGATCGTTTGGCTCCTTTAGCGCACAGATCTGGCTCTGCTCAACAGGTAAGGGAGCGCAGTGCTGAGAAATCTCTCTGTGGGTGTGGTTAAGACTTGAGCTTCCCCCCAGATGTTCCTCATCTCCCTCCCTGTGCCTCTTTGTCGCCAACACAGTCTAAAAACAGTGAATCAAATATTTTTCACAACAGTTCGTAGACACTTCCGAGTAATTCTGCCAGGATTTGAAAGTAGTCCTGCACGGGAGCAATCAAATCAAACATCCGTGCTTGGTTCACATGTACTGGTGGCATCGTGGGGACCACCAGGAACCATTAAAGATCAGACTTATCAAAGTATACTTCACAATGAATTAGAGTCTCCGTCTCCACACATGTACCTTCTGGGGCATAACAATATTAATGTGACAGTTTTTGTTATTATTATTTTTCAAATGTTTTAGAGGCAAAGCACTTGTTTTAAATTTTTATGTTCAAAGATTCCAAGAACAGGGATTGCTGCCTTGCCTCAACTTGTTTGTTTCAGAGTATGCGTAAAAGGAGGACACACCCAAAGGTGAATAGATTTTTGTTATGTGTGACTCTTCTGTTCCTCTTTATGTTGAAACTTTCCTCTACGATGCTTTTTTTCTTTTTGGGAGGTTAAAGCAAAAGATTAGACTTTTGTAAGGGAGGGGATCAGTTTGTATGTTAATGATCATGTATAGTTAAAAATCATGTATTTAATAATTTTTTTGACTTCCAAGGCAGAGTATTGTGTTTCCTTCATGCTTTTCAAACCTGTGCTCTTCTCAGATAACACTGTCTCATGATTCACAAGCTCCCAGAACGCTCGAGCTCATCTTCATTGTGAGATCACAAGCTGTAGCTTGTGTCTCCTCTTTGCCACCTGATTTTTACAGCAAAGCTTTTTTTCTTGCACTTTAGTAAAAGGTTTTCATGTTTCTATTCTGTAGGGAGGAAAAACATTATTGTATTATTCTGCAGATGAATTTAAGCCCTCAGATCCTGTCTGGAACATCCCATGTCTGTTTGTTTGAAATTCCGGGGCCTTGCTGCAACTTGCCAGCTCTTATGCTGAAAGCATTTGAATTCAGTCTTTGCTTAATATTAAAGACTAAAGAACAAGTATCTCTGGCTGCAAGTCAAGTCAGGTTTGTTTGTACTGTTTAGTATCACAAACACAATGTCCTAATGGGTTTGCTACAGGCTCATAATAGCCGTGGCTCACCGCCAAGTTCAGGAAAAGTTCTCGGGAATCGTTTCTAAGAAATTCAGAGGTTCCTGTTCAGGTGTCACATGCATAGTTTAAAACCAAATCTGATCATTAAGTTAAGTTACTGTAACTCTTTGCACCTTGGAAATCGCTTAAAAGAGAGAGCCAAAATAAGAACTGCGATCTGAGGTGTGAATTACAAATCATTTACCCAGTACCAGGTAAAAATATGGACAACCACACTTAATTCAACTGTATATCTTTGAATGCTTTAGAAATAGTTTCCTTTACTTATTCCAGTCTTGTGTTCAAACAACAAACACCTTTCTGTCACTTTGCAAATGTAAAAGCAACATTAGAGGCAGATTGTTGGAGTGGTTCTCTCTTTAGATGAAATGTTTGAACTTGAAGCTTCAGCTGTAGCTGAGCTTTTCAGGAAATCCTCTGAGGGCAGGTCAATACAACATCAGCAATTCACAACTTAGATCAGTTCAGTGGACAGAAATTACATTCAGTTAGGGGAGGGGTTAAAAAAAAGAGTCTTCTAGACTCTAAATGAAGAACTGGTCCAGGCAGTGTGCTGGAGACACGCCTGGAAAAATGCATTCTGTGACTCAACCGTGGCAAGTCTTTACGTGAGAGGCCAAAACAACAGGATAAACGCTTCAGTTTTCTCTGGTTGCAATGAAAGTAAGGAAACAGAACAGAGGAAATTGGGGCAAGATGAGAAGATATACCAAAAAAGGAGCAGGGAATGTCTGATAATGAGACTCATTAACGAAAAGACCCACACAAACAGATTACATAGAATAAGGACAGAACAGAGCGGAGCACAGAATTGCTCATATTTTCAGTACCAGTGTCTGTTACATAATACTTTATGTGACAAAGGTTAGATTATCAGCCGCCCACCAAAAAATCTCAACTATGAAGGGTCCACATTCGTCTCGTGCCATTTCCTTTGTCGAAGGCTCCTCTGAAAAATCTCGTTTTACGACGTTAGGTGACTAATTCACTTTTATCAAGCCAAGTCATGATTGGTCACTATGCTTCAGGCAAACTTGTATTGTTCCACGACAGGAAAACATTATTGCTGTAACTAAAGTTACTCTCATTTCCATTGCATCTAATTGTGCTGGACCTGGTGGAAAACAACCATCTATTCCAAAGTTTCTCCCACCAAAAGCCCAAAACTCAACAACAGTGAGTTAGATATATAAAACAATGGAAACTTACAAATATTTACATTTGTGGCAGATGGTACCAGTGAGTTTGGGGGCATTTGTCAAATAATCTGAATTATTGACACTTAAGATTCTCTTAACCAGCTAATTGATGCACAAATATGTATTCATCTTAGGTGGGCCCAACAAGGACCTGCGACAGCCGGGAGAATATTTCTGAAAGTTCAGGCTGGTCTTAGAGTGACAGTTACCTCAAATTTTAAGGATCACTTGACTTAAATCACACACACACACACACACACACACACACACACACACACACACACACACACACACACACACACACACACACACACACACACACACACACACACACACATATTTTTCTACATGTTATATCAACATCTAGTGCAAATCTATCATATTTCAGCTGCCATTCCACAGCAAAGGTGAAAGTGGGTTTCCTGAATGTTATTATGATAACATTATGATAACATACTAGAAAGAGTGCCTGCTAAAATACACTTTAATGGTTCCAGTGAACCGTTCATGCGGGCGCCAGCTGATGCTATTATTTTTTGTGGAAGAGTATTCTGCTGTTTGAGTTTTGCAAACTTCATGGTGCCATGCAGTGCCACAGTCGACAAAGAAATCTGAAAATCTCAGCAGAGCAAACTGACCGCCCACCCCCGCTACATGGCTCACTGACAGCAGGTCTCCTTCGTCTCTCTTACAGTGTAAATACTGGAGGCGTCCGTTCAGAATAACAAATTCCTGTGCTGGGTGGATCCACATGTCAGCAGGGATGAAACAAACCGAGGAGTGGGAGGTTCCTGCTCTGCCCGTCTCAAAGTACCAATCAACCTTAAAAAGTTATGAGGGCGCTGCTCATGGCAGCAATCTGTGCAGCCAATGAGAGAGGGCCTTATGAAACACATGGAATAAGGAAGAAAAAAAAGAAGAAAGTCTGATGCCTTAGTCCAACCACAGAACCTCTAATCCTTTTCTGGACAGGCCGTCTGCTTTACATTGTTCTGCATGGGAAGATTATCTGTTCACTGCAACTACAGCTCTCATTCTGAAGTTAATGCAGTATGTGCTGCAGTATGTGGACCTCTAGGACTCGTCCTTGTTCTAATAAAAACACACTCAAAATGCAAAATTATAATCTTTAATGAAAAATAATCACAACAAATCTGCATCTCAGTGCAGTGAAATATAAACACCCTGATGTCATTGACTGCTCTTTGTTCTCTACTGCATGTACACAGGAAATCCTTTTTAAAAACAACAACAAATACAGACAGTAAAATGCAGCAACTTTCCAAGCGTTAGATAAATAATGAAAAATACAGTTCACCACGAGAACACACGTGTCTGAGTCAGAGGGAAAGACTGCACACAGTTTGAACCAAACATCTTGAGGCTGGGCAAGAGCAGAGGGAAAATCTTACACACAAAGCCACATGTGTTTGTAAAACCTTACTCACCAAACCAGTGAGTGACTCATGTATTTGATCTCAAGGCTAAGTTGGTCACTGCATTGCACAAACTGGCTTTTATTTTCTGCAAGAGCTAAAGAAATGTAAACCGTAAAATAAGTCCCTACAGCAGAGAACACATTCTCTTGTAGTGCAGAATTTAAACTTTTAAAACCATATACTGCAGTTCAGTCTCTGAGAAGAAGAACAATCTTCTATCAAGTCTTTTAAGGAAGTCGTTACGAGGACAGACAGCTTTCCTTTTCTGTCTTTTTCATAAAGTCTGTGTAATGTTCTCAGTATCTCAAGACACGACGACATTGTACGAGGGTGCTGGACTGTCCGGGGTGCGTTTGTCCGCTGACTTTAGAGCATTTGCCTCCATCAGTTTGCTTCCGCTGGACATTGAGTGGGTGATGACCTGACGAGAGTGATGGGCTGAGCTGAGAAACTCATGGCAGCGTTTTCCAACTAAGTAGAGGATTTCAAAAAAGGAGAGGAGGATGCAGGTCAAGCTGGTGACCACCATGAAGATGGTGAAGATTCTTTTCTCAGTAGGCCGAGCGATGAAGCAATCCACCGTGTTGGGGCAGGGAACCTGTGTACACTTAACGAGATTGGGGAAGCTGTAGCCCTCGTAGATGTGGTAAACGAGGTAGACGAAGGTGGCGTCCACGCCTATTTTGAAGACCAAAGTGAGGACATAGGTCCACCACAGGCCTCCGCGCTTCTTGCCCGTGTTCTGGTAGAGACGCTTGCAGTTCTCGCCATACTTGATCCGGTTTTTCCGCTCCCGGTCCTCCCTGTAGGCGACGTGCATCACCACCAGGAGTGAGGGGCAGGTGACGAAGATAAGCTGGAGGGCCCACAGGCGCACATGGGAGACGGGGAAAAAGTGGTCAAAGCAGACGTTGTGGCAGCCGGGCTGATTTGTGTTGCATGTGAAGTCTTTCTGTTCATCTCCCCACACCTTTTCTGCTGCCACCACAAACACCATAACCCTGAATAGGAAAACAATAGAGAGCCACACTCTGCCGAAGGCTGTGGAGTATTTGTTCACCCCGCTGAGGAGGCCCTGGAGAAATGCCCAGTTCATGATGACTTTGTTCACAGCCTGTCTTCTCTTAGTGCTGATGGAAGACAGAGGAACGTGAGGTTTAAACTAGCCTGAAACAAAAGAAAAGCGCAGTCCAGTCACAAATCCATCAAAAGGGAGAAGAAACAAAGTGAGGAGGAGCTGGGTCATAAGCGTACACATTCACGTGTTTACACGGATTTAGGGCAACATTAAAACACACAAATCAGTGTAATACGAGCAGAAAATAGACTAAAAACAAACAGAGTGTGTTTTCTGTTACAAAACTTCAGACTTTTGCGTTCATCTACGTGCGGAGTCTCAATCGGACAAGTCAAACCAACCTTTCAACTTCACAGTTTTAACAATCCACGCGCAATAGCGCAAACCAAAGTAGACAAAAACCACTTAAAACTCACTGAAACAAACTGGCTTTGATATCCGAGCAACTCCTTTGAAGATGTCTGCGAATACTCACAGTTTAAACCCAGATGTCGCGGTTCAGAGTCGGAGCGCAGGAGCGGAGACGAACCTCGCTGATGAGATTCTGGGAACATTTCCCAACAGGATGGGCGTGCAAGGGGCGGACTCTCTCGTCTGTCTCGACCTCTCAGTGTATTCAGGTGGAATACCTCTGCTCCACCTAGACCTGTTCAGTCATCGGGAGTCATTTTGGAATAAAAAAAATTCCGCTGCACTCTTTGGTTTTTCGCTATTCTTTTTAAACGGACACTTAATCCGTTAAATGTGTGGTGCTGTACTGGATCCTGTTTATGAAATTTACATGTTCATGTGGGTTAAGCAGAAGTTTGTCTGGTGGACATTTGTGCAAAATTGCAGCTGTTAGATTTATTTGCATATTCGCTGATAGAGCTCACGAAACAAAACGCCTTAAAAAAAAAGTGTTCTGTAGCGCCAATATTCACATTTCTGTTCTGCAAAGTGTTAAAATTCGTGCCCATTTAGATATATTATGCCTAATTTGCGTGTTCTCTTTGCTTTATATTTTGCAGCTCACATTAGATTTTCCTGGATTGAAGACAGCCCCGCGATCTTTAAAAGGAGGATAGTCTTCAAGTGAGTTGCACCAAAACCCAGGTTAAGATCAAAACGATTATTTTTAAACTGAATCATGCAAGAATAAAATTACAGAGCATATTAGGTCCCTTTAACCCTTTAAAACCATACAACAGTAAATATTTGCAAGAAATGGCCTTCATTGTGCAGCTTTGAATAGGTAAGCAGATAAGAGGATCAAAGAAACATGCATCAAGTTTCATTATAAAATGAGTTTATTGAAATATTTACATGGCAGAAGATCTGGTTTCATAGTACAAAACAGCAAAAGATCATCTTCCTCTCAGACATGTGCTGCTTTCATTCACACACACAAACAAACACACACACTTTGCTTTTTGTTCACACATACTCTCCACAGTCCGAGATGATCACTTTCTGCTTCGGCTTTCCGTCTTTTGTTCCCTGAGCCTGCAGAGAGAAAACAACAAGTTATCTGACGTGACACAATGGTTCGCTTTCAGTCCTTTAAGAGTGACATCTGCACCGCCACAGTAGTTCGAGCTGTCTCTGCAGATCATTCCAGAAACAAGGAGACATGCATTTAAAAGCTGTGTTGTCAGATTCTGTTCTGAATGTTGTGTGAGCTTTTATATACACTTTATACTAGCACACTAGTTTTTTCATGCCTGCCTGCCACCCCCATATTGCCCTCCACATCTCTCCTCTGCACATCCAAAACATCTCAGCATCGCTTCCTTAAGTTTGTCTCCAAGCTGCACAACCTGAGATGTTCCTGTGAATTTTCTGAACGAAAAGGTTCCGTCCACCACTGAAATGCTCCAGATGCAAAATGAAGCCATAAAAAGTCAGAACAAAACTGTGCTGGAGATGTGTTGAGAAGACACACATCCAGTGTATTTCCAAGCAGAACGAGTGAGAAACTAATAGTGGTTTATTCTGAAAAAGAAGATTGTTTGGGGTTTAAAAAAACAAACAAAAAAATCCTTACGAAAGAGCAGCCTACATGGTTAGAAAGAAAATTCCTCCTGCAGCTTTGACCCTTACCTCCATTGCTCGCAGCACATCCATCCCCTCCACCAGCTCTCCAAACACCACATGTTTGCCATCCAACCAGTCTGTTTTGTCAGTGGTGATGAAGAACTGAGAGCCGTTTGTGTTTGACCCAGAGTTCGCCATGGAGAGTTGCCCTGTGTGCATAGGAGACAACGGTTAGTCAGTCACCCTGCCTGAGCCTAGTTCTGCTGGATGTTGCTTCCTATTAGCATATACTATGAGTAAACTATAAGTAGTTTTTCCTTCCCACTTTCACCAAGTGCTGCACATAGAGGATCATCAGATTTTGGGGGTTTTTGTCTAATACTGTAGACCAGCGGTCCGGTCCGTGACTCGTTTGGTACCGGGCCACGAAAGTTGAGGCTCAGGTGCAAAATTTATGGTTTTCAGGGTTTTTACCCTTAACTCGGTTTCCTTGGATCTTTTCCCGTGTTGTAGTTGTGTGTCTTATTTTGAAAGAAATATTAACGCGTTACCATAGCGACCAGAGAGCATTAAGGGGCAGAGAGGAGGATGTTACTCTCAATGTTGTTGGTGCATTTCAGGAGGACACTGCTAATAAAGTTACACAATTACACAGTGAATTTGCATTTATTTACAAAATACCACAGTTTTTGTCTTGGTTTTATCATTTTATTTTGTTGTATTTGTCCGCGACACCTTAAAGGCCTGTCCGTGAAAATATTGTCTGACATTAAACCGGTCCGTGGTGCAAAAAAGGTCGGGGACCGCTGCTGTAGACCATCAACTATCTGCTGTTGTGAATCGGCAGTATTTCAGAAAAACTGACTTGAACTGAATGTGGAAAATATGTTGTTACAATGTGTCTGCACAAAGTCTGTGATAACATTACCCAATATTGCAATGATAAAACGTGCCTATTAGCTATACAACCCTATTGTTGTGCTTTATCAGGTCCAGTCTGCTCGCATAAGCACCAAACGCTGAATAGCCTCGATCCACTTAATCAACAAAAGTAAAAGAATTCAAACATGCTTTTACTGAATGAGGTCAAATATCTGAGGGTAAATACATGATATGAGTAAATAAAATAGCTTTTCTTATTCACTGTGGATTTCGCAATGTTGGTACTGCACATGTTCATACAACAGTGGTGAAGAAATTAAGATTTATCAGTCATCTCTATGTCACGAGACTAAAATCATGCCTTTTGTGCAGAACCTGCCTACATACAGCAGTGCTGATAACCCAAACAAAAACCTAGAGCACCATGATAACTGTGTAACATTCTTCGTGTCATTCCTATTTGACAGGGAATGTGCACGTTAACACGTTAATGCTTTCACATCTTTAGCCTCTCAGCAGGTAACAAAAAGTTACAGGTTAGAAGTGGCACTACGAATATTACAGAAACACACACCTGCCAGGTTACAAGCGATCACAGATCGGGTTTGTCAGTGAGATGAGTCTACCATAGCGGATTTGTCACTGCAAACTGTGAGCTATTCCAGTATTTACTTTCCTTTAGTCAGTTTGTTATAACTCTTTTAAGATGCGAGGCGGTAATTTGTTCTTGCAGGGTGAGCCGCCGGCTAAAAAGGGCAGAGTAAATCCTCAAGTCTACATGGACATAAAGATCGGCAACAAGCCAGCAGGAAGCGCAGTCTTCCTGCTGGGGGGGGGGGGGTTAACATAGTTAATCATGTAATAATAATAATAATAATACATTTTATTTGAGGGCGCCTTTCAGAAACCCAAGGTCACCTTACTAAAAAACACAATTAATAAAAGGAACAGTAGTCATAAAATACATAAGATAAGTTAAAATTACAAAACAGAGCGTGACAACAGATAAAGTATAAAGCCTGTAAAGTACTTTAAAAAGAACTTATTCTCATCTATAACGCTGACTTTACTGACTCACCGTCGCTTTTAGAGTTCAAACCTCCACCAGTGCGGTTCATTCTTCTTTAAGGCATTACTGTAGTTTTCAGGCTAATAATCCTGAAGTGCTAGAATTACACTTAACTTTAACTTTATGTTAAATGGTAATTACCAATACTGTTAATTTAAATAACTGTTAATTAAAAGTTAGATAAAAAGATCATTACAGCAGCTCAGTTAAATGTGTGTCATGACAAAGGAAGTTTGTCATGAAATAAATCGCACTTGTTTGATTCGTGTGAATGCGATTGGACCAGGTCTGTTACATTTGCTAACCTGTGACTGAATTCTTGACACAAGGTTGCCAGCGAGTTATTTGCGTTTCCTCACTTGATTTATGAGTTTTCAGCTACTTATGCAACATAATTGCAAATGTCACCATCAGCTCTTCAGTCGTGTCACTTTTCAACACTATAGCAATCACAGGTTTGAAACAAAAATGCTGGTGTGTCCAGTCTGACTTTAGGAACAGGAAGTAAGAGCCAACACACCTTTGTCTTTTGTTGCGCTTCTTACGTAAATGACAAAAGAGCTGATTCATACTGAAAGACCCGTTTTTCAAGTGTTAACACTAATTACACAGGAAAAGGTAGCTGATTTTTTTTAACTGGAATATATAAAAATAACTCTCCAGTATTGATATGTCTTAAAAAAAAAGCTACATCAGGTAAAAACCAGGAGTCTTGCTGACACGCTTCACTGCACCTTCTCAGAGCAGCATAAACGACTGCTCACCTGGAGCGGTGTGTTTAAGGACAAAGTTTTCATCATCAAACTTCCGGCCATAGATGGACTTCCCGCCGGTGCCGTTGTGGTTGGTGAAGTCGCCTCCTTGGCACATAAACTGAGGGATGATGCGGTGGAAGCTGCTGCCCTTGTAGCCGAAGCCCTTTTCGTGAGTGCACAAGCAGCGGAAGTTCTCTATTCAAAATAAAAGAAGATTTAATCTAACAGATACCACAGTTTCTTTCTACAAACATGGAGACCATTCAGAGAAAGAAGAAAACTCTGGGAAAACTTTGGGATGTGTAGCATATACACATACACACCTGCTGTCATGGGAACAATGTCAGCCCGGAGCAGGAAGCGCAGTCTCCCTGCTGGCTTGTTGCCGATCTTTATGTCCATGTAGACCTGAGGATTTACTCTGCCCTTTTTAGCCGGCGGCTCACCCTGCAAGAACAAATTACCGCCTCGCATCTTAAAAGATTTATAAAGTCATGACCCCACAGAGACACAGATTAGAAGTGAAATCCTCTCACCTCCTGAGCTGTAGTTTGGGGTGTTTCTCCAGCTGCTGCCTCTGCCTCAGCTTCTTCTACGGTCTTCCCAGAAAACTTTTTCAACCAGTCATCATCCGACCACACTGCAGGAAAGGCAGACTTAAAGTTTCAACCGCTACTTCTTTTTAAAAAAAAAAGAGACAAACAGGGTGTACCCCGCCTCTCGCCCTATGACAGCTGGGATAGGCTCCAGCGCCCCCCGCGACCCTGGAAAGGATAAGCGGAAGCGAATGGATGGATGGATGGATGGACAAACAGAATGGATGAAGTGTTTATTATTCACCTGGTCGAGAAGAACCTTCTTTGATTCTCATGGGCTTGGCGATATTGACGCGGACAGTCCTTCCAAAAAGTTCAGACTCATTCTAGAGGGATAAAAAAACATTTTAACAATAATCAGGCAGATAATTTTATTTAAAATTACAAGGTTCCTGACAGAGTGATGTTATCTGTGAGTGTCTGCATAACGGCCACAATAAGAGCTGCTCCAAATCCCGAACTACTAAGGAAACCTGCTTCAGTGCTTCCTTTAATACCTCCTTTAGCAGATGATACACTGGACTATCCTTTATGACACTTAATGAAAACAAATTATTAGGTGACTGTCTTGTTTTCAATCATCTGCCAAGACTTTCTACTATTTAGGGTCGTGGTGGGGTCAGAGTCTATCCCAGCTGTCATAGGGCGAGAAGCGGGGGAACATCCTCGACAGGTCGCAGGGCTGACCCAGAGACAGACAACCGTTTGTCCGCAAATTCACACCTAGGCCAGGATCACCAATTAACCCCCCCGACTGCATGTCTGTGGACTGTAGGAGGAAGCCGGAGTAACTGGAGAAAACACTCTTGACTCTTCAGCAAGAAGGTAAAAGACATAAAAGGGTTCATTTGATGCTGTTTTTTGGCTATTTGATGGGAATAACGTGTCTTTGGTGAAGCAGTTATGTGAGAAACTTACCATGTTATCAATAGCTGCTGCAGCATCCTGCAGAAGATGAGAAAGAAGCCATAAATGGGTTATGAGGACAGAAATATGTTTCACCTGAAGTCACCAATAACCACTCAAGTGACTCACTTTGGTAAATTCCCGGCTCCTAAAACTGCAACATGCAGATGAATAATAATTAATGACTAATACCCAAGTTAATACTAACCAATGATGACACGATCAGCGGTGAACAGACAAACTAATCACAAGGAAGTGGAAGGTCATTGCAATTTAAATTTAAATAAAAGTATAGAGAGCAGACCATCACGTGCATAAAATAATCTGTGATAGGGTCATTTCATCAAATTAAAAAAAAAGATGGATATTTCAAAAATGAGAGAGAAAATGGTGATTTGGTACGTGGTGTCATACCTGAGGAATTACACACTCGAGATGAATGAAAATTTGTTTCCTTCAGGTGTGGTGTGTGTTTCCTTATGTGCCTTACTAGGGGATTTATGCTTCAGCGGGAAATCTACACTGTAGCTACATTATAACTGCAAACCCCTTTGAAACCCTACGACCTAACCTATAGTATAACATGACGTCCAGTTCCCTCAAAATCTAACTGCCGTGGTCGATGCAGCCCACAGCTACTGTGACTGGCCTGCTGCTGTCAAGCAAATTCCTGGAGGGCGATGGCTGAAACTATCAGAGTAGATGAGAGAGAATTTACAAAGAAGTGGAAGAACTGGAGGGACAGGTATGTTTGACCCTAAAAAAAACTGATCACATGAAAGCACGAGGACCCAGGAGGAAAAAAGTCCCAGCGTTTTATTTGTTTCTATCATGGCTTACAGCATGTAAGCAGCACGACACGACTGTTATCTATAGCGTTATAGAGAACAGGTTTTTAAAATGACACTAGAAGAATGTCCCAACAGGTTCATCCCCGTGAAGTATTTTTAGTAAGAATTTTAATGACAGTAGGAACCGGACATTTTGCATAATTCCTATTAAAAATACATTTTTGCCTGGAGTTTTTTTTACAGGAAAATCTGACCTGACATGGATTGAGCCAATGATATTTGTTCCATTGCATATCATTTACATAATATCATTAATAGGCTAATATTAGCACACTGCAGGCTGTATAAGCCGGACTCACCTCTGCCAGCTCAAATTCGATGAATGCAAACCCTCTGTGCTTCTCTGAAAATGTAAAACACAAGACAAAGTGAACACTTTCATCTCTGTGCTGCTGCAGGGTTTATTGTTAATCGTGGACAAAACGGTCCTGATCTTACCCGTTTCATAGTCCAGCGGGATCTGGATGTCGATGATGTCTCCGAAAGGAATAAAAGCTGCATGGAGCACCTTCTCATCCACCTCTTCTGCCAAACCGCCTGACATAAACACGCATTTTTCAGATCCGCATTTTAAAAAAGGGAAAAACATTTCAAACAAATACAGTGTACAGAGCTGGGATAACGGACAGTATTTACATGCCGGGTTAAACTAACGTGCGCTCATTTTTCCGGCTAAACTTCTCTCTCCTGCGTCTTTGTCGTGTTCCTGACATGCGCAGAATTACTGCTACGGTATAGATTTATAATACAGTCGTAAACACGTCAGCTACACACATCTAAACAGCGAAAGTTTAACAAAAAACAGCCATAACGTACCCACATACAACACCCGCTTGTTAGCCGCCATATTGGATTTAACCCTTCAACTTTGAACCCAGCAGCTTCCCATTGGTGGAGAGAACCCGAACTAAAACAAGCAGCCTCAGATTAGTGAGCTCTACCGCCCTCTGTCGGAGGAATCTCCCATTATCGCCAATAAACTGCATTTTACTTTAATTTGGACTACATTTATAGTTTTAAAGCCACGATGCAATCCGATCTTTGCTTTGATTGAAAAGAAAAATATTTAATTTATTTTTGTCCAAGACTGTCCAGCTTAGTTATTAAGACTATGTAATCAAATTACAAGAAATAAGTAACTTTAATCAGCCTGGTGCAGAGGAAAGATGTTAAACAATTTTATCAATGGGTCCCTCAAAACAAATGAAGAAACCCTTACAGGCAAACTTCCATGTTAGTAAGCCAAAAATAAAAGTAATTGACAAGCGTACAGAATTTTGTTTCAAGCGTTTTGAGAGCAATGCTGTCAGTCATCAGTGTCAGTGATGGCTTCGCCCAGTGGCCAGCAAAATTTGAATAACGCATTTTTAAATAATCTAAAGAAATTCCAACTATTCTTTATAATCCAGTGCATTATTTTACAGTTTAAAGTAATCTAGAGTAACATTTTTTCATATAGCACTTGTCTAGATAAATTTTACAACAAAATACTAAAAACATAAAGATGAAATAAATGATCCAGCAGGAAGTTGTTTTTTTAACTGAGTTTTTAGCTTTTAAAAAATAAATAAAAATAAAGATACCAACGCGTCCACAGATGTAGGCTCAGACAGAGAGCCAAAGCCTGCAGGCCGCCACTGAAAAAGCTTGGTCCCTTTTAGTTACCTTCTCTGATCACATGACCTCAGGGACCTGCTGGGGATGTGTGAAGTTAAGAGTTCCTGATGTATGCTGGTGCTTTACTCATGCAGAGCTCTGAAGGCAAAACCAGAATTTTAATGTGGACTCTGAAGTTAACTGGGAGCTAGTGCAACTGAATTAGCAATGGTGTGACATGAGTGCTTAGAAGACTTAGAAGTCACAGTCTGCAGACCTTCCTAAGGATGTTTTGTTGAGACAAGTGAATAATGAATTACAGCAATCCAGATTTGATCAAGTAAAGCCATGAGCAACAACTTCCAGTTCACAGTGTAACACAATGGAACACAACTTTTTAAGACTTCTTAGTGACAAAAACAAGAGCAAAGCAGGATCTAACGTGAAGGCTGAGTCAAAACTTACTCCAAGGTTTCCAACAGAAGACTTAGCAAAAGTGGCAAGAGGACCTAGAGTTTCATTACTTTAGGCATAAAATTATTAAAGGCTCCTGTTTTCTCCTCATTAACTTCTAATAGAGTCAAACTCCCTCTGCAAAATCTTTAACTCAGAAACATCTTGGAGCTTAAAAGAGTTTACAAGGTTTGCCATGCTATTTATATTCAGCACCTGACATTTCCGAATAATGGGACCCAACCCTGCCAATAAAATGCAATATGTGGCTGTTTAAGCTAAATGGAATTCAGCAGTAATTCATTTTATTGTGGACTCTCTCCTGCGATGGTGACAAACCTTTTGTGCGTGCTGTCACGTTATCACGATGACTTATTAGGGAGCTTAAAGAGGAAAAAGAACTATTCAGTTCCTTCATTGCCAAAGGTGTTCACAACATAAAACATCCTGATTGTGTTTCTTTATTTGCACTGGAGTGAAAGACAGTAGACCTTCAACACCCATAATTATCCACCTGCAAACTAATTTCCACACGTCTCTCCTAAGTTAGATATTTTCTCTCTGCCTGAACCCAGTCCTTTAAACCGTCAGAGAAATTAATCACAAATAGCAGAAAACAATTGCAAACTTCTAGATTCCTCAAAAGAGTTAATAGGACAAGCTAAAAATAGAGTTTGATATTTTACTACAACCTATTAATTCTTTGCAAAATTTGCATTTTCAGTCATGTGTAAGCACTGCAAAGCCACTTTTATTCCCACTAGATAATTTGAATATAGGGAAACTTTTCTTGACTTTTTTTCCTTCTTTTTGATTTAATGCTAAAAAAACAAAAAAACAAACACCCTAAAAAACACCAAACACAACTTATATGTTTTTAATACTTGTGGAGATGTTACGATGTTTTGGTACTACTTGGTAGCAAAGTGTTTGTCAGACACTGTTGCGCTTTAGTTCATTAGTGTTTGGTCATTAATAGGTTTTGCAGTTTTGCCTCTGTACACCACCACAGCAGATTTTATTTTAAACAGTCAAGACTTGATTGAAGTGCAGACTTTAGCATTAATTTAAGGAGTTTAAAAGTTTTGAATTACAGCCTTTTTTTTTTTTTTTTTTTTTTAAAATAGTTCCCCATTTATTTTTGATGATTTTTTGGTTTTTAATATTTGGATGAAAAGTCAATGACTGCTGACGTCTGGAGCCCACGAACATCATCAGGTGCTTTGTTTTATCACTTGAGATGCTCTGCCAGGCTGTCACTGCAGTCACCTTCAGTTGCTGCTTGGTTTGTGGGTCTCTGCCTTCAGTTTTATCTTCAGTAATGAGCAAAAGCTGCTCTATTGGGCTGAGATCAGGTGCCTGACTTGGTCACTGAAGATTATCCCGTTTATTTACCTTGAGTAAACTCTTGTTTTTGCAGCTCCGTGTCATTATCCATTTGCACGCTGTAGTGCTCTCTGCTTGGTTGTCTGAATCTGAGCAGAGACTATAGCTCTGCACACTTCCCATCACATCCTGCTGCTTCCATCAACAGTCACATCATCATCATTAAACACTGGTGGTCCAGTTCCACTGCCCACGCCGTAACATTACCTCCACCACGTGTCACAGATTACGTGGTATGCTTCTCTCCTTCTGCACACTTTCCTTCTCAATTAAAATAACACAAGGTGAGTCACCTGGATATATCATCCCTTTATTGAAATTACCACACACCCGTTGATAACGTGTTAGGATGGAGGAGTCATTTCACACCAACATGAAGCTTTCAAGCAAAGACAAAGAACAAGGCTCTTTTTACTTCCTCTCCTTTGCCACAAAATAAAGGGCCTTTGTCCAAGATTCATTTGCATCACTGCATCTGGTATGCAGCGTAAAAGTATTACAGAACTACAAAATTATGCATTATGTAATATTTTTTCAAAGTGTACATTTAAAATAAGGTTTTCCATTTTTTTCTTGATTTTTGTTTTTGTGTGATTGTTCAGAAGACTTTGGGCTTTCCAGTGTAGTGCATCTCTTCCCATCTCCTCTCAGTTTTCTGTGCTCTGAAACAACACAGTGTCTTCCCATTAGTGCCACACAAGCTTTATTATGTATAGCCTAATGAATCTGATTGATTAGCTTGACTAAATATCTATTTCCATACCAAGTTAGAATAGCTCAGAGTCTTCAGGATGTGGCAGCAGCAGCAGTAGGAGCCATGCCACCTACTTTCTGGGTGGCGTCTTTCTTGGCCTGGTGTGCCTGTAAAACTGCAACAGCTTCTTCCACCTGTACAAACACGACGACAAGCATGAGCATGACCCAGCTTAGAATATGGATACCAGACTATTCAGTGTGCTTGAGGTAGTGAGGTACCTTTGAACGTAGAGACTCATGGGACTCAAGCATGTGTAGTAATTCAGAGTTGTCGATCTCCAGCAACATGCCGGTGATCTTTCCTGCCAGGTTAGCATGCATGGCCTGAATCAGTGGGAACAGACGCTCCCCTGCAGAGGAAAAAAAAAGTGTGAGTGAGTATAAATCTGCCAAAAAAGCCCTGAACAGCATTTGTTTGTAACTGTCAGTCTTACCCAGCATCTGTTTCTGCTCCTGAGGAGGTGCAGCAGCCAGCATGGAGGCCGTGAGAGGCTCTTGGCCCTGAACGTGCACCGCTGGCTGAGTCTGGAAGGCACAGTTAAGACATAATGAGGAACAATGTTTCAACATTTGGACGCTTAATGTGGGTGTGGTAATGTGGCAAGATGATGTGATACCTGCTGTAAGGCAATAGGTTGCACCACCTGGGGGTTGGGGTTACGGACACCAGTGGCGTATTTGTAAGGAGGCATGGCCCGAGGGCCGGAGACTCCGACTGAAGGACGAGGCCCCATGCTCTGACCACCAGCTAGCAACCACGAGGAAGAAATTGCAGTTTTAGTAACACGGAAAACATTTCTATAACATCAACATCAATGAATTTCAAATTCCAAACCCGTAGTCAACGAACTGATGCAAATTTTTTGTGAATGCACCTCGTGGGCCTTGTGTGCTGCTGCTAGGACTCATGTGTCTGAGGTTGGCACGGGGCCCTGGCTGACGCAGCGAGCTGGGCATTGCTTGGAAACCCCCTGGAAGTGATGAAAGAACAGATAAAAACAATGTGAGTATAGGTAAAAAGTTTAATATATCACAGACATGTGCTCCATCATGGTCCACAGGCTCACCTTGACTTCGTCCACCTTGTTGCTGCCATCGGGGATTTGGTCGCATTTGGGCGAGCTGATTGGGTGCATAGTACGTAGTCCTATTCTGAGCCTGATGAATGCAAGAAAGTCAAATGTATCATCTTAAAAAAAAATTAAAACTGCCGATCGGACTCATTTTATTTTATATAATCTTTTTTCCAATTTTGCTAGAAAAAATACAAACTTTTATTTTTCCATCAGCATTCGAGATACTGAAATTTCATTTTTGGCATTAAATATTTTGGGTTCTTGGAGGCAATCAAAACAACCCTGACAGCACCATACTCTCCTCTCAGTCCCATTTTAAGAAAATGTTATGAGCAAAACATTCCTTCATTTTATGAACATTTTTAAGGGTTAATTTCCCCCCAGTCTCTCCTTTGACCTCAGTTTTTGTCCCTACGTTCCCCTAAGGCAGGGGTGGGGAACTCCAGGCCTCGAGGGCCGGTGTCCTGCAGGTGTTAGATGATCCAACACAGCTGCTTTAAATGGCTAAATGACCTCCTCAACATGTCTTGAAGTTCTCCAGAGGCCTGGTAATGAACTAATCATTTGATTCAAGTGTGTTGGCCCAGGGTGAGATCTAAAACCTGCAGGACACCGACCCTCGAGGCCTGCAGTTCCCCACCCCGTAATAGGGAAATAGCAGCTACGTGCTCCACTAAATTCACCAGGTTGTTGCTATTGCAGTCCATGTTGAGCCCAGCCTTAAACCCTGTAGTCAGTCCTCATAAATCAGCTATTTATCTCTTTCCCCCATAAAGACAACATTCGATGACACCCCGTATCCTTAATGACCAGTTTTAACACCTCAGTATTAAACACCTCAGCAACAATAAAGATGCAGTGTGACGACCATTAGAATAGTCTCTGAGTTTTTCCAAGGATTGCTGCATAGCCAGAGACTAATCTCACTAACTTCTGATGCACATCCAGTCATTTTGTTCTGCAAGCAGGCCTGAAATATGACAGAAACCGCCCTGTTCAGAAAAAACTTCAGGCTTTACTACTTGTAGGCTTTCAAGGGGAAAAGAATTAAGTTGGTGCTGCTTTGCAACAGATCTCCACTTTTCATGGCATTAATGCCTGCTCTGTCCTGTAACAGGTGTTGCTGCTGCTCAGCCTGCTTCGGTCTTTCCATGTTTGCAAATGGAAGTTTTTACAAAAGAAGTCGTCTTTTAACCAAAGTGGTTATGACTGAAATCACTTTGAGCTTTTTCACAATAACATCTACAGTACAGCTCTAAACAAAAATAGTAAAGTTGAATGATGAAGGTGAACTGTAACGTGAAAAGCATCTGTGCATTATTAAACACAGAAATGCAATCAGTTTTTGATATAAAAAATTCATTAGAGCCTTTTTAAAATGCACATCAAGCCTGAATTTGATTCTCACACCTGCGGCACAGCTGGCATGAAGTATCCACTGGTGGGCTGGAACTGATTAATGATGGCATTAGCTGGCATGGCCCTCATGCCAGCTATTCGCTGCATGTACTGGTTGGTGAGATGGGCTTTGCGCTCCTCTTTGCGCTGAGCAAGAGCCACGTAGAGAGGTTTAGAGCCAACAATACGTCCATTCATTTCAGTCACAGCCTTGGTAGCCTCTTCAGGGGAGGAAAAGCAGACAAAGCCAAAGCCCTTGGACCGGCCCTCTTCTAGCATCACCTAAAATACAGACAGCGTAGGTAACTTGGATGTTGATGTCTCTTATTTATTCAGTGTATTGAGCCACCAGCCTGATTTCTTTTACCTTAGCACTTGTAATTGAGCCAAATGGAGAGAACTCCTTGCGCAGTTTCTCGTCATCTATTGTGTCATCCAAGTTTTTAATATAAAGATTGACTCCCTGAAACAAAGGGTAAGATTTATCCAGACACATCAGCTTATTTACTGACATTGAAATATAGAACCAGTAGACCAGTAGTTTCTGCAGACCTGATAACGACTAATCCTCTCTTGTTTCAGCTGCTCAAACTTCCTCTTCAGCTCCGCCTGCCTCTCCATTTTCTTCTGAGCTCGGCCCACGAACACAGTCTTTCCGTTGAGTTCAGTGCCATTCATCTCCTCTACAGCCTTTAAATGAAGCCATATTTGTCAGAGAAAACAGATAAACGTGCACTTGACACATTTCCAAAAGTACCAAGTACCTTGTTGGCGTCCTCGTGTTTTTCGTAACTAACAAATCCAAACCCTCTGGATTTGCCGCTGGGGTCTGTCATCACCTTCACACTGAGTGTTTTACCTGCACAGGCCAAAGAAGTGGATGGAAAATGAAACAATGTGGCTACACAGGAATATCAGTGAAGCACAACATTTTTCAACTCCATCTATTAAAAGTACGATTCACAAATTGCTCCCAGTGCACTGGCTACTATCTCTCCCAGGAAGTTCTGTTCTGGATTTGTGCATCTGCAGTGTGCACTGGATTATCTTTACTATTTCAAAACAGTGACCCTTCGAATTGGATTTACTTCTGGGTGAGAGGTCAAAGTCAAAGGGAGCCAAGTCTGGCAAGACTGTGGAGCAATAAACCACACTTTAGGTCTTTTTGGTTGATTGATCACTCCCAGGTCTTCCCCTGGAGGACAAATTCACAGTACACAATGTGCATGCTCCTCAGTGGCCCACTAATCAGATGCACCACCTTCAGGCTTGCACTACTGCTCATAATGATCCTAATCAAGAAAGATGAGCAGTTTTGACACAGAAGTTTTGTTTTGCAGTCCTTCCAAGTTACAGGTCTACAGTGAAACTTCAAGTACAAGTGGTCAGAGCGACCTAAAAGTAGCAGCAGTGCTGCAATTGCTGCAACTCTTCATCTGGAAACGATCAGGAAACAAATTTAGATATACCGTATTTGTCAAAAATCTCCTTCAGGCGTTCATCATCCATGTCGTCCCCAAAGTTCTTGATGTATACGTTGGTAAACTCCTTAGCTTTGGCACCGAGTTCAGCCTCCCGTTCTTTGCGAGATTTGAAACGACCCACAAACCTGAAGACAGAGGAAGAGCAGCACAGGCACACTCTTGGAAAACAGTCTTGACAAAAGAGAAAAAAGCAAAAAACAACAAACCAGACTCCATCTCTTTTGACTTCCACTTTCCAGTCTACAAAAACACTGGCTGTCCGGGGTTCCACGTTAAGAATGATCAGCAAAAACCTAACCCCGCAAACACAAGAACAGGGACAACATCCACAACACAAATTCACAGCTACGTTTCATCATGGGACTCATCATTCCTGGGGTGAACAACGCGTACAATCCATTCAACTGCTGTTAATACCACCAGAGGCAGGCAGATATGTCGGCATGCTAGACAACACAGTGGCAACCATCTTAATTCTTGGTCCAAAACTTGATGTGGAGGTAGATGGAGAGGGATGGAGGAACAGTACAAACGAAAGCTGAGGAGGACCAAATGATCTTATATACCTTGCCATGATGACCTCTCCCCTTCTGCCATCCAGTATTGCATTCCTGCATTCGATCCATCACTAAAACACACAAGCATGGTCATACACACACACACAAACACTCCAAGATGGGTGACCAGCAAGTGAACTGAGGCAACAGAAAATGCAACTGGTAGGAAGGAAAGGTAAGAGGTTTTTAGTCTGTCGTCTCTTAGTTTAGAGGCTATCGTCAGACTGGCGGCAGTAAGAGATGAGTGTATTAGTCATATTATTCACACACAAGCTCACCAACTGAAAAAAAGACACAAAAAGTCAGTTCACGCAACACAAACGTAGAACACACAAGTCAGATTTATACATTAGACACAGAATACAACACGAGCTGATGCACATAAGCCGCGGCTTTCAATATCATGATAACTTTCATATTATATCAACGTCAGCTTGAAATTCAGGCAAATTCTTCAAAAGTCTTCCAACAACATTAAACATCCTCAGCCTCCAGTTCAGAGATTATCAGACACTCACACCTTGCGGTCATTCAGAAGCATGCCGTTCATCTTCTCGATGGCGCGATCAGCCGCGTCCTGGGTCTCAAAATGGACAAAGGCGTAACCCTTGGAGCCGTTTTCATCACACACCACCTACAGGGCAGGGAGACGCACATAGACACGATTATGAATGAAGGCAGTTCTTTCATTTTGAAGCAAGTTCGACATTTGGAGAGTGGCGTAAGGCGACTCAAATCGGTTTTATCACTTGTCTGGATGTATCCAGAGAAAAAATGATGTTTTGCTGTTTTAAATGGATTTATTGTTAAACTCCTTTAATTTAATTTTAATTTTTATATATTTTGTCACTGTTTTTAATTAAAGTTTCCCTTCTTTTCTTTTTTTTCTTAAAGATACTATAACAGATTCGGCTACAAGCTTAAACAGCAGTACTGTTTAATTATTGCTTAAAAGGATCCATTATACTTTTTTCTAGAGTAGCTTTGCATGATTGCCTGTCTGAAACAAGCCATTCTATCTCCTCAATAAATCAATTAAGCCGGCAATTTTCTAAATGGCATACGTTCACAAACAGAAAGTTTGAGGGGAGCTTATAAACTATCTGAAATCAAACATTTGGAGTGAATCCTGAGGTTTTGGCTTTAAAGGATTATTTGTACATAAACTGACGTTATTACTGGAAACACTGTCCATGTGTAATGTGAGCATCCACCACAGGAACAGTAATCTCACTATAATACACCAAATCTGTCAGGAGTTCAGCAACCAAACAGCAACACACATGCACATCTCAGACCTCTGAAGGTCCTTATCTATATCAGATATTGTGATGCCATCATGTTGCCTAACAACCACCTACCAACAGCTAAAGCTGCCACAGGTTTCACATTTATGCACCTTTAACACCATATAAAGGCACTTTATCGTTCTTATGTTATGTTGCCTGGGAGTCACCTATCCACAACAATAATTTACTGACTATAAAATTTTAATGTGTGATAAATAACTGTGCTCAAGGTGCTATTTTGTCAATCTTACAAAATAATAATGTATCAAAGCATCTAATTTTGCTTTTTCCCTCAGGTGCATGTTATTGACCACAAAAGTAAAGCATGAAGCATTAAAGTATGCAACGATGAGAAAAGTTAATTTATGACATCGATATGGGGGCATATTCGATAGAGCCTACTTTTCACCATCAGATCAGAAGAACTAAAGAAAGACAGGTCCAAATTAGAAAACAGGTGTGGGGACATTCCTGTTCCTTTTTCTCCTTTTTTACCCCTGCAACTACCAAAAAGTTGCAAACTTGGTGCATTTTACAGAAACTGAGGTAAAAAGCAGTTGAGGTGTTGTTGTTGTTTTGTTTTTTTACATTTGTCCTGTAAAGGCTTCTGTTAAATTTGACCACTTTATTTAAGCTCAAGGTGGAATTTGACTAGTTTTCCTGTTGGAACCATGATTTTTTTTTTTTAAATATATGTGTTAAATTTCAAACCAGCAAATAAATAAAAACATAAATAAATCAGTGTTATGTCAACTGTACCTTGCAGGAGAGGATGTTGCCAAAGGCAGAGAAGGTGTCATACAGGGCTTTGTTGTCAATGGACTTGTCGAGGTTCTTGATAAAAACATTGCCCACACCCGACTTCCTGAGGGAGGGATCTCTTTGGGACCACATGATTCTGATTGGCTTTCCTTTCACCACATCAAAATTCATGGTGTCCAGAGCTCTTTCAGCTGCCGGAGGAAGAGCAGAGAGGTCACAGGAAAGGTCCCTGGTGGTTATTTACACATCAGTCATGCTTCGGTCTGTTATCTGCTGATACCATGCAACAATAATAACGCAGCCATTTTTAACACGTGCACTATAATAATAAAAGAGAAAAACAGTTTAAATGCTTTAAAACAGGCCGTTAACATGTCCAAAGGGGTGAAGGTACTGCAGCAGACAATGAGGCTGATGAGCTTTCTGCAAGCAGCTGGGAAAAGTGTGGGGGGCAGCTGCAGTGGGCTAGCTTGGAGCACATGTCTCCCTGTTCTGATTAACCACATGCTGCTGAGCCACATGCCACTTAGCAATACAGCAGGCCTTCATTTAAACACTATCAGAATATCAGCTCATGTGGTTGAGATGAGCAGTATTATGTTTGCATTGACCTTTATTCTGTGATCTGTAGGCCCAGGCAAATGCACACTTTCCCCCCCTCACACATCATGTGGGCACATGCCAAACATCCTTTTGTTCACACACACACACGCACACACACGCATGCACGCACACGCATGCACACACGCACACGCATGCACACACGCACACACACGCACACACACACGGCTTTCCAGCTGAAAGTGTCTGGTAAACAAAGCGGAGCTGCCTTGCGTCTGCTGGCATCAGCAGTTTGGTTTGCAATTGTACTTCACAACCTGTGCGCTCAGGGAAGGTGTGTGGTCACTGTCAAAAAAACGGGGACTTCGGGAAGGTTCAGAGTTGGAAACTTTATTCAAAAAAGGCCAAAGTGACCTCTGTTGTGCCCTCATATATCAAATGTGTCGTTTAGAAGAGAAAATAGAGCCATCAATGGTCTTGAATTACCCATTATTGTTAACCACTTTTTATTTAAGCATTACGGAGCAGGCACGTTTTGGGCTGCACAGGGGGAAGCTATATTTAGAGAGGGGCCCTGAGAGGTATGTGCTGGCATGGAGTATGAGTAGAGCATTCTCTACCACTGATGGGGAAGAGACAAGTTTAAAAAGAATGCTCAGAAGAGCGACACCCGGGTTTGTGTTTGTTTACAGATACAACTGTGACATTAAGAAATCCAGCAGGGAGCACAGCGAAGCATGAAGACCGCTCTGTTTCATATGAAACACTCTTTACTAACAACTGCTTTGTTATAGGTTTGCATTAGTAGCTGTATTGTTCAGGCACAAAGCTACTGCCCCACAGACACGTGCTCAGGACTCCATTTAAATGTCCAACAGCCAACACCCCCTCCCCCCTGGTGTCTGCACTCTTGTAACAAATGGTGTCTTCTAACTTTTGGCTCTTCTCACGTTTGTAACGGAATGATATCCTGGAAGCGAGCCACTTGTAACCTCTCCTTTACTTTGGCTTTTGGTAACTGACTCGAGCGCAGATAAGCTGTGACAGGTGTTTTTTGTTGATAGGACAAACAGTGTCAGCGGGCCCCAAAGAGAACCACAACACCTGCTACCTTTGCTCAGTGCTTTGATACTCCTGCATTGTAACTGGAAACAGTTTTATCACAAAAGGTACTTAACAACATTGCTGATACGGTTACATATACGTTCACTTTTGTGTATCATGACAGATTAACAGCTTTAAGTGGTGAGGATATAACACATAACCCAACAGTGTGAGTGAACTAATCCAGCTATTAAAGCTGGGATTAAATTCAAATAGAAACAGGATCAGGTTTTTCCATTTGAATCTGCAGTGAATTTACACACAACCAGCAGCACAAACAAGCAACAAGCAGTGCAGCGGGCTCAGCTGTGCTTGTCTCTTTCATGCCTTCAGTGAACATGCCAGCAGAGGGCAATGGGAGTTAGTTTCACTCAACTCATTGGCCCTTTAAATAGGCACAGAAATGGGTCATTTTGGTTTTTAAAAAGGTGTAGGAAAAGACTTCATATACCCAAATCTAGGCCTGTGATTTACGGGGATGGTTTGTTGATTTTGGCCAACTTTTAAGGACAGTTTAAACTCTGCATGTTCTGGGGGCTTGAATTACATTAGAGACACACACAGGCTGCTATATTACCAACCATACTCAAGAACTGGGACGTGCTTATGTAGGTCAAATAACTGATCCAATCTAAAGAACTGCTATGAACAATTCAGACTGCAAAATTAACATTAACCAAATTTATTTGCGTTCATTTCGGGCTCTGTAAACGGTTTCAATAGCAGACTGGAAACGCATTACTACTATGTCAACATTTTCACGCCTTGTGGAGGCAACGTGCTCACACAGCACAGCTATCCCATCCCTGCTTACCGTCAGCTGGCTGTGAGAAGTTCACATAAGCGTATCCCAGGGACCGCCGGGTGATCATGTCTCGGCAGACCCGAATGGAGAGCACCGGTCCGGCTGGGCTGAATTTCTCGTACAGCATAGCCTCCGTGATGTCGGGGTGCAGGTCGCCAACGTAGAGAGAAGCCATCGGATAACTCCCCGTCGCTGTGTTCATATCGCTGATTTCAGAGGATAAACGCAAGGCTTCGTTTTAAAAACGCCAGAAAAATGTCGGTATGGTCTGTAATCCGGATCCAAACTGCGCTTTGGTTTAAAGACACGCTGCACAGACAGCTGATCGGGCGTTTTGAAAATGCCAAACCTGGAAAAAGCAGCGCGATAAAGACCGGTGTCTTCTGAAGTGTTTCCTTTAAAAAAGACGACAACTTCGAGTTAAGCCGGAGGCCTGATGTTTATGTTTTTTTAAAATAATATTTTGCTATTTTTTTTAAAAGGTTTCTATTTCTTTAAGTAGATCTGCACTTTTTAAGATTTTGTGGATTTTATATTTTTTATATTATTTTTATTTTAAGTTTTTCAGGAACAGTGAGTTGGACACTCACGGTTGTTTTGTGGCCGGGGAAAGAGACTGCGGGGGGGAAGCATGGGCACTTTATAGAGAGTGACGGTGCGGAGGAAATAGTGGCCAGGGTCAAACTTGGGGTAGAAAAAACACTGAGCATGCGGCGTAAAAGGGAGAGCGCACATGGTACTGTCCCAACTACAGCGCCCAGCTCCCTACAGCGACATCTGGGTGGGAATACAAGCCTTTCACTGTAGCCAGGATGGAGCGTTTTATAAACAGGCTTTTAAAAAAAAAAAAAAAAAAAAAAAAAAAAAAAAAAAAAGTGATGCACTAATGAGCACCGGTGGCGAAATGCTGTGAATGAGTATGTCTGCCTTATTTAGTCGGCAGTGTCATTAAAAAAAAAATAAAAAAATAAATGCGATTTGTATTTCAGGCTTTCGCTGCTATGACGCCAGGTCTCTCTTGGAAATGAGATTTTTACCTGGATAAATAAAGGACTAATAAAAATATAACTTTTATTTAAAAAAGCAAAAGTAATGAGATCAGATTAGTGTACATCAGTTTTATTTATCTCAAGTACAAGTTTAAAGTAAGCCGTGGTTATTCTGCATTCTTCATCCTCCTGAGGAAAAAAAAAAAAAAGAAGAAGAAAACAATTAAATCAGCCATCTTCACATGCATTAAACAGTCTGCCGGCTAACTGCAAACAAGTCATTTACCACAACAAATTCAAGAAAGTTGATTGCAGCCCCTTTAGTTTCAACTGTTTTCTTTCCACTGGACTTTTCTTCTGCACCACTGCCTCTTCCTCATAACTCAGCGTCTGCGACCCATCAGCAGCTTTGGAAAAGGTGAGTTTGGAGCGTGTTATTGGTGGGATTTCCTGTGTTCCTTCAGGCATCACAGCACCATCGGTCAGCATCTGGGGCAGGTCATCACGGTTTGGGTGCTTAATCTCATTCTGCAGCCATTTTTCACTTTGGGATTCCTCTACAGCAGCTGTCTTGTCCAATTCTGCTGGATTTGGCCCTTTAATCAGCATAAGGTACTTTACACTAATCTCAGCTGGCAGAGAAAAGTCAACCGGTTCCTCTTTGCTGTCAAAGTTCCCAGATCTTCCAGACCGGCTTTTTCTTTTCAAGTCCTCTGGAATTGCTGGTTGTGGAGGAATCTTCCACCCGTTAACCATAATTGGCAAATTCATAGTTGACGGAGAAAGACTACTGAAACTTTGACCTTTGATCTCATTGGTTGGATTCAGATGAGGTTCATGATCTGTGGTTGAAGAACGCAGTGTGGGAGTATCATTCGAGTCAGACTGAGGAGGCACCTGTTCAGGTAGCCAAAGCGTCAGCCTGGTGGCAGGGTCCTGACTCACAACCACTACACCCTCTGGGCCAGCATTGAATTTGCTTCTTGGAATAGAAGCAGCAGAAACTATCACATCAGCAGGATCTGGAAGAGCAGACTGCATGGAGTTTGGGATGTTAGCAGTTTCTTGTTCGGAGACTGAAGGCAGAGGAGTTCTCTCACCATCTTCATCAACAATGACAAAGGGACCAGTGCTGACCATTGCTTTGGCATCTGAAACGACATGCATGCAGCAAGTCAGTTCTAAAGTTTATTTCTGTCTTCCATCACCTTCAGACAGAAAACAAACACTCACCACCAGGACGGTTTTTGCCTTTACACCTTGAGCTACAGCACTCACATGCCTCCAAATCACCACTTAGTTCCTCCCATCTGAAAGGAAAGTTTCATTTATAGGACATTTGAAAAAGAAACAAACAAATACATTATGTGAATATTGATACCTTGATTCAATCACATTGTAGTTGCAGGACTTAGAGCCAGGGGTGACACCTTGGCCTGAGATCAGCACGCTACAGTGGATATACAACTTGTAGAGAACAGTACACAAGTCAGTTCAGAGCTGCACATCAGTGAAATCAGTTTCGAGAGACTTACCTCAGAAATGAGATAAGACGTGTTCAGAACAAAATTAACCGCATCTGCTGTGTTGGAGGCTACAAACGTCACTATAGTAGTGGAGGAACCCACTGGGGTTACGCACCTGCAGAAAGCAGTGATATCACAGGCGATTAGAAGGTTAGACATAACAAAAACAGTTGAGGTAAACACCCAACTGAAAACTTACCCTTTGTTAAATATGACTCTTTGCCTTGGTTTGGCCCGAGGCTCAGGGAACACAGAGACAAAGCAGGACTTGATGAAAACCTGTTGATTTGTTCCGGTTTTAGCCAAAACCTGAAGATTGACAGCCTGGCCTCTTTTGTAGACATTTGACTGTGCTGCGCTCGTCCAGGACGCTGCAGGAAAGAACTGCGTTTACAAATTAAGCTGCAGCTAAAACATGACGTTGGATGAGTTTTATTACTTACGACTCATGGCTTTGATGCTAATGTCATCATTTTCAGGAAGCGTTGTGTCGCTAAACTTTGGCATATTTTTCAACCTGTAAATACATGGACCTACTGTAAGTATGGTTGGTGACTAGCTGCAGACATTGAAGTAACAGCACACCTTTTTGCAACACAGAACACGTGGACTGCAGAGGGGGTTTTCCACCAGGTGGGAGAAATTCTTCTTAAATTCAAGAACAGGGTGTTGGTGAACACCTCCAAGTCGTCCTCCACCTGTAAGATGGTGCAGTTTTGGTAAAGGCTTCATAAAAAGATGCAGAACTGCAACAGAACTTTATTCTCACCATAGGTGCAGTTCCACATTCATCAAAACCATAAGTGAAGACAAATTCATTTGCAAGCTCTCCATTGCTGAAGCAGCCATTGCCCAGCTGTATTTCCTCTCCAGTCAGTTTGAGACCACCGACACTCTTATCAACCAGCACGGTTAGTGTCGATGCATCACAATACACCTGTACTCTGGGAACACTGAGGAAGGGAGAGAGTCCAGCTAGCCTGTGAAAGTCAGGGCTCCAGGATCGCCAGGAGCTGAAGATTGTGTCTTGCGGAGTAAAATCAAAGTTTCTTCCAAATGAAAAAGGCACTCGATTTTCATAAACTCCCACAAAATCCTGGGTGAATCTGCCATTGTGATACAGAACAGACTGAACAGCAATAAAACAACTAAGAAGCACACAAAGAGATATCTGCGTGGTCCCCATCATGAGCCCCAAACTGGACCAACAATTCAGATCATTCTCCTGTGACAAGTGCGTCATTAATAAGGTGCAGCGATAGTGGAGACAGGTGCTGGCAATCAAGCCAATGAAGCTGACTCAAAATGATTCTGTATTCAATGTTAACACCACGGCAGCTGGATGGGACGCATCTAAGATGCTGTTAGTGAAAAATGCAAAATAAAATGAAGCAAAATGTGTATTTTGTTCACATTCGTGGTTGTTCAGAACTTGGTTTTAGAAATCACTCCACTGAAGGCCCAACCAGCTGCTGTTTAAACCTGTTCTTGAGAGCTATTCCATAAAGGCATAAAGACAGGGTGGCTTTATATGGAGACGAGCTAAAAACAGCTTGTTTCAGACAGAGGGACACTGAAGAGCTGCACCAAGATAAGATAACCTTTATTAGTCCCACACATGGGAAATTTGTTAGGGCCCCAGTTTACCAAGGCCCAGTTTAAGATAAATCAGGATTATATGGAACTGTAAATTATGAAAAACTGTTTTAGTAGACTCCAAACACAAAAAATATGGTGCTGGATATAAGAATTATGCCTGTTTGTAAGGTGTTTGTGGGCTTGGTGACAACATGAAAACTTGTAGGTTAAGTTTTCTGGCAGGCCATTCCTCGGCTACAATCTGAACAAACCAAAAGCTGTGAAAACTTGGATAGTTTGGGTTAATCTAATTTCTACAAGTAGACAAAATAACACCAAAAAACTTGCATTTATGTTATAGTATTTTCTTAGGCAACAATCTTCAAAATTATATATTTCTATTAAGTAGATGAAAGACATGTAATTTAACTCTGGCTCTTCTTCTATGTTGAGCAAACCTCGAGATTTAAGTTTTAAGATTACATGTGTTAGATGTGTGTAGTCACACATGGCAGAAAACAAAATCACACTATAATTCTGGAATACTTTCAGGGAATGAAAGGAGCTGAAGGATAGCACAAAAGAGGAAATTGGTTATAAATGATTAAAGAAAGACATAAACAGGAGCACACCACCTTCTGCCTCATCTAGGTGGAGCCATTGTCAAAAAGCTGACTAAAGGAGACTTGGGTGCATGATGCTTGCACCTAAAGGCCAGGCAAGTCATGCATGGCAGGCGCGTAACCCAGATTAACTGAGAACTCATGAGATGGCTGTCAGATAAGGACGTTGTTTGTTACAAGGTAAAAATAATTGCTTGCTATTTTGAATTTAGGGCACTGAATGTGGTTTTTAATTTGAGATTTCTAAATCTCAAATTTAGAAATGTGACTAATTCCCCACTGATGCTGGTTGTGAACAGACGAGTGTCTGCTTTTTGTTTTAACAGCCGATTAATCGATTAAGACCCACTGAATACAGAGCATTTGCCCAACACTTTGTTCTTTTATTTGACACTGGTATTGTTGTGATTGTGCAAAGTAAGGAAATTTTGACATTTGTAACATAGGTCTCTCCCCAGCAATATAAGGCTCAAGCAGGCAAATGCAGTACTGTGCAAAAATCTTGAGCCTCCCTCATTTCTTTACATTTAGCTTCCAAAGAGACATTTTTTTCCACTGGGTTTTCTGGAGGTCTTTCAAAGGTTTTCTTTGAACATTGGCCACGTTTTCACTCATTTTCAGTCCCGTCCTTGTACCTGACAATTTTTGGAAGAGTGTTTGGTTGTTTTTGTTTTGTGTTTTACATTTGTTAAGACACTTAACACTGACATATGAGTCACTTAAGCATTAAAAAGGGATTTAACTCATAGGAACCAGTTTTTTGTCTACACATAACAGACACGTTAGAACAAAAAAACAAAAACAAATTTAAATTGTAACTTTCGGCTCTTTGTCTTAAAGAATTTTACAGATTGTTCCCATTTCTTTAGTAGAATCTCCGTCAGAGATAAAATATATTCACAGGCATGAAATATTACTTTTGCACAAAGGGATTCCCAGAAAGCGATCAGCTGAAACCTTGGCATATATCACCGAAATATTTCACTGAAAGCTATCTGTAAAACACAGTGGGGGTGCTGTCATGGTTGGGGCTCCATTTCAAACAGTGGTGTGTTAAAATTAATGGGATTATTAATGTAGAAAAGCACCATCAGGTTTTGATATCTGTAAAGCATCTGATTGGCCACAGCTTCATTTTTTTAGCATGACAATGATCACAAGCGCACTAACAATGCAGTAAAAGCATACCTGAATATAAAAACACACAAAGGAATACTCCCCGGACCCGCAACTCAACTCACTTAAACTGTGTGGCATGAGAGCAGAACAAAAGGCGGCAAGTGTGACTTTGAGGTTTGTTAGACTTGTACAAACTCTGCTTGTGCCTTATATACTCTGTTTCCATGTATGTGTGTAGTCTACACGTTTTAAGAAGTAGCTGCACTAATTCCCAATTTCCTTGCAAAATATAAAGAAATGACGGGTGATTCAAGACTTTTGCATGGTCCTGTAAATAACAATTGGCTTATATTCTCATTCTGGGAGAATAGGAAGGCTAAATCCAGGTTCAGTTTTATACTTTTCGCAGAGAATATGTAAGCTACAGTCAACAGCATTCATAAGCATAAGACTATTTCCCATCAGTAGACAAAGTTTGTCTGAGTCCACTTAAACCTGCCGTTGTGGTAAATAAATGACACAATCATGAAGCACGGTGACATGGTGATCAGCACTGTTGCCTCACAGCGACAAGGTCCTGAATCCATCAGGCCGGGGTGTTTCTCTGTGGAGTTCTCTCCGGGTACTGCGGCTCCCTCCGACATCCAAAGACATGCAGTTTGTGGAGTTGGGTTAATTGGTAACTCTAAATTGCCCACAGGTGTGCGTGAAGGTCAGTGGAAATTGTTGTGTGTGTTAGCCCTGCGACACACTGGCGACCTGTCCAGAGTGTACCCTACCTCTCCCCCTAAGACAGCTGGCATAGGCTCAAGCCCCCCTGCGACCCTGACAAGGAAGTTAATGGATGGGATCACGATCATGACACTTTTTTTAAAATCTAAAAACAATCTAATAACATATAATAATAGCCAGTGTGAATAAAGCTGCATTTTTTGGAAACATATGAATCCTTGTTATTGTCTCCGACCGACACTGAGTGATTTTTTTTTTAAGGTATCGTGGGCGGACCTTCCGCTCAGGTAGAGCCCGTGCGTTCCCAGGTGCGCAGCGTTTAGACGAAACCGACAACCCCCGAAAAACGATAGAGTCAGAAAGCTGTCGAGAATGAATTTACAAATGACAATAATATGAAAAACAAAGGAAACAGAAAGACGGGCACAGGTGAGTTAACCTTTCACGAAGTCTGGCAGGTACCGAGCAGGGGAATGTACGTGCTAAAATTTCTAGGCGTGGTCTGTGCTTTTGAACATGGAGCTCAGTGAGGAAGAGACATAACCAAACCACAGTGTTATTGTTCTATTATAATGTAATATTTTAGTGTTTTTCTCGCCGTTTATACCAGTTAAGAATAATCCACCCATCGTATGGTTAGGTTTTACTGTTGGTGATATTTCTTTAGACTTTCCTTGATATACAAGTGAATCTTTTGGATAGCTGTGAATTCTTGGATGCTAACAGTTTGGATAGGATAGTACAGTATGGAGCCTGTACCCTTCTAAGCATCCTTTAAAAGTATGGAGCCAAACAAAGGTGAAAGGATTAGCTTATACTTTATCTATTCAAACCGGGGATTCAGTACTGTTACTGCTACTAATAGAGACTTTACACTGCGGTGGGAAAATGTGTGGCAACAAAGGACAAACTGCCAATATTATGACTGAAAACATTGCAAGTATTTCCACAGCACCCACCTGTGAGTGAGAGCAGCGGACCATTGGGCCACCTCTGTGTGGTGATAAGTGTTTGAACCCCCCCCCCCAAGCTTTGTCTTGTTTGGTTCAGGATTTGCTTACATGGTCTCTTAACATGTGTGCTTCACTTTTCTTTCCTCTTAAAACAAGGGACACAGAATAGTGCAGCATGAGCCTGCCGAGACCTGCAGTCTTACCACAGCTGCAGTATTTTCTGCATGCAGTGGAAGACATCTTCAGGCCTGTCTGCAGGGGGCTGGGGATAATTGTGGTTACTGCCTTGTTCTCATATTGTGCTAACCGCTGCCCCGCTTCCTTTTTGACTTTGCATAAGCCACGGTAAAGTCTGCAGTAACTTCACACAAGGTCTGAATGTTTCACATTGAGATCGTATTTCAGTTCAGATCACATTTAATAAACTAGTATGCACACAGCTGTCAGAAAGTATGAACTGCTGCACACACAATGCATTGATAATTTGGCTGTTTATCAGTTTTCCCCCCGACAGAGATCATCATGTTCAAAGCTAAGTTAAGCTCATGATTTCAAAATAACATATTTTTGGTTTTGGCTTCCCTCAGGACTATGCTGTGGCAACCTCAAGGACAACAAAGTCTTGATGAAGATGGGGTTGGCGCTGGTGCTGGTGGGCCATGTAAACTTTATTCTTGGAGCACTGGTGCACGGCGCTGTGCTCAGACACATCAGTATGCAACGCAAGGGCAAGAATTTGGTGTACCCCATCGCCAATATCATCGCTATCGTGGCAGGTCTTTTGGTAAGGGCTAGGACTGACAGCTGTGTACTGTTACATACTGCATTTTAAAAGAAAAAAAGAGAGAAAATTACAGGACGTATATATAAAGGGTCATTAATGGCTTTACACATCTTTCCATTATCCTGACCACACCAAAGGGCCAATCCCTGGATTAAACAAACAAACAAACCAATTGAAAAGCTGTAGGAGAAGCAGATTTACAGAGACAAATTTAGCAGACAAATTTACAGTCGGAAACATGATCAAACCATCACAATGGCACATTCAGTATACAGTTGGAGTGTCCTCTCAGTCACTTGAATGTTAAACTGCATGTTTGAGTCATGTTATTGCGTCATCTGTCTGAGTAATCATCCTTTTTTGTTGAACTTCTGGTTTTTCTTTAGGGAGGGATCAGTGGAATAACAGCTATAGTGCTATCCAGAAACAAGAAAAACAGGATCCTGGTAAATATTCACTTTGCCAAACGGCTCTTGTTTCCTGGCTGCTGTTAGAACCTGCTTTTTGTTTGTGACTCAGTGCATGCGTGTGTGTGTAGATAACGATTTAAATACGTAACATACTTGCATGCAAGCGTAAGCTCCAAACATATTTGAAACATTGGATGTGTTTTCATTGAACAATCTGTGGCATCAGCTACATGCTAACTGTCATCTTTTCTATCATGGAGAAATATTTCTATCACTTCCCAACATACACTACAGCTCAAAAGTCTGTAGCCAACTCACACTTCCTTATATTTTGCTACCAAGGAGTGCTCTTGAGCAGTACTCCAAAAGTTGATTCTGTTCATCTGGACGTAGCGTTTTCAATCCAGATGAACAGAATCAACTTTTGGAGATTTACTTACCTGGATGATTGAGCATGCATCAAGACTCTTGAGCAATAGTTCTCCAGGCATTCTAAAGCTAGTGTCCAAAGTTTTTTTTGTTTGTTTTTTTTTGTTTTGTTTTGTTTTTGTTTTTGTTTTTTTGTTAAGGGAACATTGGATGCTTTTTCAACCATTTTCAGTCCGGTCTTTGTATCTGAAAATGTTCCGATGATTGTTTTTGAGATTTTTTTTGTTAATCCACATAACACTGACCTATAAGAAGCCATTTCAAATAGCTTCTTTAGGCACTTTGTTACAAGTAACCTTTCACAAAAAAAACATAGTTTCTTCATCTGACTCTATGAAAAATGCTGCAGTTTAAAAATAACCGTTTGACAAGCATAAAATAGCAGTTTTGCACAAAGTTTTTCCCAGAGTGCTGTTGGCTGAAAATTTATATCTTATCATATCTTAGCCTGATGTGCAGTGTGTCCTTCAGAAATCCAAGGAAATGGGACAAGTGAACGATAAATAAGAAGTGGCAGGTTAAAAAAAAAAAAAACTAAAAAAACTGTAGGTTAACAATATTTGAAAGTCATGTCTTTAAGAAAGATGGCCAGAGACAGAGATGTATCTGGCACTTTAGTTGATCCATTTACTGTTTAATGAAGCCTCATCAGAAATGGTCTTAATGGAAGAAGCCATGAAATTGGGACAAAAAAATGTCGACTGCACTGAAAATCTGTGGCAACAGGTCTTGTGGAGTGGTGAGCAATTGAAAATGTTTGGTTAAAATTGGCGTCAGTCTGTACGCAAAAGGTAAGGAGGGGGTTACATGGAGTGTCTACAACCATGTGTAAAACACGGTGGAGGCTCTGTCACCATCTGGAACTACATTTCAGTCAGTGTTGAAGGTTAAAAGTGATGGATCTTCACACACTTTCACCCATCACACACTTTCCATCAGGAAAGTGTCGAATTGGCCACAGCTTCATTTTATTTATTTATTTGTTAGCATGACAATAATCCCAGCGCTTTTTGGCAGTCCCAAAAAGCATACCTAGATGGAAAAACACACAATGGGACATTCCGAGTCATGGCTTGGCCTCCCCACAGTCCCACAAAGCTTTGAATGTCGTTCAAGAACCCTGGAGAACTTTTCTTGAATAGTACTTAAAGGTGGTCATCCAAGTATTGACTCTCAAGATCATTCGAATTGTACCAACTCTGTTTCCGTCGTGTTGTTTTTGCAGATATGGGTCCTGCTGGTCTTCAGTTTCATAGCAGGTTTCCTGGCGTCTGCCTCCACCGTGGGCTTGTTAGTTTCTGTGATTACAGCCATTATGTCCAAAGGAAAGGCCCTGCTGACACACTGCAACGAAACCGTTCAGAATATTAGCTCTTTTAGCATCACAAATGAATGCCCCTTTGATCCCACCCGTATCTACGTAAGTTTAATATAAACATTCATCTAGTGACCCCACTTCTGATTTGAACTGTTGTGTGGTGATCAGTTTTGCACTTTGTTTCATTAAGGCGACCACCATCATTCTGTGGCTGCCGCTCATCTTTATGTCTGTTGTGGAAGCGGTGTTCTCCTTCCATTGCTTTGCTGTCTGCACTTCATTCCTCTACCTCTGTCCATGCAGGAAGAGGCCACGTGTGAAGAACAGGGTAAGCTACAGTCAGATCAATGTCAGCAGCGTTAGCGTTACATTACTTATTAGGGTCACATTATAGTAACAAATTTTAGGATTTTGTTTTTGTGAGGAAAATGATAACGATAATAATTTCCTACCTGGCATTCTTACAATGATATCTCTCTATAATAAATATATATTAAAAAGGCAGACATGTAAATGCTGACTAATCATCAGCCAAACGTCATAATGTCTAGATTTGGTTTAAAAAGAAAATTTGCAAAGATGTTGAAGGTGTCATATCATATCTGTGGGACGTCCTTCTTGGTCTCTCTAGCAACAGAAAGTTTGTGTACAAGAATAGTTTTATTTGATCATTTTAACGACCATGTTTCCTATTCTTATCACCTGTGCCTTCTGTTTTGCAGTAGTGTGAATAATATCTCTTGCTTGTCTGACTGGATAACTATCATTGGTGGAATTAGAGTATCCATCCAGCACACATGTACAGCTGTCCTTCTGTGGTTCTGTTTTTACAATCACTGATCACTTTTGAGTGGCAGCAGAGCAAATAAGGGAAGCGATGATTCATTTTAGGAAAAAATGGCATAATAATTTTAAGAAAACGTGAAGTTAAACACAGAGGTTGATGCAGAAATAGCAGCAGACTGAGTGTCTCTGTATGCTAGTGCTCATATTAATAAGGTCTCACCTATTTGAAGTAAGGAAAAAAGCCAGCTATGGAAGTAAAGAAACGGATCGCTGTCATCGTAGCCCTATAATTAATACCGAATGTGATGCATTAAAATTGTTCTTCCATTAAATTAACATTTGTGCGTAACACAATTTTATTCATTTTTTTCAGCTGAAGCATCGGTGCAGCATAACGATCTGAATGTAAAGAATAAATCAGCCTAATGTCCGAATTAAGCTTTAGCGGGAAACCTACTCCATAACTCACGACGTGATCTCCCTTAACCCTAACCTACCCTCCAACTGTCCATGCCCAGCCCTTTGTGGGCTGCGTTGCCCGATGTTAAAGTTTTCCCACTGAACCATGATTCGGGCATTAGCTGCATGTGGATTTCTTACAGCATCCACAAGTATAAACAGGTGTCCTGTTTTATGATAATGTATTAATGCTAATGAAACGCTTGTAAAGTCCTCCTGTTCAAACCCAGGGTTAAACCTGAAGTTACATGGATAACTCCAAAATCCTGTATTGTAGGCTTCATTGTATCCATAAGTAACAACGTGATTTGTGTTTGAGTTTAATACAGACAAATGGAGGACAGCGGTAACTGGTGCTACAGATATGCCATAGCTTATATGATCTGCAAGATCTTCAGCTAAATATAGACCAATTTCAAACCAAGCAGTACAATGACTAGTAACTCATACATAAATCCTGTCACAATTAAAACTTAAATTTTGTGATTGTTGGGTTATCTCAAACTCAGATATGACCCAAAATAATGAAAACACATTTGTGCACTCTAGAAAATATGAAATAATCTGATTGAAAAATGAGTTTCGGTGAGTACTAGACAGAGAATGTGAAGTTTTAGAGCAATAAAGTTGCTTTGTGTTCATCCGTTCTGAAGAAAAAGTGAGCAGTAAACCAAACTGTTTGGTTGTAACATCTTAGCTACATGTTAAAAAAAAACACAAAAAAAACAAACTCACTCCTGTCTCAATGCATGTTGCATGACATGTACTTGTGTTTTGAACCAATTTGTGCATATATAGTTTCGCAGTAGCTCTAATCAAGAGATTAGAAGTTGACATCTTATTGCCACCATCAAGTAAACCTGTGCTATGTATTCTATCCCATCCCCTGTTGGAAAACATCAGCATGCGCCCTGTGATCATGTGAAATCACTCATATTTCAGGTGCGGAGATCTGCTGAAACCACACCAACACTGCAATACAGGGAGACGGACGCTGAAGCGGGACCAACAGAGCAGGATGACCTGCTGCACAGCAACACTGCTGAGGTGCAGAGTGACTCACTCTGAAGCAGCTGAATCTAAGAGAATAGGTTACGAAGTGTTGAGCTACACTGGCTAAAGCATGGTTTGCTGTGTCGTATAGCGTGGGGTGTTACACATTAAATGTATGAAGACAAGTCGACAATAGGGCTAGCCTTTTTGTATCAAACAGTACTACTGGTTTGGTTTAATATTTAGATTTTTTGTTTAATGTACTGATGTCTTAAATACAGAGCTGCCACCTGTAGCTTAAAAGTTTTCTTTAAAAAAGCTAACTTGGTTATTTTTTGTATTCTTATGTCAAAGAATTAAAACTTTTCCAAACAAAACTGAAAACTTCTACGGAAGCTTTTGTTGCTCAATAACATCTGGAAGCTCTCGTCTTTTGTGTTGAACACTTTTACTGATGTTTTTCAGAATACAAATTTATATATACACACACACAACAAGTGATCTCCGACATGTCTTGCCTCCCAAGTTCCTGTGAAATCTAAGCCTTACACAATCTGACAAAACATTATCAATATCACACGCCAGGAGCCCCAGAAATCAGACAAAGATGTCATCGTGTCTGTAAAGGATATAAACTAGAACCTAAAATATAAAAATATGCTTACGATGTGCCACATAAAAGCTAATCGCGAATATTCAACCGTCTCACCGACTTTGGCAGGCAAGACCAGTGACACAACATTACAGAGAAGGATCTAGGGTACCAGCATGCTGTTCAACTACATATTCAAAGGCACAGGACAAAAGTGGGACTGAAATACCTAAAACAAAGTAGCCAAAATATCATATGATTTAAATAAATTAAATCCATCAGATATATAAAAGCAGACATGTGCGAAGCCATTTTTACATTGTTGGTCACAAGAGGGGGAAAAAAAGCAAGTATAAGAGCATAAAAAATGAAACTGTATACAAAAACAACACTTCAGTCCATAAACAGCAAAGTTGAAAAGGTTTTCTAGAAAAACACAGAACCTGTCTCCATTCTCACGGAGAGAGGTCTCATTGTAAAGTCAAAGTCCTTTATTTGCTTCCACTGCAGCAGTCTTATCCAAACAAAATCTCGCTTTAACATCCATTCTGATCTGTTGTATTGGCATCACTGGGTGCTGAGGACCTCAAGGTGTCTTGGACTCCTCTTTTGGCCTAAAGGACCCAAAGTAACAGTGAGTAAGGGGATTATTAGCATTTCTACTTAGCCACCTCCTGGACACCATGGTCAATATGTGTGTGCGCAGTGTTTTCTCACTTTGATGTGTCCATTTTCTCCTCCTCTGGCACCTTCTCCTCTTCTTTGACTTCTGTTAAAAAAACAAAAAAGCATCAGCCACCCTGAGAGCCATAAAAATCATCATCATCATCATGTTACAGAACTACACGAGAAAGGTGAGATGAGAATGAAAAGAATAGATACCTTTTGTTTCTCCCTCACCTTTCTTCTCCTTTTCTTCTCCCTCTTTCTCTCCTTCGGTTTTAGTTCGCTTGGCCTTCTTGAAGCTGGCAGCATTTCTGCGGCCTCCTTCACCTTCATCCTCCGAGTCAGAGAACTCCTCCTCACAGGCTATCCTCTTGTCACGAGAACGAACTGAGGGGTTAAATTTGGACATGTTATGCTCTCCCGTCTGGCAGCTCGAACTGAACTGGGGTCTGTGTGAAGGTTCTTACTGGATACGCGCTTGTTGGGATCCTCCTCCTCCTCATCCCCGCTGTCCTCCTGCACTGCGTCTTCTGGGATGGCCTGCATCTGGACACCAGGGGCATGAGGGAGCATCCGCAAATTCTCAAACAGGCGCTGCCTAGAGGGCAGAATGAAGATTTTTCAGTTAAAACATTTTCCACAACACATCTATGTGAGCTGAGCTTTTCCAGCAGGGCTGCTATAAAAACTAAGAGCTGCTGAGGAAGAGATTTGTGTATCCCTTTCTTCGATTCCTGCCAGGATATCAGATTTGTGTTCATTTAACAGGGCGAGGTTTCACACAAAGTGTAAGCAAACAGACTAAATATGTTCAGTTTTAGGCTACAATGTGTCATTTTGGAACATGTTTTGCTAGCAGTGTACCACGGGATAGTTTTGATCTATAAAATGTGCCGTGGCCCAAAAAACAAATTTTATCTATTTTCATGAGCTTACTTGATCTTCTCCAGGTAGTCGTTGGTGTTCTGATTGGTCATGTTGGAGGGGCTGATGTGCAGCTTGAAGTCTGGCCCAAAGTACTCAAAGTAGTCGTTGTATGGAAGCTCTGTGAAGCAAGTTTTATTAATATTAAGTTGATGCTTTAAGGAGGCTGCTGGCCTCCTTTAGTGCTATGAAACCAACGGTTTTGTCTTAATTACAGCAAAGACGTTTAAACGCACCATTTGGGATGGAGGTATCTAGGGCCACAGCCGTCTCATACGTCCAGCAGCGCGCCACATTACGGATAGTGTAGCCTCCTCCACCCAGCATAAGCAGTGGCAGGTTGAAGCTCTTCATATACTCCACACACTTGGCATGACCTAAAGCACACAACATGGAAATAATAAATAATAATAATAATAATAATCAAATAATCTTTAGAGTCTCAGTCCAATTTAGATCAATTTGCTTGTAACATCCAGAGAAAAGGATTTTTTTAGTTAACCAACCTTTAATGGTGAGGTTAAAGCAACCAAGCCTGTCTCCAGACAGCGAATCAGCTCCACACTGGAGAACCACCGCGCTGGGTTGGTACATCTCCATCACTTTAGCCATGATCTACACAAACAACACAAACACTATCACAAATGTTTCAGTACAAAAATGTCAAAGTGCAAAAGTTATCAATAGTTTTTTACTCACAGGCTTGAATATGGCTTCATAGGACTCATCGTCAATCCCATCCCTCAGCGGGTAATTCACAGCGTAATATTTGCCCTTTCCCGCTCCGATGTCCTACAGAGAACAAAGCAAATATCAGCTGGCTGCATTACCACACTGACATTTTGAATTGTATTCATCAAAGACCTACCCTGAGGTCACCGGTGCCAGGGAAGTACTCTCCATACTTGTGGAAGGACACGGTCATGACACGGTCTGTGGTGTAGAAAGCCTCTTCCACACCATCTCCATGATGGATGTCAATATCTATGTACAGAACTCTCTGGTGGTATCTGAAAATACAAGGAAAGTGCTTGGAATCCACATAATGTCAGAAATATCCTAATTTAATTTTGAGGCTATATCACTTGTGTGCTTTGGGTCAGTGTCTTTCTTCATCTCACAACAACACAGATTCTTCAAAGAGCAGTTTGTTATCAACTTCCAGGTACCAAAGAAACCATGATGCCTCTTCCAGCATGTTTCACAGCTGGAATGAGGTTTTGGTATGCTGTGTCTGCGCTCCCAAAGGTGGTCTTTTGAACTGAATCCAGATTTTGGCAGGTACTTGAGACTTCTACAGTGTTTTTGTCATCATTCATGCCTTAATTTACATCTCCTAGTATGATTTTTGATGGATTTATAGTCAGTCTGATGAGCAATCAAGTGTTGAGAAAAGCTTTTCTGCCTTTTCCAATTGGTGCATATTTATAATTCTTCATCTAAAGCTGTGTGAAAGTTGTTTTTAATCGGGCTATACCAACCTATCTTGTCTTGCACTGATCACTGATACAGTCTGGGACCTCTTCAACTTTTGTTTTCAATCTACTCATCTGACACTGTATCCTTTGGAGAAGTAATTTGCATAGACTTTTACTTCCCCTTTCCCTGCTGTAGCATTTTTGACTTACTTCAGTAACTCCAGGATAGCCAGCACGATGTCATTGACATAACAAAACCCAGAGGCTTCTGACTTCTTGGCGTGATGAAGGCCTCCAGCCCAGTTGATAGCAATGTCTGTCTGCTGTTTGTTCAACTTCACAGCACCGGCTGGAAGACCGCGATGATGTGAAAATTGAGAATCAGATTATATTGAATTTAGCAGATTACTGACATTATTACTGACCGATGCTGCATGCCTCTCTAATGATAGTTCAAATAAAGAAAACTCACCAACAGAGCCCCCAGCTGACAGCTGGCAGAACTCAAATAAACCATCAAACACTGGACAGTCCTCCCCCACATTAACTGTAAAGAAAAGAACAAAATTAGTCAATGTACACAGTCAGTTTGATTGACTTTAGCTAAACTGCAAGTCTCTTACATCTCTGCATTTGTTTGCTGTATTCTGACATGTTATCGGGGCGGATTGAACGCAGGAACTTGATGTAGTCGTCGCTGTGATACTTGGTCATCTCCTCTCCACTGGCTTTGTGTGGACGCTGCAACAAACAGGGCAAATTACTTCATCTCACACACACAAAGACAGGGAAGCAGCTCCTAAAGCCAAGACCTAACATCCAGACTGTAACTTTGACATACGTATATTTCCATCTTTCTGTAGAGGCCATAGTTCAGTAACAGGTTGTGTGTCATGCGGATTCGGTGGGGCTTCATGGGATGCCCCTGGCCATAATAATAGTTTCCAACATCACCTGAAATGAGAACAAATAAAAACACACAGGATTACTATTTTATTCTGCAGTCACGACCTCAGTTAGGAGAAGCAGAGCTGAAGTACAGAGGTTTGCACATATGAAACATCCATGCAGTTGTGAAGGTATCCAGCTGTAACTTCACGCAGGTCTGTTAAGGACCTCCAGCCAAGACACGAAGATCAAAGCGTCTCTGTTAAAGTCCAAACTCGTGGCGTACACGGAGGATTTAGTGCACTGTGGGTCAATATCGATGTAAAGCGTTTTTTTTAAGCAGAACCACCGACATCTGAAGGAAGTAAGACGACCTAACCAAGTGTTAGCTTACTATTAACCAACTGTATTAACAATGAAGTACCCATTGTTAGCCTGCTAGCTAGTAACGTTAACTAGTCCAGTTAAAGTAACAAGGTCCAGAAGAAAACACATTTAAACAGCATCTGAAAAGAAACCCTGGTGTTTAGACAGTCTGAGCAAATATTATTGAAACATTAAGGCTCTGTTCGGACACAGCGGGATTGTGTGCGGCTGAGATGATGCAAAGCCGCCTGAGACTCGAGCTAGCTACGTTAGCAACAGTGCCAGGTTAGCAGGAGGTTAAAAAAAAGAAACGGTAACCTTTGTTAGTGCAGAGAGGCGGGTTTCATTCATCAACACGCCAGCGGTTTAGAGTGCAGCCACCCCAGTACTCACCATCATAGTAGTAGCAAACTTTTTTCTTTGTTCCTTGAGAAGTAAGCGCCATTTTTAGTCCGTTTTTAGCTGAATTTCACCGCCGCCGCACACACACCGCAGGAGACAACGGCGACAAGAGGCGGAGAGTTTGTGCCACGGCCAATCAATGGAGTGTGATGCTACAGTCTCACCACAGGGGGCGACAGAGGGACAGGCTGGCAGAATCCACGACATGAACCTCAGCGCGGATGATGAAGGAAATTATTTACTTCATTAAAGACAGTAATTAAAGACAGTAATATCATAATTGTTTTTATTTTAGCTAGAAGAGATTCTCCTTCATCCAAATCTCAACATTAATATCGAAGTAGAAGTATAATAAAGGTAAAGATCCCTTTAGGGGTCGTCAAAGTGGATCATCTGCCTCCATCTCAGCCGATCCGTAGCATCCTGTCAGCCTCACCTCTCTAACTTTGTCTCTATTTGTCTCTGTTCCTTATCTTTTCCATTAATGAAAATCTTAACATCTTCAGCTCGCCCACCTCACTTTTTTGTTACTATCACTGTTCCATCACTATTGCTTCTCTCCATCATACCAGCAGCTCTCTTCCTTTGTCAGAGCCTTTAAATTTAGAGTCCATACTCTCACCTCTGCCTTGCCTTTCATTCTCTCTAACACACCTTCCTCTTTTCTTTTTCCTTTGTTTTCAGCCGACCTTTGCACAGTTTCCACCTTCACCCTGTTGGCCAACAGCACCAAAGGAGGTCATTGTTAAACTGGGATCTGACTGAAATGGTATGAAGATCTCATTTTTGGTTTGGCAAAAATTTTACGATGTCCTTCCTGACACAACTCTCTCGATTTATCCATGACTGGAACCAGCACTGCTGGCTTTTGTCTGGACAAAAAACAAAGCACTGAGTATATTTAATTATAAGTAAAGCCAAAGCTAAAACTGAGATGGATTTTGTTTTATTTAACTTACAAAAATAAATTGTTTAGGGAAAAAATTACAGTACTTGGGAAAATAGATAGGAAATGTCTCCCTATATTATTATTATTATTATTATTATTATTATTATGAAAAACTGAGCTAGAATTGATGCTTTAATTAGTATAAACTAAACTAAAAGCAGTAAACTTACTCAAGCAAACCCACTCGGGAAAAGAAAACTAAACTGAAAACAAAAATTAAAAAGAAATACTTGATAAATATATGGGAAAAAAATGACTGTGTTGTAAACAGCATTTTAATGATGCAGCTGCTTTCTCCATATTTAATCAGAGGCACAATTCTCAAATATAAACATCTGTGTTATGTAAATAAAATCCTACAATAAGCAAGTAGCACTGCCCCTAAAATAAATACAGCATTGTAAAATATTATTTGCCTTTAAAACCAAATGCAGTACAGGTGTAAAGAACCCTAGATCAATGGAACACTCAGAAGTTACCCCAAAACTTACAGTACTCGAGCAATAGCAATAGTTTGACGGCTCTCATGATTTTAGGGTAACGCACTGCAACATCAGCAATGATAAACTAAAATAATGCACATGTAATCTGGTAACAAACAACATTCATGAACAACTTCTCTTTTTTTTACTGAAATTAAAACACTTTCAAAAACATTTATTAAACAGCAGAGGTAAAACACAGCTGAAGCAGTGAACAGTATTTACATGTTAATAACAAGCACCAGGAGAGCAGCTGCTTATCCACATCAGTCAGTCCCCAGTTAATTCAAGCAGCTTGGCGATCACTCTCCCCTCTGCTGCTGGCTCTGATCCAGCTGTTTCTGGTTCATATTCATAGTTCCATAGGTAATAGTATCATATCTAAGTGGTCACATCAGAATATATTTGATGCAGAAACTTGGAAAATGTCTGTTTATCCCTATCAGTAGAAAGGCATGCATTCTTCTAAAGAAAAAAAAATTAAAATCCAGCATCCACTTTCACAGGCTGTGCCTTAGTTTGAATCTGTTAATTGCATGTGTCTATTCCTAGCTATTCCTGGTATTGCCTCTCTGTGGATGTGAAGAAATCCTCCAGAACATTCCTCAGGTACTCAAACGTAGGTCTCTCCTCCGGACTCTCCTTCCAGCAGTGACACATGATGCTATAAAGAGCATCGGAGCAGTTGTCAGGCTGTGGCATTCTGTAGCCCCGCTCCAGGTTCTGGATAACCTCTGGGTTAGACATACCTGATAAAAAATAAATAAATAAGTAAATAAGAAATCAAATGTTTTTTTTTACTATTATTATTATTATTACTAGAATGAATAATATGAGTGTGACTATATACCAGGGTAAGGAATGCGTCCATATGTCACTATTTCTGTAAGGAGGATCCCAAATGACCACACATCAGATTTTATGGAGAAGGTGCCATAGTTAATAGCTTCTGGGGCGGTCCATTTAATGGGGAACTTTGCACCTAGAAACAACGGAGAAGATTAAATAAGAATCTATGAAATGTTCTGAAATAGAGCCGAAGAGATGCCGTGATATAGGTAACGCTGTTGTTACCCTCTCTGGCTGTGTATTCGTTGTCCTCTATGAGTCGGGCGAGTCCAAAGTCAGCAACCTTGCAAATGAGCTCATGAGAGACGAGAATATTGGCAGCTCGCAGATCTCGATGAATGTAATTTTTCTGCTCAATAAATGCCATGCCGTCAGCCACCTGCAGGGGACAGCACATGACAAAAGAAGCATGAGGCATGAGTGTGAGTGTTCAAGCACAAAATAAATGGCTGTAGACGGCCTGTGTGTATTTTAGCACTGTCCAGTGTTTGTGTGTTAGACACATGAACCAGACAGAATCCCAAAGTAGGGAGTTGACTACTTCCTCGGGTCAGTTCTCTCTACCCTTTCACCTCTGTGCTCCACCCAGGTGCACAACACCAGCTCCACTTCCCAAAACAAAACCCTGCAGTCCTGGCTTTACCTTCCCACAGACTGAGAGTTTATTACAGTGGCAGTCTGTGACTCATTCAGGTACAACACAGCTCATTTTGAAATATGTGGACCTATAAGGGACTCTGATAGTGCACTCTGATGAATCAGGAAATTGATGCTGAGGATTTCCACAGAATTGACCACCCCACAAACACAAATTATCTGATACATTTATGGCGGTCTGTTCATTTCTCTAGTTTTATCTAGTTTTTCTGAAGCTGCGGTGCATATTTTGGGCGTGAGACATGGGCGGGGAGAAACCTGAGATGTACGTATGTTTGCGTCTATCACAAAGCAGCAGCGTGACCTCCACCTCTACCTCTTTAAACCTCTTTACACCTTTGTTTCAATCATTTGATTGTGGCATGAAAGAAATAATAGAAAGCATTTAAAAAGTTCTTAAAACCACACTAAGATTTGTGGTTGCCACTCTCAAAATATTCTGAGTAAAATCTCTAATTCCTCTAACTGCATGCATGTACTTTGATTTAAACATAAGGTAGGGTTGTGGCTTAAAGTTTCCAACACTGAAGCAAGACCACGGCAATAAATCACATTTGTCTCTATGGTCCACTGCATGGTGGTTACAGTTACCACAAAATCTGTCAGTGCATAACTGGCTTGAAAACGTTGATTCTGTAAAAATGCGTTCACTGCTTTGCGCAAACTCCACCCCTCTGCAGCAAGCTCTGAGGCGTTCGAGAATTTGCCTCTTGCACATCAAGAATCTCGTCAGGTTAGACTTTGAAGCTTCAGCCTGCCTTCCTGTGGTTTTGTTTTCCATTCCCAAACCTACAACACATTTAACTTCTTTGACAGGTTATATTTCACAAAGAAGGAGTGGGTACGAATAGTAATATATGCTTAAGATTTTGCAGCTGACGCCAGTGTGAAGTCAGCAGTTGGCTGGTTTAGCTTCGCTTTGCATTAAGACTGGAAAGATAAGGAAACAGTGGGTCTGACTTGAAAGAAGTTTCAACTACACTTTTTCGTTTTCGACCTAAGCTCATTATAATACTTTCACTGCCACATGTATTCTGTGGCAAAGGCCATGCTTAAAATTTTTTAGCTACGTTGGCATCTTTGTGCAAATGTGTGATTAAAAAAATACAAGATAAAATGTTCAGGCAATAGCCCCCTTGTTCGGTGGTAATAAGCCTCTGTGGTATATGTGCCACAGTGTCTAGACCTGCCTGCATTCATCAACATGGTTTCACATCTGCGCGCACACACACACACAGTCCTGATATTATCACCAGATTAAACTAAGCCTCAACAGTGGGTACTTTACTGCGTGAAAGTGCTGCACTAGAATAATAGGAAGTGAAAAACTAAATCTTGTAAATAACTTGAGGAGAGGATGGAGATAAGTGGGCAAATGTATTCACAGTAACAATAAATGTCTTGCCTGAGATGACATCTCTATCAGGACGTTCATGGGCAAATTGCTTCCCTCTGTTGTTTTCAGGTAATCCACCAGGCTACCTGTAAGAAAAATATGCAACTTAAGTTTTCATTCATTCAAAAAGAATAACAGGTTGCATAATGGTGCGTCCACATTACTGACTGCTATGCAACAAAGATTAGGCAACAATGAATGCTAAAATGAATTGAAAAATCCATGGACTGTCCACAAGACTAATTATATTTTCTTTTATCCACAAAAAAAGCCCTCGCGATTCTCCGCAGCCATAAATACAGCGAGCTGGACCAGAATAGCAGCTCAAATCAGAGAACATAACACTTGGAGGAAGTAGAGACCATCAGTCAAGTTTCTGATAGCTGACTTTGTGCTGACTTTGATTAGCAGAGAACAATACTTCTGTGCGCCACCCAACCAAGTCAGACCAAAGGAAATAGTTTCAGAGGAATGACTGTGCCAGGAAAGAAGAGGCAGTTACTCCTCTGCTTAAGTCCGGAAGACAGCTTTTGAAGTATGAGAACCAGGGTAAAGCTCTTTGTCAAGGTCACAAAGGGAAGCTGGGATGGCACGCCTGTTATTTTCCATCTTTGTTGTCTCTGATAATAAAAAAAGGGAGAAGCAGAAAAGATGGGAACTCCAGAGCCGTCCTTTCTTTTCACAACAGAAGCAACAATTGTGTCCCGTTAACATGTGGATCCCAGACAAAGACACGGCCTCACATAGAACCAGTGCTGGTGGTTTGCAAGCTACTCACAGACGACTATACAAAGGCACGCCATTCAGTTCAGCTGTAGGCCCGTTGTTGTGTTTGTGACAGCATCTCTCTGTGCATTTTGCGATTGTTCCTCTCAGTGAAACATTTGTGGGCAGTAAACCTTTATTGAGAGTACTGAAACTGCTAACATGATTTGTGATTCACTGCAATTCCTCATACGTTATGTAAGAGGAGAGGGGGAAAAGAGGAAGACACAGCGGCGAGATGCTGAACAAACTGTTATTCAAAGCGCTGCGGCATGTTTGTTTACGGCCGCAGCGGTGCAGTGTGCCGACATTTGTGTAAATGCGTCCCTGGAAAAGAGCCAGGCACCATCAGGGGTCTGTGTGAACAATAACACAGTGATTCATCCTCTCCTAATTTAACACCCTTCGTCTCAGACAGGCCCGGAGAGACTTCCCCTTGATGCGTAAACACCAGTAACCTGTCTGGAAGAGGCCCAGGAAAAAAGTGAAAGTTCATGTTTGCTTTGAAACATTTTAGCACCCAGCAGTGAAAGCCACGAGGAGAAGCCGAAAATAGCCTATCAGAAGCTTGGCCGCTTCATCAAAGCAGCAAGTTTTGAGGGGAAGGACCCGTGAGTTACTGTGGCTGCCTCATTCCGATTTCCTCACACGGCTCGATTCATGTAAAAATTACAGGTCAGAGCTTCATCTCTTATCAAACATCAAAGTCAAACAAACAGAAGGGCAGCTGTGGATGTACCATCAAAACCTATTCTACTGATTCAACAGGCTCACTGGGGTGGAGCAGATGTATGACGACATTATGACTCAGGGAAAAGAAGAAATGCACTGGGCTGCCCGCTCTTTTGTTCGAGCATGTGCTTTCACCCAAAGTCTGATAGCAGATCAACATGTTTAATCCTGAGCGTCTATAACAGCGCAAGAACTTACAACAGAAATTCTTTTGTCTTTGCTGCAGGCTGCAGGCTCAGAGCTCACCCTGACACGGCAGGAGATTAGGGAAACGATGATTTCAGACAGGCTTAGACATATTTTAGATTACTTAATTGAACGGAAAGGAGCTGGTGTGATTACAAACGCATATCTCTTTAATTTACCTTCAAATAGGAACTGCTCAGAAACACTGATTTATTTTCCTTTAATGCTTCAGCTGACATGTGGAATTCCCTCTTGAGTGTTGGGCGTTACTAACTCATTAGTAAAATTCTCCAGGTTGTGACACATGTTGTGTTTCTGCCTACCATTTTCCATGTACTCGGTGACAATGTAGATTGGCTCCTGGGTAACCACAGCGAAGAGGCGGACGAGGCGAGGATGCTGCAGGTTCTTCATCATGTTGGCTTCTGCCAAGAAAGCTTCCACTGACATAGTGCCCATTTTCAGATTCTTGATTGCCACTTTCCTGTCATTGTTGTAGACACCTGAAAACATATGGGTATATAGATATCACAAGGTTAACTCGTGCTGGTGTTTACCACTTAGCACTTTTAACTTTAGTGTGTCAGAGCCGAAAAAATGGAGCTAACAAGCAAGTGCCAAAAAATGGTAAGTGTTTGAATGGCCACTAGAGGCTGGTTTAAAGAAAGTTAATCCCCTCAGACTTAAAAAAAACAAACTTGAGAGATGAAATAAACCTTCCCATAGTCTGGTGCAAAAACAGGTTTCTAACTCTTTCCCTGTTTAAATCGTGGCAAGAGGACGTGCAGATGCGTGACTGTGGGTTGAAGTTTGAAAGGACTCAGAGTGGCAAAAAAGACAAAAGAAGTGTTATATAAATACACATTCATTTAGCCTTTGGAGTTATGCATTACAAGGGTGTGTCTGTTTTGAGTGTCTTAATATTTAATCTGTTACCCACCACCAGTCCAGTATTTGTGCAGTGCACCAGCACAGACTATGAATTTAACTTGCTAAGCAGTTTGTCAGTGAAATGGCGAAAATTAAGTCAAGTCAAATGTTAGAGCTGCTTGAAAAAAGTCACCCACTACTTTATATAGTGTTGTGTAGTGTAAGGTAAAGACCCTAGAATAATACAGCGAAAACCCAAGAATCCGATGACCTATGAGCAAGTCCTTGGTGGCAGGGAGAAGGAAAAGCTCAGTTTTAACAGGAAGAAGCCTCTGACAGAACCGGGCTCAGGGCAGCCATCTACCGAGACTGGGGTTGGGGTTGGGGTTGAGGGGAGGAGCGTTTAAAGCTGAACGGAGAAATGCGGAGTATAAAAATGTTTGCAGGCTCAGAGCTTCTGAAAATGAAATCATTGTGGGTGTAACAACAGAAGATTTATTATCGCACAGCACCAATCCGAGCTATGGAGACATTTGGTAAAGCTGTCTTTTAATAAGATGTTTTATCTTTATTGTCTTTTTTCCCTTCCCTGTAATGAAGGCCGATTGATATCATATCATGCCAAATATGTCAAACAAAGCAGAGTCAGCAGGCCTCCACTCTATTCGTTTTTAGAAAATATAACGACTTTTATCCGCAATCAAATATTAGATTATAATCCTGGACTGATTGACAAACAAAGCTACGCCTCTACTCCAACTAAAAATGTTCTGTTCTGTCCACACGAGAGTAATTAAGCCCATCTAGTTGCCGGCTGGTGATTTGATGACTCTAAACACAGCTCTTTTGTCACCAGTGGAGCGATTCATGGCTTTCATGCAAACGGGATCTCGTTCCAGCTCTGGAACACTGACACTCTCATCATGCCAACTAAAGCCACAACCGAGCAGTTTCACTTTCAGTTACACAAAGCACTGAACAATTCACATCAAGCATGAAGTGCAGCGATACTGTGAGCAAATTATTTTTACTATTCAAAGCATCTCACTGCCTCTTTTATCTACTATGGAAATCTCGATAGAAGACGTAGTTGTGTATTTTCATGTGGATGTGAATAAACATTTCAAAGCCAGTGACAGTCGCACCCATAATTCAAGAATGTCACTGAACCAATGTTTGGATGAGGATGAAGAAACAAACAGAGCTCTGGCTACATGGGAGACAACATTGTAGTATAAAGTGGCTGTGAGTGGAGAAGTTCCATGGTTGGTAATGTTTAGCTCTTAAAGAGAGATTTGTTTGGGATGTTAAATGGTGCTGGCAAATGAGGATAGGGAATAGAGGGAAAGTTATCCCTGCAATTCAGTAATAATGGGGTTGTGGTACAGATCAGTTCAACTGATACCCATGTGATCCAAACATTTTGTGTCTTGTTTACTTTAATCCTTCACAATCACAATAGCCATTCATGGACGTATTGTTAGGAGACATGAGCTCACAGGAAAGCCAGATTTATGCTGCTTGAGCGATGTTGTGTAACACGGTTAATACCTCCCATCACTCTTCAGTTAACCAGCTCAAACAAGCCTACAATTACGACTGCATGGAGGAAACGCTTCTGCATACACTGCAGAAAAACCCTGGCGAAACTTTCTGGCAGCTACGCAGTCAAGGCCACAACCAGATTGAGCAACTGGGCTTTGTACACACGATCTTTTTCGGCAAAATTCTGCAGACGTTTAAAAGTTATGCAAGTGGAAATGCACTGACCCATCCAGACTTCTCCAAACTGCCCAGCTCCGAGCCTGCGCTCCAGTTTCAGGGACTCACGAGGAATCTCCCACTCGTCCTGCCACCAAGGCTTCTGCGGTGCCCTCGACTGACATGGTTTCACCAGCTTTGTGCACAGCCCGTCTGCATCACCTGGATGACAAAGAAAGGAAACATATAAAATTATTCGAATGGAGATCCCACGGTAACCAGCAATCTCGAGAATCCCCTCAAGAAGTTGTACGCACGTGAGTGATGCTGGACGAGCTCCTTCAGTGAGTTGAAGGATATCTTCGCTGTGATGTAGAAGCCACCATTGTCCATGTTGCGGATCCTGTAGTGCTTCACTCCTTCACCTGTGTTATGGTCCAGATCTCTCACTGATAACGAGTATGATCCTGGAACAGGAAGTTAGAACCACGCTGATTTACTCTAAAAGGTCCAAACTAAGCTTTTCACAGGCTTTCCAAAATACATCATCCACTACAATGCATGAAGTTAGTAGCTAATGTATTGGAAATTTCAATATTAATACATTAGTACATTTTCGATTTTCTCATATTATAGACACAGTTTAATGCTAAAATGGCCTTTGAAGCAGAAATAATGTTATGGGCTGATTTGCTCTGCATAGATTTGCCACATTGTGACAGCTTTAATGCTTAAAGTTGCTAATCCAATCATTTTTAGCAAGCAGGAGCATTGAAAGTCCTTTCCATCAGATAAAACTGAGATACATGCACTATCTACTCCCATGTAACATAAAAATGTTTGCTTTGTTTCCCATAATGCTTTAAACAGGAAGCATATTGGTGTCATGGAGTTGTTATAGCTTGAACACACGTGGTAACCTCTGGGGCCTGAAAATTAAGCAAAGGCTTTGATGAGGCAGTATTAGGGTCTCAGCTGTTATGAGCGACAGGTCGATGATACGTGTAGCTTCTAGCTGTCTTCTTTTTGAGCGCGTTTGCTGCCATGCTAACAGACCGTCCAGAAAACTCTCCAGTTTTTCGGTGAGTGAATTACTAGTATTATCTTATTTATGTGCTAACACTACCAGCGAGTATCTGTGTATGCATCTGGATGCATCTTGGCAGTTAAGCTAGCTAATATAGCACTCACTGACCAAAGATGGCCAACATGATGGGGTGATAGCGGTGATTGCAAACAGACTACAGTTCTCTCAGTGAGACACAGCCCAGCCCTGGCCTCTGTTAACAGTTTCCTGGTAGTTTTATGGGTTTAGTCGCTCGTCCATTTTGTAAAGTTTGATCATTCTAAGTGTCAGAGAGCAGGTTTATCGAGAGGATGCTCATTGGCTAACGACTTGTGGTTTTCATATTAGCACTCAACCATCTGGTCCAAGTACTGTCACTAATTGCTCCACAATAGTGAGGGCCATAATGCCAAACTTCAAGCTTTGAAACATAGTTGTGCAATCATCCATCTTTTATACACAGCTTATGTTTTCTTCAGCTGAAGGTGAGAGTTTGAATCCTGTTACATTTCTGAAAATTCACCGCTTCAAAAGTGTGAGAAAAAAAGGGATTTACAAGCAACCAAATGATGCAACCATCACTCGATTAACCTGTCGATGAAGAAAGCATGACAATGATTCTCAGACAAGTTTTGGTTTACGTGGCTGGGGTCCTCTTGTAAAGCTTAATGCATATATGGGAACACCCCTCAGCACCAGCCTACATTGTAGAGACGCCAGTGTGGTCGTCTCTTTGTTGGGAAATGATTTGGGTGGGGTTTTTTTTAACGTGTTTTTATTGTTTTATGTGTCATGAGATTTATCTTGTTTCTATGGACTATGAGTCTGGGATAAATAAAGATTGACTGATTGTAATAATTTATATTTTATGGTCATTTTACCACAATGCATAGAACCATCAGTTTTCTCACAAAATGTGAGTCACTGTGTGTTCCGGTGTGTTATGAGTCAGAGTTAAATATCTGTGGTAATCACACTGTACTGCGTTGTTCTGTGAGGCTGTATGTGGGCACAGTCGAGTACTTTAACAATTATAAGGTTCATTCGACAATGTTAAAAAAGCACAGTGTAGACCGCCGTACAGAACTGTGTGTCAGTGGCTAAAATAATGAATCGTGGCACACTTCAGGTGGGTGGCTTCGTTTCCAGTGAAATTAATGCAGCATGTAAGTCCCCGGTCATATTTTTATTTTTAGCAAGAAGCAGGAAAGCAAAACTGAGACGAAACAGATGAGACAAATTGGGAAACAGATAGTGGGATTACGGGAAATGCACGTAATAACAAAACTGACTGATACTGAGGAAACCAGTCATATTGTTCATGATCTCACTTGTTCCATTTAGGCTTTTAAAGGTTTAAAATGTGACATATAGCATTTAAGTGCATCTCAATGTGAAGTAAAACAGACTGCTGAGAAACCGCCTGCTGATCTGCGCAGTCGGTTTTCTGTAGAGCATTTTACCTTTAGCGGTCTCACTCTCTCGAATCAGGAAGGAACCCTGCGTATTCCCAGGAGCGAGGAGCAGCCTCATGGCTTCGTTTCTCGAAATGTTCCTGAAGAACCACCTGCAGTGCAAACACACCATATTCTTCACACTTTGAGCTAACCACTTCCCTTCCCTCAGGGACACATAATGCATTGTATGACATGAGATGGTGTTGAGGTTGAATGACATGGGTTTGAAAGGCGTGTCAGCGTGCTTCCTGTGTGACGTACGGTTCAGTCTCCACGGTGGACAATGCGACAAAGTTGTGGGGGATGTAGCCCTGCTGGCCTGTGGTGAGAGACTCTGCCAGATACCATTCTGGATCATCCCTGCATGTCAGAAGAGGCAGCAGCAATACTCTGAGTTAGTTATCATAGCCGTGATGTGTCACACAGCTTCAGAAAGCAAGTTCAGTTCAACCCCAAAAAGGCCTCAATATTCTTTACGTGAATAAAATGAAGTGCATCGCTGGGAGGTAGAAAAATGTGTTGCTGTGTGTAAAAGAAGAAGACGCCGAAGGGAAAGAAGGATGCTCAGCACAGACTTAATTGTAAACGGCCCTAAAAATTAAAGATTTAAGATCTTGAGCTACATAAATGCATCTTGTTATGTCGTTGGAGTTCTGCCTAAAATCATTAACATTTGTCACATCTTTTAAAACAATATTAGCTAGCAGTTATGTTTTCTACGTCACAAACATATTTTTTTTACTAACAAACTGGTAAATCTCGCTACATTAAGTGTGCATGCAGAACACTAGCTTTTTGTATTTTGATATATTAACTTTCACTTTCAAGCAAAAGATTATTTTCTTTTCTTCGTACATATTCTAATGAGTTTCTATTGCACATTTTTATATTGACCTACATATATATAGTATAGTTTGTCATATGGCTTTATTTCCTTTGCTGTTATATATATGTTTTTCTCTTGTTGTTAAAGTTTGCGTTTCCTCTTTCAAACCCGCAAAATCACTTCTAAATTTTTTTGGCACTTTTTGCATTTATTCAGTTTTCAACAGCATACAGTGACAGGAAGTGTTGGGTGAGATCATGTATTCACAACATCTCCCATCTGAAAATAAACCGGGGACATGTATTTACAGTGGGTGCTGCAGACCCACAGCTGTGAGCAAAAAATATTTATAGATGTGCAAGTATGAGTAAAAGCTGAATTTAAGTCATTTGCAAATAACTGAATCCCAATATTTAACTGACAACGTACAAAGACAATATAGCAAATGATAAAACTGAGAAACTGCGTTTTTGTTGTTTTTTAAAAAATGTGCTCAATTTAAATTTGGCGTTAACAATACATTAAAAGAAAACGTGGGGACAGAGCAGTTAAAGACTGGAAAAACTGTGTAATACCAAAACAACAGTTGGTGGAACATGAAGCTAGAAATGTTAATTAGAAACACGATCGTGTTTATAACGAGCGTCGCGCAGATGTTTTCTAATTTAAGTCTGTAACTTTTGTGATATCTGAGTCTTTCGTATTTAACGTTAGGGCGAGGCTGAGCACCTGAAATATCGATACCCATGATCTAAAAACACCACGGCCATCTTTTGGTGTAGTAAACAATGCATACTGCCACACAGGTGACAGACGTTTCAGGAAAGACCTTGCTTATTTTAGCAAAACACTGCTACTCTGTATTATTATCACAACAGCTTGGCTTCACTTGTGGTCCAGATGTGTCAGCCATTCCAAAAACAAGAGTACCCCAGCTGTTCCAATCAACAAACAAAATAGAGATTTCACTTTCAAAACGGCAACTATTGATTTTCTCGTTTTCCTAAGATACACAGAGTCACGATACGCAGTGGAAAGTGTGTCAGTCCCAACTTTTTTCAAACATATTTCTGGCATCAAAGTCAAAATGAGTGTATATATAGTTAAAAACAAAACAATGCAGTTTCTCAGTTTGGGTTGTCTTTGTACAATCATCAGTCAAATGTCCTGGTGTTAAGGTTTTATAGCTTATGTTGCACTTTTTATGGGGTGAGCGGATAATGGACCAGATTAGTTCTTGGTTTCTTTGCAAGACATTGCTGTGTGTTTAAAAGCAGATTACTTGTTGAGGATCTTGAGTTTGTCTCCTTTGTCGAAGCCGAGGTCGCCGTCATGAGTGGGCTCATAGCTGTAAATGGCCACCACAACGTTGACTGCAAGACAAAATTTGTAGTTTTAGATACAATTTTACTTACAATTAACATGAAAAGCTTATGTCAAGCTTATTTCAATCTATTCCATTTTACATATCTAACAAAGACATGTAGGGCCCTTTCACGGCGGCACATTGTAATGCAAAGACCACCCGACATTACACAGAAAAAGCCAACGATCCCCTGTGAGAGTGAGCTGGCTATGGCGAATGATCCCCTCTCAGAGTGTACGAGAACAGCAAGTAGACATTTACAGGTGAATTGATTAAAGATTTATTTATAGGGCAAGATAAAGGCATTATAAATTGTTGTCTTTTCATTAATTATGGAACTAACTCCAACCTAGAGGCTAAAAATATAATAGATAAACTAGAGGAAGCTGTTTCCTCCATGGGGGAAGTGAATCATCATAAAAAATGTGTCACTACATGATTTACTGTAACTACTTACTGCAACTGATCCCGAATCACATTCATTATTACACAAAGGACCCAGGAAACAAAGTGTGCTTGTGGTACTTGAGTACACAAGAAGCCCAAAGTTACTTGAATAATTTCATGCATACTTGGTCATATTTGTGTAAACAGCAAGAGGAACCACCGCGGAAACCAGAAAATGGAATCCGAATGGAAAACTTTGTGTTCATAAACAATGAAATGGAAAGATTTATATTGGGATGGCATGAGGGAAAAGTCCAGATGTACTGACACTAACACAATAAAAAAACTGTAATTATATTACATAATTATGTATACAATTATTTTCAAATCCTACTCGTGCAGTGCGTCTGTTAGCCCCCAGGAAAATGTCTGAAGTGCTAAACTGAGGCTGTCGTGTGTAACTAAGTGAAATAATTAAAAATGGATTTAACTCCATCAGGATACGTTTATAGACACACAGACGCAGAAAAATGTACTTGTTCTAAAACCTGTTACCTGGTAAAGGTGATGTAGGAGGTGTCATCTGCGATGGATATGGAATCAGCTGATCTGTGTACTGGGAAGAAATAAACAAGATTAGATTTCCATTTTATACTTTGTAAGATTTGTGCGGTCAAACAAGACACCATCGCACGTCACATTCACTGTAAAACCGTGAAGTTCTATGGTTTTATACGTGGATCGTGACGGTAAATCATAAGCGGTTTGATTTTTTTTTGTAACTTCCAGGTGAAATGTCTGAGTTACACCACACACACATGTGGTTTTCTCCTTTATTTCTGTCATTTCCAGTCTAATGGGAAATCTAATTCTCAGAGAGGAAACAAACAACATTGGACGGATAGTTACGCCCGCATTTAATTACACAACCAAAAGGAAACTTCCCTCACAGTTATGTAAGTTATACAGAAACGTATGACCATAATCAACAACAATCCACACAACACAAAATCCACTGTGGGTTTACAGCTTATGTGTTTGTCCCCCAAGTGGTCATTCACACTCACCACAAACCAGAAGCTTTTCATGTATGGACGCTCATTCATGTGCACCAACACACTCACACTAATGTGCACATACTACACACAAAATGAACACTTACTGGGTTGCATGATTGTGGCGGTATGGGACAGTTGCAGTGTTCGCAGATTTCATCCAAGTTCTCGATCCAGTCACTGTCTGAATAGTCCGAACTGCAGTTGCAGCCCATCTTTTCTGCACGGCGGAAACTTGTGGTTATTTTCAAAATGCGATGGTCATAAAATGTGAACAACAACTTTGCAGTGGAAGAAATGGCATCTAAGATTCACCAACGAATGAGTCCTACATCGCTTTACAACCACATATTGTAATCAGTATTTAAAATTCTGTAAGTTGAATTCTCTTGGAAAATCTAAAGAAAAACAGTATTAGTAAATCTTTTTTGGCTAAATTTGAAATTGTGTGCTCTAAAAAGCTTTTACTTCCGAAAACTGCTTCAGTCGGATGTGACCGAGGGCCTCGCCTCAAAATGGAGCCTCAGAGGTAAATCGGGCTCAGAAATAAGAGTCTGAGACCTGAAGGGACTTTTTTTTTAAATGCTACCCTACGTCAGTTTAACAAAATCACATCCAGAACTGACACAGTTTTGCTATAATGTTCAGCACTGTTCAATGTTCAGTCACATCGGGCCGTTACCTGCTCTCATTCTGGAGAAAGTAAAGCAGGCCCTGCAGAACTGTACCAGTGTTAATCTGGTATAATCCAGCGTCTGCTCATGCTCTGTGTTGTGTTTTAGACTGGTACTCTGTATGAACCGGCTTTCTCAGGCTCGCTTAGCTCCCACCAGACCATTCATGGAAGAAGGTCAGTGGGCCAATCGCAGCAGCCGTCTGTCCCAAAGGCTCAAAGCCGTGAGAAAAATCTGGAGAGGCCTCACCCGGCAGTAACAGCCCACTACTGCCCCGAGACCCCAAGAAAGGAATCACAGAGGGATCATAAAGATGTTTTTATTTTATCATCAGCACTCCTACACTTACTGACACACACTCGGGGAGTAATACAAGTCAGCATTTTCCACTGAGGGGTTACCCTCTGCTTTTTATCATCGACATCTGAAGGCTTTTCCAAACTCATACTGATGGCTGTTGTTATTGTTTCCAATGTAGTCAAGGCTACTTCAGATATTAAGTGTACCAGAAATGATGTGACGACCAAGATTTTAAGACTTTTGACTTCAGTCACTCGTCAGTTCAGAATCTTGAAGAAACAAACCACAAAAAAAAACACTTTTTAAAAAAATAATAGATTTTAATAAAGTGGAACAGATATTCGATTGATTTAAGTTTTTATGTAAATTGCTGGGACACCATTTTAACAGCAGACTATTATATTTATTTACCATTTTAACAGTTGTCATTGTCGACATTGTTTCCATATACAGACAAACCTGTATAGGAAGTGTCAACTTTGTATCAAAATACATTAATGCCCCAACTTTTTTTTTTGAAAATGTTATTTAAGGACAGATTAATAAAGTCGATTTACAGAAGCGTTCCTATTTCATACAAGAAAACGGTTTGCTCTTTTGTGGTCACATCTTCCTTGTAATGCAGATTTATATCAACAGAGGAGATAACCAGTAACTGAATGCGCTTTGTTACTGTTGTGAAAGATGAATTTCAGCAGGCTGAACATTATTCGTTTATTTATGTAAGTGTTTTGCTTTGCTGCCATTTGTTATTTTTCAAGTTCAGTAAACTTCATACAAAAGTCCAAATTTGAAAACGAGCCCCAGATTTATGTAGAATATTTGCTTTAAGACAAGAAAGACGTTTAAATCCTTTCCTGTTACATCTTTATCACAGTTTTACTTTAGTTCTTTGACATAATCTTAAAGTAAGAAGAATCACACGTGTGAAACTCACCTCTTTGGATATGAAACTTCTCCTCAAGCGTCCAGTAATGTCCAATAATGTCAGATTTCAGGTGCCGCCATTGAGAAACTCTTATTTAAATCTTCTTTTTTTAAAAGAGTTCTTTAAGTGCAGCAAGCAAGTTTTTCAGCACTTGAGCTTAGGTGTGAAGATGTCATCATCCGCTTCTCTTATTATAACACTATCACAGGAGCGCTTATGCGGTGCCTGCATGCACACATGCGCACTGTGGAGGGGAGCAACCCAGAGAGTTTCCTGTCGTTGAAAGGTTGAGGGTTGCTCTGCAGGCTTTTAACAGGTGCTTACTGTGCAGCTGTGCGAGAGCAAGGGGGAACGTTATGGGCTGTACGGTAAAGGGGTCAGGACAGCACCTTTCCCAAAGAGGGGAACAAGACATGAATTTTCCAAAACAGTTTAGAGACGGGGGGCTTTTGTAGGCCGCACTTTTGTGTCGCTCGCTGTCTGCATTTAACGTGTGAGTTGCTGACCTTTAAAGTAAAGAACATCTTCAGTGTGCAGCTGAGGTGTTGGTCCAGAGCAGTTCAAAAGATATTTGAATATCTTGCAGCACTCGGGACAGTTGCATTTCCTGTGTCGTGGTTTTATGCCTCAGGTGTTAAGTCAACAACACTACAAAGTTTTCTTTTTTAGTCAGACATGTGGTTTGAGGATATTCTTGTCTGTGGCCAAAAATGGCTTTAAAATTAACCTTTGGTCTTAGTTTACTCAGCTTACTATTAAAAACTGTGAAAATATAAAGAGAAAAAGCCCGTCACAAGCTCCACACCTCCTTTATATAGAACATTGTGTAACATAGAATCATAATTTTAGCTCTTATTTTGCAGAGACTGTATCATGGTCACATTTCTACTCGAGAGAAGGCACAAAGTAAAAAGCCTCTCTGGCTGTTAACACCCTCTAAGCCTGTGCTGTCGCATTTTCGACATTTCATACAACTCTAGCCGTGGACCGCATCTCTTCTCTTGTGGTGAACGGCTGCTGCTACATAGCATGCACTGGCAGGAAGTCAGTCCAAACATTACAGGAAGTGCACAGAAATATGTGCTTAGAAGACTGCCACAGCATAGATTAAGTCTCACTCATGATGAAACCACCTGAGTTCACTCTTTTTTCCGTTAAAGTGCAGAGTATAAATCTAGGAGGATGTGTGAAATGTGCTTCACTTTTCTTTTTTTTATTTTGAGAGTGATGTAAATAGGTAGGTGCATGTGACTGAAGATAAAGTCTGATCATCCAAGAACTCTTCTTTGATACGTGCTGGGAGAAAAAGTGTCCCGCCATGTTTGGCGATCAGCTCTGTGCAGGCCTGAAGCTTTAAAGGTATTCCTTTCTTCCTCTCGACCACAGTTGTCACTACTTCCAAATGTGGTTGGAAATCACATTCTGTTACGCAATCAAACTGTGATGCTATCAGTGTGCAGAAAGTTTTCCAGGCCTCCTACCTCCTGCTGCATGATGCAGGTGCTGGCCTCTTTCATGAATGTAAATGAGGGTTCTTTTTCTTGCTTTTTTTTTGCCTCTGGTGCTTACTCATGTGCATCATGTAAGCTTACTTGGCTTCACGATAAACAGATGGATTATTATTCTTTATTTACACTGTAATATCTTCTTCTGCTGGTTTGATGGCAGGCAGAAAGATACGGGCAAAAAAGGGTCACGGGAAAGTATCTCCACAGGGCAAAGAATGAGCAGCCTGAGAAACACAAGTCTGCAGCCCTTTATTATGAAAGCATTCACTCGAGAATGCGGCCTCAAGCAGTAGTACTTAATCCTCTGTGTCTTCCATATGATACTCATTTCCATGTGTCTAACTATTGAGGTCCCGTGACCCACATGAGATCACACAACTCCTAAAGTATGCCACTTGTGATCATTTCAACAGTCCTAGTTGCGCTCTCATTTAACACGGCGTCTGCGCTCTGCCAAGACATATTTAGTGTCGAGCTTGACTATGTCTGCTTCTGCACATCCCTCCAGGGCCCCTTTCATACGTCTGAGTGTTACAGCAGGTCATGGCTGTCTCTTGGGAGGAAAGAAGATACCGTTGTGCCTGGGTGGCTTTAGGACCGAGGGTGGATGATGGAGATGGATGTGGGGATGTTTTCCCTCACTTACACCGACAGAAATCATGCCGTCATCAGCATTTATATCTCTGTTCATCCATACTCATGTCTGCTCCTCCCATCTCACAACAACCATTCATTCGAGCTCCTTTAAACATGGCAGGAGTACCTCTGGGCACCCGAGTAAGTGCAGGGTCGAACTGGCCGTTGTTTGGATGAGCAGAGCTTGTTTGTTTGGCTGTCCTTGCTGTGTTTATAGCTCAATTTCAGAGCCTAAGTTCAGAGCACAAGTTTAACCCTGATCTTAAACTGAGCCTAACCCTAATTCTAACTTCAACCAAAACTACTTACAAACAGGTCTCTGAAAGGCAGTAAAAAAGCAAAAAGAAAAGGGATATCTTACCAAAACTTTTAAGCTTTTACAAAATGTCATGACTCTAAACGCTTGAAACCTCAACCTGTTTCTGAAAAAGGTGGCTGGGAATGTTTTTATTTCACTCTATTCGCTGTGTGTGGTTTCCTGAGACACTTATGTTGCTCAGATGAGTGTTTTTTTGAGAAAGCTGCCACCCATTCTGAACAGGCAGGTGTAACGCTGTCTCCCATCATAAAGTAATTATAACTGACTCAAATATGACAAAAAACTCTTTAATATGTCCTTTATGTGAAAGAAAAAGATTTTGAAATTTACACTTTAAGGCGTTTTTCTTATATATTCATTCAGTTAAGTCATTACATTCACATTACAACTTGATTTAACAATCTGCATAGAATAATACATTTAATAGATGTTTTACACTTTTAATGCAAGCAAAGTTAAATTCATTCATTCTTTTTTTTAAACTAAACTAAAGAGCAAATCATTTAAAACATAAAATACTCTTGGTCACTTGCCAGCCACATATAGTCTAAAATCAGGGCTCTGCAGCATCCTGACGTGCTAATGGAAAACAAAGAGCATCGGACACGAGCTCCTGGTTTGTGTCACTGCAGCGGCTAGGTTGCAGAGATATTTTTGGTTTGTGAAGAAGAGGTGTAAAAATGCTGGAGTGTGACCTGCCTGTGGCTGCTGTAAGTGTCTGCATTAAAGGACTTTGTTTACTTCAACGTGTTGCTGAGAATTTCTTTATCGGCCCAGACCAGACAGGAGCAGCTGCTTTCATGCTTCAGTATCAGTAAAGCTGTGTTTCCCAAACTTTTTGGCTCATGACCTTTTGAAGGGGTCGTTAATGGCTTTGCTTAAATCTTACTTGACATTCAAAGGGCCAAAAAATATATTTGATGGAAATACATTTGACTCTTTTCAGAAGTCGTGACCCAGTTACTTAAAAAATAAATAAATAAAAATCTGCAGATGTGAACATCAGCAGTTAGTGCACGGCTGTGCAGAAATGGTATCTAATCGTGATGCTTGTAAAAGCATGATGGCATGTAAGAAGTAAAGAGGCTTTAACCTTACTTAACTGCAGTCCTCACATGGCAGATCAGGGTAGATTAAAAATAAAACTTGAGTCATGATTTCAGAGAAGAGACGTTGCTGCTGAGGTATTTAAATGTATTTTAGGGAGAGCTATTAGATTCCATTATATTCAAGAGAAGCCAGGCAAAGTGAGAAACTCAGAGCCAACCCAAACCAATCCAGAGAGATGGGTAGCATGAGTAGCACTGCAGGCCACAGGGGAAATATGTCATTTTGGTTTTTATCGTTTTCTTCTGCATGGATTCAAGCTTGAAAACAGCTTCAATATGTTTTGTCTTTATTTCATTTTCTAAATTGTAACATCTCATTTTTGTTCCAAGACCTATTTAGGTTGGCAGCAAAACTTCTGAGGTGATGTAAAGTAGTGTGAACATTTCCTCATTTTCTGTCATACAGTGCTTAACAAATGATTTAGAAATCTGTAAAAAAAAATAAAAATAAATAAATAACTTGAAGTAAAAATTATTTTCTTTTGTTTTTTATCAGGCAAATTGTTGCTTCTGTTCAGGAATGCAAGTAAATGACTGTAATTTGTAATTTGACATTTTAATCAATAACAGTAATAATAATAATGTGCTTTACTATTTTTTCAGTAAAAAATTCACAGATAACATTAATTATAGTTTTTATTTAATTTTCATTAAAAAATATAAATTTGATTAAAGCACCTGCACGTGTTGCCAGATTTCAGAAGTATAAAAATTAATTTGGTAATTTTCAAATGCATGCTCTAATGCATTTGCTAAGCACTGTATATATAAGTTATATCTGTTCTAGGCACATTACAATGGAGAACATTCATATTAAACATGAATTAAGTTCCCAATAATCAGAATAATGAGGTCAGTGTATGCAAAGTAATCCCCGTGAGCCCAAAGCTCAGGCTGCAGACTGCTCCAAACACAGTTCCGACAGTTTTTTCTAATGACCTCAATGAGAGGGGATAACCTTAACAAAATCACCTCACCTCTTCTCAAGAGGGGCAGCCAATCACAATAAAGCTGGCTTCGAGGTGCTGAAATGTCTCGTTTCCAACAGTGGGTCGAGTGAGCTCAGTAGAAGGTAAATAAGGCATTTCTGAAATGTGAATTTCTACTGTACTCCTGCAGAGTCCAAGAATATAAACTGAGCTATAAATGAGCTATTGTGACGCTTAAACTTCTTTGGCAAATATGAATTTGCATCACCAAATCGCCTTGGTTTCTGGTTTTAAAAACGTACTCAGTTCACTGAGTATACTTCAGTCTAGCTCTTAGTCTTCATTAGTTCTCTCAGTCAACAGCAGAGCTGCCCAGACCTCATCCAGCAGGAAGCTGCGTGATGATAAAGGTGTGTGCCCTGCAGGTCTGTATGCACAGGCTTCCTCATGCATGTCATACCAAGGCACACATCAAAGTCATCATCGTTTTCATTTTCATTCACAGCTGCTAGTGGCTGCTCTTTACTTTTGCCCCACTGCACCTCCCAAAACGGAAATAACCCTTTATAACAATAATGCCTACACAAACACAGAGGAGGTGACGGAGCGTCCTCAGTGGCATGAGCGAGGCCTGCGGTCTTTAACACAGTGAGAAACGCCTGGAGTTGATGTTCATCTTAGTGAGGCCCAGATGTTTTAGAGGGGTGGACAGAGCAAAGGCAGCCTTCATGGGGATATCACACAGCAGGTCCGACTCCTCTCCGCACTCCTCCAGCTCATACGTTGCGTCGTCCAGCATCTCCTTGTGACGGTGGCACACTTGCTCCACTTTGAGCCGATGGATCTCCACCCGCAGACGGATCAGCTGACGGGCCAGTTGGTTGTCCTGAACTTGCATTTCCCTCTGAGGGAAGAGGAGGGGGTGGAGGGAGCGCGGTTGAGAAGAAAGGGAGTTTCAGTGTTCAGTTTAGCAGAACATATGTGGAAGTTTGGATTTGGATGGTGCCTATCTTCTCATCAAAGGGTATAAATCATGTGGAATAGATGGGTTGCAGCTTATGAGAAAACAGGCATCATATTGTTTCACAATCTGTGTGTTTAGACTTCTTTCCCTTAAGTTAAGACAAGTATTCATGCAAGGAAGATCACTGACACCTAAAGAGATGCCTATCTGTTTTAAAGGTGAAGTAGGAGATAGATAGCTATCTGTATTTCTCAAGAATGGATGAGGATTCTGTATTATTTATTTATTTATTTATTTATTCATGTATTAGTTTTAATGATTGGAGGATGAGATTATCAAGAAGTGCTAATTATCTCTCAAGGTTTGACGCATCTTTAGATAAAAATAAAATCAATTCAAATGCCCTGGAGGAACTCACCAGCTCTTTTCTAAGATGCTCCAGGGCATCGTCCATGGTGTCAAAGCCACAGATGCTGCCCACAACCAGTTCGGAGCTCCCGTTCCTCAAAATTTCCGGCACGGAAACGACTTGCTGTCCTCCTGAGCCAGGACCGTCCGCGGAATTTCTTTCCTTCCACGCTCGGCTCTGTACGCGCTCCTGCCACTCCAGGTAGGACGGTCTGCGGGTCTGTAACTTCAGCTTCTCCGTGAGCGCTTTCACGCTGTCCAGATCTTCCGTGTCGCCCTCGGAGGACGAGCCGTCTCCAAGCTCTTTAAAATCCATCGACGGAGCAGATTGTTGATACACGCTGAGCATTCAGGGAGCAGGCTTGCTTTCTGCGCTGGCAGCTTGGCGATTAGAGCGCAACAGGTCCATGCCTCCTCCTTTATAGGGAGAAATAGCGCAGTGACCGCCCATCCCGCGCAGGACAGGGAGGCTGGAGAGTTTGCAAGCTTTTGTCAGGCGAGGGAACAAGATACCCTGAAACCTAATCCCTCAGGATCTTACTGCAAAGTCTGATTATCTACCTAATAAAAAATAGATTTTATTACTGTGCATTCACAAGTTAAATGACTTAAAACTATTTAAAATATTTTTTTACATTTATATTACAGGAGAAACTTCCAGCAGAGAAACGAATACAGATGTATGCATGTATTTCCTGGACATCACACGTTGATGTGCAGGAATCGCTTTTCTCTTTCTGCTTGCCTTGCTTTGCATTGTTTTGATCTAAAAGTAGGTCAATTAACTGCATGCACTGAAGTACAGATTAAATTTCCATCTGCAGTATGAAAATGGAAATAATCAAGTAAAGTACAAAAAAAGTGGATGTATGAGAAAAATCTATACATATTTTCACACAGTCAGGTGAAAAACAAAGTTTTCTGTTCAGCTATGTGAAAAACTAAGTAGCCTACAGGCTTACTGCAAATTCACCACAAGGTCAGACCGAGCAATGCTCAGAAAAACTGCAAAAACCCAGGACCTCCTTCTCAGACTCTACAGGCCCCAGTTAGCATGTTAAAGGTTAAAGTTCATGATAATAAAATTAGAAAAAGACAGAACACGCTTGGCTTCTTTGGAAGGGTTGCCAGGAGAAAGCCTCCTCTCTTAAAATAACATGGCAGCACGGCTTAGGTTGGCAAAGTTGCAACTGAACAAACCACAAGACTTCTGGAACAACATCAGTTTCTTTGTCCATAATGCACAGCACCATGTTTGGAGACACCCAAGCATAACATGTCAGCACAAACCCCTTATACCAACTGTGAGCACGGTGGTGGAGGTGTGCTGATTTGGGCACCGAGCAGTCACTGAGTCATCCGTGAGCTCCTCTGTATACCAATGCAGAATGAAATGTGGAGACATGTGTCCAATAGATAGAAATTGGCCAAAACTGGGCCATGTAACAGGACAATCACCCCAACCACATCAGCAGATATACAACAGCTGAACTGCTGAAAAAGCAGAAGAATCAATATGCTGCAATGATCCAGTCAAAGTACAGCCCTCAACCTGACTGAAAAGAGCTGTGCATGAATGAATTCCTGCAAACCTCAATGAGCTGAAGCAACGCTGTAAAGACGAGCGGGCCTAAAACTCTTCCGCAATGATGTGACACATCGATAAAGTCAAACAGAAAACTGCCAGAGGTACTTCTACAAGCTCCTGAATCATGGGGGTGTACTCAGTTTATCACTAAGACTGCATATAAAACTTACTGGATACATAAACTCAAGTACATAAATAAATCTAAACTAGTTATTTTAGGCCTATGTTGCTCACTTTTTTCTTTCATTCTAAAACTTGTTTGCGGGTGTGTTTTCTTGCATCAGTGTTCCTGTTTTTATTATTGTGGTTTATGCTGCATGAATTATATTCCCTGGGGCAAAATGAGTGTTTAAATGGATGGACGGGATAGGACAAAGCACCGTATTTTCCAGTTGGTTCAACAGCCGTAACAGTGTACTCTATCACGTTACGTTTACTCTTTACATTAAGGATAGATACATATTTATATATTTTACAGGTGACTTTATTTAATGCAAAACATGTAAAATTGCAAAATATAATGAAACTAGTCATAACTGAAAACTGTTGATTCAGTACCAGCGACACTTGTTTACACTGTAGTGCACCGTAATACCAGCAAAGTGATACTGTGTCAATATTTTGTAGGTGACAGAGTTCAATATTTACACTCAGCAAAAGCCAACTTAGTATTTGACAGATGAGTTGTGATTTACGCTCTTTTGTGCGTGAGTATGGCGCCATCTAGTGACAATCTAATATACTACAGGCACCTCACAGTGCCCCCCCCCCCCTCTGCAGTGCGCAGTTTTACCAGTGATAAGTGACACTTCTCACTCACTGTCTCAGGAAACGTAGACTTCCGCCTTTTGTCGCCTAAAGCAGCACATTTTCCACTCCCACGGCAGTTGAGCTTAGCCAGCTGTGTGTGCAAAGGTGTAGCCACATAAGAGGACGACAATGTTAAGGAAAATATGAAGCTTCTTCTATTTATAGACTTCTTATCGCCAATCAAACAGAGCGCGGCTGCAACGCTGCCCAACCAGCTGTGCGTGCAGAGGAGGAAGCCTGCTTTCGTTTTCTTACAAGAGAGGCGAGGACGTGATTGAGGTGCTGCTCGGCCACTTCTGCAGTTTAGAAAGAACAGAAACAAAGTTCTGCAGACGGACTTTGGGTGTTTGAAGGGGGGGCTGATGGAGTTTGCTGAGCACATCAAGACGGCCAATGTGGAGGATGTTGTGCTCCGACAGCCGCTGCAACCCCCGAGCAGAGGAACCCTGTGCATCACCGGCCACCACCTGCTCTTCTCGGACAGGGAGGAGAGCGACTCCCGGCAGGTTTTATTGCTCCTCAGGAACATCGATGCCACTGAGAAAAGGTGAGGGAGGATTGAGGTCAGAAAGGTGATAAGGAACCAGATCAAAAATGTGTCGTATTAAGAAAATTAACGAGTATCCTGCGAGAGCAATGTTGCACTTTTCTCTATCGCAATTATTTTTTTAATTTTCATTTGATTAAATTGTTGATTAAATCTTTTGATGGTGGACTCGTCAATCTTAGAACTTATTTATTATGATTATAACTCGCATGATCAAGCCAGTAATCACACTAATCAACACGAAACGGTGTGAACTTGCCGGTAATTCCTCTAATCTCTCATTCCTTCCTCAAATCTTTTTTAACCAGTGTGGAAAACCTTACGGGCTATTCCGGCTTCTTCTCTAATGCAAGCCACAGTGAAAGGTTGGACATCCTCTGTGTTGCCATGTCATGCTGTGTGCTGCTCTTGTTACCCGCAATTCTGAAGAAGTAACATTTCCCAACAAGATTAACGCAACGTTTTTTTTCCGTTTGCCACCTTCCACATGCTCAGAGCTGTGTGCTGCTTGCAACTAACAGCTTTTTTTCTTCTTAGCTTTTAGAAAGCAATGTGAAACCTTTTGGTAGGTATTGCCCCCCCCCCACACACACACACACACACACACGCACATACACACATACATACATCTTGGAGAAGCTCACTGCGGTCGTGAGTTCTCAGAATCGGCTCTTTGAGCACAAGAATGACAACATCACGGAGCGTAAGTTTGATAACATCATGGAGAAGCTCGCGGCTCCCCAACGGGAGATTGAGTGACCAGTGTTGGACTGTTAGAACAGCTTTGAAATTCATATGAGTTGTTCGCAGTAAAGTTAAAACCACCTTCACTTCATTCGGATACCCCTTCGGCGCCAGCTGCGGTCTCAAGGCTGGAGCTGAACAAAACACCTTGATAACGACTGTGTTGAGACTGTTCTTCCCATTCTATGCAAGGCCACCTGGGTTGGCTGGAAGACTGTTTACTTAGCCTGGCAGGGTGAAGGACACTGTCTCAGCTGAACTCTGGACACACACACGCACACAGACATATACACATGCAGATGTACACTCATCCCCCCTCCAAACGCCTTCGACGCTTATTCCCTTCCGATGCTGACGGTGGATCATGGAGACCAGCGCATAGGCTGCAGGCCCGGATGTACTGTCTACATTGGCTGTCTCTCACCCTTTACCCATCCCTGTTGCTTGTCATGTGTTTCTTTGGTGTATTAAGAGTTTTTTTCATGTGCTATGTGCAGAGGTGTTTTTTTCTGTTCTCAAACTGATCTCCCTGTTGGAGCTCAGTCTGGGGGGAGTTATTTTTTTCTCCTCATCTTTCCTCATGTTGTGCTTTTCCATGTTATACCCCTCTGACCTGTCTTCCCCATGTGATGTTTGTGTAATGTATGTATGGTCGGAAGGGTAAGACGGCGCTGGCACGGCTGGCAGCCTTAACCCAATTTCCCTCGGGATGAATAAAGTATGATCAATCAATCAATCAATCAATACATATGCACCACATACACAGACAGTCTGCCTGCCTCGTTTTGCCCACTTTTTTTGCTGCAAGTCGAGCCTTATGCGCCGCCATAGGCAATGTGTGTGGCTCTTAGAGGGGGTGCATTTTTTCTTTTGTGTAAGAATCATATATTTGTGTGTGCGTGTGTGTGTGTGTGTGTGTGTGTGTGTGTGTGTGTGTGTAGGATGTCTGGTTCATCTGGAACAATTACGATGAAGTGTAAAGATCTGCGTGTGCTCCAGCTTGACATCCCAGGCATGGAACAGTGTCTCAACATTGCACACTCTATCGAGGTATACAACTAATGCAACCTGAAACACACAGGCATAAGAAAATCAATCTAACTGTTGGTCTTAGAGTAGCCTGTTGTTTTTCTGCATATGTTTTTCACTGTTTTGCATGTATTGGTAATCTCTCTTTAACTTTCTGCAGACACTGTCCTGTCTGGACTGCGTGTCCGAGATGTACCCTTTCTTTTACCGACCTGTTGAGCTCAGCCTGCCGGAGCAGTGGGGTCTCTCATCTCCTGAAATGCACTACAGTCAGATGAAGGAACTTGTAAGCAACATATAAAACTCTGTATGCTTGTTTTCTGCTGTACTGAATGTAATACTTGTAGACACAGACATTTTTTAGGTAACATTTTCCAGCTATGTCCCTCCAACCACATGACAGGAAAATGCCAGGGAAGTATACGGGTCGGGCTTCAGGATATCCTTCTTGCTTAGCTTTCATTTGTTTTCCCCTTAACTTCAGAATGTGTTGCACGCAGTTTGAATTCATGTTTAACACACCAACGTCTTCCCGTGGGAATGGCATGTTGCTATGGTGAAGGGTCGCAGCTGAGGGCAGCATTTTTGCATGTGTTTTACGGACACAAAAGTCCCAGAACATGTAGGATATCTTTGCTTTTAATCAGGCCAGCCTGAGTAGTGTTTTTCACCCAGGATAAAGTGGCTGGAATTTGCAAGTCCCAATTATTTCTCTCCCACTGTCACAACAGGAGCTGAGCTGTTCTGTGTAGTTATAAACTACGAGCCTCAACTATTCATACAGAAACTATGACTCTATGCCAGATGGAGTTTTGAAGAATATCTTTTACCATTTAGGGAACTTGATGATTAAGTTTCTTTGATAAAAATCTGAAAAGCGAGAAAGTTGTCATAACCATAAGGCAAACAGAGCTATAGTGATTTAGCTTAGCCTGACACATTATAGGAGAATTCTTCAACAGCAATGATGGTGAAAGAAGCGTGACACCTTACTTTGGCGCAGACAGGTGATCTGATAGAATAGAATAGAATAGAATTCAACTTTATTGTCATTGCACATGTCACAGGTACAGGGCAACGAAATGCAGTTTGCATCCATCCAGAAAGTGCTTTAGTCGTGATATAGATATATTACAATATAAATTAGCAATAATAGAGATGTGTAAGTATATTACAGAAATGGGTCTATTATGGTATGTTATAATGTACACAGTGTGAAGTATGTTATGAATATTCTATAACTATAAGTATGTACAGGCTGTAGTGCATGGTTTTTATGGTTTTCTGTCATTGTGATGTTTCAAATAAGAGTGCAGGGATGTTTTAAGATATTTGCTGAGTGGCTTCCAGAAGGACTTTAGCTTAGCTTAGCTTACAAAAACATTAGAAGTATCTGTAAACAGCTGATCTGGCTGCCTGCAAGGGTAAGAATTAGTGAGCTTCAGAAGCAACACTTTTGAAGCTCACTGATTACTATGCTGTATTTTTGTGATTTTACCAGTTTTTTATAGGCAGGCTCCTCTGGCCACCAATCTCACAGTGCCAAAAAGACTTGACATGCCCCACGTTAGGTTTTGTGCACATTAAGGAAAGCAGAAACTCAAGTCTTTGAATTGAAGCTTTCTTTACTTGGGAGAGAGCCAAGCTACTGTTTACAGTACTTATGCTTAAGTAACCAGCTGGTTAGAGTACATTTTTATTTGCTATATTGAGGAAATGGTACCTATTCATGAGGTTAACCGATTAGAATCAAGTTCCACAATTTGGGTTTTCAGGACTGCACCTAATCAGGTGTAGGTACTACTGAGAAAAAATGTCCCTAAAAGAGGCCACACAGAAGTGATCCTGCAGTCTGGATACGAAGAAAGGTGCAGACCTCCCTAAAATCATCCCCAAGTTCATTAACTGGAAAACAGCCTGTCCAGTAGTAGTCATGGTCTTTTATTTTTCTTAATCTCTTACTAAGAAATCAAATAAGTCATGATAGGGCAGTTGTTATTACTTAAAGATCCACTAAGGATTAGCTTGAAGCATAAGCACACGCTTTATGCAAAATAAAAATAATGGGACTTTCCTCACCTATGAACTGGACTACTCCCAGTCCAGCTCAGCTCAAAGAGTCCCCTGTGACTTTAGCAACCAGGAGGTTAGCATGAATAATAACAGGTTACTTGATACTAAAGCTCACATTTGCCTTTATTGCCTCTCTCGCTTTTTTCAGTATGAGAAGTGGAGACTGAGCACCGTGAACAGAGATTACTCGGTTTGTTCCTCCTACCCTCCGGCAGTCATCGTCCCAAAAAGCATAGATGACGACACGCTGAAAAAAGCAGCCAAATTCAGACAGGGAGGACGTTTCCCTGTTCTCTGCTACTACCACAAGAAGAACGGCATGGTGAGGTGACTTAGTGTTGACTTTTAGTGTCACGGTTTGTGGCAGAATGGCTAAAAGCAATATAAAATGTCCAAAAAGTCCAAACATGGACAGAAAACATCCGAGGAAACAAACAATCCAACGACTAACACGGGGAGACAGGGGGACAATATATAGTCTAAGGAAGTGAGAATGGCTGAGGACAAGACACAGGTGAAGAGAATCAAACAGCCAGACAGGAGGGAAGCAAAACTAGACAAGACACAGGATATAACTGACTACCAAAATAAAAGAACTGAATTGCTGAACATGGAGAACTTGACACAGGAGGATAGAACAGTACTCAGAGGAAAGAGAGCGAAACTAACACTCATAAAACCAGTGAACAGAAGAAAACAGTCAAATATTGCGCAACACTTGAAACTAGGAAGCCATAGAGAAACTCATTCCATAATGATACAAAATACTCGTGTAATCAAAGCAATCATACGAAAATAAAAGAATTTAAAGTCCCAAACTCAAAAACCTGTTATGGTTAAGGCTACACATTTAACTGAACATTGTTAACAGGATGAAAAATGTTGTAGGTAATCATGCGCAGCAGTCAGCCGCTGCTAGGAGCCAATAGGAAGCGCTGCAAGGAAGATGAGCTGCTCCTCCAGGCTGTGATTGAGGGTTCGGACAAAGGCTACATAATTGACACTCGCTCCAGGCAGCAGGCTCAACAGGCCAGGATGACAGGTGGAGGGTTTGAGTCCAAATCGTTCTACAGCCGCTGGAAGAGATTTCACAGACCGATGGAAAGGTGTGTTTGCTGAATGTCTGATAATACTGATTTGCCAAACTTGCTTCACTACACACTGCCTCATATGTGTGCAGGGGTAAAGCTCTCCAGGAGAGCCTAATTAAACTGGTGGAGGCTTGTGGTGACGAGTCCAACAACATGGACCGCTGGCTCAGTAAGCTGGAGAATTCAAAGTGGCTGTCGCACGTCCAAAATGCTCTTTCTACCGCCGGCCTGCTGGTGGAGTGTGTGGAGAGGTATGAATAACACCCACACTCTTATGACTTGGAAAACTTTATGGTAATATCTTGTGACTAATATGATTTTATCTGGAAAGTACCAATTTACAGCAACTCATCTCATGCTTTTTATTGCAAAGTAAAGGCTCTATAATATTCGAGAGAAAACCCACCGAGGATCAGCACTTGGTGACAGTGGGGAGGAAGAAATTTCTTTTAACAGGAACAGACCATGAACATAATCAGGATCAGGGAGAGGCAGCTATCTGCCTCGACTGCTCTAACTCTAAGATTAGTCTTCAAACTTTCCTTTTTGCTAAAGCATGTAGTTAGTGCTGGATCAGGTGACCCTGAATCCTCCCTTAGTTATGCTGCAGTAGGTGTAGGCTGCTGGGAGGATTCCCATGATGCACTGAGTATTTCTTCTTCAGTCACTTTTCTCACTCACTATGTGTTAATAGACCTCTCTGCACTGAATCATAATTGTTATCAATCTCTGTCTCTTCTCCACAGCATGTCTTTATCCTGTCTTCTTTCTCTCACCCCAACCGGTCGCAGCAGATGGCCCCGCCCCTCCCTGAGCCTGGTTCTGCCGGAGGTTTCTTCCTGTTAAAAGGGAGTTTTTCCTTCCCACTGTCGCCAAAGTGCTTGCTCATAGGGGGTCATATGATTGTTGGGTTTTTCTCTGTGTGTATTATTGTAGGATCTACCTTACAATATAAAGCGCCTTGAGGTGACTATTGTTGTGATGTGGCGCTATATAAGTAACATTGAATTGAATTGAATGTAGACACAGAAATACCAAGAGCTACCACAAGCAGACGCAGGACAAGGAAGTGAGGGCAAGCCAACAACCACTTCTTTTAAATCTTGAAGAAACAGAAAGAGGGCAGTTCCCATAACTGTCTTCCTTACAAATACACAGAGGTTTGCTTTTCTTACACACGTTAATGAGTGTTGTTTCTTCCAGGGATGGCCATTCTGTTCTTGTTCACGGCTCTGAAGGGACAGACTGCTCTTTGCTCATCAGCACTCTGGCTCAGCTCATCATGGATCCATGCTGCCGCACAGTGGAGGGCTTCCTGGGACTGCTGGAGAGAGAGTGGATACAGGCGCGTGCCAGGTTTTAAGTCGAGGAGGATTGAGAAGATTTTAAATGTCTTTTTTCTTGATTTGCTCCCATAAATGTTGGCGAGAATCCAAACAAATGCATTGTAATATCGGGGATTTTAGTCTGCTTCTGACATGAGTGTGCAAACAAGTTGTGAGCTTTGAAAAACAGAAGCACAGCCAACGACTACAGGACGGACTCTATCTGTTGCCACAAAATTAGATCCTAAAAGCTGACATGTGTGTGTGTGTGTGTTTGCAGGCAGGACACCCGTTCCAGCAGCGATGCGCTCACTCAGCTTACTCCCATGCTCGTCTCCAGCAGGAGTCTCCGGTGTTCCTGCTGCTGATGGACTGTGTGTGGCAGCTGTGGCGGCAGTTTCCCTTGGCTCTGGGCTTCTCTGAGGCGCTGCTCCTGCGACTGGCGACTGAAGTTTATGCCTCGGATTATGGCACCTTTCTGTGTAACAGTGATCAGGAAAGGTCAGTTTTTTCTACATATTTAAAGATTGCTGCTGAGTGTCTTCATTTCAAACTAAGATTCACACTTTGTTTGCCTTTCAATCAGGTGTGCCTTGGGAGTAAAGGAAAGGACTCACTGTTTGTTCCAGGCTCTGCTAAGGCCCACGCAGAGGGATTACTACTCTAACCCCCTGTACGAACGCACTGAGCTAGCAATCTGGCCCTCAGTTCATCCTCAGTCTCTGCAGCTCTGGAAAGGTGAGCTTTACCCGGCATGTGTCTTCAGACCTCATCTTTGTTAGCCTTTAATGTAATTGCAGTGTTGCTGTTCTGAGCTTATATTGTTACTGCTTTAGTTTAGTTTAAGTGTTGGTGCTCACTCTGCCCCACTGTCTGACCCTCAGGCTATTTTTTGAGGTGGACCCAGCAGGTTCGTCACCTTGAAGAGGCTCAGGAGGAAATCAGGAACATGGTCATTGAGTGGGGGAAGTTAGCATGCAGCTGATGCCTCGTTCGTGTGAATGAGGTGGGATCACATGGTTCCAAGGAGTTAAAAACAAAATACCTGATTTTGATTTGACCGCTCGGCTTCAAGGTTGCCCGCTGGGCACCTCTGGACTGTTTTCGCCCTGGCTGAAACTTGTAGATCACTCCCAACCTGGAAGTCCCATTCTTATCGCACACCATGGATTTAAAAACTTCTGTGCCAGTATGACCCAGCTTTTATTAAAGATCATTACCTGTGAAGAGGACAGTGTCCCAGACCAAACAGCAGACTCCAGTGTCTGAGTCAGGTGAGGAGTGTGAGTGCGGTGAAAAGGCAAGACGATCTTCATGTTCCTTCTCAGAATGATAGTCAGGTTGTAGGATCACAATTTTGATGTGTTTCAACATGCATCACATTCAAAAATGTGCAGGAGGCAGAAGAATTTCATGAGGATTAGATTGGCTTGGACAAAACAAGCAGATTTTGGATACATGTCTAAATTCACCTGTTTCACAAAGCTGTGGATACCCATTGTTAGAGCTGTTAAGCACACTGAATTGTAACTAAAATGTTTTTCAAAGAAGGAAAAGTTGCCAACAGTGACGCTATCCAACCACTCAGCTCTGTTTACCCCAGTGGAAAATCTTAGTCTTTTTAAAGACGTGTGAAGACTTGCCTTCAAAACGGCAGTAAACATGTAACAGTATAGAGTATATGAAGAGTCCCTCCTACCTCAGTCAGACTCAGAGCAGTTTAACAGAACAAACAGAAATGGCTGGCGTCCTCGATGCTTTATATTTAGACAGGATCTTAAAACCGCAGCAGTCCGGAGGTGACACAAACTTGCGAGAAAGATCAGCTAAATTTAAATTAGGTGCTTTTCTTTTTAATGACAGAGTTGCAGAACTTTGTGATCCTACCTTGTGTGAATTAGAGAAGAAGGTTAACCTGAATATGTTGAACGTTGGTTCAAGATGAATGTTAACAATATGCAATGCCTAATATGTTTTAATGTACAGTATTTTTTACACTTGCATAAAAGTTTTCTTACAAAACATGTGGTGCTTGTGTGATTTTAATGCACTCGGTTTGTGTTTCGCTCTAGGATTTTCATATATATTTATCCCATATTGTGTTAAATGATTCTCTTTTCTAACCTGTATGCTAAGATAACCTGACTGCCTCATGACTATAGATTTACATTTAATAGACTGAAGCAGGAGTACCTCTACAGCTCCTCATTCATCACTATGAACAGGCATATTTCACCAACATGTCTAACTGATTCCTTCAGTACTCTGTCCTCTGTATTTAACAGCTTTAAAACTTGCCAAAGCTTTGTTATTTTCCAGTGTTTAGCATAATTGCAAAGGGATAATTATTTCATCATATGTATTCGCTCATAAATATTATGAATAGAAGTCGGCTGTATAACAGACACACCTCCCAGTCCTGTTAAGCTCAGCTAAACACTCTTCACAATGCAAATCCCTGTGCACAGCAAGTCAGCATGTTTGCACACACGTTGCTTTGCACGCTGGAGACTGTAGTCCTGCTCAGTCAAGAGCCACAAGCCCTGGTGATTACACAAAGTGGAGAGGAACCACATAGCCCAGCATGACTTACTGCACCTGCTTATTTATCCAGCAGTGACTGGGTGAACTGAAACGGTGACCAATGGGCTGGTAATCTTTTTGATTCTGACCCCTAAATGCTGTCTTATCAGCTCTTATTTTATAGTTTAGTTTAGTGGAAAAGTTGTGAATTCACTGTTACATCTGCTGCTTGTGGAACAAGACTCATCTGCCTGGGATTTTTTTTTTAAATCGTCAAGACACAGGTAATACATTTTCCCCTTTTTTTAAAAAAAATTCGAAACATCTTGTTTGTGCCCAGGTGTCATTCACGAGATTTTAAGGGGTTCGGTGTAATATATCTGCTTAAGTTTGGTGTAACTTTATCAAGGACTGCTCCTGGACATGAAACCGGGTGTGCGGGTCTGTGTGCCCTCTGCCGCTTTCCTGGGCCTGTTTTGCCGAGGCTGTCTCAGCAGGTCACGGAGCTGGCCCGGCCGCAGCTTCAGTTCTTTGCCCAGGCAGATGAGCAGGTGGAACAGCCAGGACACCTGCAGCCCCCCATCTCCTCAGGAAAACGTGCGCGTGCTCATCACAGGTGATGCAAATTTCCATCCATCATTAATGCACAATAGTTGCTTGTGTGTGACGTTAATGTATTCAGGAAAGGACTTTTCCACAGTTGCCCAAACACTGAGCCTGGGAAGCTGCCATTGTTTTCTACCACTTTCACTGCGCTGCCTCTGTTCTGAATTGTTGTAAGAGAGAATGAGTCGGATCATTTTCGAGCAGAGTCCCAGTTTCAGATCAAATCAAGTGTAGGAATATGATAATGAAGAATTAGTTTTACTGGGGTATCAGTGTGAAATGCTACAAACATGTGCTGCAGGGTTTTTTGAATTGTGTTCACTTTGCTCCAACAGTGGGAGCCCATTTTGATTCATCACAATAGAGTGTGTACAGACAGTGCTAGTGAAATAAAAGGGCCAATGAGTGACTGTGGGGAGAATAATAGCCTGCTGTCACTTTTTGTCCTAGGATCAAGCTTTGAAACAAACACAAAGCTTTATTCATCTGAAAGTGAAAACCAACAACATGGATTTGACTTTTATCGATTTACCAGTCTTCCACAAATACAGATTATCTGTGTGCACAGGTAGAAAGTTAACGCCTGCCTTTGTCTGCAGGTGGGCTTGGGCAGTTAGGTGTGGGACTTGCACAGATGCTGAGGTGAGATTGTAGAAATTCCTGAGATTTTGAAACTTGCTAAAAGGTTTGAAGTTTAAATGTCGTCATATTTTTGTTAATGTCTAGAAAACAGTATGGAAGGGACAATGTAATCCTGTCAGACATCAAGAAGCCTCCACCTCATGTTTACGCCAATGGTATGTAAAATCTCATTCAAGTATGCGTATTACTTTAAAAGTTACCAATTACTTTATTTTTTTTCTGGCATCACTGTTGTTTTTTAGGCCCGTTTGTATACGCTGATGTTTTGGACTACAAACACCTCCGAGAACTTATTGTAAATAATCGCATCACTTGGCTGGTCCACTACAGCGCTCTGCTTAGCGCTGTGGGTGAGGCTAATGTGGCTTTGGCACGAAAGATCAACATCACAGGTCTGCTTGAATATGCACATGCTTTACACGTAACCAGGTTTTAAGGAACAATCAGGGTTGAACTCGTGCTCTCTTCTTTTCTGCCCATCCAGGCCTACATAATGTGCTGGACTTGGCCTTAGAGAACTGTTTGCGCCTCTTTGTCCCCAGCACTATTGGGGCATTTGGTCCCTCTTCTCCACGTGACCCGGCCCCTGACCTCTGTGTTCAAAGACCTCGAACCATCTACGGCGTGTCTAAAGTGCATGGTGAACTGATGGGGGAGGTAAAATGTTTTTTGCACGCGTGCTTACAGAGACGCTTGTGACTCCATTTCATTTTCATTCAGCTTCTCTTTCTTTAGTATCTCCATCATAAATATGGCTTGGACTTCCGCTGCCTGCGTTACCCTGGAGTGATATCAGTTAACACGCCTCCTGGTGGTGGAACTACAGGTATTACCTGTGTGTGTTGTGCAAATGTACTCCAATCCGTTGGATGTCATGGACTAAGTGCTCCGGACCTGTGTCTTCACAGACTACGCAGTTCAGATCTTCCATGATGCTCTCAGCACGGGTCACCATGAGTGCTACCTGCGACCCGACACCCGTCTTCCCATGATGCATATCTCTGACTGCCACCGTGCCACGGTAGAGTTCATGCAGGCTCCAGAGTGCCAGCTGTCACTGCGCACCTACAACATAGCTGCCATGAGCTTCACCCCTGAAGAGGTGGCCCAAGAAATCCGCAAGCATCTCCCTCACCTCAAGGTCACCTACAATCCCGACACTGTCCGCCAGACCATTGGTATGGGATCTTTTTGTTTTTAAATCACTGGTTTGACTGATAATAAACCAATATAAAACTAAATTGTCCTTGCTTGTTTTTTGCAGCAGACAGCTGGCCTGTGAGATTTGATGACACCAATGCCAGGAGAGACTGGGGCTGGGCGCCAGCCTTTGGGCTTGAGGAGCTGGTGTCGGACATGCTCCGCTCCATCCGAGACAAGAGGACCAACGAGGGTTTGCCAGTCAGCTAGCAAAACCTGCTGCATCAAGACTAACCAATGCCCTACCTACCACTAACTTTTCCTCAGTCTACATTTACCAACAGCACACTTTGTTTTACTTCACTTTTACAAATTGTCAACCAGTATCATCTGTTTGTCTGGAGCATCGCTGCACTGTGCCAGGGACTGATTGTAAAATGGAAATTCTCAGTCATAACCTCTTTATATTCAGTGGAAAGTGAGATGTCAAACACATGTGCACACACACACACACACACACACACACACACTTCAGTCTTTTCAGGGAATCAGATACTGTCAAACCTTCTCTTCATCTTTGTGGTTTTTATTGTTCTCATGGTATAAGCATCACTTTACACATGGGCATGTTGCCTCAGGTGGAACAGAAACATTTCTTAAGCTTTAAAGAGTTTCAGATGTTGATCGCATGCATGGGACACCAGCGTGTTTCAGCATCTGTTACAATATCTAATACAATATGGACAAGTTCCACGTGTAGAACAACAAATCTGTTGGACATTTTGAATCCAGGATCATCTGGAATGACTGGCTCAGTTGACTTTGGACTGTAATGAAAAATCATGTATCCTGGCTGTTTTGTAAAGCACTCTTTTATAATATAGACTATCAAGTGAAACTCACAGTATATACAACCGCACTACCCTTGCCGTGGCACAGAACAGGAAGCCTTTACTTTTTTGCCAGCGGTGTGATTACAAATATGAATGAGTAACAGTATCAAATGAGGCCGTATTTACTTAGGAAAACAATATATTAAAAAATGCTGTGTACTTTGAATCAGACCTTTAACAATAAAAATATTATTTACCCAAAGAGCATTGAATATCGTATGCTGCCAAAGTTTCTTTTTTTCTGTGTCGTTTTTACATCCAAAACACCCGATCAGCATCAAAACAAGAACACTATAAAATGAAAAATTTAACTTTTATTTAAGAAATAGTTAAAGTTTTCTCATCTATGCTTTCATTCTCTAATTTATTCGAGTAACATATACAAAATTAAGGTATTCACCAGCCACTTTGTTAGGTACACCTGTTCAAAATATCTAACTAGCCAATCACACCAATTAAGGCATGTAGAAAGAGTCCAGATAACCTGCTGAAGTTCAAACCAAGCATCTGACTGGGGAAGAAACATGATTTAAGACACCTTAAATTATTATTTTCAGACTGGCTAGTCTGAGTATTTAAGTTCCTGATCTTTTGAGATTTTCCAACACAGCCATTTGTAAGATTTGCAGAGGTTTAAAAAAGAGAAAATACCAAGTGAGTGGCCGCTCTGGTGAAAATCTAGCGAACAGGAAGGCAAAATAAAAAAAAACATGTTATAACCAAGGTCTGCAGACAAGCATCTCTGACTACACAACACATCAACGCTTGTAGCAGATGGGCTATAACAGCAGAAGACTACACTGAGTCCTACTGGGTGAGCTAAAAACAGGAAACTGAGGCTACAAGTCACACAAGCTCAGCAAATTTGGACAAAATAAGACCGGAAAAACATTGCATGGTTGATAAGGCTCTGTTTCTGCAGCAGCATCTGGATGATAGAGTCAGAACTGTAGTAACAACACGTAAGCATGGATCCATCCTGTCTGGAATAAGATAAGATAAGATAAGATAACCTTTATTAGTCCCACACGTGGGGAATTTGTTAACAATTCCAGCTTCTGGTGGAGGTATAATGGTGTCGGGGGGATTTACCAAAATTTCTGCAGAATGTTTCCAGCAATCTGTTGAATTTATTCTGTAAAGAACTAAAGGAAATGGTTATAGAACAGGGCTCCAAATATAATGTCCAACTGATTTGTCTGTGAAGATTCTCAGTCATCCAGGTCATCGCAGTCAAAGGAGTTTGCAAAGAAAAGCGTCTGGACTTCCGTCCAACTGATTCATTTCTTGACAAATATGGTCCAAATTTGATTTTCAGTGCCCCCATCTCTTGTTATGAATGTGGAATTTGTTTTCTGGCTGGAATTGGGACGGGGGCTCCCTCCCCCCGGAGCTTCATGGGAAGCTCTTTAATTTTATTATTAAGGTTTCCCAAAGAAATCTCTTCAGAAGCAAAATTTTGCATCATTATTATACATCACAATTTTTTTTTGTTTTTCTCATTTGTTTATCTGAGCATTTATTCTTACTGGTGAATGGCGGTTGGTGAGGTTCAGGTTCAACAAGCTCCTAACTGGACAATGGATAAAAACAAAATATTTTAAAATCAACAACATTTGAGCAAACCAGTTTAAACCAAGGTTTGGGTCTTATTCATATCTGTGCAAGCTGTCTCTGCATATTGAGGCACATTCCAGTCACTGACTGCTTTGCCAAAATCACTTAATGCAAAATGGACTGTGATTTTTGCAGATGACATTGTGATCTGTGGTGAGAACAGAGAAGAGGTATGAGTAAAACTGAGTACACGAGAGGAACAACACAGGTTAGCAAGGAAGGTGAGATGAAATAAATGAATGAAAATGAATGAATGAATGGTTTGGACATGTGCAGAGGAGGGATAGAAGCTATATTGGACAAAGGATGTTGAAGATGGAACTGTCAGGCAGGAGGAGAAGATGAAGACCACAGAGAAGAAGGATGTTGCAACAGAGGAGGATGCTTGAGATAGGGTGAGGTGAGGGCAAACGGAGGCTGGGGTGACCCCTAGGAGCGGCAAGAAGAAAGTACATAGATGGGTTTGTTTGTTTGTTTTTTAATTTAAACAGAGACATTCCTAAGTGACCTCAAAATCTTTTATTTCAGTGTACATTGAAATAAATAATTCCATGAAGATGAATATCTCCCCATGTTTACCTTTACCAGCGTTTGTTGGAGCTGCAGTTATGTGGTCAAAGCAGAGCAATGAGCTAAATAATGGAAGTTCGTGTGGCGCACTGAAGGCCTGAAGCACATTTAAAGCCAGCAGCAGAATCTCAAGAATAACAAAAGCTAAGCTAGCGACTGCCATATTTCGTGCATCAGGTGATGAGCGGAATCTTCTTCCTCCTCACTGTAGCTGCAGTACCCGTTGCTTCCTGTGGGGGCACTCCATTTATCCGGCTCGTCACCCTGAATTTCACCGGCGGAGCAGCACACGGCTTTCTCCACAGCAGCAGTTACGAACCATTTCACCTAAAATGGACGCGGGATTCTTCCGCGTAAGTTCTTCAAACTTTTATCTTTGTATTTGGTATATAATTATTTAGCTTTATGTAGATCTATATACGTTTTATGGGATGGATGTTTCCTATGTGTCTTTAGTGAAGAGCCATGCAGCTAGCTAAACAGCGGTCAGGGCTTCGTCTATCAACTGGGAGCCAACAGTCTCAAGATTTGCAATCAGTCTGCTTCACCTAGTGTATTCGGGGAGTTATTGCGTGTTCCCTACATTGATGTTTTCTGTCCTATAGTTTATGAAAATGTGTAGCTTCCTAAGTTAAAACCCCGTACGTGTTATTTTACAGACACATTTACAGGAAATAGACGAGTCAAGTTAGCTAGCTAACTAAAGATGGCGCCCGGGCGGTGCATCGCTCCTGTCTCCATGAGCTAGTCACGACTGCTGCTGTGCTGGCCTTAGCAAGTCCTCCGTGTTTGCTGAATAATGACATTAATGTGTCTTTTAATATTCTGTCAATGTCAGCTCCGCTGTCAGTCAAAGTAGCCTTCGGGCTGTGCCTATTATTAGCCTGTGCGTTCGCTTTCGAGGATTAAGCAAGTGGTTAGCATGGCTAATGCTAGCCGACTGGTGTCAGTGTCGTTTGCGGCTCAGGTCGAGGATCTAAAAAGAACATGAAGCGGCGCTCTAGGGAACACACGTGTCTTAAGTCTTTATTTTAAGACACGTTAGCGTAAGCAACGTAATGTTTTTCCATCCTAAACTTTGACTGTCGTTAATAATGTTATCGGTAAGTAAAACTGCTGTAACTAACATGGGCCCAATAGTGAGGAGGCTGTGCAGCCTGAGACTATAAACACTGTTCGAGACGGGTTTCTGTCCTCCTATGATTTTACATGTCCAATGAAAGCTGATCATCACGAGTCCGCTGATGTTGGCTGTTATTTCTGCAGGGTACGAGTGCGGAGCAGGACAACCGCTTCAGCAACAAGCAGAAGAAACTGCTGAAGCAGCTGAAATTTGCAGAATGTTTGGACAAAAAGGTAAATGATTACCCGCAGTGACATTTGTTTTGACATTTTTTTTCCAAATAACTGTTAGTGATTAGTAAAATCAGAATATTTTAATCTTCAAAAATCATGTTAAATAGTTATCTACAAACTTGTATCAACATGAGCCTGGACATTCATACACCACCGGTATGAGGGTGTCTGTGAGAGACATTTTAGTGGTCACCACCTCACCAGGCCTGTGATTAATGAGCTTAAGTCAGGTTTTGTTTTTTGTTTTTATCCAGTAGCCAAAAATTAAAGGTAAATGTTCATTTTTCTGTTAATTAGGCATTACTATAACTTTGGTTTAATTATATATAACCTGTTTATATTTTTAGTCTCCACCCAAATGTCATTTTTGAACCTTTGCAGGGGACTGCCTGGTCATTAACAGGTGGGACAACAATTATTATAGTTGAGTAACATTTAAGGAAAGCCACAAAAGTTTTTGATTTAAAAAGTCCTTCTTTTTTGTCACTGTAACGTCTTAAAAGGACACAAAGAAGTGACAGTGGGGTTGAGGGTAGGACGCCATCTAGAGCGCACCATAGTTGAATAGAAGTGATTATTGGAACAGGTTATCACTTATAATGAAAACTTGACACATGATGTTTTCAAAGCAGATCTTAAAACAGCCAAATGTGTTATCAGTTGATAAATTAATGTTAAGCGTTGTTTGTATTTGTCTTCTGTCTATTTTTATTTGTATATCACGTCAGGTTCATGTGACCTGCCCAGGGGCTTGAAATGAAAATGAGCTTTTTTGATAAATTCTCGCATGTATAAGTTTTGTATTTTTTTGAATCGATGACCACTAAGTGTTCCTATGGTGCACTGGTTTACACATTTGTCTTAACAAGCAAAAGATCCCGGGTTTGTTCTCCGGAGGAAATACAAATCCCTCTGGGGTTGCATCATGCCAAATCAGACATGAAGAGCTACCTGTTGTGGCGACCCTTGTGTAGCTTAGATTGACGTCCCTTAACATACAGCGTCACAGTCAGATAAAAACAATTTTAAGGTGCAACGAGATAAAAATTAAACTGGATCCCAAAAGGGAAACTTCTTTGATACAGCAGCTAAAAGTTAAGTCAAATACAACAAACATAAAACGGGACAGCTTTATAGAGTAGAATGAGACATCTCATAAAGTAAATGTAATATTGCAAAACTAATATCTTATGTTAAATTAAAATAAATACAGTAAAATATAAATATATACAGAAATATAAAGCAGAGCTTTTTACTACATTTTTCACCCCAAAGCCATCCCTGGTGAGAAAATTTTAGATCTTTTATTTGACAAAGAAGGTTTTAAAATTGACCTTTTGTCATTTTTAAATACAATTACTCAGCTGTTTATTTTTACCATGTAAGTCAGATCTTATAAGGATGGTAAAGCTTTTTTTTAAATGTATTTAAATCCTTGCCATAGATGAATCACTGTGTTTTGTATTGTGGGATTTGTGTGTAATCTATTTAGTCGTCAGACATCAGAGTGAAATGGACAGGTTTTTGTCAGATAACACAGTCGCTTTGTGCTCTGATTGCATTTTGTGCCCATTCTGAGCCAGGAAAAGCCATGTTGCATAATAATATATTTATAGCAAAGCAAAATAAAATGGTTAAAAACGACTTACTAAATGTGGCGACAAAACAGAATCGCAAATATCAGATGGAATTAAAGCAGCTGTGTATAAAACAGTGTGATCGGGCAGCGCAGGGTTGAAATAAACTGTTAAGATGAGAGAAGAAAACAAATGGTATGAAAGAGATCCTGTATCTGTTCAGGTGCTTATAAACTGAAACTTACTGTACACTGCAAATGGTGCTGCTTCTCTTCCCTAACTGTTTGTTTCACGCTCAGGTGGACATGACCAAAGTGAACCTAGAAGTCATCAAACCTTGGATTACGCAGCGAGTCACCGAGATTTTGGGGTTCGAGGATGACGTCGTCATAGAGTTCATATTTAACCAGCTTGAGGAGAAGGTAATGTCTTTAATCGTGTTCATTTTTTGTTCTTTCAGAACTGTCATGTATTGAAGGGCATTGCTTAGTGCTTAGTCAGTAACAACGATATAAGCAAATAATTACACGTCCTAGTCAAACTGAGATTGAATGGGAAAAGTAACAGTTGGTGTAAGACTGATTTATAATGACATTACCATGTTTTGCTGTTATGTGACAAAGTGCCTTTATCCAGCAGTCTTCTAATGATGATGTGATTTATGATTTAAAAGGCCTGAACCAATATGGATGTTATACCTTGCATCAGAAGTATAGCACCAACACCTAATTAGCTCTCTCCTGAGCCCAAAGTCACTGAGCCCAACTCTCCCTTCATGATGCAGTGTGTGGTTTGAGGTGAGTTATATGCAGGGATCACCTATATCATGTCAGTGAAAGAAACGCCTAAAAAAAAAAAATCAATTAAAAAAAAATGCCATAATCATATTCTTCATAGGTGTTGACAGCCCATCGGTAGACTGCCCAACTCCCTTTAAACGTAACAGCAGGTAGAGGCTCAAAACAGGGCATAAATGGGCTGAAACAGCCTGATTTTCTGTACTTTCTACCAATTGGGTTATCATTCAAAACTGAAAAGTATTGTCTCACTGGCCACCTCTGATTGCAAGTTTTTACTGTCTTTTGCACTCTGTTGAGTGTGGTCAGAAGTGTTTTCGCTTTCACTTGTTACCACACATAACAGTCATGTGAGGGTGTCAAGAACACAGCCCAAGTGTATTATAACATCACTGCAGCAAGTTGAGAACTTCAACCTCTGGAGGTCAGCATAAACATGATTTTCACCCGTAAGAAACAATACTTTTCAACTTAGTTTTAAGTCAGTACAAGTTCACTTATTCATTTTCTGCCTTTACAAAACCCTTCTTAACAGTAAACCTGTAATATTGTAGATCCTATTTTCGTAGACTAAAGTGTACATTCACTCCAGGCTGTTTTATTTTACAAGCATTATGTCCAGCTGTTTTCCTTTCCATAAACTCTACTCTGTCCCACTGATAGATCAAAGCATGTAAGATGTCTGGAACTTGGGTAATTTCCATTGCACAGACATACTTTATAAAACAGGAAACATTTCAGATAATACTCTGTATTTGTAATTACCATACTGTCGGTGTACTCGTATATTTTTTGAATGCAAGTTTCGATTTCAGTGCCATTTATCTTCGTTTATGGCTCGTTATTCTAAGAAAATCCAGATGTATGTATTTTCATATTTTATGTCACCAGCATCACACATGTATATTATTTTTTTACGTATTATTTTATCTTTTGCTTGCCAGTGGGTGGGGTGGGCTGTTTAAGCTAAATTTAAAGGGTTACTGTTGCATAATGGAAAACAGTTGATACAGTTAATGAGATTACGCTATCTCACAATCATTCTATCAGTTGTTGAAATAAAACTCCGTTTTTGTGTAACTGTGTACTCATTATTGCTTGTTCGTCTCTTGCAATTTAGATAAATGATATAACATTAAGCTCATGGTGGTTGAGTCTCAAGCAGTAGGGAGGCGGAAGCAAGCCAAGGGAGCTCCGTGCCCACTGATCCCACGGGACTCACTGAAGACACCGGAACTGTACTTGCAGTGTTGGGTTTTAATGCACTCTGTATTGTGGCTGTTTGTTTACCTCCTGAAGTGTAGACTGTGGGGAGACTGGAAAGCAAGGGGTGGGTAGCGACCAAGGGGGTGTATGGTAGTGGGCTAGCACTGAAGAAATCAAATTATATCTAAAAAAAAAAAAAAAAAAAAAAAATTGTGTTATGGGAGGTTTTGTTTTCTTCTTCTTCTTTTTTGTTATGGTAGATTGTAAATCTAGGGCAGCAGAATTGCATGCTGTGTTTATTTTATTTGTTTTAACATCTCTAGTTGTGTCTCCCCTCAGCTAGCTCACAATCTCAGTTTCCTGAGTTTGTGAGTACAATTTAAATCAGTCTCATTTTTGTAGGTTGAGTCTAATATTGGACCCAGGGATGTTAAATATTCTAGTCAGTGTCTTACATATTTTTAAGATGGTTAACTAAGTAGTCTGAGGTATAAATTTATAGAGGAGTAGAAGGTAGGGAGCCCCGTTTGTGGGACCCTACCCCCCCTTGCTGTTTGGTCTTCAAGTATTTCAATGGCTACGTTTCTTTTTTTTTTCCTCCTCCCTTCGTGTGTGTGTTGCAGCACCCAGATAGCAAGACGATGCAGATCAACCTGACAGGCTTTCTGAACGGGAAGAACGCCCGGGACTTTATGAAGGACCTTTGGCCCCTGCTGCTGAGCGCCCAGGAGAACATTGCCGGCATCCCCTCAGCTTTTCTGGAACAGAAGAAAGAGGAAATCAAACAGAGACAGGTGAGATTTTCTAAATGGTGGAAGCGGGGATGGGCAAGATCACGCTGAGCTTGGTGGCTTTTCGTTTATTTTTTTGAAAGGGTGTCATACAAGACTTTTTCTGTTTTGTTTGTTTTGTTTTTGTTGTATGTTTGCACAGCTGCTCCTCAACCAATTACATGTAGGAGGGGACCTGTAGCACAGACAAGGAAATATAATGGTGTAAAATAAGTCTTGACAAATTCTGCAGTAATAAGACCTTTTTTCTACTAAAACAAACTATATAAAATATATCACGTTGAACTTGGTAATTATTTAAACATAGGAGTAAAATGATTCATTCATTGTCATTGATCTGCTTCTGGCAGATTGAACAGGAGAAACTTGCTTCTCTGAAGAAGGTGGATGAGGAAAAGAAGGAAAAGGACCTCAGAGAACGGGCTCAGTCAAAGAGCCCCAGGAGGTACGATTATTTTCATTTTGCGACCCGTAGATGGAATTACAGCTTGTGAATTTGTTGTGCAACATGCAAACCTCTTGTATTTTCCTCTCTGGCCAGGCGGAAAACGAGGTCACCATCACCGCGAAGGAGGTCGCCATCACCACGGAGGAGGTCACCAGCGAAGCGGGAAAGGAAACGCAGCCCCTCGCGCTCACCAAGGCGCAAACAAGCTAGTCCAGTTGGTGGCAGTTCACCCCCTCCGCCCCTGATGCAGCTGTCCACAAAATCTTCGGAGCAGCCGGTAGAACCAGATACTTCAGGAAGAGCTGTGCCAGAGGCAGTCGTCCATGAAGCTTCTTCCACCTGGTTTGTGGAATTCTTGCTTTTATTTGAAGTGGATATTTAGTTGGACGGGTATTATTTAGAACTTGAGACATTTAAATGCTTTTCTTTTGCAGTGAGACAGTTGTGGAAGTAGTGAAAGCCGACTCTGTGAATGAAGTCAAAGAACAGTCGCCAGAGAAAACCCTTAAGAAGGAAGAAAGACCAAGGTCGCGAGAAAGGGAGAAGGACACGAGGAGGGAAAGACACCATCGCTCACGCTCTCATTCCCGCTCTCGGAGACGCCGCTCGCGCTCTAGGTAATTTGACGTGTGGCTTTAACTTAAACTTTGATTATGAAAAATCAAAAACTGTAAAGGAGTTTTCTATATTTGCTGACTATCTACCCAATCAGATCGTACTCCCCTCGCAGAAGACAAAGTCCCAGAAGGAGAATGTCTCCTCGTCGTAGGAGCCCTCCTCGACGTGCACCAGCTAGTGCCAGGCACAGACACAGGCGTTCCCCCGTCCGCAGGTCAGTATATTTATTTTTTGTATTGGCATTGATTTAATTTTTTTTTATGCTGTCTGTGGTATACAGAAGACTGAAAACCTTTTTGTGTCCCACAGGAGGCGCTCCCGCTCTGCTTCATCCTCTGGTAGCAGCTCATCAGGCTCTCGCTCGCCTAAAAAAGCAGTGAAAAGAATATCTACCACACCACCCCGAAAACAGGTCCATCATCCTGATACTTCCATTAGTCCCACAGGCAAGAACAGACGATCGCCGTCTCCACGAGCTAGAAGGGGCCGGGGCTCTCCTTCCCCACCCAGATCATCAGGTGTGCTTCAGTTCCTCCTTTGTACATTATATTAAGTTATTTTTACCTATGAAAACATTTGAAGACTTATGCTTATTCTGCACACCCAGTGTTGGATTCCAATGTTAAACTTTATGATTAATCTCTAAGCTCTTTGCTGTTATTTCAATAAATCTGTGACAAGTGCATATAATCTTTGCTATGCATTGTTTTTCAGGGTTTAAGAGAAAACAAGGAGGAAGGGCTGATTCTCCCCCTGACAACGTCAAGCCCAGACCATCTGAAGGCTCCGAGTCGGGTAAGTGTAAAACGTGTTGAAGAACTGCTGCTTTTCACCTCATGGATCTCTAAATGTGGCAACTGTTTAACACTTTCACTCAGCACTTTGCGCCCTGTGCAGTTACTGTGGCTTTCAGCAGGATGTACATGTTCACTTGTCATGCTTGTGCACCATATTGTGTACTAGGAGAGCTTAGTTGTCATTATTCTCATTGAGAAATTAATTTACCAACACATTGTTGGATACTTGTGTGACATTCTCGGCATTCCCGAGCCTCAGCCTTTGGCTTTCTCCCACACTGAGAAGGCTGAGTCTGTATAACCTGAAGGATCTGTTCACAGGATGAACCTGAGCAACCAGAATTGTTAACAAACTGTGTACTAATGCAAGGGGAAACTGTAAATGTTGTAACATGATGACAGACCAAGCGTCAGAGCTATAAGTCTGTCTTCTGTAATACTTGTAGCATTTCCTTGGCAGTCTGTTTCCCGGCTTTGCTAACACTGATGGGACACTCAATGCTCTGCATTTCAGAGGAGGATAAAAATGAGAAAGGGGCAACAGCAGATTCGGTGCAGCAGCGACGTCAGTATCGCAGGCAGAACCGACAATCGTCTTCAGGTTAAAAGCGTTTTTATCCCCGTTCTTTCTTTTCCCATACCCCTCCCCTCTCTCTTTAACAAGTCTGTCCATGTCATCTTGCACTCATCGTCTCATGGACGTTTGAAGCTGTGTCCTAACCCCAACCTTGGTGTTTTTTCCCTGACCGCATACAGCAAAGGCTTCGCTGAAGCAGCTCTTCATGTTATTTGTTTGTGTGGTTTCAGAAACGGGGTCTTCATCCTCGGAAGATGAGGCGCCCAAGAGGGCAACAGGAGGGTCAGGTGCCAGAAATGGTGAGGTCAGGAGGAGGCGCAGTCGTACACCGTCTCCTCGAAGGCGACACAGGGATCCCTCTCCGAGGTCAGATAACACAGTATTTACACATTATATGAGCACTTTAACCTCCAAATCTTAGTAGTTTGTGCTCTGCTTATCTCGTTGTTTGTATTAATTTTATTCCTCTGCGCCGACAGAGGCCCACTCATGGCCAGACAGTGTTACGTTAAGTGCAGTGTATCACTATCCGCCCACTTTCATCCATAATGTGGCACAAATGGAGCTGCGTGGGTGCTGCTCTTCCTAAAAGTGGATGTTTATTTTCCACATAACATAGTAACGTAGGCTGTACTAGCTGGAGAGCTCTGGATCACAGTCTGTTGTTCATAGAAGAGCTAATATCTTCTTTTTTCTTTTTTAAAGTCTTGCTCATTGTGCTCGTGCCTGACCCTGGACCAGTCTAGACCCTGGGCTATGTAGTACTCTGGCTGAAGCTGATTTACAGTCAAATCTAAGTTAAAGATTGTGACACATTAATTACATTAAGAATTTGTAGGGTTTTTTTGTCACTGGGAGTTATTTACTGGTATGTGTGTATATATATTTTAATCCAGTGATTGCTTTATTTTGGCCAGTGTATCCTTTATTACCAAATTCCTTCAGGGTCTTTATAACAAATGTTTTGACTCTTTACAGACCTTGAATAAAGCTCCATCTTGTCTAGTTATGGGAGGCGGGCGGCCACAAGTTGGTGACTCTGATTTTGTTTTTTCCTTGCAGGAAAAGACGTTCTCCATCTCCAGTACGCAGACGTCGCACCCCTACTCCTCCTCGCCGTCGCAGATCTCCCTCTCCTCCTCAAAGACGCAGGTATAAGAATGTTTCCTTTTAAATTTAGACCAGTGATCTATCCAAACATTAGTGTTGCAAACAGACTCATGTGCAATGGCATGCGTTTCATACAGGAGTCATTGTTCCTGTCCTGTGGTTCTTATGAAGTACTTAAAATTTTATGAATTACTTACCAATTTTAAAGGATTTCCTAAAGGTTGCATTTCCTGCTTCACAGGTCTCCTTCCCCACCACCCCGTCGTAGATCTCCATCCCCCAGACGATATTCTCCCCCTATCCAACGTCGCTACAGCCCTTCACCTTTGCCTTCTCAGAAGAGGAAACTGTCTAACTCACCCATGAAACGCTCTTCACCGGCTACCAGGCGACGTCCCTCCAGATCCCCCAGACACAGAAGCTCTCCTCCTCCAAGAAGACGATCCCCTCCCTCCTCTTCATCTCCACCCAGACACAGGAGGAGCCCCATGCTGCCACCGGGGCGGCGAAGCAGAGATGCACGATCCCCTGTTGCAGCATCCAGACGCCTCTCCCCATCCCCTGCAAACCGCAGTCACGCTGTTAGAGGATCCACAACCCCCCCACGGCGCTATGAAACCTCGAGCACATCTCCGTCTAACCAGCGCAGACAGCAGTCACCTCCACACAACAAAGTCATCCGCAGAGTTTCACGCACCCCAGAACGCCGTGACAACCAGAGGTAGGGATCACTTATTTGTCAGACAGAACAGCGTTTTAGTCTGTTTACCTGTGACATTTTTGTGTGCCGATCATCTGATGTCACCTGTGTCATCTCTCTCAGACCGTCTCCAAGCCCTCAGCCTATAAGAAGAGCATCCTCCAGATCTGTTTCCCCTGAACCAGCAGCTCAGAAACGTCCGACTCAAGCATCCGCCTCCCCCTCCCCGTCTCGCTCTGCCAGTGCATCTCCACCACCAGCCAAGAAAGCCAGCAGCGGTTCCGGAAGTCGATCTCCAAGCAAGGTTTGAGCTTATTCGCAGATATAAAAAATATTTTTTATATTTTTATATTGTTTATTTTTTTTATTTTATTTTATTTTTTTATGGAGTGGAGGTGGGGAAAAAAGCTTAACTGTTAAAATCTGTGCACCCCACTCATGGCAAGTGTTAGCCTCAGGAAGTTGAACTTTTACAGCATTGTTAAAAGGAAATGTGAACTGTGAAATTCCTCCAACAGAAACACATTAACCGTAAGCTAAGCTGCAGCCATAATCCTTCTCTTAGCTTTGTGTTGATATAAACATGCTTCATGCCTGTGTCGTCAAGTTCTGACGTTTCTCTTTCAGACTTCGGATGTTGACGGCAGTGCAAAGAAAAAGAAGAAGAAGAAGGAAAAGAAACACAAGAAGGAGAAGAAGCATAAGAAGCACAAGAAGCATAAGAAGGAGAAGAGCAGTGGTGCTGCTGTGACTGGAGACACACAGGAGAACCAGGCTGCAGAGGAGGACAGAGATTCCAGAAAGGTAACATCGGTATCCTCTCCATGCGATTTCTGTTCGGTACAACAGTGGATATAGGCCGTTGAGTAAATGATGCGTTGTTGTTTTTGTTCAGGAATCGGACAGCGACGTGGAGAACACCTTAGATGATCTGGAAAAGCACCTTAGAGAGAAAGCGCTGCGCTCCATGAGGAAGGCCCAGATGTCTCCATCACAGATGTCCTGAAAGCGAGTGCCTCTCACTCGTGAATTTTCCAATCACTCTTGATGTTTGTCATCAACCTGGTTCAGCTTTAGAATGTACAAATTGTTAAACCTTGACTTTTGTGTTTCTTTTTACTGGTTTGGTACATTCTGAAGGGTTTGATTTGTTGGTTAGTGTATTATCTGAACTGTAAAGAAGCTTGTGATGTTCATAATTTTAATTTGTCAGCAGGGAAACAGGTTAGGCTCAGCGGTTTTGATTTGGGCAGGTTAAATATTATTTCCACAGCCTACAGTAGATTCTGTTGAGAAATGATTGCATGTGCAGTGATCGTCTCTGATGTGCATGAACCACTGACCTTATGAAGTATAGGTAACTATACAGTAACATACAGTTACTTTTGCCTTTTAGTTGTGAGAGACGGCTGTGTCCACTATTAAAGAGGCTGTAACGGAACCTTTTGTCCCATATTGTAACTCAATAGAGGTTTCAGCATCATTTAACACGCTTATTTTTGAGTTTTAAATTCTTGTTTCAAGACAATGTGATACCTGCTTTAAGTTTTTTTTTCCCAAACCGATAGATGATGCAGTTTGTGTTGACACCCCTGTACCAAGCTAATCTCTGTGGGACTGCTAATAGTATCTTTGTATTTAGTAATTTTGCCTCTTGTCATCTTGTCCTTTCAGAATTAAAACCTTTTTTATAGGATTAATGGTTTTGGAACATTTTGTCATTCATTTTTTTTGGTGTAATAAAATGTTGTAGATTGAAAAGAATCTAAAAAGGGATTATTATTATTATTATCATTATTATTATTATTATTAATTTGTTTGGAAAAATAGGTTGCTGCAAAGTCAGGACAAGCAGCAAAAAGGCTAGTTTCTATTTCTCTGTACACAAAAGTGCAATTGCCAAATATTTTGGTGTCAAATTGGTAAAATTCTATTAAATCCATCTTAAACGACAAACATTTTTCCTAAGAAGTTCCTAAGAATACAATTTAAAATGGGTTCTTTTCTATGTTGTCAGTGATGTGCAGACACAACACTGGTTCATAGGGATGGGTATCGTTTAGGTTTTATCCGATACCGGTGCCAAACCGGTACTTTTGAAACGGTGCCGGTGCTCAAACCGGTGCTTAAAGAATGGAGAACACAAACTTTGTCCAAAAACCTCTCATGTTCAGCTGTTTTTTTTTTTTGTAAAAAGATAACAATGTTAGCCTTTTCTGCAGCTATAGGGCATATATGGTATCACTCTTGGCTGGAAGCAGTGCTTAAACAATGGAAAAAACACAAACTTTGTCCAAAAACCTCTCATGTTTAACTGTTTTCCACTTTTTCTTTGGTCATTTTAGCCTTTTTGGCCAGGGTGAAGGAGTATCTGCCATCAAACAAGAAGACAGCCGCATGTAACTACGACGGTGTTTGCTAGTTCACCTTACATGCATTAATGTAATAATGTGGTTAGCGTACTCAACGTTAATTACACACGAACAACATGAAGCTACTCACGCAGAGAAGAACGGCTGCTGCTGCCATCATCATCCTCATCATTTCTGCTACGCTGACAGGGCTAGGGGCCAGGACTCTACTCTTTTGGGGGGATGTTGCTAACTCCAGGTCCGCTAACAGGCACCACACCCGCAGTAGATGTGCACGGTGTGAGGTCTCGCAGCAAGCTATCAAACACGGCGCATTTCTCGGCTTTAAAAAAACCGCTATGCGTAGCCAGGTGTTTCATCAGATTTGAGGTGTTACCTCCTTTGACAGTATCACAGTATCAGCTTAAAGCACTTGTTGCAGGCTGCTGAGTTTGCACCTTTTGCTGTGAAGTACAGCCAGACTTTGACCACTTGGCCTTGGGCATTTTTAATCTGTAGCTCTGCTCTGAAAGAACGTACGTACCTGGCCCCGCCTACTATCCTCGGAAACGTAAAATGATTGGCTAGAATTGGCTCAGGAAAAAAAAAGCACCGAAATAAAGCACCGAAATGTGCGCTGCTTTTCGGTCTGGTTACTACCGTTTATGTCAGAACCGGTACCCATCCCTACTGGTTCATCCCTTGAGTTAGCCTTTTTATGCTTGAATGATTCATAAGCTGGTGTTACGTGACTTAACAAACAAAAGAATTGGACTGAAAACAGTGAAAATACAGCCAATGTCCAAAGAAAAGCTTTGAAAGACCATCAGAAAGAGCACTTAAAAAAATTACAAGTCTGGCTCTTTGGAAGCTAAATATAAGGAAGTTAGGGGTGGCTCAGAACATTTGCACAGTAGTAGGTGTAGACTTCAGGCCAGATGCAGGAGACACCTCCCTCAGAATGTGTATTTCTCCCCAGGCAGAAGATTTACCTAAAGAAAAAAGTACTATACCATTACTCAGCAAAGCAACAATTTCTCCGACTGGGTGGATCTCTAACTGCCCGAAATATGATTGTGAATTATGAGCTTCTACCACCGCTGACGTTTTGTGGTAAATGTCATTATCTCCGCCACACACATACAGTGTTGTGATCTCAGCAGCAGCAGCACGTCTCCTCCTCATGATGGCTTCCATATGCTGCAGCTCCATGACGATGAAAAAAACTAAAAAGAACAAGAGGAAGGTCCTTTTTTTAAAAAAAAAAGAAAAAAAAAAGAAAAGAAAAAAGAAATCTGCGAAAAAAAGTAAAGTTCATTATGGAAGTGGTTTGTGGAACAACCCAAAGTAATAGTTGTCTGTATAATTTTATCAGTCTCTCACATTGTTATGGAGGAATTTTAGTCTTCTTAACATTGCTTCAGTTCATTGAGGTTTGCAGTCACCACAGCATTTTAGTCAGGTCAGAACTTTGACTGGGCCCTAATTCTTTTCATTCAAATGTGTTCAAGCTTTAACTTTCGGACAGATGGCCTCATATCTGACTCGAGAATACTTTGGTACACAGAGGAGTTGGTGGTCAACTCAGGTGCCCGGATTCTGTGGCTGTAAAACAAGTGCCAATCATCACCTTTTCACTCTTTTTTTTTAGAGAGAGAAGTTTTCTCCGTTCATACTTTTTAACTATTTTTAGGATTTTTAACATTTAATATCCTAACTGAGGCCTGAAGAGTCTGAGATGTAGTGCTTCTGCAATGTCTCTGAGTACTACACAGTCTGACCTGTGGGTAAATTTGTTGGGATTTCCTAACCTGGCAAGATTGTAGCATTATGTTAACACATACATGAATGCGTCAGACCAGCAGGCTGCAAAAACTTCTGCCCTTTTGCAGATGATCAGTTAATCAAGTAGATTTGATTACCTGGCTTCCACTTAACCTCCTAATTCCTAAGGAAGCAGTAAGGTTTTTTTTCATAGGACTGCATAGAATCCCTAAGAAGAATTTTGTGACTCTAGCTTAAGTCCAACTGCTTAAGACTCTAGATTAAGTCCAAAGTGCTGTTTTTTCCTCACCCAGAACTCTGATAAGTCAACATCAGTGAAGATGATGCTGTTGTATTTCATCTTGAAGCTGTAGCTAAGCCTCTTGTGACAGCTACACAATTCAGCAATCAAAACCACAGTCGAAGCCATAGGAGTCCTTTACTGAATGACCTGTTCATAAAAGCAGTTTCTGTGCAGGAAAACTGCTTCTTGAGAGAGCTGAGCTTTGAATTTGACTGATTTCTCTAAAACTTATCGCCTCTTTTCAAGCAGCAATGCATGCAGCTTACAATGAAACAGAATCGACCCAAAAAATATTTAAATAAGATAAAAACAAAACTGAAATTTGGAATAAAGGAAAAATTATGAAATTAAATGAGTTTATTATTATTATTATTATTATTTTTAAAAGGAAAATATTTAAAAATAAAAAAATGTATTTAATGTATATTTACAATAAAGGAAAGACGTATATTATCATATATAAATAAAACTATTCAACTGGCTTACTGAATGTTTAAAAAAACCAATGATATATACTTTTTTATGGTGCCTGTGCCACCCCTCTGAAAATCCTGGAAACGCCCCTGCTGTTTACTGGGATCCTTAGCGACCGGACTCCCTCCACCTCCAACCTTCCCCGCTGACGTCACGCTTTAAATATTCCCGTAGCTTCTTCACATCGTCCTCATCACCACCCAACCAGCAGATAGCGCCTGTGGCGGGTCAGCCTTACGTGTGTAGCCTGGAAACGTTTCTGTTGTCTGGAAGGCGCCGCTGCTCTGGGCCGCTTTGCTGTGCAGACCCGGGAGGGAAGAAAAAGGCGTCTTAGGGATTGAGTGCGCAAAAAAAGGGGGGAGGCGGATAAGAGCTAAGTCGGGCGTGGTAGCGGGGAAAACTCATCTTTGTGAGGAGAAACTTCAGAGCAGCAGCCACCATGTCGCTGTCGGTCCCGCAGAACGGAGTGAAGGCGGATAGCGAGCCCGTTATCGAGCTGTTTGTGAAGGTAAGACCGCAGGATAAGTTTTTCTCTTTCTCTCTCAGCGAGGACACTTGGCTGAACCCACATCTGCGCATTGTGCATTCACGCGCTTTATTTCTGCCTCGAAAGCGACTAATGTTAGAGATTTGCACAAATAGTGTCTCCACACTCTGTTTGGAGGCGTGTGTTTGAAAGGCTTGGAGCTACATGTTCTGGCGTTTTACATCCATAAACCTCTTTGCCATTGTGGCCATGTGGAGCCTGCAGTGTCACCAGCAGGGCGGATACGGCCATCTCCCACCTGTCCACCCCTCAGCGTGGATGAAGATCAGCCTGCCGTGCTGAAAACTAGGCGCTAATAGTGCAACAAAAGCCCGGCAGCTCTGCTTCATAAAAGTCCAACCGACAGCGGGATACATGCTGCAGCTGCATTTTCGTGCTTGGGGCACTAAGTGGTAGATTGTATGAGAACTGACCCTGGATCAGCTTTAAATAAGAGTGCAGAGTGTTTGATGTTTGGTTCCACAAAAGCAACAAAGAGTCCTGAAGGACAAACTGCTTCACCAGTTTTCCAGCTTTGTTTCACACACAAAAGAAAGTGTGTGGCAGACAATGCTGTTGGTACATTTTCATTAAAATTGCTTAAAGTGGGCAGTTGGGTAGCTTAATGGATGATCTCTGGTTCAGTGGGGACCGTGGTGGTGGTGGATGCCTGTTTTTTTCTTTCTTTGAGCCTGATGCTTCCCAGGGCGGGAAAATGGCACCGGGAAGAATAGAGGGAGAAGCACGCTGGGACCGAAGGGGGCTGGGGTAGTGGGAGGAGGCTTTGGGCTAGTGAATTAGGTGTCACTGACCAAAACGGCAGGCTCATAACAGTAACAGTGGCTGATTGCCGCTTTGAAAACACTGATACATGCTACATATGAGAGCAATTACCCTCGATAAGCCCAATTTATAAAGGATCCCTATCGAGGAGAACCGCCTCCATTAGATCATACCTGTTGGATGCAGTACAATACCCACCTCCATCCTGTTTGTGGTGTTTTTGTAGACTCTGAGTTTAAAGAGGTCTCCTCAGTGTAAAACTACAGGAACAAACCGTCCAGTGCTGCTTCTACTACTGCATTTCACAGCCTACAGGAGAGGTTACATCATCCCGAGGCCTGGAAGGTTTGCACTTGTGGCCAGCTCTTCCCTCCCAACCCCTCCCTTTCTAGCCCGCGCAGCCAGAAGTTTCTTCATTGTGTATCTTCTGGACACGTCTGCGTGGAAGTGTGCTAGCCTTTCTCTTCACTCCCTCTCACATGGCTCTGTGTTGCATGTACCAGAGATTGACTTGTACACATCTATTATTCATGCTGCCGTTTTCACTGTGTTGCATTAAACACAGCCATGGGAGACAATGGCTGGCATGCAGGTTGCCATAGGCACATTGCTGTTAGCTGGGCCTCTGGGAACAGCTGATAAAAAAGTGTGTGTGTGTGTGTTCTCTCCACACGCAGCTGTCAGATCTGTTAGGCCTCTGCTACATATCAACGCTGACTAATTACGCTTCCAGAATATCAGTTGCCACAGTGTCCATGTCTATAGATTGAGAGGCGGCAACACTGTTTACTCATTAAAAGTAGCTGGCTCACCCAGTTCAGAGACTGTTTGATGATCTTGCAGCTTTTTACCACCAGTGTTTATAGCAACAGTTGTCAAACTGCTATGGGAACACTTGCAGTGGGCTCATCGAGGGTGGGGAGGCGAAGCTCGTATTGTCTTTGTTTATTGCTCTGTCACATCAGCACAATGTGATGACTTGGTAAGTGGGAGGATCGACCCTTGACCTCATCACAGCACAGCAGATTAGATATTGTTTTTGATCATGAGTAGCTGTTGGGCTGTGACTTCCTAGCATCCACCCAACACATTAGAATACTAAGTGACATGTCGTAATTCAATGGGACAGTCTGTTTTTGTATTCTTCATTTGCAATTGTTCCTCTTAATCACGACCTCATCCAGACTTGGGAGCACATTAGACTGCTTCAACCTAAGCACCAGAGCATTGCAGACCAGTGTTTTGTGGTAATGCCCAGTTTCTTTTGATGTTTTAGGTAATGGTGCTGTCTCCTGCTGGTCTCCTTTCCATGGTCGCGCCAACTGTTTGGCTTTTCTGTGAATAAAACTAACCTCTGCTTAAACGTAATTGGTCAGTCGAGCTCGGGCTACAACCTCTAAATCCTTACTTTTGACACAATCATTCTGCTCTTCAACGGTTCTCACATCATTTCCTCGTCAACTTCATCACATTCTCTGACGATCAGCCGTCCCGCCCTGATGGTGTTCAGCTCCAACCCTTCTGCTGGTTTTGGGGGCTATCACAGTAGAAGGCAACTCTCCTCAAACCTTCCAAATTCAACCTTCAGCCTCACTTCTCCATCAAGTCTTCTCGTTGTCCAGATTTCATCCTGATCTCTACAGAGGAGAAGTTTAAAAAACACAACATTTAAGATTATAAGAGCAGGAAGAGAGGAACTCCTCAAAGAGTCGAAGGAGCTTAGAAAGAAAAGCGTCTGGACTTCTTTGAATTGCTTGAAGACGTTTCACCTCTCATCTAAGAAACTTCTTCACTTCTGAACTGAAGAAATTTCTAGGATGAGAGGTGAAACGTCGCTTTTCTTTCCAAGCCCCTTAGACTACGATGACCTGGATGACTGAGAACCTTCACAGACACACTCAACACAGAGAAACTATGTTAACTTTTTTCCTTTCCGTACCAAGTCAAAGGCACAACCAAGGGTTAGCCCACAGACCAGTTGTTCCATTAAATGTTAGAAAACTAATCAGCCCCATTTCCAAAAAGTGGAGGAAGCTTCCAGGTCTCAAGTTTCTTTCACCTGCATTCTACTTAATGGTCACAAAGGAGCAGGAGCTTTAATCCTATATTCTTTTTATGGTTATTCCACATGTTTTTGGTACTGCCACCTGGTGACAGGATGCAGCAACAACATGTAAATGCCAGCATGCAAAGCTGTGCATAAGATGGGAGCACAGCCATGCTGGTTCTTTACATTCTTCATTGTTGGTTTTGTGTTCATAACTTGCTCTCAAATTATTCTGTATGTTTTATTCAGTTTTCCTTACAAAGATTCTCTGAATTAACTCGGGATAGGCATGCAAATGAGTCATTCTGCACCAGCATATGATCATGGGTGCATGACAGTGAATGGAATATAGATGAGTCAAAGGAAACAAACAGGCTTTATCTCCGCTCGCATTTGTGCATCTGCTGGCTGAGACTGTGCCAGGGTCACACGACCGGTCGCAAAGCCTTATGCTGCTTCCAGCTCTCTTGCCAGCAGAGGCTGAAAACATGTTCAAGAAGTGCTTTTAGGTCTGGATGGCAGACTGTTAACAATGCCATGGGAACCGTGGAGATGGAGGCCTACAAAGCCCAGAGAGGCGCTCACAGCTATGCAGCGCTTCTGTGCAGTCAAGGAGGCTGAAACGTTGTTAGCTCGGTCTGTAAAAGAGAACGATGACAGCTCGGGTTTAACTTTATCTTAATGCGGTACACTCTGAGCTATTTGCAGGCTTTGCCAAGATCTGCTCGTCATGTTGTGCAATCAGTTGGAGCATGTGACAGTGAGATGTATGGCTTGTATACTGCGGCTCGTAACAATGCACTGCTGACCCAAAAGGTGTGACTGTTAAAATGTTGGCAGTTGGAAGGGTTTAGTATCACTACCCTTAGCAGTGAGGTTCCATTTATTGTTTGTTTCTTTTCAGCATAAAATTCCTTTGTCCCTCGGGTGGTATTTGAGGGAACTAAGTGCTGTTTCTTTATAGGAAAATCAATAGAGCGCTTTATTTTTTGTGAGTAACGCTGCAGTCAGCATCTTGAGTTAGAGGACAGAGATTAATGGCTTGTTAGTGGTGTAGAGCTTGCTGAGCTTGTGCTGTGTGTCCTCGTTTCTGCACCATGGACTTGCTTTTGCAGCACCTGGCCTGTCACAACTTCTTCTTTGTAACTGCCTGGTTGACTGGCTCTCTGGCAACTGGCCTAATCGATCTGGCAGTGTGTTATTACACCAATCTGAACTGGGGCTTTGGAACCACTCAGAAGTTAATTTATCTTCATGCCAGCGGAGTATAACATGTACTTAAGCAGCACAGCCCTACTTGTACCTAAATAAATGGCTGTTATGTAAATGATGTTCAAATTTAAAAGCTTGAGTCATCTCATTGAGGGGCGGAAGAGCTGGTCTCATTTCTGCTGTTCAGTCAGGAAGCTAATGGCTAATAATGCATTTTTCTATGAACTCAATGACAGGAAATGAGGTCAGTCGAGAGCAGCACGGATAGGAGAACTTAAGGAATGGATCCGACCACTGAGTCATGTGTTACACTATTATTGTTAAGGCTGTACCTGCCACAGCCTCTGACTGTAGCTCCTTTATTACCTTTATTTTCAGAGGTGGTGTGTGAACCCTTAAACTACATGCAGTACATCAATAACCATGCACCTTCATTTGATGAAGGTGCATGGTTATTGCTGACTTTATACTTGGGTTGTGGCAAACTTTTATACATGTGGAAATGCTGAGTACTCGTGCAAAGTTGGGCTTGTCCATGAGTGTTTTGCATGTTAGATTTTTATGATGGTGTAAAAAAAAAAAAAAAAAAAAAAACCTGCCGATCATGCACCAGACAGGCACTGAAATGCAGCTCGCTGGTGGGTCAGAGTGAATCCTGATGATGTGGGTGGTGTTTGTGTAGCCACGGTCTGGGCTTCTGCTGCCATATGTGTATCTGGCATGTGTGGTAATGGCACACTAAGGATGTGTTGATGCCAAAGAGTACTTCATAGCTGTCTAGATGGGGCTTTTGCTCTGAAGAAATCACTACAGGGTTTGGGGTTGCATTGATTACAACACTGTGCAGGCAGACTTGAAGTTTAGTGTTAGAGGCTTTTTCAGGAATCAGTTTTGTGTCGTTTCAAAGGAAAGTGTGAGGAGAAACGGGCAGGAGCAACGCAAACATTTGGCTTTTGTGTTTGCCAGTGAGAGCACGTCTCCCTTTATGGTCAGTGAAGTGTTTGCAGAGGTGGGGTCGGGGCCAACCTGAGTATGCAGCTTATTGTTTGTATTAGACACTTGAAAAAAACAGCAGAGTGAGGAGTCAGTTGGTTCATGCTAGTCTCCCACATTTACTGTCTGCTCTGCCTTCATTTTGGATCTGCATTACTCATAACTTCCACTCACCCTGGGCCTGGAGAAACCTGACCTGGCTGCTGCTTATCTCTTCTGGTTATTGAGTAAACTTACATCATTGCCACAGCAAGAGTAAGCCACTTTTAGACGTCAGCTTTCCGCAACTTTCCACTGAATCTGATTGGTTTTTGCATAGAAATCCTGTGAACAGTAGGCCTGTGTCTCAGTGGAAGTCTTAAGTTTTCCCCTGAGTGATGTCAGCCTGAGTCACAGCCACACCGAGGATGTTGTGATGTTTCCATGTCCCAGCAGAATCCGACTCCTCTGCACACTCGGGCACCCACCCTGTCTCAGGTTGGAGTGATTCAGCCAAGAGGCCAAATGTGACTGGCTGTCTTTGTCAGTCTGCCAGGAACCCCTTTAAGTACCTAAAGCTTACTTCACATGTTGAATTGTTGCTCATCTTCATTTCTTATTTTGTCTGATTTTCATCAAACGGCTGCTGAATTCAGATTGATTTATTTGGGCAGACTTGACAGGCTGCTTGGTATTGACATAAAAATGCTGGCATTTAACTATGTTTTTTGTTATCCATAATCTACTTTATGTTTTTATATCTTCTTTATGATCAGCTTGGTCTATAAAATGTCTCAGAAGTCCAAACACTGGATAGTTTATGTGTGTAAAAGTTTTTAACACAGATTTTTATTTTATTCTTAAATAAAACTTGATAAAAATTAATTAGATCCTTTCAGAGTAAAATAAGAACATATTATTATTTTTGTTCCTTTTGGCGTCTTATTCCTAGATGTCAGCTTATGAATAAGGTGGTGATGTATACAGAGTCAGTTCATGTACAACTAGGAAAGTTTCTGGAGAAAATGCCAGCAGAACTTCTGTATTTTCAGTTATTTTACATTGTTAAATATTAAAATTGGCTGTGGTGTGGCTGTAGTTCCTTAGCTGACCCTCACCCTGCCATGTCTGACAGTGTGGCTCAAGAATTCCAGCCTGACTCTGTTTACCTTAATTATTCAATGCCAGCGTAAGCTGACAAACCACAAGGGGAAAAAATGGGCAGTTTTTGGGTCCCGCTTCTTTTAATCCTGACTTGGTCTATATATGTGTGTGAGTGTGTCCAGCAAACAGGGAGAGGCGCTGCCATGACGCTAGCAGGGCTGCCCACCCTCAAACGGACATTCCTGCTGTGTGTCGAAGCAGCAGAGCTCGTTACTTCGTCAGTTCCTTATTCGGTCAAGTGTGGCTTGAACTCGCTGAGCAGCCCAACCTATTTAGAATGTGAAGTGTGCTGGGGAGGGGAAGGCGAGGGCCGCCACGTTACTAAAATTAGGTGGTGAGCAGAGATTGGGAGGACTGGGCCCAGCATGAACAGGATCATTGTCCTCAGCTGCTCACTGTAGAAGCTGTGATATCACACCGCTGCTCTAGAAAAGGAATGTCTGACTTAGAATAGAATAGAATGATCCTTTAATTGTCCCATAAGGGGAAATTTGGTTGTAACAGCAGCCAAAAAGACACATATACAAACAAACAGTACACAGGACACAGAACAGAAACATACACAATTTTTCTTACATATTTACATAATGATGAGAGGCTTTCTGTGAGTGAGAAAGGTGTGGGGAGCACATTGAGCAACTCTTTTATGTGCCAGGTTGTAAAATGTTGGTGGACTACCTTGTGTCGCTGTTAAAAGTACAGCCATCTTTAAGAGCTCAGATGGCAATGAAACGTTCAGGAATCCTTGTCATCACTGCTGAGATCTGTTGGACATTAACACGGATGTTCCTGACTGACTTAGTGATTTAAACAGGAGATGACACACAACAGGCGATCGATGAAGTTGAACGTTGTCTGTACGGATACTGCGTGTGACTCTAGATGATTTGAAACCATTAATCAGATTCTTAAGTAAACAAAGTGCATTTTAAATGTTTGAGTGGATTTTTGTGGATAAAACTGCACACACAGACTGCAGCTGCACTTTGTTATGTTATAGTTTCAGGTGTGCAGGTCTGCGAGAGTAATAGGCTCCGTGGAGATCTTTAAATGCCTTCTAATGTTTTACTTTATTTTATTTATTTTTTGTGACCATGGGGGTATGGACCCGAGGATACCACACTGCACAGCACCAGCTATGCACTTCACGTAAACTTCAAAGTCTGAACTGAGTGTTATCCCCGCTTTAAGATGGATGAAAGCCCCACAACCCAGCGTGGTTCTGCAGTGCTTTGATGTTGGAAATGAAGGATGTTGAAGAGTAATTTCCACCTTACTTGATTCCATTTCCTGGGGTGCAGCCCGGGCTAGTGATGGGTGGCTGTGTAGCATCTGAGACCCAACAGTGAGCTGGCGTTGTACAGTAATGCATAAAGAAACATGACACTTTGCTAATATCCCCACTGACGCCTGGAGAGGGAAGTAATGTTGAACCGTCCAATAGGAAAAAAGTCCATGAGGAAGTGATGAGAGGTGTGACCTCAGCGCGTTCAAGACGAGTTGGCTGCGTGTCATGCGCCCTTCCAGTGTCTCCAAGGAAGTCCTGGCCTACTCCTGCTGGTAATTGGCTGACATGAGAAGGTCATCAGCTGATGCAGCTCACCTGGGCTTTCCAGGCTATAAAAGGTGACTTACTCTCGCTTTGATTTAACAGAAACTAGTGTGCACTCCCTCCGTGTCGCATACTTGGAGCCAGTTTGTGCCGGTTGTCCTGGGTACCGCTGCCTGCATTCCTCTGTGTGTTTTGTTTAAATATCGGTTTGGTCAACTTGCCTTGGAATTCTTTTGCTGGGAAGGAGAACTAGAGCTTGTGGGAGTGGTTGGTAGAAAGGACCACTTTGTGTGTTGTTGACTTGTGTTACTTTGACTTGTGTTTTGGCTTGGTTGTTACATCACTGGCACCACGAAGAAAGGGAAAGGGAAGTGATAAGAAGTATGATCTCACTGGCTGGAGAAGGCTGTGTGTGTTTGCCCACCCTGTCCCACCCTCATTGTACTGATCGATGCGTCACACTGTCCTGAGCTCCCAGATAACATCCAAGATTAAACATGACTCACACCCTTCATCAAGCAGCTGTGTGTGCTGGGATTAAATAAACAAGCATCTGCTGACTTACCATCCACTGAGCCTAAAATAAAACTGGAGAGTCTGTTGGCAGCAGTCAGCTGTTGCTGCTGTGGGCTCGACGTTATTGCAGCACATTTGCATTTGTGTGAATCTGTGAACGACTTCTGCAAAGTGCGACTCATTTTTTTAAAAAAATTCATAATTTTTGTTTTTACGGAGGAGTGTGTACTTCTTGTAAATTGTGCTTCTTTCCAAACTTGTGGGCTTTCCCTTATAAAGATTTTCTCCCCTAACTACAGAGTTTTATTGCATTTTTTTTTTGCTTGCTAGCTGATGACGTACCCGGCGATCTACAAACAGAAACGCTTTGTGTTGAAGCCCTTTCCTGAATGTCACACCTTAATAGAGGCCTTCTGGAAAGTGTCAGTTGGGCCCATAGGCTCCATATTAAGAAAAAAAAAAGAAATCAAAGGTTTTCTGATTCTTTTGGATCTATTTTGGCTATTTTGAAAGCAGAAGTGCTTCAAATGTCAATCAGAAGCCGTTCCTACAGTTCATTTAGTGTCCAGCAGCTGCTCCCGCGGAGCATGTCGGAAATGCAGCTCCGCCAGCATCACTGCTTAAACTAAACAAAGCGCCGTCTTCGGCGGGAGGAACAGGACATTTCTGGAATAGTTTCTCCCTCCTCTCCAAATGCCCAACCCCCCTCTGACTCCACAGAGGGGCCCAGGATAAGGGGAAAGGGATAAAGAGGGAAGAGAAGGAGGAGGAAGAAACAAGAGGGCCAAAAAGCACACTGGAACTTGCTATCTTTCCTCTTCACGCTTTAAGCATTCATGACCACTTTGTTCTCCCTCCTGTTGGTTAGCACCACATGATCCCCAGTTTCCTTCTGGTTTCCTGTAATCTCTCTCGCTCTCTCTGGACTGTGCAGCCTGCTCTGCTGCAGAGTCCAGAGAGTAGGAGTCTGAATGCCCAGAACCTGAAATCGCACTGAGACGGGAAGAAAAAATGAAATGTGTTTCTCAGCTGCTGCGGCCTTCTTCTTCACCACTCGACGAGCAGAACTCGGATGAACTCGCCTTGAAAGCAGTTCACTGAGTGGACGTGCAGTAACGTCTTTACAACTGACACTCAACCGTGTATTTGCATTTTATCACCACCAAAAGAGAGCTGGCTGCAGACCGCTCACCTGTGCATTGTAATCCTCTTCACAATGCATGCACTGCTTTCCATGTCATACGTTCTGGCCATTGCCATGGGAACAGTTGCTGTGCTGCGTTACCACCCTTGATGCAGACCTGAATGGTTCTCTGTAGGTGTAGCGCTGCGGGGAAAATGGAGTAATCATCCCATTGATGTCTTTCTGATCCCCTTAGGTTCAGCTAATGCTAGTCCAGCACTTCAGGGCTAAAGCCTTATTTTGGAATTGAATCGTGTAATGTGAAAAGGGGACTTTCATTTGCTAAACAATGGCAGTGATCTAATCCAAGCTTTTCAGATATTGAATTCAGAGAGGGAGAGGGAGAGGACCGTGGCAGTACAATGGGAGCCAGCAGGCAGATCAAACAGAGCCGTCTCACTGGGCGTCACACAGAGGACAACAGCAGCCAGCCTGTCCGCAGCAGCAAGGAGCTGCTGCACTGACTGAACCCTCCACAACAAAGTGCTCTATTGAGGACCTGCATGCCTGACATTAACAAATATATATTTTGAAAGTTAAAAATCATTTGAATCTTATGTGTATTCAGCACTCTTTTGCAAATCGTGGTATTTATGTGATTTGTATATCTTTTGCATTACTTGGTATAGCAGGAACCTCTGTGCAGGTGAAAAAAGGCTGAAAAGGACTAAAGAAGCAAGGCTGAAGGGAATGAGCAGCGAGTGACGTCACAAGAGGCACACAACAAAAAATAAATGACATTCAGCCTATTCAGAGGCTCTGCTACAGTTTTCCACTGAATGAATCAGTGAATTCCAGAGTGCCGGGGTTTCAATGACCTCCATGTATGTTCTTGTTAATAGAATAGCTTGACAGGCTTGGTTACCACAGAGCGCACCAGCTGGATGTTGGAGGTCGTTGTGTGTCTGCTTTTGTGAATATTGAAGGAAAGTACAAAAAAAAGCAATTTTTCTCAATGCATGTTTTTAAAAATGACAATTAAGAAAAGAAAGTAAACAGGATTTCTTTAAGACACCACGTAAAACTCTTAATCAGATGAAACGCTTACTCTGCCTTCTGATGTCGAGTCCAGATGATATTTGTGTCTGCGTGTCGGAGTCGAGCAAAAGATCATTTAACTGAAGAAAAATCTGGAATAAAACGAATAAAACAGCCTGCTGTGTGTGTGTGTGTGTGTGTGTGTGTGTGTGCAGATTAATTTGCTGCATTCTTCCCTAGTTTTGCAGTATTTAGGCTGAACTGCTATTGATTGATTTATTTTTTGAAACAGATTAAATTTAATATCCAAATAGCGTCTTTACCGCGCTCCTTCCGTCGCTAAACGATGAGTGTGCGTCATTAATTTGGAGCGCACACGCCACTTCCATTGATCTCGTTCCCTCCACAACTCGGCCTTGTTTTTGTGCAGTCTGGCTAAGAAGGAAGCACGAGGCTATCTGGGCCTTAATCACTCTACGAGTTTCCTGTTGCTCTCAGGCTGTGGTTCTCCAAATGGAAGGGGGAAGTGTGCAGACGCCTTTAAAGGCAAGTGAGTCTGTTCTTCAATCTTTCCCTCCTGCTCGAGTCTGAAAGAGTCATTGTGTGAAACGGGCCCCTCTGGGTGAGCGCAGGAAAGCGCCCAGGTTGTGCAGCACAGCTGAGATCTCTATCGAAGTTATCAGGACCTGTTTGTGTTTTGGACTAAAGAGTAAGCAAAGTGCTGTCGGTCATGGAAATCAGTCATACGTGCTTTTAGATCTTTGTCTGCTAGATTGGGTTGTATGCCAGCGGTAATTAAATGTGAGATCCTTCCACTCATCTTTTGTGTACTCAGTTCTCAGGAATGGTACCTGGAATATGTCTCTGGTGGTTAATCCTCCTCTGTCTGTGTGTTTGTTGAAGGCGGGAAGTGATGGCGAGAGCATTGGGAACTGCCCCTTCTCCCAGAGACTCTTCATGATTCTGTGGCTGAAAGGAGTCGTCTTCAACGTCACTACTGTGGATCTAAAGAGGTGAGCGTTGTTCTCCTTCCTCTATAATCATCTGTTCCATCACTTTTCTTTCTTTGTTAGCCTACTGGAGCGTTCCTGGGCGTTTCCCAGTGTACTGCTTTCATCCAGCCCCACCTCTGACACACTCACTGCTTCCCCACTGCTTATTTGGTTTTCCCATGACCCCTTCCCAGGCCAGGGAAAATTGGAGGAAACTAAACATTCAGACTCTGGAGAGGTTATTTTAAGATTCTTGCCTCTGTTCACTTCCTGCCTAGGATTTCTTGGGCAACTGTCTTTTTTAAAACCACTGGGATCAGTGATCCTCTGCAATTTTATTTTTACTTGCCAGCTGAAAGCCAACAAACTTTCACATGTGGATTCCAGTACTAAGAGCTCCAAACAGACTGAGTTTCCATCTGTATGATTCATCTAAATACTCCCCAAATGTTTGTCCACTTGTTAGGCCTGATTATTTTCAGCCGTATCCACCAGTCAGATGGACGCCTGGTTTCTGCAGTCTTTCTTTATGTGTCTTTAGATTTTTAAGATTACTGACACTGGTTTGCAGTGTCGTTCATCCTTTGTGGCAACAGCAGAGATGCATTTGATAAAAGCGTTTCCTTTTTTTCAGACTGCTCACAGGAGGAAAGTAATAGCCATTTGACTAGTGGCTTAACTTTCACACATGCCTTGACGTTCAGGATGAGTGCATGGGTTTGGGTATTTTGCATATATTTTCCTTCCGGGTAGAAGGTCTCTGTGTGAGGCAGCGAATAACATCCACTGCTTTTGCTGTAGCTGCCCAAAGGCCATATTTGCTGCAGAAGCAAAAAACTAAATATTATTATTGTTTCTTATTGTTTAAGTTGGGTAGGTAGCAGCCAGTTAATCAAATGCATTTGAGTAAGTGATCATCAGCAAGTGTGAATTTTGTCAGTTTGCTGGTCTGGACTATTAAAGTGTGTTAACAGGATGTCAAGAAGGAGAAACATCAGTAATCTCAGAGAAGCAGCTGCTGCTGCTCATCAGTCTGTGAAAGAATGTGTCCATCATTCTGCAGCGAGAGAGATTATTCACAAGTCGTAAACATTCAACACAGCTGTGAATCCTCGCAGCAGTGGGTGTCCCAGCAAACTGACCCAGTCAGACCGTGCAGTGCTGAGGGGAAAAGTGCAAGAACTGCAGGGAAACTGCAAGAAAAATCCCACGAGCTGCAGCTTGGACTTCACAGGTGTCAATTTGCATGTTAAATGACAAAGTTCATCAGTGTTAAAAGTTAGGAAAAACTGTAAAGTATGGCCTCTTTGGAAGGGTTGTTGGGAGTAGGGCAGGGCAATATGGCCAAAAATATTTATCACGATATTAAGTGCAAAATCAACTTTATTAGTGCAAAAAAAACCCATCAATGTGTTTTCACTTAAACAAGCAGCTGTTTTTATGTGCATTAAAGCTATATAGAAATGTAACAGTGCAAATGCAAAGTCCTCGCTGACAGTTTAATCAAAAGGCATTTCCAGTGGAAATTGGCCAACATATCCTCAGCATAACCATGTATAATATCCACAAATCTTAAAAAGAGGTTATACACACACAATACCTAATATTATGTTGAAGCACAGTACGTATCACTCTGCGAGGCTCCTGCCTACGATAGCTGTGATGCTCCGACAATCCATTAAGCGGTGCGGCTTCGTAGCTCAGCAAAGTCGTACTCAAACATTTGACAGATGTTTGAGCGCCGTGTGCCACATAAAATCGGTTCGGTAATAACGACAGCCCGCTTTCATGCTCTACCAAAAATAGTGCTTTGTTGTGTATCTGACAGATGAAGGCTAAACCAGTTCCACACCACTGAAGTTTCACCATTTTTACAAACCAGTTCTGGTTCATCTGTTTCATTCAACGATCCACTTTCGCCCTTCTCATTCTGCGTTGCCGCCATGCTTTTTCCGTCATCTGCGTATGAAAACAAAAGCACTGCGCATGCGCGTTTTACCCATATTCTATCGCCATATTTCATTTTCTTATCATTGCCCAACATTATACCGGTATTACCGTGAACAGTATGATATGGCCCAGCCCTAGCTGGGAGAAAGCCTCTGAGGCACAGTTTGCGTTTGCAAAGCTGCATCTGAACAAACCAGGAGACTGATTCTGTAAGTTGCTGAATGGTGAGGTGTGCTTGGTCTCACACACTTTCTGCAGTTCGTCTGGTTTTTGTTGAATAGATGGCAACAGCATGACGTACCATGTGTTTTTTTTCTCATTTTAAAACCTGCAAAGAACCTGATTATTTTATTTATTTTAACTGAAAGTGGGACTAGTTTCATGACTGTACTGCAGATTCTGGTGACACAGCATCTGTAATTTTGGGTCAACAGTAAAATAGCAACAAAGTCAAATATCGTGTTTTATTTCTTCTTGTCGTCTTTTAAGGCTCTCGTGTTTTTCTGTGATTCGAGGCAGTTCCTTCCTCACTCCTCGGTGATAATCGGTGGGCATGTCACTTCCCCCTGACATGCCAAAGAGTTGAAGTAATTTCCCCTTTTTTCTGCCCTTAAATGGTTTGTCCCAAAGCTCTCCATCATTATGGGCATGGACTCAAAAAACCTGCACTGTTGGATGAATGATGTTGATGGTATTATTAATATCGGCCACACTGTTTAGACTGTCCCCACAAACCCATCAGCAGCTGAGTCACTGCTGTTTTGTTGTTTTTATACTGAAGACTCATTCAGCACATGCTCATTGCTGTTTGTGTGTCAGCCTCATCTGCCTGCCAGAGACATCTGGCACGAAATGTGCTGGTTTGAAGGCCACAGAGAAAAAAGGGGACACAAACAGACTCGCAGCACAGCGGCTCCAGCTGGAGGAGGGGGGGGGGGGATTGTAGAGGTCTGAAAAAACATGCAGCAGAAACGCAGCCCTTTAAATATTTGAACTTAAAATAATTACACAGTATATTATACACACAGTGTTAAGTTAAATCTCTGGTTCCTTTTGTGGGGATTAAAGCAGGTTTTACATGTTAGAAACAAGCTCCTGGATTGGTTCTGCCTTCATCTGCCCACTGACATTTCTCCAATCCGTGTCCCAGGAAGCCCGCAGATCTCCAGAACCTGGCCCCCGGCACGCACCCACCCTTCATCACCTTCAACGGCGAGGTCAAAACTGACGTCAACAAGATCGAGGAGTTTCTTGAGGATGTTCTCTCCCCGCCCAAGTGAGTGCTTTCTCTTTCAAACTCCTGCGATGACTGCTTGCCACACCTACACGCCAAACACTCCCCACTTATGATTATCTCCACCATGAGCAGTTAATTACAGAGCCTTTTGTTGATCGTAAATGACGATTAAATAAAGTTTTGCGGTATTTATTTTGTCGTCAACACATTTTATGAGCCTTCCACTTATAGTGTTGGTGTCTGTCAATAGCGAATGGGGCTTTTATTGAGCTGTTCTTTGCTCATTTTTATTTTCTAATGATGTCTGCACAGAGAAAATGTAAAATAACAGCAGCTTACGTGGATTCGTGTGTTTATTTTGCAGGTACATCAAGCTCGGTGCACGACATCCTGAGTCAAACACCGCTGGCATGGACATCTTTGCCAAGTTTTCTGCATACATCAAGAACTCCAAACCAGATGGGAACGAGGGTAAGTCTTTACGCGCATGCACGCGGGAAGGTGCAGGACTCAGGAGCAGAGATATAGAAAGCTTTCAGCTTCAGTGTGTAGTATGTTTTACTGGTTGCTAGGTGACACTGGTAGCCCTGCCTGGATTGGTGGATTATAGCCTGACTTGGGAACACACAGCGCCTTTGTTCTGCTGCCTTCTCCTGTCCTTTCGCTCCCAGTCTCACCTGGAACTTTCTAGAAAAGTGCACAGCCATGATCCAGAGAGCGAACTGGTGCTCATGACCTCACCCTCCAGATTTATGTAGCCCACAGTCTGTAAACGACTATCAGAAATTTAATATATTATTGGAATAATGTGGGGGGGGAAGTAGTCTATTGTCTTTGAAATCCCGTTGTGTCCTGCTCTGGGGGGAGATGTGGGAGTATGATGTTTTGGAATGTAAAAAAACAGACTTATCATATCATGTTTTAGTTGGCTGATCTCCACTCTGAGAAAATATCAAACCACAGTGAGCTGGATGTGAAAGCCAAGGCTATGTCAACAGAGTTAGAGAGTGAATGTCATGGTTCAGTGATAAGTTACGGGTTAGATCTGCTGTCAAACCACTACACCTACTATGTGTTCATTCATGACATACTTTCTATTTGTGGAATGAATTGTTTAGTATCTGTAGATGGGTGGAGTATGAGGACAAACTATCACCTGTGCATTCCTTTTGAGATGGCATTTGAACTTAGAAAAGTGCTCTCATATTTATAAAGTGCTCTCTGTGTGCGTCTCTTGATGAAATGCTGCCACCGTGTGGTTGCTCTGCAGTAACTGTCTCCTTCTTTGCAGCTCTAGAGCGCGGGCTGCTGAAGACCCTGCAGAAGCTGGACGAGTATCTTCGCTCGCCGCTGCCCGATGAGATCGATCACAACAGCATAGAAGACGTCAAAGTTTCTAACCGCAAGTTCTTGGATGGGGATGAAATGACCCTGGCTGACTGTAACCTGCTGCCCAAACTGCATATAGTCAAGGTGAGTCGTGAAACACACCTGCAGGCGTTGTCATTTAATCACCAACTCAGATGTTTTCTTAAGAAGAGAGCGTACACGCTGTACTCGAGGAAACTCTCACCTTTTGCTGCACCTGCAAGGGAGGGACTGGCTTCAATTATTGGAATAATTGAAAATGGTTCTCAGGCCAATTAATCTGAATAAAGGAGAACACCTGCGTGCGTGCTTGGGCTGGTCGGATAGAAACGGCTTATTGTTTGGAACTGAAGCTTTTCAGTCACCAGCAATGAGGCTGCTGTTCATGCTTCTGATAATAAACAAAAAGGTCCTAACATATCTCTACAGGGCATGTAATTTTCTTAGTTTGTGATCATTTCATAAATTAATTTTCAAAAATACTAAAAACATTTTCCCACAGCCCAAGGTTATATATTTATATATTAAAATGCTTTAGTTAATATTGGTGCATCATCAGAAATTGTGCCGTTGCCACTCTATACTTTTTACTTTTCACTGCTATGCTTCAAAAATTACCCAGCTACCCCGGCTCCCTTGGTAAATCTTAACAGTTAACCTTTAATGTGTCATATTTGTAGAGTTTTTGGGACTTGTGCATCAACAATGTGATTGAATGACTCATGTTCCCCTTCATTCTTTCAGGTGGTGACTAAGAAGTACAGAGGCTTCGAAATCCCCAAAGAGATGACGGGCATTTGGAAGTACCTGAACAACGCCTACACGCGCGAAGAGTTCACCAACACCTGCCCCAGCGACAACGAGATCGAGATCGCCTACGCAGACGTAGCCAAGAGGCTGGTCAAATGAGCTCCTCCGTCGCAACTGCCTCCTTCCATCCTCCATCACCTCTCTACACTCCCCTGCACCTCCCCATCCTCAGCACCGGGACTGATGTGCTCATTCACGATAAAGGAAAAAAAAAAAAACTTTGGACTCCTTTTCCTTCTCTCCTAATCTAGAGTGAACTCCATGCATGAACCCTTGGTCATTCATTTCTTTTTTTTCTTCCGGTCATTATGAAGGTCTGTTTAGTTGAATCACCCTCGCTCATATGTGTCCCCTTTAATTGCTTTTTGTTTTTCATTTGCCAATGAATGTTGTGAGGCGATGGAGAAGCAGCCAGGCGTGTAAGTCAGTGCTTGTCGATGCTGGGAGTCGAGCGCGCTCCCTGATAAGTGACCTTCAAGCTGACCTTTCCTCCGTACGCAGGGGGAAAGGTCACACGCTGGTATTTCACTGTCGTCTGTTTCTTGGATTTCTGAAGACTAAGAAGCTTTTTTTCTTTCCCCTCATCTTTTTTTATGTAAACAGTGTTGACGCTTCAGTGTTTTTTGGCTCAAGTATTTGACAGGTTATAATAGAAGCTAATCCAAACCTTAAGTGGTCGACATATCAACTGAGATGCTTTATTTTAATGTTGAGCTGTTTAAAATAAATGAGAATATTTGTAACTGCAGGTAAATCTACCTGGCAACCACGCTCTGATTTCCTCACTGCCCTAAGTGGGCACAAGTCTTGTAGCTCGGTAGAACTGTAGGAAATTTCCCGTCCTGCTTGCAGAAGTAACAGCAGGAAAAATGCAGCCTAAGAAATATTCACCTGTATGTAGCTTGTTATTGCCTTTGAAAGCGGCTGTTTTAATCAATAGAGTTTCTCCTCATATTGAACACGTTGTGCTTACCGTAGCCGTAGTTTGGATTATACGTCATGTACCAAAAATGGGGGGCACATTATTCTGGTCTCACTGTGGACGACAAATGAAGAAACCACACACGCTCACGGTCTCCTGCTTCATAACACACAGGGTGAAGGACAGTAATGTTGGGTCGAGCACCAAGAAAAGCAACTCTAAAGATATTTATGACAAAAAAAAGAATCGAGGAGAGTAGCAATGAAGGAACAGCTGTTCAGATTTCTTTCATCAGTCCGTATGTAGATCGATTTCTGAGGTAGCGAATGTAGTAGCTCCAAAAAGTGCTTTAGTGTGGATAAAGCAAAACCTGTTTTTGTTTTCTCCCATTTGCCATGTTTTTTTTTTTTTTTTTTCCTTTCATAAATTTGTTATAAAACAAATCTGATAGAAAAGGAATTGTAAATATTTGTTTTCATTGCTCAGATTGTAAATTTAAAGCAATTCATCTGAACCTTTGAGGAAACGTGGGCCTTTTTCTTGCCTGCTTGGATTTGAACACTAGAGAAAGCATCTCCTCTTTGCCTTACTCGTTTCTCTCTGCAGATGTTTCGCAGGAAGGATTGTTGTTTTACGATATCATTTCATGACAACGTGAGTGTGGCGTTGTACCAAGAAAATATCCAAGCTATGACATTGTTTTTGGTTTTGGTTTTTTTTTTAACAATATTGACTGAATTAAATAAACTTCTTATTGGCACTCGGGGCTTGTGTGTTTGTTTAAACCATCAGTGTTTCAGTTACATTTCACAGCCCAAAGTAACATCCCATACCAAATAAAACTAGCTAAATGCACTTAAACCTTATATTGTAACATAAAGACAGTCTAAATCCATCAGTGTGAAGATCTGCCAGGGTGGTAAAAGTGGAGAAGAAGAGCCATCTTTTAACAGGAAGACGGGAAGATGAATTAAAAAAAGTCGAAGGAGCTTGGAAAGAAAAGCGTCTGGACTTCTTTAAGTTGCTTGAAGACACTTCACCTCTCATCTGAGAAGCTTCTTCAGTTCTAGGGTCAAGTGGTGGAGAGTCCCAGATTTAAGCCCTGTGGGAGGGTCCCTCCAAGACGAACAATGGACCCCCTACTGATCCTTTACCTAATCACATGAGCCAAGGTGTGAAAACGGGTGAAGGTCACAATCAGCCAAGGTTTCAGGTGAACGCTTTTCTTTCCAAGCTCCTTGGACTACGATAACCTGGATGACTGCGAACCTTCACAGACATGAATTTAAAAAGCGTAGTTAAAGCTCTAACGCCACTCGAGATGTGCTGGAATGAAAAAGAGGACAAGATGTGTGTGAAAAGCCTTCAGTTAATCCAAAATGCTGCAGCAAGAGTCCTGACAGGGACTAGAAAGAGAGAGCAGATTTCTCCTGTATTGGCTTCCCTTCATTGGCTCCCTGTTAAATCCAGAATTCAAAATCCTGCTCCTCACATACAAGGTCTTAAATAATCAGGCCCCATCTCATCTTAATGACCTTGTAGTACCATATCACCCTATTAGAGCACTTCGCTCTCACACTGCAGGCTTACTTGCTGTCCCTAGAGTATTTAAAAGTAGAATGGGAGGCAGAGCCTTCAGTTTTCAGGCCCCTCTTCTGTGGAACCAGCTTGGATTCAGGAGACAGACACTATCTCTACTTTCAAGATTAGGCTTCAAACTTTCCTTTTTGCTAAAGCATATAGTTAGGGCTGGACCAGGTGACCCTGAATCCTCCCTTAGTTATGCTGCAATAGGTGTAGGCTGCCGGGGATTCCCATAATGCACTGAGTGTTTCTTCTTCAGTCACCTTTCTCACTATGTGTTAATAGTAGCGCTGTCAGCATTAATCTCGTTAAAATGACATTAACCGCATTAACGTGGCAAATCTCCGTTAGTGAGTTAGCACGGATCGCCCCGTGCGTGGGGCTGCACGGCGTCAACGCCCTCACGCACGGGGCGTTTAACGCTGACAGTACTCGTTAATAGTCCTCTCTGCACTGAATCATACTTGTTATTAATCTCTGTCTCTCTTCCACAGCATGTCTTTATCCTGTCTTCCTTCTCTTTCCCCAACCGGTCGCAGCAGATGGCCCCCCCTCCCTGAGCCTGGTTCTGCGGAGGTTTCTTCCTGTTAAAGGGAGTTTTCCTTCCCACTGTCGCCAAAGTGCTTGCTCATAGGGGGTCATATGATTGTTGGGTTTTTCTCTGTGTGTATTATTGTAGGGTCTACCTTACAATATAAAGCGCCTTGAGGCGACTGTTGCTGTGATTTGGCGCTATATAAGTAAAAATGAATTGAAATTGAATGTGTTTAACAAAAGATGAAAGCCCTATGCAGGTCTACTATTCCTTAAGGCAATTAAAAACAGAAAAACTTTGACAAGCTTCAAAGAAATGAAATACAGAAGGAAAATATGTTGTAAAGCTGTAAAGCGGTCGACGAGTTCTATACTCGGGGTCACACTGATGAGAGCGGCTGTGTTGGAAACGCTGCTATTTAAGAAAAGGGAGGAAGGAAAGATGGAGGCGGCTGACTTAATGATGTTAAGATTTGTGTTGGAAATGTAAATATGGACAGGATTAGGAATGATTATATCAGAGGGGAAAAACTAAGAGAGGTGATATTGAGTTGCTTTGGATACGTGTGGAGGAGTCATTATTGGTATGCTGAAGATGGAGCTGCCAGGGAAAAAGAAAAGAAGTCCAAAGCGGGGTTTATGGGTGTCATGACAGAGGATATGGAGATGATTGGTGTGACAGTGGAAGATGCAGAGAACTGGGAGAGATGGAAAATGATACTGCTGTGGCGATGACCTCCAACAGGAGCAGCTGAGAGAAGAGGGGAAAGTAGGTTACAGTATTTTTGATATTAGGTCTCAGGTTGAGCGGTTTGGAGGCAAAGATGGAAAGGCAAGGCTGAGATGGCTTGGACATGTGCAGAGGAGAGACAGTGGATACACCGGACAAGAGATCCGTGGAAGCAGTTAGGGAGGACAGGCAGAGGGTTGGGGTGACAGAAAAGGATGCTGGGATATGGTTTGATGGAGGCAGATCCACTGTGGCGACCTCTAAAGAGAGCAACCCAAAGTAGAAGAGGTCTAACTTGATTTTGTTCCTGATGCTTTTTACTAGCTTTAGTATGTAAGGTCCTTGGCACTCTCACCTTTGGTCTGACCTGTCTGATGTTGGACTATGATAAAGAATTTCGAATACACTACAAACACTGTGGTCCAGCTTCTTCTCTACAATCAAAACAAGCTTTCTCACAGCCAACGAACGGCTTACCCTGGAACAAAACACACCTTCTAATGAGTATTGGCACTACAGTTTGTCCAGGTGCACAGCATCAGGATCCTGATTTCACATTAGCAGCTATGACTTATGTTATTATTTATCTTTTCCTGGTGTGATGAATGTCTCTCTGCGTGTTGCTGTGATGTGAGAATAAAGTTTCACTGCAATAAAAGTAGACATGTAGCAGTTATGGAACCATTTATAGCCGTCTGTGAATAAGGCCTGAACGAGAATTTGAGGTATCGCGTTTAGTTTTATTTTCCGCTTAGTCGTGTTTAACGAAAACAGATGTGTGCCTCTGCCAGAGAGGAAATCCACATCTGAATGACTGGAACCGGTAGCACAAAAACATCCCAAGCATCCCACAGAGGTACTGGTCAGCCTGACATTTTTAACTCTTAAAAATGAAATCAAATTAAGTCCCGATTAGAAAATGCAGCAGGAATTTGTTTTCGGCACGATAATAAAAATATCTATTGTTGGCTTTCTTGCTTTACCTTCAAATATATTGCTGTGAGTCTGCAGGATTTGGAGATCTGATACACAGATTTACAGGAATCCTTGCGCCAAAACATGTTTGTTTCCAGCTCTGTTCTTCTGCAAGGAATGTGTCATGTGGGTGTCCGCCCACTGTGGCTTCCACCTCCCCCCCAAAGACACCCATTTGCAGTAAACTTGGTGATGTTTTTCAGCCAATTCCCTACTGTTCCTACGCATAAACATGCCCATTCTGAAGGGCTGATTGCAGCCAAACTTTCTCAAGAGAAGGAAAAAAAAAAGGTGTGGGGGCGTAAAATTTTTGGATGCCCTCCAGCTCATTAAAGTGTCATGTTTCAGCCTCAGAGATTCATGGACCGCCTGCTCACTGGTGAGCACTGAGACATGGACTCCACTTGTAGCTCATAGGCAGGAAATCCACCAAGATGCAAACAGACAGATGTGTGTGTGTCCATGTGTGTTTTGTTGTGTGTGTTCCTTTCTGAGGTAAGAACCAACACAACAAGGCTGGCTATCGTTCAGACCACACAATCATTACAAGCACAGCGAGTGTATTAGTGTAATTGGGTAATGAAGGTGAGGCCAGGAGGGGCCGAATGTTATTTCTCAAACATGTTGACTGGGAATGTGCGGCTTTGTAAGTCTATCTTCATAAGGAGCAGTTTGAGTTTTAGACCTTGAGGACATTTTTGGAAAGTGAGAATTCTGCTTTCTGGAGCGAGCTTCAAAGAGGTGTTTGAGGGCTAAGAGTTGGTTTCCAAGTTAAGGTTAGAATTAGACCGAGGTCAGGCATGAATGCATGTGTGTATGTGTGTGTTTTTCTCTTTATTACACACCGTGTGAGGGAGCCAGCACATCAGCTAAACTACAAAGACACACTGATTACATTTATAATCTTGGATCCTTCTTTGTTTCAGTGAGAAAACTTCCCCATCTATTATTCATTGACACTTTAGTTTTGCCCCATTATGTTTTACCTTTAACACGTTAACTCAATCAGCTGTGTATTCTTTAGTGGAGCCATTTCTTTTTGGCATTGACTCTTTCCCAGCACTGCCAGTTTTACACAACACCCATTTATACAGCTGACTAAATATTTACACTGGTAAAGTAGCTCGCTCAAGGGTACACAGTGATATCCCAACTGGGTTTTGGACCTACAATGTGTTAAAAACCTTCTTTGCATATGGACTCTGTGCACCTGACATTTGATGTGGCTCCCTGCATTTGATTTATCCTGCTGACTGACAGGACACAGACCTGAACATTTTATATGCCACGAGAACCCGAGATTCTCTCTTTTTGTTGTACATTTTGCCCAGAAACACTGCTGTGCTGTAAAATATTACACTTTAAAAGTTTGTCAGTAAGTTAAACGCTCTTCAGATAACCCTAGTTCACCAAAGCTTGTAATAAACCCAGAAAATGTCAGTATGAATAGCCTCAAGAGTGTTTGCACAAAATATTTAAATGATGTGTTCAGAGTTGGAAATCTCAACTTCAGTTTCATTCTTGTGCCCCGTACACCGCACGGTTACAGAAGCACTGGTTTGTCCAACATTTGAACAACAACCATGAACCTTAATACTCACTCGGGGTAATGGTGTCCACTTCGTGGCCACATTAAGCACACAGGATTTAAAGTTACACATTCAAGCAGTCCCATGAATCTTTACGTTACTGGATTTTATTCTTAGAAATATCAAACAGGCCGCTAAATGAAACATGCACAGTCCTGTGAAAAAGTATGTTTTGATAGGACTCTATTCAATCCTACACACACCTTTACTTTACAACAGGAACTGGCAGCCAGCTGCTACTAATCAAGTGCACTTTATTAAATGATCAGCAACAGTAAGCGTGAGCATCTCCATCTAAACAGAAATGTTGTCTGTTTGTAGATCTGGAGTGTGTATTAACAAAATGCCACAAACTACCCAGGAGGGGACATCCCAGCAAATTCACCCCAAGGTCAGACCGTGCCATACTCGGAGAAACTGCAAAAAACAAAGCGCTACTCTGTGGCCTCAGTTAGCAGGATACATCCTAAAGTTCATGGTAGTACAGTTACAAAAAGACTAAACAGGTTTGTAAAGCTGCATCTGAATAAACAAAAAGAGTTCTGGAATAATGTCCTTTGGACAGACAAGACCAGAGTGGAGACACCTCATACCAGCTGTCAGCATGAAGGTGGAGGGCTGATGATTTGGGCACTTTGCTGTCACTGGGTGGACAATGAACTCCTCTGTATACCAAAGTGCTCCAGAGTCAAATGTGAGGCTGTCAAGCAGCTAAAGCTTGGCCCAAACTGGTTCATGCAACAGGACAATGACGCCACACTCAGCAGCTCTACAGCAGCATGGCTGACAAAGAAAAGAGTCAAATGTTTCAGTGGCCCAGTCACAATTCAGCGCTCAACACAATTCGAATGCTGTGACAGCTGGGTATAAATTATTGCCCAATTATTGTGAACTTGGAATACTTTGTTTTTCACCGGACTGCATACTCCTCGGTATGTGAGCATATACTACAGATGGGTTGGTATAAAACTTCAAACACTGCTGTTTGCATTTACAGTGTCATAGTATTCATGCTCACGTGTATACAAATGATCTGACCTCTGTCGTGATCGCTTTAGGAGAAACTGCACCGTTCATTGTGGCCAAAAGGCACCATCAGCCAGCATCAGACTGAGTTTTGGGGTTGAGCTTTATGATAGCTTAGGGGGCCAAACAAACATGTTAGATTCAGCAATCTCAAAGAGAGGCCTGCTGGCAGACCAAGACAAGAATACACTGCTGCGTATTTGTAATAAACCACCGTTTATATCATAATGAAACAAGGCAGCATTATTCTTCTGGTCTTACTATCATATGCTTCCTAACACATTAAACAGTAAATTAAAACAAAACAAAACAAAAAAACTATAAAACAGCAAAAACAACAACATGATACAAGCAGACGCTGATTTTTGTCCATATGTTGGCTCCAAACATGTTAATAAAGTTACCATCAGACATGTGATTGTAGTAAAATAAAGACTCACTTTATTTTCGATTTCCATTACAGGAACATATGAAAGAAAAACAAAACGACTATTCTACTTTTTGTTTTTTGGCGGCTTGTGAGGTCCAGGTGGAGCCAATGCCTGAAGAACACTAAGCACCAGTAGTATGTAGCGATTACCATAATTATAATTATGTGGTTCTGAAAGTATGCATTTCCTATTTTTCTGTTACAACAGTCGGGCACGCCTTAATAGGGTGTCTTAGCTGTCTAAACACACTGTAAACCAAAGTGTGACTTGTAAATGAACTAATAACATTAATAGTGGCTGTATTCCACTCAGGTGAGCCAGTTGCAACCTGCATGCTGGCTGAGCTTCGGGATACTGGCACATATAAATGGAACACAATCATAATTAATGTTATTAGTTCCACCTGTGCTTTCCCTGCTATGAAAAGCCATTTTGTCCAGAGATGACTGCGCAACACATCGCTGCACATGGTTTAAACTGCGGCTGTGCGAGTGTGTCCGTATTCAACAATGAGCAGAAAGTGTGGAGCAGCTGCCATCCTGGCACAGACCCCGCGGTGTTGCTGCTGCTGCTGTTGTTGTTGGATTGCGGTGAAGTTCAGGCATTTCTCGAGTACTGCAGACCTCACAGCCCCCATAATGCTTTCCATGCTGTTTATCTGCTCCTTACATCTACACTAATGTTATTCAGAAAATATGCTGGCATGAGCTCGCCTCCTTTAAAACCCTCCGTCGTCTGCGGCTGGTTAACAGGAGCGCCGACCCGGCGTGCTGATCCTTCAACAAGGTGCGCTTTTCTTGCCAAACTTCTTCCACTCCTAGAAGCTGTCACTGACCCATCATCTTGCATGTCTTTCTTGGCCCCAACAGAAACTTTTTTCCTTTTCCTTTTTTGTCTAGTGGTAAGTTACCCATGTCTGATAGGCCTGGAAAAAACCGTCAATATGCTAAGAGTGATGCGGAGTGGCACACTGCAGGAAAGCGCGAAACTCGAGCGCAGTGCTCGTTATTTGGCTTTCACATGTAATAAATATCAATATTTTGGCGATTTACCAAACTAACAGTGTGAAGACTGTAATAAATGGTTCACGTGTTGTAGGGGCGGTGTTTTAAAGGTGTAGTTCACCCAAAGGTACAGTACACGGAAGTTAACACTGTTGCAAGCAAGGCTACAAAAAGTTTCCTACTTGCTTACATAGAGGCCACTTTATTAATGCACCTGTTCAAGTGCTTCTTAGTGCAAATGCTTAATCAACCAATCACATGGCAACAACTGAGTGCGGTCAGGCATGCATGTAGGGTCAAGGTGACCTGCTGAAGTTGAAGCTCAGCATCAGGATGGAGGAGACTGAGTGAGGCATGGCTGTGTGGTCTGAATGTTTCAGAATCTGCTGATCTGCTGGGATTTCCCTACACAACCACATCCAGAGTTTACAGAGAATGGTCCTAAAAACAGAAGCTATCTAGTGCCAGCAGTCAGAGGAGAATGATCAGTCTGTTTAGGTTGCTTTCTGGCAACAGTAGCTCAAATAAAACCAAGGAATGCAGAAGAGCATCTCTGAACGCACGAGACGTCAAACCTTGAAGCTCCGGCAGCAGAGGCCACACCGAGTGCCACTCCTGTCTGCTGAGAGCAAGAAACTGAGGCTGTAATTTACTCTTGGCTTCTCTGCTTTCTGGCGTGCACTTCAGCATGCTTTTACCAGCTAGAGATCAAAACAAGGAGGAGTTTTACTGTCAGTAAGGGGCATGCGAGAGACGTCTATTGTCATTTCAGCAGGGAGGAGCCAGCTGGGATGTTTCTCTTTAACTGGCATCTGCAGTTGTGGCTGGCATGAAAAGAAAGCCTGAGCTGGAAATGCATCACTGGCAGTGAATTCCCTTTTATGATATTCTTTACCTGTTATTCATGGCCATTTTATAGACAAACATGTATTTTCTCCAGTGAAATTCCACTTTAAAAACTGGTTTCAAGTATATTTTAGTGATTTTTGTGAACTGAAGGCCAAAACCTCTCTTTGGAGGTTTCCCAAGCCAGCTGAGAAAAGTGTATCCTGGTTTTGCCCCACATTTTCCTTCATGTTGAACATGCGCTACACCTGAGCTGGCTCCTCTTGATGCAAAGGATCAGGAGCTCCTCTGTATGTCTTTTATTTTCTCACTGTTGCATCCAAAATCTTCAGTCTGTGGCATCTTTTATATACGCTGAGGTCGGGGTAAAAAAGGAATCATGACCAACACTCCACACCTTTTATCAACCATTAACAGTAAACCTGGGTCCAAGTGCTCTGGCAGTTTTCTTTAAGAACATTACAGTCAGTGTGATAACATCAGCAGATGCTTGTTTGTTTCTTTTAGCTACAAAAACTGTGTTTATTCAACTTATTTTGACTTCATATTTTGCTCTCCAGTCATCCACACCCAGTCTGCAAAAAGAAGTGGTGCTAAAACAGTTGTTCCAGACAGCAGATGAACTGAATGACCGCACAAAGGCTCACGATATGATAAATATGGATTATTTGAAACTGTCGATCATGCAGAGCTGCTCCAGTGGAGTCCCAGAATAAAAATATGGAGGTGGAAATGAGCATAACGGGTCTGAAAATATTAGATCAGAAAACGATCAGTGTAAACAACATAATATCATACTACAATAACGGATGTAAGTGGATTGGTTTTATTAGTGACCCTAAAATATTTAAGCCACATATTGTTAGTGTAGTTGGTTCAAGTAGGATAGTATTTTTTAGATATTTGTGTGCAGTTTGGTAGTTTAATCCAAGTTTATTTTCCAGGAACAAATGTTGCTCATGTGTTTTCATGATATAAATCATTTCCTTTCTTGTTGTGCACAGGAGCAGAAATCATCAGATGGACATCTCAAGGAAAATCTCGGCTGTTTGCATCCCTGAGCAGCACCACAGGTACAGGATGTGTTTATTTGTCTGTTTCCATTCAGTACACAAACACTGGCACCCATTATTTTGGGAGCCGTACGGTTCTGCATTACCGTTCAAGTTTTTAGACCACCGAGTAACAGCCCAGCTTATCTACGCCTCTTCAGTGCCTACAGTCAACCAGTCAGGGTGGATTTTGTGTGCTTGCATTGTTTATTTTAGCCCTCATTAAAATGTGGTAGTTCGGCTTTCTCTCTCCAGGGTTTGGTGGCTACTGTGGTGGGGAGATAGGGGAATGCGGTGGACCCCTTGGGCGTCCCACAAAAAGCTGCCTAACCCCCTTCCCCGGCTCACCACTCACCCCATCTGGGTCCTGCAGTCACACCCTGTGGCAGGGCTGCGGTTAACTGCAGCTGTTGACTGGTAAAGAGGCACAGTGAGGGGTTCTAGGAGGCAAATCCAAGCAGATGTGACTTTCACTTTAACTACCACTAGAGGGTACTCAACCACAGTAAGCCAAAACAGGGGGACCTCAGAAAGCTGGCACAGACTCTTCTCCCGGGGTTTCTTTCTTATCTCTTTTACATGGTCAGCACTTTTTCACAGGAAGCACAAGAAGTTGCGTGTGTGTGTAAGAATAAAGAGAGATGTGTGTCTTTTACAGGAGATGTTTTTAAAGAGAAAAAGGGGGGCAGAGAGCCCTTCTCAGTACTTAAAAGACACCTTGTGACGTCAGCTCTGCTGCCTCAAGCGGCTTTTGTCCATGTTGTTTAGTCTCTTTATAGGACTACAATAGTGGCCTGTTTTATTTTGTCTGTGACGGGAAATAAATAAAACTATTAGACATGAAAGGCTTTGCTCTGTCAGCAGCCACACCCTGACCTTCGCTCCGCACATTTACCTTGCAGTTTATGCTACCTTAGTGTATCAGAGCCTGCGGCAAATACCTGTCTGGTATGCTGTGTCTGTGCGGCAGTGCATGAGTTTAATGTTGTGTGTCTGAACCGTGTATTTTCACAATGCACCATACTACTGTTGTTCATTTTTAAAGGAATCAGGAAACGTCTGTTGGGTGTCTTGATAATCACAGGTGTGTGTGCTTAACAGACAGCGCACGTATGTGTGTGTGTGTGTGTGTCTTTGTGCTAAAGTGAACTAGCAGGTTCTCTTTTAGAGTTATACAGCACATCGAGGGGGAGAGAGAGAGAGAGAAGAGGTCTTTGAAGTTTTGGTTCTGCCATCCGTCTCCAGCTCTCAGGCTTTCTTTTCATGCCAGCCACTGCAGATGCCTGTTAAAGAGAAACACCCCAGCTGGCTCCTCCCTGCCATGTCTTTGGTAAAATGACAACAGGCTGCACTCACATGCCCCGTACTGACAGTAACGCTCCTCTCTGTTGTGATTTCTAGATGGTAAAAGCATGCCAGAGTGCAAGCCAGAGTGCAGAGAAGCCTAGAATGAAAAACAGTTAAAGAGCAGCCAGTATTAATGGACAAATCTGATCTCCCCTTTCTCCAGGTGCTCGCCCGCCATTGCTGGTTTTCCTCTGATTTAAACCAGTGTCTCCTTTACACGCCAGCAACCATAGACGATGCTATGACATTTAGCTTTAACACTGGAGGAGGAAAGCAGCAGCAGCAGCAGGAGGATGATGATGAGGGGAGATGTATTGATTACCCTTAGCTGCTCTTTCATAGCCTGTGCGCTTGGTTTGTGTTGGCTAAGCCCTCTAGCCTAATGGCTTTTAGACTTCCATTAGGTCGTTGCAGGCAGCGTGGTTTAAGTAAGTAACAAAAGGCTCTGTCAGAATGCTTTAAGCATTAATAAGACAGTCGGTGTTACGTCTCTGGTCTGCCAGCTCATCAGGAACGCACAAGTCTGGATCAGAAAGCCAAAAGGCTGGTTTACTGTCGTCATCTCCAGCTTTTATTTGGTTATATTGCTCCTGGTAAGCCCAGAGCTGGATTAACTTTTAGACTTTGGGGAATTTGTTTCGATTGAGCAGTGAAAGCTGCGGCTCACTCACCCCGTAAACTTTCAGGGTCCTGGAACTGTGCGCAGTAAAAGTCCTGTCTCACACTGACAAACGAGAAGAAGTGCCAGGAGCTCTCGGCATTTGTATGGTTCACTTAATGAGGAGAGACCTATGGCTTGAAGTAGGGAAAGAGGCTCAATAGGAATGGGGTGAGGAGTGCATTGTTTGGTGCTACATGGCAACAGACCCGTGTCACCAGTTTTAAGGAGGCTTTTGTGTTGCTGAGTTGTTTTCTGGTTCTACTTTTATGGGCATCTTGTTTTTATAAAAGTTGTTTATTAGGAGCGAGGTCCTTCTACTTTTGGTAAAAGAAGTTGTGGCCTACACTGTTTCAAATCTCTATAATTATTGGGTAGGTCTAGCTTTGATGGTGAACACGTTAGTATTTCAATATGTACACGTTTCCCATATACACTAACTTACAGCCCGTCTCATACTGGTTTGATTCCCTTTCAACAATCTGTGGGTGAATGCTGCTGCACTGACCCATCAGTCCCAACAAACTCCTCTGCTTTCTGGATATTGTGTGGTCTGCATGTCTTAATGCCGCCCCGTCCCTGCAATCCCTCAAAGTCCTCAGCTTTAATGCATCGGTTACCATATTTTTCCACCAAGATGACTGTCGCTTGCCGGGAAAGCTTCACATTGTGTGTATGTGCGTGCATGCACTTGTGCCATTTTTGGACAAGACCCTGTGTTCTCTCTGCACCAGCTACGGAAGCCTCCAGGGTCCATTTCTTCTGTGGCTAGGCCACATAACCTAGAATCCTGCTTTGGTTGGAAATGTGTCTGTTTTCTTTTTTCATCAGCCATCATAAAACAGACAAACTCCCCAACTGTCTCCATCCTATATTAACAAGCTGTGTTTGGCCCTGGACTCATCTTAACAGCTCTTCTCTGGGTTTCTGCTGGTTACAGTAAAAATTAGCACCTCCTCTACTGCAGGCTGAGACTTTTCATTGTGTGGATCCAGTTTCTGCTAAGACCTGCTCAGTCATGTGGTCTGTTTACGTTTATTGCCTATATGAACCTCCAGGCTTTACACACTGTATGTAAACGATGTGAAAGGTCTGCACGATGGCACCCACTGGTCCACATTTTAAAGTCCAAACGTTAGTTCTTCGGCAGCTGCTGTGGTGTTTTCTTTGTTGCTAAGTAGCATGCAAGTAAAATTGCAGACACCAAAGCTGCGCACAGACGTCTTGCTATTTATCAGATCGTTTTGTTTTTAAAAAACGTTCTCCAGAAAACACCGACAGCATGAAAGGTTGAGTTCAGTGAGTGGAATTAGTGGAGGTGAAACCAGGCAAACGACTTGCAGCTACAGCTGCCTGCGCTGGCATACTCGTCAGTCAAAGCGGCCATGCCCCAAACTTTAAGCCCTACTGAATCCGAACGGGTGAGTAATAAAATAATTTGTCCAAAGTACAGTTCTTATGAAGGGTGAAATTTGCTTTAGAGGCCAAAACAGGTTTTGTAGCAGACGGTAAACACGTGGGCACTCCTTGATTCAGCCTCAAGTGGACATTAGAGGAGCTGCAGTTGTTGGCACTTTCACTTTAGCTTTATTTTTGCAGACAGTTGCTGCTCGGGGTCTACTTTGACATTGGGCAATATTTACAGGACTGTACAAGTCTTGAGTTCTGCCTCATTTTGTTCTTATAATTTGCTTTTAAGAATAATTTTTTAAAGTGGTCTTGAGCAATAGTTCTCCACATTTTTCTTTGGCTGCTTTTTTATTCTTTCTCAGTCCATTTTCAGAGAAATATCACTTAACACTGACCTATGAATTATTCAAGCATAAAAAGGTTTCAACTCAGGGGATGAACCAGTGTTGCATCTACAGATAACAGATACTGGTGGCTCATTGCAAAAACACATCTGTCCTTGTTTCTTTAGCTGAATCTATGAATAAACAGATTGACAGGCATAAAATAGCAACAGCAAGATGATTTCCAAAGATCTCTTATCTGAAAATTTGGCATATCTCAGCCTGGCGTGGAGTGTGTCCTTGACTAAATGAGAGGAAAGTGGACAAGTGGAGGACAAAAAAAGGACACAGTATCTAAAAGTCATGTCTCTACATAGCCTGTAGTCCTGGGTGTCTTGTCAAAATTGATGGGATTATCAACACAGAAATCTGATGGCAGAAAAGTACGCTCAGATTTTGATGCACTGTGCAGTAACATCTGGAAAGTGTCTGATTGGCTTCATTTTTCAGCATGACAATGATCCCAAACACGCTGCCAGTGTAGTAAAAGCATACCTGGATAGAAAAACACTATCAGTCATGGATTTGCCTCCAGAGCCTGGACCTCAACGTTATTGAAGCAGTGTGGGATCATCCTGACAGAGAACAGAACAAAACGCAGAAACATCCAAAGAGGAGCTCTGAATATTCTTCAGGAAGCCTGGAGAAATGTTCCTGAAGACCGGAAAGAAAGCTTTCCTAAAAGAGAGTTCATGCTGTGAGGAAGAATGAAGGAGGTCATACCAGTTATTGACTTTCAAGATTATTAGATTTGTACAAAGTCTATTTTTGCCTTATATACCGCATTTTCATTTATATTCCAGTTGGTGTGCCTGTTTTTCATTTCCATAATCAAAATATAAAGAAATGAGGCGTGGCTCAAGACTTTTGCACAGCACTGTATATAAATGATCTTTTGATACTGGCTAAGCTTCCTCACATTCTCTCCTTTCACATGTTTTCTGCTGCTAGATGTGACCATTGTCTGCAGTAATTTTGCAGGATTATCCCCTCACCACGCCACCTCAGACATACTTGAGTGGCGCTCCAAGACGAGGATAAATCTACCTTGGCCTCTTGCTGGCTGGCTGCTCTCTGGTCTGCCAACCAAGCAAGGAAACAATAGAAGTCCAGAACAATGTGCTGGCTGCAGATCAGTAGGGGCCCACTTGGACTCTCCCAGACGCTACGTCTTATTTCCTTTTTGATTACTCACGCCTGCCTGATGAGCGGCACACTCACACTCCTCGCCGTCTGGCCGTGAGAGAAATCGCAAAGAGAAGACTTTTTGTCGGAGGCTGGTTTTGATTTGCAGGCTGGAATGCCTTTGTGATAATGTCGCAAGATTTGCTGGCAACGAGAAAAGTTGGGGAGAGTTGTGATGTGCACATTTTCCAATTTTAGGCACTCTCAGGTGTCAAGGCTGTCAGAGCATGTGTGCTTATGTGTGTCAGAGTGTTTTTCTGTGTCGATTTATGTTGCTTTCCACCGATAGGCTTTCAGGATACGCTCGTAAACAGCTTTTAAACGAAGGAATAATAGTACTGGTCAACTGTAATGCCACCCAAGCGTGCTGCACGCCTGCTGTGGGCTGGGCTCCCTTTGCCTTGGCTCTCGCTAACTCCCACTTCTCCTTGTGACCCCCCCCCTTCAACCGCCAGGCCGGAGGTAGGAAATCAAACCAATTACGGTTGTATTTAAAGAAAATTGGAGCAGGGCCGGAAAAGTGGGGGCATTTCCAAAAGCCACAAAAATAAAACTGCAGGGCCACACTTTGACAGGATACATGGTAGCTGGAGAAGAAAACGTAAGGAGAAATCCAGTGTGAGCAATGAATGGCTACTATATCTTAATAAAGCAGTCAGAGCTGGTAATCTACCCTAGCAACAAAACGTGCCAAAAACTCTAATATTCCTCTGGATGTCATCAATAATCTGTTTCTGTGTCGGTCTCGAGGAGAGAGATTGATGGATTTTGCTTCCCGGTGGATCTGTTTGATGGATGGCGTTTAAGGGGCCAACCTTGTTTATATTCAGGTCTGCTGTGCCCCGCTGCGACTGGCCTGCCAAACGGCCGCACCTCATAACGTGGCTGAATGTGCCAAGAGCCCAAATCCTCCTTGGCGTGCTCTGCTGCTGCAGCCCCTGCTGCGGTGTGGTACGGGGTCTCTCATAAAACACAAACACCTGTATGCTTCATGACTAATGCACATATGCGCACAATCCTTTGGCCAGTGTGTGTCACAGTCTGAAGCCGCCTTTATAGCCAAAAAGCTAGTCTGGGATCAGTTGTGTGATCGCCACCTCCTGATCTGATGCATTCTCTCTGTTTTACCTCTCCCCCCCCCTCCATCGCTCTCTGATCCTCCTCCTCGCTGTCATCTCTCAGGAAAACCCCCTCATTACCAGGGCCCAAATGTAAATGCTTCATTTTCCATAACCCCACAATCCCTCTTTGTTCCACGGCCCATTTGGCTGTTATATCTCAGCAATTATTTCTAAATCTGAATGCTCCCAAACAGACTCCTCCAGATACTTGAAAGATATTTTTCTTCCTTCATCTTCCCCTCTGCCTCATGGGCAAAAACAAAAGGAGCAGAAATCAAGGTGTCTGGTGTCTGCAGGCCATCATACCTCATGCTCACGTGTGCACACACACACACACACGCACGCACGCGCACACTCATAGTCAGCACCTTGTTCTACAGGTGCATGCATAGAAAACAAGAAAAGCACACACTCAGACAGACTGTTTACTTCACATGCACACACCATAAAGAGTGTAACATGATCTCCCATTAAGCATGAAAACAAACCAGCGAGTGGGAGGTGTCCCCTGAGGACATCCACAGTAGCTATAGTGGAACCATTGAACCATGGGAACTGGTTAGCAGAGCCCTGCGGGGCGGCTACGGCCAGACACAGGGGTGGATATTGCTTCCACGCACACACTGTAGGCTGGAGATAGAAACACCAAAGTAATGGCTTTTAATCACGTCACCTGTCTAACGGTAACAATGGCTCACATTTTATTGGGTGTCAGCAGTAATTTGATTTATTCACACCTGGCTTTGATGATGTTTGACAATCAAAGCGGCAGAATCGCAACAGCGATAAAAGTGACTGCGAAGGAGAAAATGACGATTCAAGAAATGCAACACTGATTATTTAGTAATGTTTAAAAAGATGCTTTAATCTTGTTGGTCTGTGTCAATTGTCTTTTTTTACCCAATGATTTCTTAACAGCTGCTTATTAGATAACAGATAACAACCATGTAGATTTACTGTTACGTAGAGATGCAAAGGAATTAGTGACTTTGCTGCTTCCAAAGGAGACAGTGGGAGCAAGAAAGGAAGGGACAATGCAGCTTTTAACAGCCATCCACGTTCCCACGTGATCCAAAACAGACTTAAGCAATCATCCTCATTTTACTCACTGTTTGCGCACATGGATTAAAAAAAAGGAGTAGTAGTAAGGGAGATAGAAAGAAAGTGTGTATGTGAACCACCAATTTAGCAAGTTCCCCTGCTCAAGTGAACACAGACCTGGTCCACAGGGATCCCCGTTTCCCCTCCTCGCCGTCTTCCTTCCCCCCACTAAAGCCCCTACCATGAGCCTGGCAGAGAGCTATAGTGTGCGTGTGTGTGTGTGCGTATTAATTTCCTGTTTTATAGAGGAAGTAGTGTTTGCATGTACAGATCGTTATTCAGATTTTCTCTGTGAGAAAAAAGCACAGAAAAAAAAGATTGTGTCAATTCTCATGAATCTGTATGGGAACAACGAGTATTGTTTCTGGGAAGCTGCCCTACTTTCTTAGTAAAAACATATTTTGGTTCACTGGTAAAGTGCAAATGCAGTGTCTAAATCAAACTGAAAAGCATGTCATTTCATTATTCCAATCAACAAAAAATCCCAAAACACTACAAACTATCGTCCTTTCATTTCAAATGTTCTACTTTTACTCCCTGACAAATTAATCAAATTAAGGGCAGATTGGTTAGACACAGAAAGCTGTGGTCATTATGCAATAAGGACAATCTACATCAGAGCCAGTAGGACGTCTAAATGAAAGTTAGCTGCTGTGGTCTTAGCCAGATTACCCTCTAACCATGGACTGAGCCACAGGTCGGCCATCCAGTGGTCTGATGGGTTTCTATAAAGGCCTCCTTCTGTTTTTGATTCATTTACATATCTTGGTTTCCTGTGATGAGATGAGTGAGTTTAGTCATAAGATTGTTTCGAGCGTCTCTTATCGGTGTCATCACACGTCTTTGTATGAGCGTTACTCAGTAAATGACGTGCAATGTGAAATTCTGTGAACTGCCACCACGGAAGGAAAAAGAAAACATCCTGCAGCCATGTAGCCTTAAAAGAAAATTCTGTGGTTCGAAATCACATCTCAGTTTCATTTGGGCTGTTAAATCATAAAAAAATGCAACTGGCAATATGGGCAGAAGGATATAGGATATATTATTGCTTTTTGCATCTGCATCTGTGGAGTTATTTTCGTGTCTGTAATGTGCAGTCAAGCAGAACAGGTCTGCTGTGAAAAAGACAGGCCTGAGAGAATCACCATAGACTCTGTGATTGTTTTTTTTTTTTGCAAGTAAAATAAACACGAGATTAAAATATGAATAAAGGAGTTTTGCTTGCAAATCTAAAAGTTTGTACTTGTTGCCGAGCTGATTGTGGTTGGGAAGTGCACTGAAACGGGCTCGCTCTTGTTTACTGACAGCAGTCAGTCGGCACTTACGATTAAGACATGTGTGATATTTTGGAGGGTAGGTTAAGCTCAACAGCAACCAGGTTTGTTAACAAAAGTCTTAAGATTCATATTATAATCACAAATTCCCTCAAAATGAAGGTTAGAAAAAATATTAATTTGTTTCCAAAAACCCGCAGATCATCATTTCTACCATTGCATTAAAGAAGTAATCATTACATTCTCACAGCTGAAATTGGGGAACATATTTCACATCTTGGCTTCAAAAGTTCAAGTATGATGATGATTCAACAACAGTTATCGTGTTGTTCATGGCCCACGTCTCTTAACCTTTATATTTTCCCCCTCTTTTTAAGCATAAATAGTCACAGGTAATGAAGCATCTATTTATCAAACTGATGAGTAACAGCTTGACATATCTTAGGAAAATATGTTCGGTTGTAACCAAATATTTTCCAGGTGCTGTCAGTACACTGATCAGATCACATGTAGGAGGACTTTAAGCTAAACAGCAGTGTTTCCCTTTGCTAAGGTTTGTTGAGATCTAAAAACCGTTTTTATTCATTTTTTTCACACATTTCCCAGCAATGCATCCAGGGAAACGGTTAAAGTGCGACTGTGCTTTGGGGGATTTTTAAGAGCGACGCGTCTCCCATCGCTGCTGAATTTGTTTGTGTTTTTATGAGATCAGCAGCTCGTTAAGAGGTCGCACAGCAGAGTGTCATGCTGGCAGCTCTCCGGGTCCATCTGACACTGTGACCGTTGCTCCCGCTTTGAGCGGGAACCGACTGCTACAGTACAGCCCCACAGAGAGGTGCTCCACTGTGGGAACTGGGAGTCGCCCGGTTCCAAAGATCAGTCTCTGTAGACTCAGCATGGATGAGAAACTACCTTCATTGGGATTCTTCTGAACTAGGAGAATTCTCTCCCTCTCTCTCTTCATCTCTCCCTCCATATCCCACTCCATATCAGCAAGCCAGTGCTGTTCCTCTGTGTGAGAATGGTTGCATCACAGCTCTCGCGGTTTCTTAGCCCCTGGCCCCTGTGTTCCTCGGTGAATCTGTGGGAACCCTGATTTTGGACGGTAGTTGCTGTTCCCACCACCAGTCTGGTTAGAAAATAGACTGCTGGCTAACGTACCAGGCACCCAAAACAAGCCGGTTCAGGCCCACTGCTTCTCACGGGTTCAGGGCAGAGGTTGTTAGTGGCTCCAGAAGAGGCTGTAATTGGTTTCGCATGCAGGTATCACAGAAGCGACAGCGGATACTGTTATCATGAGAAACTTTCTCTGTTTCTCTTTGTTTGTGTCTTATTTCCAGTTCAGTGCTTTATCATCTTTCTTTTGAATAAAGATGAAAGAACCTGGAGGCCAATAAGCAACAGACAGAATAAACAAAGCAGTCGTTAGTTATTCTTTTCTATCACCATGGGGCAAGTTATGCCTCTATTTTTTTTTTTTTTTTACTTTACCCACTTAAAATGTGGTTTTGTTCGTCCTATACACCAATTCATCATGCCTTTTGACTACAATCACATCCAGACAGGCAGCCTGATCCAGGCAAACGCTTCCCCTTTTTCCGGGAGAGTTACAGTTTTCGGAAGAGGAGCAGCAGCGCTGCAGGAACAGAGAGAAGATGAAAAAAGCGGCTCTGCTCGTGTACATCCACGACTAAGGCAGAGCCAGATGAGAGCCTCTCTGCTCCACACATGTGGATAAGAGAGTCGGGTCTCACAGAGTGTGTGAAGACAGTTGGAAAATTCCCCTGAGCCTGGCCTAATTGAAAGCTTATCATTTTCTCTTTGTGCTTCCTGAGTGGTGGGGGGATCAGCGAGGGGCGAGGCAGAGCGCTTCTCTGTGATGAGACCTGGAGGAAACGCTGTCGTGAACTCGCACTGTAAAGTGGAGCTCAGACCGTCTGGGTGGAGGGCTGGTGCGAGATCTGTCAGCAGGGGATTGTGTGCGTCTGCGTGGAAATGCTTTGAGTGTGCAGAGTTAATTGAATGCAGTGTGTATCGAGGCTGCATGTGTGCATCCTGAGGCTCTGTTGTTCTGCCAGCGCTGCCCCCATAGAAGGCCTGACACAGACACACGCATGCAGCAGAAGCCACACAAAGGCAAAGAAAGGAGAGAGCTGAACGAGAAGAGGATGAAAGAGGCAAAGAAAGAGAAAATGCAAGAGTACAAACACAGGAAACAAAAGGGTGAAAAATTAGTGAAAAACAAAGTGAAAGCCTTTCATGGCACATCAACAGGTGGCATTAGTTAAAGAGCGAAGAATTGTGGGTATTTGGTGTCAGGATAACCACATCTGAAATCAGACCACCCCGCAAGGTGGCATCTCAAGTGTTTAATCTTATGGCTCGGCTTCAAATGGAGCAAACAGATGCCATCGGCGCGGTGTAAATTAACGACCGCGCCGTCGGTTAAAAAAGGCCGCCGACATTCCAAACTTCTGTATTGTTTTTAACAAGTGACGACTTGCCGACGTGCGCTAACATGGAGGCTGCCAGGGTGGTGTTGGATTCCTGAGCAGTGTTTTATTTACGCTCAGGGTACCACCGCGCTGACAGCTGAGGCATTTTCAAACCTCTGGGAAGCGAGGGGAACTGCCAGCGAGAGTTTCGCTAATGGGAGAGAGGAGGAGAATTATTAGAGGGTTACTGGGCACAACCAGCAAATGTAAGGTTATGAGATGAAAACAGTGGCATTCGTGGTATTTTCTGTGTGAGCCGAAGAAGTTAGAAGTACAGAAATTGCTGGATCAGAATGTGCTGGCATGGAATTGGGTCCCATGGATGTTTATGAGGGTTTTCTTTTTCCTTCTTCATTTCTCAGCTGATGTGATGGTGTGTTGGATTCTGGAGATGATTTAAAAATGTACCCCCCTGTGTTTTAACTCGCAACACCTCGCCCTGTTAAACTACAACACCTCACAAGCCTAGGAGTACTGCCACACTGTGCTATTGTTTTTATAATAAAGCAAATAAATTCAAAGAATGTGGCCATAAATATTCAACTTTAATCTAACCTAGGTGTGATTTATTAATTTCACTCCAAGAGTTCCTTTGAAGGGGGGCTAAAATGGTTCATTCCTGGACTCTGCTGTGGCAGCTGAAGCCTTTTGGCTCTGTTTTTAGATTCTCTTTAAGCCGTTTTTCTGATTGGCTGCCCCCAGTAAACAAAAGGTTTCACCAGTGGGTGGGTGGAGCCGTGAGCATGAAGTGTGGCCATGTTTTACAAATCTTGTCCTCCTCCCCCCCCCCAAAAAAAAAACCAGCTTTGGAGACAAAAGTGAGACACATTTTTTTTTAATTAAAATGAATAAAAACTACATTATCGCAAACTTTACAAGCACTCAGTATAGAAGCATTATTGATATCATTACATACGTGGTGAATTTTTTTTTTAAATTAACATATCAGTTTCAGATGTACATGCTTTGAGCATTAAAGAGATGGAGAGCAAGATGAAGGAACATTTTACTGGAAAGGGATTGTTTAAAAAAAAGTAACATTGTGCTCTTTAATTAACACACAATAAAAATAAGATTTACTCGTACATTTGGGCTTGTTTGCAGAAGAAAGACAAAAACAATGATATTTTTTGCCACACATTTTCTCCATCGAAAACATCCAAACAGTATTACAGGCAGTTGTGAAGATCTTTGGTTTTTTGTGTTTGAAGGAACCACACAAATCTCAGTATGTAGGTGGTTTCTCTAGCTGCATGATGTTTGCCTATAATACAGTACGGTTTTCAGGCATATACAGGCCAAAGGGAGATAGGAATGAGACGTTGTCATTTAGAAAAAAACTAGGAATAAGGCAGAGGGCATACAAAAGAGCTTGCATACTTTTTTTTTCTTTACCTGAGCTGCAAATGCTAGCTTCTTTGGATCACTTCTCACTTTGACATTAAAGCTTACTTGTTTATCATATAAGCCGCCAACTTTCAGAGTCGTGAATCCTAATCATCTTCATTCTTGTGAAAGAGTTTCCTGGTAAATACTGGATACCTGATACTTCTTGTAGATATCTTTAGCACACCTCGTGCCAAGGCGATGTGTGCAGGCAGAGCTGGCGGAGCTACGACCCCCTGGCACTGACAGTAAATTAGACTGGAGGCCATAAAAGGCTTCAAAGCACTCACTGATTATTTAGAACAAAAGGACCGGTGCACAACAACAGAGGCTTTTTCTTTTTGTTTTTTTTCAACTGCGCCTGGTTTTGTAAGAAGATACCCCTTTTGACCCCACCTTTTTTCCTCCATCCCTTCATCCTCTCCTCCTAATTTATGGAAACACGGGATCACATGTGTAGCTAAAGGGGAAAGGCCCCTCCAGGACAGAGGGAATGCGCACACACACCTGTGGTGCAGGAATGTGTCTGTGTTTGTGTCTGATCACGAAATTATTTGGCGAAAGACTTAAAGGGCAGGATAGGTGATGTCTATATATCTAACCATGTTTATTTCGGCACGCTTCTGGAGATTTGTAAATGTATAAACCCAAAAATAAAGAGAGAAATGAAAGTTCAAACATAGTGCAAAAAATTCAGCAAATGGCTTTTTTTTGAAGCGCAGGAAGGCAATTTGGAACTTTTTTAAAAGCTTACAGCTCTAGAAGATGCTGTTGGGCACTGTTCACTCAGGAATAAAAGTTTTAGTGCATCAAAGCTACATTGGAAGGCAAAAAATTACATTAAAAGTTTTGGTTTTTTTATAATTTAGTAGCAATATATTACACAAATTCCAAATTTATACTTAACAACAAAACATGGTATATATACTGTATATATATTTATATAAAAAAAAAGGAAAGGCAGAGAGAAATGCTTAAGGATTTGGGGTATATGCATACATTTCCTCAAATTTTGGCTCAAATAAATATGAAAGGTAAACTGTGTCATCCAGTTTAAAAATACCAGACTAGGACTTTTTTTTTCTTTAGAAAAGGGCTTGAATAAGAACATCAAAGGAAAAGTAAAGAGTAGAGACAACAGGACTCCTACAGAAAAACAAAAAACCAAGAAACCCTCCTCTGCTTTAGTCTTTATACATTCCTTGAAATATCAGCCATTGTCCTGTTGAAACGTGATCCACTGATGACGCAGCAGAGGAGAATTCATATCTTAAAACATTTGAGTCCTGACAGGTAAAATGCTTTTGTTTCTCAATAATGCAGCAGTTGTGTCGAAACGTCCACTGCGCAGTGTGGCTCCAAACGCTAATGTGTCCATTTGGATAATAAATTAGGCAATAAGGTACTGCATAACCACCGTGAGCGCACGAAACAGCCCTGGGTGCAACTGACAATGTTTTCACAACTGACTCAATAATTTTTTACAATGTTGAAATCTGACAGAAATTAAAGCTTTAAAAAGGAAGGCTTGCTACAGCAGTGCAGCCGTGCCTCGCAGGAGTCGACATCCAGCCCGACTTCTCTTCTCCACCCGCCGAGTGAGCTGGATCGGTCTGTTTGAGGAATTTCTGCTGCGGTTTTTCAGTTCGTCAGCTGTGCTGATTGATCACACTTCCGCCGCCTTTTGTTCATTTGTCTTTGATGAGTACCTGTTTGCACAAGACAAATGATGCCGACACATTACTGCGGCTTCTCTCGTTTTACTCTCTCTTCTGTTTACAGTCTCTGCCGAGTAACGCGTCAGCTCATATGGCTTTTCTGGTTCTTTGACGGTACCTCGGTACAGTGCAGGAGTTCAAGAATTTACAAAGCAAAAAGAAGTCTTGGGGGAGTTGGTAAAAGCAGAAGGTCTTTAAAGCGATTGCCGGAGAAATAAAAGACAAACATGCAGCATTTCTCTTTTTTTGTTGTTTTTCTTCTTTTCTTTCAGTGTTCAGCTTCTTTTTTTCTTTGTTCATCATCCTCTTTACTTTGTTTTCTCCTTCTTTTCTTGTCTAACTGTCTGTCAGTCAGTAAGGCCTCCAGACAGACTCATCCAAGCGACCCGAAGCGCTCATGGCTGTGGGGGAGTTGCTGTGGCTGCCGTCGGCTTCCACGCCCTCGCTCTGGGTGTTTAGGCCCGGGTTCATCAGGCTGTTGGTCCCGCCAGTGCCTGTAGCCCCCGAGCAGGACAGTAGGCGGGTAGGAGAGCGCTCGCCCCCGGTATTCCCCGGAGCCACCATGGAGAACTGGTAGGATCCAGAGCCTGTGCCATAATACAGGTAAGAGTTGGACTGGAAGTTTTGGGATTGGTTGTTTGAGTAGGGTGGTGGCAGGTAGGTGTGGTATCTAGTAGAGGCTGACATGCTAAGGCCACTAATGCCGGTGCTGGAGGTGTTGGCGGAGTAGGGGAAGGCCCCGGGGTAGTGCATGCGGGGATCTGAGAAGCGAGGATCGGTCAGCGGTGACAGAGACGGGAAGGTGGTCCTCTGCGGGAAGAGCTCTGTAGTCGCTGTTATAAAAACAGAGAAACAAAAGGTTGGAAAGAGCCAGAAAACATTCAAACTGCTCTTGCAATTATGAAACCAGCGGCTCAGAGATCTCTTTTCTATTATTCTCAAGAAAAAAAAGGCCCACATTTCCAGAGCAGCAAATCTCCCCAGACCCCCAATTCTGAGCTCAAGTTTCTTGCGATATACCGGTCCATGGAAATGTTTGCTCAAAGTAATGAACTGAGACATTTCTTTGCTTAATAACAGTCATCAAGCACTGACAGCACATCATCCCACAGCCCCGTGCACAAGACTGAAGTTATGAAAAGGCCCCCTTGCCACAGCCCTCCTACCCCTGCTTCAAAAGACGCAACACACAGTTTTCTATCTTTTTCAGAGGAATGAAAAGAAGCATTGTCTGTAGTGAGGGGTGCTTTGTATAAACACCGACGGCTCGCTGCACTGTTGTGCGGGTCGTCATAAATCATATTTAGGTGGCAGAGGCAGACGGTCACACTCGGAGACGGTCAGAGAGACAGAGAAGGGAGAGAAATTGTGTTTCTGTGTATATCTAAACTAATGTGTATCACAGTGAAGGACCTGTCAGAGTAGCTGCCAAGTGTAATCTCACAGGTAACGGAGCACAGTTGAACCAGGCTGTTATGTCTGCCATTTCACTGCACACTTTCTCATTTATTCAGCTGGCAAAAGGGAAACAGAAATATTACTGAAGGGTTTGGCTTGGCGGTTTGCTGCTCTGAGATTTGATGCCACTACTGTCACCAAGTAACTCAAACACCATATTTCCCTCCTCGCTCAGCTAAGGAGTGCTATTGGCTGATCTTACACCACCCGAGCTTTGGAAACAAACCCATTCACAGATTTATGAAAGCTGCCGACTGACACCTCCGATAGTATTTGTGTTTCAGTCCAAGTCCAGCACCATTATTTTCCAAGTTTCTGCTTAATGTACTTACGATACCTTTGATTTATTTTCACTTTGTTTTAATTGCATGTAAGCTAAATGCTAACACTGGGAAAGTTACCTGCTACTGTTGTGGTTTTACTGGCTTCAGACACACTTTTAAATTCCCAGGTAAAGGTGTGAAATATTAAGTGTTGCCTGGCAAGTTGAGCGCGTCGAGTCTTTGTGTTCATGACACTCAGATATTTTGGAAAACGGTAAGGTGGCCTTCAGCCAGCGCAAACGCTCTGTAATCGTAAACGCCCTTGACCTGGTTGTATGCCATAAAGACTAGTGAGTGTTCCTCATACCTGATGTCAGCCTACAGTATGCGCTCGGTCCACGCCTGTGTACGCCCGTGGTTATTTGTTTGTCTGCGTGTGGCTTTCATGGGTCCAGTGTGCCCACATGACTTGAAGTGTAAAATGTGGATTTGGATGGCAGAGAAAAGAAAGCTTGTATTTGTCAAATAGCAAGCGCTTGCACGCCACAGCCCCGAGGGGGGAGAATGCCAAACTTGCGTGCCACGGTCTTGTTGAAATGTCTTTTCCCCATGTCTGGAGAACTGGGTCCGTTTTCAGCTGCAAAAAAATCAGTTCCTTTGCAATTTCCATGGCCCCAGCTATACTCTTTGTTTTTTTTTTCCAGCAACACATTGATGCTGTTGAATTTCCTTTTTTTCCTTTTCTTTTTTTTGAGGGGATGAGGGAGTTAGTAGTGGTGGTGGTGGTGGGGGGCCTGTTTCTTTTTCCAGAGTCTACCAGGCACAGGAGTCGGGCTCCGTATCTGATTTCACGCGAGGAAAATCCAAGCCCTCAGCTGCTGTTGATTCGGGTGAAGTGGAGTCAGCCTACTAATTCCTACCGGACTCTCAAAAAGCTTTTGCTCCCTCTCCTCGTCTCTCGCGCTCTCTCCCTGTCTGTCCCTTCATCTGTCTCACTCTGTGCTAAATTTAGGCTTCGGGGTGAAACTGGGGAGGGGTTCTGTGGCGTGGGGACACGACGGCTCTGGCTGCTGCCGCCCACGCCGCCCACGATCTCCGCTTAATTGAAGTCGGTGGAAATGTGTGGGCCAAACTGCGGTGGGGATCGACTCCTGTGTTCCGTCAGGGGAAACTGGACTGGACGCTTATCACAACACCTTAATGGGCTTGTGCAGTCTCAGGTTTTTGGCTGGGAGCCCTGAGGAGTCTGGTACAGTACAGTAGCTCCCTCTGGAGGAGAGGGCTAAACAAACTGTCCTGTAATTGAGAAGCAAAGTTTGCAGTCTGCTTTTTCTCCCTCTTAACTGCGTTGCATACCTTCCTGCATCTCCACCCTCCCCCACCCAGCATAAGTGCAGGGTTTGCTGCTGCGGCTGTGGTAACGGTGGTGTATCTTTGGCATAGAGGGTCTTCCTAACCGAGCCGAGTACTCGCTGCCTGTAACCTCTACGGCACAAAACCACACATGATCTCCATTAGGCTCATCTGAAACGTGTTGACTAAATTGCAGGGACAGGATAAAGGATGGACCCCAGAGGCCTAGCTAGCACAGTGTGTGATGTTCTGAGTGTATGAAGCGGGTAGCTGGGAATCGGGGCTTTTATAGAGAACATGGTGTTCCTGCATGAGCTCTGAAGTGCAGCGCCATGCTCTTTTTGAATTCTGCAGTGCCAAGGGTGGAGCCCTCCTCTTTTCTGCTTAGGTCAAGAAGTCCTCTAGTCCACACTCAAGCGTGTAACCCAGATATGACAGGAGGTTTGTCTCGTTTGCATACGGGAGAAACTGATTTTGGTTGTTAACACAAGTGCAGGCTTGAGGCGGTCACGTCTCTGTGTGTAATTGTGCACAGGCTTATGTGTGTGTGTGTGTGTATGCACGTGTGCCTGAATGTGGTGGCTGACAATGGGGGGCATGCAAATCCAGGCGTTCACCTGTGAAATGTTTACTCAGGCTTGATGCAAACTGTGACGGCCAGCACCCAGGGAAGGGTGTCTCAGGCAAATAAGTGGAAGGAGGAAAAAGAGAGAAGCCCGGGCTGGTGCGGCTACGTGGAAAGAGCTACTGTGCTGTGTAGTAAGATTGTTTTCTAATCTTTTTCTCTGATATAATCCCTGAAAAGGCCCAGCTGCTCTGCATTGTGGACTCCTGAGAAAGGATTTAAGTCCTTTCACAAGCAGAAAGCGGCTGGTTGATTTATTGACTGGTTTGAACAGTGGATGCCATTAGGGTGAGAAGGCGCTGCTGATAATAGGCCGACGAGGACAGGGTAACGTAACGCCACGGCAGGGCCGGTGCTGCAGAATAGGAGACCCAAATGAACACAAATGATCTCCAGGTGTTTATTTAAGCGCCGAGGCTTTGGAGCCGGAGCATCATGTTGGATGCAAATACCGATCACCTCTGTACTGTGGCAACACGGTCGGCAGCCCCAAAGCCTCATCCACGTTAGCACTTTATCATGTGAGCGCAGAGGATTTTGCATGTTCTCAACTTGTGACATGCAACACAAGCAAGGGAAAAAGAAGTTTGTGATTACAAAAACCCTGAGATTTCCCTAATGCGTCGACACACGAGGTGACACGATTAAAATATTTTTTTGTTAAGTAAATCTTTTTCTGTGAGAGATACGATCCTGGCTTGCAAAGCGACTGGTGCGATGTGTTTGTTAACCAGTTATTGGGATTGTAGCTACATGAGAATCGCTGTTGTTAAATTTTTTTCTCACTGCTTCCAGTCTCTCGCACAGCCCCGAGTGTCTTTGCACAGACGCCAACAAACACGTATAATTCTGCTGTGTCAGTGTTTAGACACATTTCTCTTCTTTGCCTTACACATTGTGTTGTATCTGATAAAATGCAGAAAAGAGAGCAAGAGCGCAGTGCTAAATCTAAAAGTCATTTTGTGTCTGAATGCGGGGCTTCATCACAGCGTGAGCGTATGAGTCAGCACGTCTGGTGTGGAGTGGTGGGTTGTGCGTAGGCGAATGTGAGACTGAGAGGGCTTTTTAATCAAAATCGCCAAGATACAAATGAAACAAAGGAGAAGGAGGAAAGAAAATGAAGAAAAAAAAAAGCGGATGGTGGCATTACGGGAATGCCATGTGATGTAGTTGGGCCCTACAGGCAAAGTGAAACAGACTCTAATATCGTTGGTACGCCGGCGCACCCTTTCCAGCTTTTTTGTTTCAGTTTGGAAAAACTACGTTTAGTAATTAAAACAAATCAGTGCGAGATGTTTTTAAAGACTTATATTCAAAGTGAACTCCATTGTGTTTTGCACGCTTGCTCACACAAGTCCTTACTAGTGACTTTACCCTTCAGGCTGCTTTTTCGCAACTAGCGAACACCCTCAGTTTCAAATTGAAACACACGCAGAAAGACACCGTCATGCATAAACAACCTAAAATAAATACAGAGTCTCATGCTTAGTTAAATTAGTTCTTTTATCAAGTATGAAGTGTAATGGTGAGACGTCTTGCAAGAACCAACAATGACCTACGAAACACGTCAAATCGTCTCTCCCCTTACTAACCAGTGTGCAGGCTGAGTCCCTCAGACAGGTTTCTGATTTGATTTTTACTTAAATATGTTTAATTTAATTTGCTTATATTTTATCTATAACTATTGATTGCCTTTTAGTATTTCAGAGACTGCACAAACTGTCCTCGCTTAATTTTCCTGCCTGTATGACGGCATTTTATTGTGTATAATGTGTTTTTAGAAACCTCCCTGTCAAGCTGGTTTTTGATGAGCACTATAAAAATAACCTTGAAAGCCAAGAGACAAAAAGAGTGTGTGGGTTAAAAAAAAAAAAAAAAAAAGCAGTGCATTGCAGTGTCTCACCTGGCCATGGTCTCAGGTCCTCCTCCACCTTGCAGGTTTTCAGGGTGGGGGTGTCCATCTGATCCTGCCACAGGGCTGCAAGAACACACACAATACAAGCAATATGTCAGGATGTGTGCTTTATAAACAATCCAGTAGAGCAATTCTGGGAATTAATACGAGTTGTGTGCGTGTACAGGGTGAGGAGGTGACTGCCTGCGCCTTAGCAATCTAAAACACAATCCAAAAACGCCTTCTCGACAGACTGGGCAGAACCGTCTTGACATCTGGACATTTGGAGATGTTTTCCTGTCACAGGTTGGTCTCTGCTGACTGAGCAGTGAAGGCTGGGAAGAGGAGGGGTGGTTTTCTCACCACAGTGAGACCAAGCTTGGAAAAACATGCTCGATGGGTGCATATGAGATATTTTTGGGACTTTCAGGCCAGACACCGGAGGGATCTGTGAAGCTTATCCAGCCAAGCTGTCAGGAAGCCGAGGAGGGTCGAGGAGCTACTGGCCCAACGCGTGGGACCCTGCTTCACACTGGACGGTCACACCGCAGCACAAACAGCTGGCTGTTTGCTCTCGGTCTGAGACGGTGCAGTTGTTACACGACGACGTGCACGAAGCTGCGTGGAGCGCCTCGGCACATGTGCTGCGTGACAGCCCAGTCTGCGCGCCTCCGGATAGTGTTACGTCTCGCTTAAAACTTTTTCATCAAATGTGCGTAAATATTTTCAACATACAGGCTGAAAAACGTGTATTACATTTTTCTCGTGTCGTCTCCCTTTAACGACAGCATCAATCAGCCGTCTAACCTCAGCGTGACTCTGCACACCCTCCCTCTCCCAGCCTCCTGTAGCGGCAATTAGGATGGAGAGGGGATGCCAGAGGCAGAGAGGAGGGCGGTGCTGGGTTGTTCACCTATAGCCACACTGGGCTTAACTAGTGTACGATCTCTGCTTCCCCTGGAGCTCCTCCACTTCCTTTGCAAAGACCCAAATCAGCACTCAGTCACTGAGAGGTCCTGCACTATGCTTCACAATGGCAAATTCTTAAACATAAATGGCCTTATTCAGAAAGGCTTGCAAGCAGCTGGTGCGATTCGCTCAAGAAAATAAACATTTCCTTCAAATATTTTGATTGGCCAGCAGACAACGTCAATACCAGAGGCACAGATTACCCCTGTTAATAAGACGGCCGGCCCCCCTCAGCCCTGGGTGGAGCCGAGGAGTGAGGAAGGCGGTGGCTGAGAAGGGAAGAAGCGGCGACCGCGTCACTAATGAGAAGCTTTTGGGGTGGTGCCAGTGTAGTTTTGGAGAGGACTCACATATAAACACACATGTGCTGCTTTTTGAAGTGCATGTGTAGATGAAAGGAGGAGGCTGAGAAGATGTTAGAGCCAAAATGGCGTCCATCCTCGTGACTCTGGATCTAGCGACGCCTCTGAGACATGTAATGCGCCTGCCGTAATGAAGCGTGTCATTGAGACACAGTGAATGCTGGTCCTTGTGCTGGCTTCCTGTTTCGCTCAGGCCTTAGGCGTCGCAACAGGGAGAGAATGTGAGAGAGCGAGCAAGACAGAAAGAAAGACGCCAGCGAGGGAAGGGGAGAGAAAGAGAGCGTGTTAGAGAGGGGAGGAACACGGCCTTGGCTCAGCTATGTGGGACATTTGATATGTCTTTTGAGCCCTCACTTATAACGTGAGCAAAAACAAACACATGGGCTGAAAAATCCTATGTTCTCTTTCAGGGCTCGTCGTCCGCCCGCCCTTCCCCTCTCCCCAGACTCAATAGAGACTGTTCATGGCACACATGTAGTTTCTGTAATTGCTGAAATGTAAAACTGGGCCGGGCTCTGATGTGAAATTATAACTTACACAAACAGTTGAGTCTGGTAAAAAACATCTCGCTCTCACTTCTCCTTTTCTTTTTTTTTTTTTTTTTTTTTTTCCCCACCAGGGCTTCAAAAGAGCTTTTTTTTCTCAGTTGAAGAAAAGAAACATTTTCAGTTTGAATTATTCATCTCAGGGTCACAAAAAGAGACTAACCACAAGTGAAGCTTTCAGGCACCATAACAAATAAACTATGTGGCGGCCATTGACATATTATGTAAATAGTGGAGTGCAGAAGTAAAACAGAGTGTCTAAAGGACTGTTCCAGTTCCTGCTCGTTTTAGTTGCATTTGCCTCAGAGGGCCAGCTTCCTGCTCGGGTTTGGCAGAAGTCTGCATGAAACCCAACGAGCGCGGTGGCTATACTCTAAAGTCTACACCACAGCTACCTGACGGCGCTCATTTCCTGTCTCGCTCTTGCTTCTAATTGGCTGATCTTGTCGTTCGGGATGTGTGAATTAGCGCGAGCCTCTCAGTTTGCGGCAGTAGCAGAGTGCTGCCTCGAACCTGGGGGGCCGGCCGGCTTGTTTATGCGGAGTAAACAGTGTGGTCACTGTGGACGAGGCAGGAGGGGCTGAATCAGGCCGGTCCTCCATCAAACGGGACTTTTTCGAGTCAATTCCAACTCAGAGGCCACAGCCTGAACGCGCTGAGCGAGCGCGCCAGAGCCGAGCTGCAGCAGATGTGCGCCAGTTGTGCAGTGTGACGCCAGCGGTACCAACATTTGTAGAAAAGTCATTAACGGGGAAGAGCTTTCCGGGTAAAAGCTGAATACGGCAAAAAAAATGTAGTGAGTAATATAGTAGATCTGGAAGATTACGCCGAGTTTTTTAGCAACATCACCGCATGAGTCACACACACACACACACACACACACACACGCACACACACTTTTGGGCCCTCATCAAAGCCCTGAGCACTTGACTTGATGGTGGAACGTTATGCTAGTATCTGATATTCATCTTCAGAGAGGAACACACAGGTGTTGGAACAAATAACATGTTAAGTGATACCACCTCAAAAGTGCCAGGACTTTCTTTTTGGATGATTAAATTGGTGCTCCATTTCTTTTCTCCCCCCTCCTGCCTCTCTAACTGTTAAAACACATTTAAAGTTAAAAGAGCGTCTTTCTTCTCGGCTGTCTGTTAGAGGCTCTGCCAAGGGCTTGTTGAGTTTTGTCTGCTTTTAAAACGGATTAGGGTAAAACTGGAATCTGTTTTCCACTTTTCACTTTGATATAAATCAAATTTTCAATCAGCTGCTTGCTTCCCTTAAGACTGTAAATGTTGTCGAATACATTGTGTATCAGAGGAAGGGAAGAAAAAAAACTGCCACCCACAGATACACATAGTATACACATGTAGCTCACTTGAGGTTTTGAAAACCAGAATAACAATTTAGTACTTGATTGTCTGAGTGTCAGATTTGCTTGACTGCACGAGTTGAACCATGCATTTTTCAACACACACACACACACACACACACACACACACACACACACACACACACACACACACACACAGTCCCTCCACCCTAGCTCAGAATCATTCCACATGTCTAGCAGGCTTACCTGTGGACACAGAAGAACAAAAACAAGCAGCGAGTGTAGCGTCTGCCAGCGCGCAGGAATCCTGTCACTGCATGCACTGTAATGAGCTCTTAATTACCCTGTCTGTCTGGGGCACTAGCGGAGAACTTGCAACACTAGCATGGAACTACGTGTGTGTGTGTGTGTGTGTTTTATTTTAAGTGTGCTTATGGTGCAATCATCTTTGTCTCGGTGTGATTTAAGAATCCAGCGGTAGCTGATGTCTGCAGACGTGTCCTGTTGACGAGCAAACTGAGACAGTATTTCACAGCTCAGACAACAATATGAAGCAAGGAGGCTTTAGGAGCAGGGTGACACTATGCTTTCCTTTTTGGAGCCATCTTCAGAGGGGTTGGGGGGGGGATGTGAGGCTCCAGCCTCGGATAATGGAAAACATCTTTTGTAACAGCAAGAAGGGAATCCATTTAATTATAACATGTTGATGGGCGATCTATCACCCAGCAATTCTCAAACAAACAGGCTTCGGGACTTAAAGTATCTGCAAAGTACAACAGCGTCTGGCAGGGATTGTCAAAAGCAGAGACGTGTGTGTTGTTGATATGTAAACACCTCCCTGTGTCTCTGGATGGGATTTATTACAACAAGTCTATTTTTGTTTGAGCTTTGCTTGTAATGCTGTCGTGCTGTTGTCTGTGCGCGATTCCTAGGCATACGGGAGCGCTCTGCGGGATCCGTGCCACAACATACATCCACGGGCTGCCGCTCAGCCAGCAGATAGACGAGGGGGGAGGGAGAAAGGCTCTCTCCTCTGTTATTTAATTATTTTACCACTCTTGCCCTGCGGTGTGCCGTCACGATGGTAATACCACAGATTAAGGTGTGTGGTTTTTACAGCCCTTCCCCTCGTCTGTCTCACTCACATACGCTTCTTATAGACAGCCTCGAGTCACCGGCAGCTGTAACTTGAAGCTCAAGGCCTTTAACTTCTCTTGACACTTCCAAGAGATGTTAACGTGTTGTGTCTGCTCTCCGACTACATGTGTGTGTTGCAACATTGCAGGCCTTTGAAGCCAGGCAAGTCTAATTCCTGCCCTAATCCTGCGTGAGGCAGACGAGAGCCGAGCGCTTCGTCTGCTGTCTGGACCGTGTCTGTACACCTCTCCCCGCCGATTGGCGTGCATCCCCGCCGGCCCGCCTACGCGCTCCCCCCGCCCACTTTTCAAGTCAGAAACCTAAAGTGTGAGGTTTGCTGCAGGGGTCTTTTTATTGGCAGACAACCCGCGGCGCGCACGCCAAACCCTGAGCCGTCAGAAAATGATCATCACAGTGACTGTATTGTGTCGAAGAGCCGCACCGTTTATTTTCAGCATAACCTGTTGTTGGTGTTTCTAAAATGGCTGACGTGTTTTCATCTCGGTACATCCCGTGCAGGCGAACAAAAGCGATATCAACAGTAAGTAAGGACAGAGGAGAGCAGGGTGAAAGACCCTGTGTTCTCTGCAGTCAGCTGTTAGATAGGCCCATACTGGTGAATCAGTGCTGGCTAAGCTAAGCACAAGGCCAAACAGTGTGCACACTGATAGTGTTCCACCCACACACGGCTCAGAGCTCCCAAACAAGCCCTCCTGTACACAGCAGCATGCTGATACAAAGGTAATGAGATCCATTAGCCAGCATGAGAACCAGAGAGTGGGCCGAAGTTTGCGTTCAGGCATGTGTGCTTCCTGTTAAAGAGGCTCCAACAGAGAGGGAAGAGTCATCCTCACCCACGCAGCTGTCCACAGCTGACACACAGCCTCCTCCCCTCCAGTCGCACCACCTCTGACTCTCAGCCTTCCCCCCAGCCTCCCCCGCACCCCCACACATTCGGACAGTCTCAGACTGACGTGATTGCCAAGGTAGCGGAAGGCTGCTACATTCCTGAGGCTGTAGTTGCGCGGCGTGCGGAGGCCAGCTTCGGCACCTTGGCCGAGCTCGGCTGGCAGCAGCGGCCGTGCCACCTGGCTGCAGATTCTACCCCGCGCACTGTGGGGCCCAGACCCACCAGCGCAGGGCATCCGGGGACAACGCTGACATGAGCTTCCCCTCGAACGGCCAACACATAACAGCTCTCAGATTAGTGGAACAGACCTCAGAAAAGTTTGTGGAGAACATGAAAGACTCTTGGCTTAGCTCAGGGTGAGGTGAACGGCATGTGCTGTGCTGACATATGAACAGATTCAATTACTTCAGCCAAATTAAACCAAATATATTTAGCTTATTAAAGGAGATTTTCAGTCATTCTAGTTAAAGGGCCAAATTAAAGTGTACATATTCTTCCATCTAACTCATTTTTGAAAGTATAGGCTGTAGATGACTGCCTTCTCTTAAATATGTGTGGAAAATGAGATAAACACGGTTAAAAATATGCACACTTTGTTTTGTCTACAGTATCATGATAGTAGGAGCAGGAACTCGTTTCTTTCAGCTGATCAACATCTGTCATGAAGCTAAATAATGTGGGTCGCCATTAATGTTTACAAGCTTCCCGTCACAGGTAGATGCATCCTTGCCTCTGCACAGTGATGCTTTGTGGGTGTAGCTCAGTAGAATGAAAATAGCTCCAACAAATAAAATTATTCACAACAAGGTTTGTGTATTTTCAGATGTAGCTATGTTGAGTTTTTCAGATGTGTGTGTGTGTGTGTGCTGAGAGTCAAGCAAAGCGCAAAAACTATCAATAAAAAGGGTCCAAGTTGAATCATAAGTAAAGGTCAGCACGAAAGTAACAGCAAATTATGTTTGTGAATTTTCCCCACACACACTCACTCAGCGTCACAGTTTCAGAACTAGTGCTTTCAAAAGAGATGTGAAAGTTTGCTGGTTGTACTCGTATATGTCACTGGACCTCCTTACCTGGTGTGGTGCCAAGGTGGGGTTGGTGGATTTGGCGAGGATTGGTGTTCCCTGGGCCTATCCTCATACTCCGCTGGTAGCGCTCGATCTCTGACAGCCTGTCTGAGAACTGCATCTTCTGGGGGTCTTCTAACTTCACCCTGTGCCCTGAAAGAAAGACATGAGGAGGAGGAGAAGTCAAGCACTTGCACATTTTACCTCCTACACAACCTGGAAAATTGGCACTTGTTGCCAGGCTTTTACAAAAATAGCAAACACAATAACAAGAGTCCTATTAGAAAATTCCCCTTCTCCCTAATTTCTTTCTGGAGCACAGCGGTTTGACACATCCTGGCAAAACAACTTTTCCTGTCTAAACTGTAATTAGTGTAAAATTAGCTTGGACTGTGACGAGCATCAGTATGCTTCAGTGCAATTCATTTATATATATATATATATATACATATTTAAAAAAGAGAGAGAGCAAGAGACCGTCACCATGTTTTCAGCTTCCACATACAAAAATATTATTAGAATGTCAGCAGACCTTGAAATACATTGGCTAGACACTAAATGTTATACAAGCTGCACCTGCTGCCACGTCATCCGCAGATAACGATAGCGTAAGTGGTCAAAAATAATTACTGGAGGAATTTTGTTTCCCCGAACCTAAAGTCTAAGAAACAACACAACTGCTGCACTCTTCTGTGGACAAAAGTGATTTTTTTGGTCTTTTTAACAAGATTAAAAGAAAAGAAAAAGTGAGTGCATCTATCCCCAATAACCACTCGTCTCTCACACCCACACCCACGCAAATTCAGGTCTGACTGACACAGCACTTAGTCAGAAGGAAACACCCAGACGAGGTTAGCAGACCATACAGTCATCGCTGTTAAACATAACGAAGAGAAGGGAAAGAGAAAGAGAGACTTTAGCGTGTGTCTGTGTGTGCAGGAGGTGAGAACTGAAGCAGCGCTTCTTAAATCCAACCGAGTGTCTAACTCTCACACACTTAGCCCCCATATCACTCTGATGCCCTGTTCAGGGAAACGATGAGATGAGAAAAAAAAAAAACCTCTGATCATGCCTTTTATGCAGACACACTCATGTACAAATACACATGTGAACACACCTTAAATGTCAGACGTGAGTGCGGATGAGGGCTGTGCCTCTAATGGGAGGAAGACATTTTAATGTAACTATCAATGCACCAAAACTGTGTGTGAACCGGCATGTATACATTCTGTGGTTTTCTCCCTGGCATCTCTACAGAGTGGCCTAATGTGAAGTAATGGCTGGATTTGAATATTTTATCACTATATAAAGGGGGCAAGGCAGACGGACCAATATGGATTTTGCCCGTCCTTTCTCTCCACTGACCCATGGGCAATATATCTTCCCTCCGAGGCTGACCCATGGGTAAAGTTTCCTCTCGTTTACCGCTCTGTCCATTTGTTTGTGCCCACCGCCTCGCTTCCGTCCTCTCTTTACAAACTATATAGAAATATCAAGCTCTGAAGCCCCCTCCCCTCCCCGTACTCGCACACGCAGGCAGCCACATACATGGAGGGGTGATGTTCCGACATAATGTGAACACAAGCAGGCACTCAAATCAAAATCGTCGCTCTTCATTCACTCATTAGGAGTTGGATGAAACTTTGAATGTGTGAGAAGAAAAAGAGTCAGTCATGACTAATCTGTAGGAGCAGAGACAGGAGTCGTGTTGCTGCTCTGCAGCTGTTTGTGTGAGTGTGTGTGAGTCCACCCTCTGGCCTGCCACTTTGCTCTGTGCCGTTACTCAGAACAAATCCCGGATAGACTCGTATGCTCTTGCACGCTCTGTAATATCATTTTTATTCACATGTGGCCTTCTTTTTAAACTTTGATGGAAGGTAGAAGCCAGAATATTTCCTCTCTCTCTCTCTCTGCGCACACACACACACACACACACACACACACACAGCGCCTGGTCCAGGCTCCATAACCCACATAGACACTGTGGCTACTGTCTGTTCCAAGCCAGAGCCGGGGCGGCCAGGGGAAGCAGTCCTCCAAATATAACCCCTATATGTGTCCTTGTGTAGTTATTAAGAGATTTACACCACCTCAAACGGCTGAGGTCAGGGAAATGATACATCCCACTGCTCTCTGGTTGGAAAAAAAGACAGGCAGCACGGGGGAAAAAAATGATAATTGGTCAGTTTTTCTGTGGCCACTGGTGGTCTGAGATGAATTGGCTGACTCTTTAGGGATGAAAGTGATCATTCAGTTACCCACAAACACGCACATGAACACACTTGAGCTGTGGATCCCGTGGCCCAGTTCCAGTTGGCAGGGATGCTTTAGCGACACACTGTTCGCAGCTTCCAGCAGGGGGTTTAGTGGCTTGTGAGAGGGCGATGTTTGGAAGGAGGGAGCGAGCGGTGGCATCACTAGAACAAGACCTGGCGCTCATTAACCCTGCCCTTGCAGTTGCTGTAAACACTGCTTGTCGACTGGGAGGTGGCTTGAAACCTTCGGCACCTCCTCTCAGTTTTACTCCTCGTCTAACTGTCCCTTTTGTCTGTGTGAGCCTGTAAGCCTTACTGGGAAATTGTGATCAGAGGTGGTAGGGCATGAGCTTCGGACTGCCCGTGTAGCTTGAAGCATGCAGGAATTGAAGGCTACTCTGCGACAGCCCTCCTTTTTTATTATTTTGCCATGTCTGCACATGGCAAGTGTCTTAAAAAGAAAACTGTTACTCCCTGTAGAAAAGTTTCAATAGCTGTCTAAATGATCCGCATACAGAAGCCAAAAGAGTCTCTTTGGCCAGCTGACCCCGGCTATAGCTGCTTTGTGTCAAGTCCAACCGCCAGCATTTGACTTCTACTCTGCAGGGCTTGGAGGGCCAGAGGGGTGCCGGTGCTCCACACCAGCCCCATTTCAGAGGGGTTTCTGTGGTCAGATGAATATTTAATGTGTCAGTGTGCACTTAGGAAAGAATGCCTTTGTTTTTCTCTCTATGATATCATAACCACAAGATAGAGCTGGGAGATGGGAGGCAATGCACACATGAGGCCTAAACAGCAGCGCTCAATATGCATCCAGAGCTGAAAATGGATGCTAAAGGTTGTAGATTTACTAGCCTCCTCTCAGAGTAGTGGTCGCATCATCTGAAAGCATTATGGAAGCCTATGAAGAACAAATAAAATGCTTGATATAAAATGTCTGGTATTAACAATGTAGTGAAAGGCGATGGCTGTGTTTTGAAGAAATGGGTGTGCCGTTCCCAACCCTGCTTTGTTTTGTGTGTGTGTGTGTGTGTGTGTGTATGCTTTTATTTCCTGATAGTGTTTTATCTTCACTGCAGCATTGCTTTGCTCTTTTGTATCTGTGCTTTGAAGCATTTTGAGGTAAGTTCAGGTGTAAATCGTGCAAAAAGTGCAAACTTTTGTTCTTCCTCACACTGCACGTGGGCGTTTCTAAGCCCAGACCAGACCACACGAACAATCTCCACCGAGCGTTGCCCAGCCTTCCCTCCACAAAACCCATATCAGCTCAACAGGGAGGCAGTGTTTGCTCAGCGAGGTGACTGCCAGGACTTTAACACGATGCCACAGCTGAACGATCACCCAGTGCGACCTGTTTCCTTCCTTCACCCTCACACTTTTCTCTACTTCTCCTCTCGTTTTCTGTCTGTCTGTCTGTCTCTGCCTCCTTTAAAGAAAGAAACATATGTTGCCGTCCAAAGGGAGACACATTAAACACAAGCCCTTTTTAGTTAAGGGCTGGGTTCTTTTTCAGGGACAAAGTGAAACTCTATCTGAACGGCAAAGGCCAATACGTGCTTTGGCTGTGACCCAGCTCTGCACTGAATATATTTGAAGTGTAAATATTTGTTTTCGTCGTATAAATGGACTTGATAGGCCCCTGATAACAGACAAGAATTAATGTGGAGTGCATGTATCACAGTGAAAACTATGTCTGGACTGTCTATGTATGCATGGTATTGAATTACATAAAAAAAAAATGTTTGGGTAGTGTAAGGAGCGCTCCTGAGTCTAGCACAAAATACACAAAATGGCAGCTGTGTGAGCTTTTTTTTGTTGCATTAATGAATCATTTTAATAATACCACAAGTTTTAGGTCAGGGAAGCCCTTGTTGTTTGTGCTAGCGCACTGAAACTAAAGTCTTGAAAAGATATGAAAACAAGCTGCATCCTTATCTAACTTTTGAAACTCGACAGTGTTGCGGGGTGACAGTTGAACACATGTTGCAGTGGGGCCTACTTGCCTGCGAGCAAACTTCCGTTTGCCCTTAACAGACACTGAGGACGTTTCAACATGTGTTGAGCAAAACCTTGTACACCTGTCTTCCTCTTCCTCCTCTCTAGCGGACCTGAACCCCCCCCCCTCGCGTTCCCACCCTGCTTCTTTCTGCCACACTTTTCGTTTACTTCCCTTTTCGTTCTATTACGAGCACAGCCCAAAACACTTTTCTGCAGCAGTGCATTTGGCTCTGTGCTTCCCAAGGCCACCAATCACACCATTGGGTATTTACAGTGGGGCAAATCAAAGTTCTTGTTTTGAGGCTGACCCTGAAGGATGTGGGTTTTACCCTTGGCTGGTGATTGTGGCTGTCTCGTCTGGGCCTAAATGAGTCGATGCTTGCCACGCTCAGACATTACACTGCTTTAAACTCATTTACATAACGCTCCCGTACGTCTTTATGAATAAATGCGTAAAGTTTTACGACTCTGTGCACTCACTTCATGATAATGACAAACTGTATCTCTGGATAGAAGTGTGAGCTAAAGTGTCTATCATAAACACAGCAGCGCTTTTAGTTTTTTTTTCTTTTTTTTTGCGGAAACATTATTTAGGCTTTCAGTGGGACGTCAACAAAAGTTGTGGCATGCTTTTATCATCCTCTACGGCCACAGCTGGGGGACCGTCTGGTCCCTGAGGCAGATGCATCAGCCTGTCTCTGGGGACATCAGCACTGTGAAAATCCCCCTCGCAGGCCTAACACAAGCTGCTCACAACGGAAGTTGCTACATGAGACTGTTTGAGCAAAGAGCGAAGCCTTCCTTTTCTGATAAGGGGATAAAGTGCTTTGCGTGTGTGTATGCGTGTGTGTGTGTGTGTGGAACAGAAGCAGTGCCACACAAGGACAGCCCTGCAGCGAGGCAGGTTGAGGCAGGCAAGGAGGATGAGGGGGTGCCAAAATAAGACCCAGTGCACCCGGATTCTCGAACAATACAGCAAGGCCCGTAGCACATTGAGAGCAATCATCCCTCTTTTGTCTGGCCTTTCTGTACTTTTGTGTGTGTGTGTGTGTGTAACTGTCTTCTGAGGCGTGTTGGGGGGTGATATGAGCAGGGCTGTTTTTCAGGCCTTTTGGCTGCTTGCCTGCAGACTTTGCAGTGCTGCTGCTGCTGCTTTGGCCTTGTTGTGCACAGAAGGCCTATTTGGCTCGGGTGACAGATCATATTAAAACAATAAGCTGCTCTGAGTGTGTTATTTTAGCTCAAACGGTGAATGAGGTTGTTGTGCACATCTGTGTGTGTGTTTACGCTGGCGTCTGCATGGTAGTCAGGTTGCTGTAAGTAGCGAGGTGCTGGGTGAAAGGTGGGGGCCTCGCAGAGCTGTGGGAAAGGAAGACAAGCTGCTGCTGTCACATACATCAATGCAACGCCAGCAGATGTGTCAAACGGCTTTGCGTTCACACCTCTGTGCATAGTAGCTCACACACAATTATGTGCAAAAATGAGTGCATTTGCCCCTAAACACACACGCAAACACACAGAGTTCCACTGAATGACAAGATTAAGATTCCAGGTGGGTCAGAGCAAATGTGTGAAATGTGAAATGTGTGAATTTTCCATCATGTAGGCACGCATAATTTTTTTTTTTTTTTTTACTTTCAGTTCTTTCTCTGTGTTTTTTTTTTTTGTTTTTTTTTTAATGCTCTTGGTGGACTGTTACAGAAGTGTCGAGGTTACAAGACTGACCTCTCCTTTGCTCTGATGATTCCAGTCTGTGTTTACCTACAGAATTACAACTTTCTCCACTGCTGGAAGCAAAAGAAAAGTTCTTGCTGCACCTATTATTTGCTCACTGTTCCTAACCATTAAGGCCTGAAGAAATAAATATCCAAACCGCAGGGTGGTGGTACACAGCGTCTTTTCCAGTAACCAGCAGGTGCCTTCTTCCCACAAACCGCCCCCCCCACCCACCCCTCGCACTCTTTGCCCCAACGCAGAAAACGGTTTATTGTCATAATCCAGCGGGGGAGAAAAATATTCCTCCACTCATGGGCCATTTATTTTTCTAAATGCAGATCGGAACTTTTATTGAATTACAGCTGAAAGGTCGTAATGGCTCCCTCCTGTATGGGTCAGTGTAAATAAGAAAGAGTGAGCACACACAGAGTGGGCATTTTACTTCAATTCATAGGTAAGTAAACAGGAAAGACGCTTGGCTGCTGAGTTTACAGGGGAGTGGGTAGGTGGGGAGAGCTGAGTGGAGATGTTGGCCCGGCTTCTTATTTGATTATGAGAATGTGTCTTCTACTTGCATCATAAGACTGAATTAAAAGTGCCGTCTGGGACCTCTGTAAATAATTTGGTAATTCCTGGTACGTCCTGCTGTTCTATTTGGCGTCAGTGAATATAGGGAGGAAATTTTTGTCTGAGCGGAAAAAGAAAGGGCATTTTACCCCAAAGCTATTGTGTGTGTGTGTGTGTGTGCGTGCGTGCGCGCATGCCTCCAACAGTCATCAGCAGGCCTGAAGGAGGAGGAGGATTCACTGCACTGTTTCCAAATGTGGACAATGTTCTTCTTTTTCCTCTTTACAGCTGAAACTTGTGCATTGACACTGCAGCAACATGCCGAACAACAAACAGAGGCAGCAAAGGGAGAAGAGGAGAAAAAACGGTGCCCGTGATAGGCTAATGGCTGCAATTTCTTTGTTTATATCACAATTCGGCCGAGGTATTTAAACTAATTAGCTTTGCTTTCACAGGAAAGCCTAAGTGCAAAAGCTTAAGCAGGATTACCTACAGCTGTGTGTGAATGCACGAGTGCGCGCCTCGTCCTCAAAGAGAGTTGGCCTCAAAGCTTCTAGATGTGGTTAAGGTGGCAACAGTGGTCAGAGAGCTTCCATCTCAGTCCTTTATTTATCTTCCCACGACAAAATTTGATCATGTTACACTCACAACGAAAAAAGACATGAGAAAATAATTAGCAGCTGAGTGGCTGCTTCTAAAGCTTACGCATATGCATGATACGGCCCTCATCTGCCTCCCGCCACAAGTCTGAAAGCTCAAAATGCGGTGGATGGTTTGTCCCAGCACACGAGTTCCCCTCTGAAATCTGTTCAGAACTATTCAATATGTACCACTGCATTCCAGTGGATTTATCAGTTAGCCAATATTTGCTCTACGTCTAATCACTGAAGCCAAGTATGATGCATCTGGAGTGACCCCGGGGAGGAGGAAGACCACAGTCGACAGGCTCCAGTCAGTGCAGACGCCACAGAGTGTCATTTCTTTGAAAAGATATAAAATCTGCCCTTTATCAGTTCCCATCTGTCTGTATGTGGTGTTGAGGCAGACTCTCGTCTCAACCAAATCATAAATTAGGTGGTCATGAGGTTGATCGTTGAGGCTCGCCGCTATTTGTCTGTGTATGTGTGACTGTGTGCATGAGCAGGCCGCTATGTCTCCAGGTTATAACATCTCGTAGTCAGGAAAGCACCCGGCGTCACGCACGCCGCTTCCCCCCCTCCCGTGGCACTGATACACCTGTAGGCCTTTCTTTCAAAGACACCCATCTCCATTTTCAAACATCAAAGTTTTCTTTGAGAGAGCAATTCGCACCGAGGGGGATCCTTTCATGTGATCTGCGGAGCATGGGCGTGGCTGCACTTAAAGAGATGCACCTGGCAGGTGCATAAGCTGGGCACCCGCACACGCAAATGCATACGCAGCAGCATTCATGCTATCTCTTTGTTTACTTTGCAGAGCGACTGCAATATCACAGGAAAAATAACACAGCAAATGTCATTGTTTGTCTATTTGCATACTTTGTACAGTCTGTGTGCCAAATGCAAATAGAATCAACCCGCCAACTCTAACATGCACCGACCCCCCCCCCTCCCTGACTACCTCCCTACGCCCACCATTCTCCTCATGGAGCTGTAGGAACACACCCAACCGAGTAAACAGAGGCAACAAAACACGACAGTACTTGTGTGATTTTGGATGCGTGGGCCTGTGTTGGTGGGAAAGTGTGTCAGCTCTGGCTGAATGTATACAGGTACTGCACGTATACTGTGTAATTATGTTAGCGGTTAAGATGTTTTCACGTGTATCATTCTCAAGTATCACGAGACAAATTAGCACTTTGACGTCGCTCAGGTGGAACGAGCTGCCACATCCTCAGCATTCAGCAAACAACAGTCTGTGCAAATCTGATCACCCCATACGTGCACAAAAACAAATGAGCCAATTTATCTCACAGTTGATATTCATCGTCTCGCTTCTAGTGTTATTTATCCATCTAGATTATTTTACTCTGATTAAATGAGATGGCACTCGAAAATTCATTTGAAAAACTCAACAGCAACCACGACACGGTTACTCAAAAAAAGAAAAAATCCACAAACCTCATTGGGAGCGGTTTCACATAGGAACTATTTTGTTTCTACCGAAGCACACCCGCCAACCAAAGGAAACACGCAGCTAGATAATATTACAGCTCAGCTGAGTTACAGCATTTATGTTTACAAGCTGCCATGCTGTCACAAGCGTGACCCTCTTGTTGCAGGTAGAGAAGCATTTTCTTCTGCATACTGACATAGCTGGCAGGTGCAGTTCAGTTAAAGAGGAAATAGTTCCCATGTGAAACTGCTCACATCAAGGTTTTATGGATCATTTTGTTTGGTTTTAGTTTTTTAATATCTTGGTTATGATGTACTACTAATAATGAAACACGGGGCACAGCACATATCTCCAAAAGGTGGGGGGGGGGGGGGTCTCCACAGCAGGGCAAAAGAGGCAGAGTCCCTTTAAAACTTTAAAGATATTTAAGATTCAGCTGAAAATGTGTGGAAGCTATTTTCTAGTTAGTGACATTACAAACACACACACTCATAGCTGAACTGATTTCTCACACACAGATAAGTCTCTAATCTGCTGTCAGATATTAAATTAATAGAATTTTTTTTGACACCATATACTTGTTATTTTTCAGCCTTAACAAAAGAGATTTATTAATTATTTCTCAGGCTCCAAACATTTCCTACCCTTGTCAGAACTCTCTGCCTTGACCCACAGCAAGGTCTTTCAGGGAACTGATTCATTTCAGGTTGAGAGATACAGAAATACAAACGGGCCCTTCCCCTGTGGCTAAATAGGCAGCAGTTGATGTCATGTATAAGTGAGGTGGTGAGAAGGGCAACAAAAATATAGCTGAGGGATTAATCGGTGAGAATAACCCTGCTCGGGCGTATGAGCTGTTGTGTGGAGGCATCTGATAGCAGCGACAAACAGGGGAGGGACTCGACACTTCAGTCATCTGTTTTCCTTTTTTGCCTTTCTGTCTTTTTCTAGCTCAGCATGCCCTCTCTTGTTGCTGGATGTGATATTTTGTTAGAGCTCAGACGAAACTGGAGGGAGAGCTTTCATCGACAGTTGTGCTTCCAGTTTGGGCTCAGCAGAAGTTTGATATTAAAGTCTGACAGATAGATTGGGGGGTGGGGGTGGATTAGGATGACAAATGCCGGATGTTTGATGAGGAAATCAGCAGCAAGGGAGACAAAAATACTGTTCAGGAACAGAATTCTCTCTGTGTGCATTCATGACCATGACGCTGTGTGTCTGGGCATGTGGATATACATTAGTGTACACAACTGTACTCATAGTGTAAGTGTTTCCTTTACTGCTCGAGCGCTTTCAAGCATAGCATTCTTTGTTACATTGCCGCAGGCGAGCCAGCGCTGCAGTCCTGTCCATCAGGTTCTCTCGACTAGATCCGTAAACATTAATAAAAAAAAATCCCTCCTCCCCTTCGGTGCCAGCTCCTGCCATGGCTCGGCAGGCAGCCATGCAAATGCAGGCCGTACACAAACAGCCTGCAATGCCCCGCACGGCCGGGCCCAGCGGCCTGCCAGCCTGCAGACAGGTGAGCCCGGCGCTGGCCAAGATGTACAGACATCGTTGTGTGTAATCGTTGACTAAAAACAACCGAAAGAAAAGCAGTTTTTGCGTATAAAACTGTCTCTGAGATGACATTCATAATTTAAAAAAAATGCTGTTTTGTGTGTTGGCAGAAGCACCTCGCAACTTTTGGCTCGACACGTTGCACAGCCGGTATAATGTGCTGCCTTGTGGTTAGAAAATGATCTGATTAATTTTATGGTCCTAATAATGTCTGAATGTTGGTGTGTGTTCCTGTTCTTTGACTGTCTGATATAGTCTCAGAATGTGCTTCTTGTTTAAATAAGAGAGGCCCTTTATCTCATCTTGTGAGGTTTCTATTTTGAGTTTTTTTCTTTCTTTTTTTTTACGAACTAAGCTCATCTCGGCCTCAGATCAGACACACCACATTGAAACCAGCATAATGAACAATATAAATATGCTGCGTTTCAAAATGCTCCCTCTATCCTGTTCTCCTCACAGAGTGCATTTTAACCTTAGCACAAAAGGCCAGCAGTCTGTGTTTGAAACTGAGGGGGCTCTAGTTCGAGTTCATGAATATTGAAATCATATTCAGATCAGCGACGTTTATTTTCTGTCATTCTGTGAATTTCCTCTCAGCACAGTGTAACAGAGTTTAATGGAGCTCTAAATTCCTCCTGCCCTATATTAAACAGTGTTACTTTATAGCACCCAGCGCCAGTGTAAAAGTAGCACGGCCTCTCTGACGCCTCAGCTGGAGCCGTAACTTGTTGACAGACAGATAGGAGACAGCCTTAACGTACACAGTTATTTCACACTGACACACTTGCAGATGAACCAGAGAATGCACTTGATGCACTCGCACACACATTCAGCTTCTTTTTTTTCTATTTGAACAGAATACAATCAAATTGAAACCATGCCCGCACACACACACACACACACAGCGTTTATTATTATCTACTCGCTGTTCTCTTTTATACCTCTGCAAATAGACGGCACTCAGTTTGGCAGGGTGAGGAGTGGGGGTGGGGGCTTGATGCTTCTCACTCCATGCCCCCTGAGCTCCCTTTGCTAACCGTGTTCTTTCATGTGGCTCTCGCTGCCACTCTCTCTGTCCCCTGTGTGCTCCATGTTCACTGGTTCTAAAGAACCCACTTCCGCATAAGCCGCAGTTATCCACCTCTAAGCAACCCTGATAAGTAAGATTCCTCCATAGAAACTATCAGAAAATCCTATTTCTCATATCTGTCCCACCTTGAGCTCATTAAAAAATAAAAATGCACACATACAGCTCTAACCGTCAGCGACTGAGTCATCTGAGTACCTCTGCTTTTCACCATCCTTCACACTAGAAGCATTAAACCACAAGAGAACGTAGCTGTGGCTGAAGGATGGCGCTAACAGCTTTAGCACGCCGTGCCTTCCTGCCAGGGCTAACGGTGGCTGGAGTCTGCCCTGTGTTAAATCAACGAGCCACTTATGTGGTTGTGCAGGCAGGTACAGTACGACCCCTCTGACCAGCGCTGAAGAAGGTAGGAGTGAGGAGGAGGAGGAGGGTTCCACTGAGCTGAGCCACCTGCGGCTTGGAGACTCACTCCGCTCCTCTTAGTGGTCTTGGGTTTTGCCTTAATATGCTTTACAGTTTCCTCTGACAGGGCCCTTCCCTGTGCCCCTGCTGCACACACACACACAGACACACAAGCCTACCCTACTATTTAAGTGAGGACAATATATTGCCCTACATTCATTCTCTAGAGGCTTACCATAACCCAAGCTTAACCCAAACTTCACTCTAATCTTAACCCCAAAACCCAAGCCTTAACCCCAAAAGAAATCTAGGGGAAACTGGATTTTCTAGCACATCTTGATCGTGTGAACTGATTCTCTAGCTCCCCGTTCACCAAGGCACTGCACACCCACGAATGCACTTGCACTTGCTTTCAGGCCTGCTCAGTGTAAGATTCTCATCTACATTCAAGAAGCCAATGGGTTTACTGACACCCACACTTAGAGAATCAGGAGTCGATGCTGACAGTGCTGTGCAGCATCGCACCTCAATGCATTTTAGCAATAATAATGCTAGTGTGAGTGGGTCTCTTTGTGCGTGTGCGTGTGCACTTACTGCGTGGTTCGCGGGGTCCGTCCACGGTCACTTTGATGGCGCGGTGGTACGTGGCCACCTGAGGCGGTCCGGTGAACACGGTGATAGTCAGAGTGAAGCTCTTTCCTGCAGCACAGCAACCAAATCGCGTTCATGAGTGTTATTTATTCCTCTTTGTAAACGACCGTTTAGAATGATCTGCAAAACTTATTTTCTCTCTTCTCACAACAATACTTCGCTTGTTCAACCTCAAATCATCACCGGCTTTCGTCCCGCTGCTGCAGCCTTTGAATTCAAATTAAATAATAAGAAGAAGAAAAAGAAGAAGCCAAGGACCGGCTCTCTTTTGACGGTCTGGCTGCGGGTATGATTTGGATTATTGAGGGAATGTCTTCCAGATTGTGCCAAAGAGCTTACAGCAAGAGTTTATTGTTCAACAAGGCAGGCTCTCGCTCCCATCTGCATCAAAGTCGGTGCAGAGGGAGGAAGGCTGGACCACGCAGGGAGTCCGGCGCTCGTCCCCGGCTCTGAGAATAGCGTCCCTTGTTAAATGGAGACTGAGTGGGAGGACAGAAATAAAATCCTCATGTGGGTGGGCTAATTGGCTGCAGAAATAAAAGGTATGAACTACTTAAAAAAAATCATGGAAAAGACAATCAGATAAAAAATAGAAATATAAAATACAGAACTGGCCTCACGGAGAGAAGCGAAACGACTCCGATGAGGCTTTTAAAATTGTTCCCTTTTATTATTTAAGTTGAGCATATTTACTTGAACTTTGCGCTGTTTTGATTTTCTCAATATAGCATAAAATGGTACACAGTAGGCCTATGGTTTGACCACAACATCCTGCAAACAAGCCTGTTGACGTGTGAATTTTTATACAGCAATTAAACGCAATAACCGTGATAAATAGCGCGCAATAGTCCATAAGCTGCACGCATCCTAAATGGTGGCGGGGATTATTTGACAAATTGCCCCGGGACATAAATTGCACGGTGGTTTCTTATCCACCCCTCCGACTTGCACCACGTGGATGATTATTTGTATTCCCTCGGATTAAGAAAATTATACAGCCACATTGCAGCTGCATACCGTGACGCAGGCCAGATGTTTCTGATGACACCCGTGGACGTCAGTTGGCAAGGTGTGGGCACTCGTCGTACCCAAACATAAACGCTTCCACATTTGCAGAATTATCTCAGTAACAGAAATCATCCCCAAAACTGACAGAAAAGTATTTATGCGCGAGCTGTATTTTAATACGTGCAGCCTGCAAAATATTTAGTTTCATATCATCCGCGTTCTCTCAAAAATAATATGCTGTCACTCGTTTTTTGTGTTTGTTTTTTTCTGTGCCCAGAAATATGATCTATTATTATGTGTTTTCAAATGCATTACACGCAGACATTCCCTCATTGTTTGTGTGCAGGCCTGTGTGTGTGTGTGTGTGTGTGTGTGTGTGTGTGTGTGTGTGTGTGTGTGTGAGTGAGAGAGAGAGAGAGAGTTTCAGAGGTTACGCTCACCTCGTCCGCTCCTGCCCACGAAGCGCAGGTCGTTGAAGCGAGCCACCTGGTTCTTCATTACAGCCGAGGCGTTCCTCAGCTCGGCCGAGTAATTCTCGTCGTTTCCGGCCATCACGGTGACCAGAGTCCCGTCGGGGACGTCACCAAGAGCCACAACCTGAGCGCATGAGAGGGGGAAAAAAAGATGTTGGTCACTCGGGTCATCAAAGCAAATGTGCTCAATGCGCGCGTAAAACCGCATCCGACTGTTTCGTAATATTAAGTTAGAAATCGTACATTGTACAATTTCAACAAATGTCAACAAAAAACTGCTGATTGAATTATGCAGCTTGGAGATTTTTTTTAAAGTAGACACTGTCGTCACGTTAACAAAGAAATCATATAAATTTCACTACACGTCCTGTTACTGTTATGTCCTCATCCGAACGGATCCGAACACATGACAAAGACAGTTAACTGATAAAAACACAAGAATTGACTCAGAAAGCGTCAACATTGCGTAATCCAGAAACACATAAAGGTACAAAATATTAATTCAGCTGCTCTTGCTACTTGCACTTAAATTTCTTATCCCCTATTGTGCAATTTAAAGCCTAAAAAAGCTAATGTTATGTGTACGATTTGATATTTAAATTTTCACTCAAAGCAAAAACTGAGTCACCCAAAAATCCCATCAGATAATTCTAAATAAAAGAAAATGGATTACTTCCTCAAGTCCCATTTGCTTGGTTTTAATTTATTTATTTTTTGTTCTTCTTCTTCTTTTTTTTTTTTTTTTTTTTTTTTTTACTCATACATTTAAGGAAGTTAGAGGCCTGCAGTGGGAATTATTAAATGAAAAACATAACACATGATAATAAGGAGCGATGTGTCTTGCCTTGAAAGCCACGGGGAGCGTCTTGTTGCACCTCCAGTGAGACGGCAGCACAGAGCAGAGGAAGTTTGGGCTGTCGGTCCGGACCAGCTCGCCCGCGTGGTCCGCCAGGACGTCCACCACGTTCCTGGTGTCCGGTCTTGACCTGATGGGCCCTGCGGTGGCCATGGCCCCGTTGCTGTCTCCAATCTTGCTGCAGGGGAAGGATGTGGAGGGCGGCGTGAACCGTCTGGTGGTCGGCGGCTCTACGGGAATATGCATCACAACAGCTTGGGTCAGTGCCACCTGACTGGGTCGGATCAGAGGAGCAAAACTCTTTGGAGGGAAAAGTTTTTGTCTGTCTCTCCAGACGCCGCTGGTGTCAAGAGTCCACTGTGTTGGCGCAAAGGTTGGAGGCGAGAGCGCAGAGTGGAAAGAGCCTCGCTACCTGAACAGAAACTACAAACTCTGGTGACTGTGTGGCTAGATCATCTGCACATGATGTGTCGGCTCGAGCAGCACCAGAGCCGACGACGTTTGCTCTAATTTCAGCAAAGACGGGCAAATAAAAGCTCTGCGGCAGCGCTCAGCTTGTCTTATATCGACGCTCGTGTCTGCCGCACACCGTGAATTTCTTTCTGCCGCGTGAGAACTGAATATAAGCACCACAAACTGCCCGAGATCTCACTCGAACTCGCAAATAAGTGAATGAATCTCCCAAATATTTTTCTGCAGATCGGTAAGAGTCTGTTGGCACAGGTAATCCAGGCGCGATATATTAAAAAAAAGTAATCCGCCTAAACTAAAACCAAAAAAATATCTCGACTAAACAGCGATTTTCTTTTTTAAGCAGACGCCTCCCACTGATTGCACCAGAAACTTTTCTCACCGCTGGTTAAAAAAAAAAAAAAAGTCTAATTAAATTTCTCAAACTCGAATATCTACAGTCAAACTGCAGTTAAAGCACAGCGATGTCCTGTTTCTTGCGTAAAAGTTCTCGCAACCGTATCCCAGTTTAGGTGTTCCCACAAAAAGCAAAAAAACCCAAAAACCAACACAACTCTGGAATAATGGGAACGATCCTGTCGCTCCAGTTGGATTTCCTTTAAAAGTTATCCTTTAGGGCGCAAGAAGGAGCCGTGAGGATGAACAGGGTGCAGAGTGCCGCGATATTATTTTACCCTAGTCATTTTAGTGTTTAGTGGTTGGGAGTGTGGAGATGATTTCGACCAATGAATCTACTGGGCTGGGCTTTCATCAGACCAATCAAACTCGCCGGTGCTCCCTCTGCAGCTATGCACTGTTGTCACACACACACGAGCTAAATTATTGATACATATCTCTGCTTTTCTGTGTGTTTTTATGCGCAACACACGCTTTTTACATGAAACAAACAGAAAGCAGGAGACAGCGTGCGTTAAGAGGAAATGTTTGTTTTTTTCCAGAATAAGAGACGCGAGATATAACTTAAGAAAACAAAACCAGCATGCAAGCAAATACTCGTGCTTAAATTGATTTTTTTATTATGACTAATAAGGAAATATGCAGATGCTTTAAATGGTGAATTTGATGGACTTTAACGCTTAAGAATAAATCCTGCGTTTGGCTTCTGTGGAGATTTACTGTAAATCCCGAGTGTCAGGGCACCACCTTAATCGTTAAAATATTATATAAGATCAAAGGTGTGCACCTTTATCTCCACGCTGGTTTATCACACAGCCTCCTCTGAACTCAGCTGTTTGGAAGTGATCTAAAGAAGGCCCGAGACTGCGCAGGTCTGCGGTTTCAATCTCATTTATTCATTTTAGACGCTATTATATCTCGAGGCTTCGCACCATCTCTAAATTTTCATAAAGTGAAATTATGGGTTTAAGATAGATCCATATCATTTTAATTGACTGAGCGGAATTCAATAAGAAAATTAAAGCAAACAAGCAAATGTGTTTTTTCCACATCAAAGAACACAACAGAGTCAATGTGTGTGTGTGTGTGTGTGTGTGTGTGCCAGAGGCTGAATTCATTAGAAATGTTGAGGGTTACATCAAATGACGGCACACCCTGCTAAAGCCTTCCGCCGTGCTGCTTTTTGACACTAGTTGGCGCATTTGCCTTTTCAATCGCTGACAGCTCCGGCGGTCTGAGAGGCAGACATTTCACATCTGCAGAGGAAACTTTTATCTGCGCTCTGAGATGAGTCGGAAATCTGAATTAATTTCGACTTTAGGCCAAACTCTTAAACATATTTTTGATTTTTGGGGGGAATTTTTGTTTAGCTGGTGGGAGATTTGCGCCCCGGGCATTTTCATATTCACATCCACGTGTGAGATATTTGCCCGATCACAATAAAATGTGTTATTGTCGGGAAATAAAAATTCTTATTAGAGCACGCACATTTATTCGTTTAAAAACTTCACATTGAAGCCAACTGAATGAATAACATGCGATATTTGCGCGTCTACATACATCATTTATAGATTCAATTGTCTGAGAGTTTTTGTGTGTGTGTGTCTGCTTTAATTCACTTTAAATGCACAGGCAGGCTTTTAAACATCGCTTAAAAATACCGTGTGCACATTTTACTGAGTTTGGCGAGGAGTGATCGATTAGGAGAGAAAGCATTACGCTCTAGAAATTTGGTAGTTTTGATTTAAAAATGGCACAAAACGTAAAATAATAATTAATTAATTAAATTCAGCGAATATATATTTAAGTAAAATTTTCATAGTGTGTGTGCAGTTTTTTTTAACGCTGTTTGTTTGCAATATAATTAATTAAGAGCAGCTAAGTAGCTCGTCGGAGTGGTTTCCCTTAACCTTTCCTGCCGCAGTGATCAGAGCTGCAGTCACACAGCAGGATGCAGAGCTTACATAGAAACAATATAAACATCATTCTAAAATTTTAACCTGTTAAAAATCGTCTGAAAACTCAATTTTATTTCCTAATAGCTATCAGCAAACATCACTTGATCATTGTTGGCGCATCTGTGCAACATCCATTAATATTTACAAAGCAACGTTGCACAACCGTGTGCGCAGTGTGCCAGCCAAGTGTTGCTAAACTTTAGTTCTCTAAATAAATTCTGTGAAATTCTACCTGCGTGCCTTTCTCTCTCTTTCCTTCTGGGCTGGATGCTGTGAGAAATATTAATGTGCAGGCTTGTTTTAACACTCTCGCAGTCCTTGTCTGTGGTTGCTTGTTTTTTGTAATGTAGGACAGTGGTTCAGAGGGTTTGAGCAAAGCTTTGAAAAAAATTACGCACTGAAAGCACATGAGAAAAAAAAGAAAGAAATATTTTATGGTAGCAAAGCCACCATCACACTTATCCCTGGTTCACAGAAGACAGCAGCATAAATAATTGCTTTATGTGTTGACATTATTGGTATTTTTTTTTACCTGAAAATGTGAGAAATCTCCAAATCACAGAAGCTTAGAGCTGTACAACCTGACAGCCCTGAATTAAAACAATAAATAAATCTGATCAGATCAGCTATCACTCTGCCTGTATTTTAAAAAAGCACAGCCGGACTGGGACAATGACAATGCTGGTGGTATTTTAGTCATCCTCCTGCCCTAGTTCATTATTAATATGTGACCACACGGCCCAGCTATACCCCACTCAGCCTTAATGTGTGCTCCGGGCGCCTGTCACATTTAGACCTCCACATTTCAACATGCAGTTTCTACAGTTTCAGCCGCACAGGCATCGAGGACGGAGCCCGCCGTGCCCCTGAACGATTTTTAATGATCCGAGTGGGCTGAGCCTGAAATCAAGACAGAACTCCTGGAGGACATGTGAAACCCAGGACCCACCTCAAAAAGGCCTCAGCGTATAAGATTCCTGAGCATTCAAGGATAAAAAGAAAACAGATCCTTCAGATATAAATCAAGAAATCACATCATTGTTTACTGATGGTTGCTCTGTGAAAACTTGTGGCTGAGAAGTTGCCTTCATCTGTTTTCCTGGCCTGAATCAGAACAAAAGAAGGGCTCCCCTCAGCATCAGAAAGCATCACACAGTCTGTCTGAAGCACCGCAGTAAAACAAATCTGAAATGGGGCATTTTAGACACTCTGGACAAGTCGAAATACAAATAAAAAAGGGGTTCAAAGGTTTTGCGGAATCTTTACAAAGTCCTCTGTGAATTTAAAGCCAAAGGAAAACCTGTTTGCTTTGGGTTCTGTGTGCAATGAGTCAGATTGTAAAGACTAATATGAGTATGATCCCTATTAGTGGGGAAACAGGAAAGCCTTTGGGGTCTGTAAAGGTATACCTGACTCTAAATGCCAACCACACTGCTTTCAGTGCCACTTAAAAGCACTTTGAAGATGGGGACAGTCTCAGATATGTCGAGATCTCTTTAAAGTTTTTCTTTTTTCCCCCCCCGAATATGATCTATTAGCCTGTGTAAACTCCCAGGCTATTTTGAGACATGCACACATAAGCCTTTGGATGGGTAGCTATTCATTTGGAAAAGGGGGCTATGGGGGCAATTAGAAATAGTTTGTGGTTCAGCGATGACATAAGACAAAGATTTCTATCTTTAGAGGAGCTGCGGCGGTCACACATTTCTGTACATTCACAAATTACAGGGCAAGCTTTGGCCCTCAACCCACCGAATGCATTCCTTCCGAAAAGTGTCTGCTCGAATTTCAGCCGGGGGTTTCTGCTCAGTGGAAATATGAGTGTTCTGAATGGACGACTTCTATGAAATGGAGTTTTATTCCTCTTGGATTAAATTAGCTCTACTTTGGGGCTTGGGGTATTTTTTTGTATGAATGATGAATTCTGTGGTGACTGTGGAACGCCAAGCTTGTTTACCCTTCCCTCCCTTTTTTCCCCTTTTTGCTTTTTTTCAAAATGCAGCTCGCAATGAAATGGACTTTTTCTGCTTGATATGACAAGAGTGTCTGTGATTAGACTTCTAAGCATGATGTAAGTCACCAAAGCCATTTGTGCTAGTCCCCTCAAAGCCAAATCATATTCTAGCGTCAGAGTGTTTATATACACAAGTATATGGAGAAACTTTTAAACAACAGTGAGTGGGTACAGACTGTTTGGGTTTGGGGCTCTTGCTGCTCTGATGGCTGATTCTTTCTCAAATCTTGATTACAGAATGTGTCAGCACATCACAATTGGCGGTCATTTTTGTCCATTTTGATGTTCGGGCAAGAAAATGGGAAACACATTGAACAATTTTGATCATGTAAATTTGCATGTTACTTTTTCTCCAGCAAGGTTGCCTGTGTTAGTTTTAATGATGGCTGGAATGCATCTGTGTACGTAAACTTTGTTTGAGCTCCTAATGACCCCAAAAGTCTTTATTTTCATTTTCATTTCTATAGTTTTCTTCAGCGTTCACCCCCCACCACTCGCCGCCTTGTACTCGGGCCCCAATTTCAGATCCTTGAAGGCATTTAGAGTATATTTGATCCCAGAGATGATGAAGAGGATGGTGACACTTCCAAACCCAGCAGCTAATTACTATGTTAGCATGATGAGCTGTGATCAGGCAGTCACCAGAGGAGACAATGAGCACATTCATCTCATGCATCTTTAATACTCTGCATACATTTTAAAAAAGGTGCAGAGTGGAGCCAAGGGCTTATTAAAGCCTCCCGAATCAATTGAGCAACATAATGGCTGTTGGGGGAACGACTCCAGCTACGTTTTTATTTCTGTCTGCTGAATGTAAATGGCCTTCTTAAAGACTACATTCATCTTCAGACCCACCAAGCGGTGCTTGTCTATCGGACACTTCATCCCATATTGACTGCATTATGAGTTTGGTAGTGTCGATTCTGACCAGCCCGGTGCTGCACTGCTGGAACGACGCAACAGTGCGTTTGTTCGACTAATGCAGGAAATCATCTGAGTGATTATGGCGGAAAAACTCAAATCACACTATAATGGCAACCAAACAACTGACATGATGACACTGTTATTAAATTTATTAAATTATTATTAAATTATTTCCTGTTATGCCAAACTTCTGAAACGGCTTCAATTTAAACATGTAATTAAATATTTGAAGTCTATATGAAATTATTTAAAGCAGCTCAACTCAAACTACTGCAGTAAACCACTGTGTAATACAGCCATTATAATACTCACTGGGGCAAAGATAAGAGCAGAAATAACACAACTGCACTGAAAGTGTTCGTACTTTGCACACAATGCAGAATCATTTCGATTCGATAATCTGACAGGTGCTTGCACGCCGTTTGCGATCAGCAGCCCGCCACGCCCATATTAGGTAACATCTTTGCTGCACCGTGTCATAGAGAAAGCAAGCTGTTCTAATTGAGAAGCCACTGAAGTAAGACAGAAATTGAAACAATAGTCTCCAAGGCGGAAACCAGAAAAGGTACACTTTCTATAATGTTTCAACATAAGTGATTTTAGTAAAAACCGACAATGACAAGCAGACTCTGGGAACTGGAAATAAAATGATAAAAATGGGTGTGGAATTAATTGTGAAAAATAAAATCGACCACAAGACAAAGAAGGAAGTAGCCGCCCGACCTTTGAGCCTGAGAAGAGAGACACTGTGCACTTATGTCCACAATATAAATGTTCAAGTGATGAAACCCAGCAAGGATGAAAGGCCACCGGTTTGCATTAAATATTGTTTTCTGTCAAGTACATTCTAATATTTAATAAGATGAGTGTTTATATTTTCCCTTACAGCCAACAGAATGAATACATTTTGATGAATGAAACAGTCGCTGTTAACTTTGAAGTAACTGTGTGGAGTCACAGACGTCTTTGTGCCTCGATGATGTTTTTAAATGCTTCTGAGCATAAACTTGTTAATGCTCCTCTACATATGGTATAAAGAGTGTAATGGATATTATAAAGTTATGTGGGGACTTGACTAATATAAGAATGTCTTTTAACATTCGAGGCTTTGATTTTATTATTGATGCTTTGCTGCTAAACTTGTGGCGAACAGCCTGAGAGAAGGAAGATTTACTGCTGCGGAAGCCTAAACGCTCAACGTGACAATGAAATCAGATCAACTGGCAGAGGCCATCCTCGTTAAGTTATTTTTCCATAAAAAGTGATTAGGAACAACAATTAATGGAATCAGAAGATGATAAAGACAACAAGAGCCAATAAAAAGTAAAATAAATGAGTCCTGTTGCTAAGCAGCTTGGTGAGTTGAGGGTTAAAAGATAGATTCGTGTGTATGTAGTGTTTGCAAAACGAGACAATGTTTCTATTCCAAATAAAAATTTGAATTTACCACGAACAAAGCGCGCATCTATTTAACGCTACTTCAGCTTACGTCCTTAATGCCCACTATATTGTCAGTTTCTCACTTTGGTTTTTGTTGATAATACTCTAGTTTTTTCATTTGAGTCGAATTTGACTTGTCATGGAGCATTTTTGGATTGTTGTGGCTGTTTTAAAGAATCTGCTGCAAGTCAGTTTAGGTCCCCCCGTCCTTTCGATGCCAGTTCACCCCACCCCCGAGCCTGGCGGGGGGGAACTCGCCGTAAACCTTGGTGTCACGGTCGCTCCACCCTCACATCATCCGTCGGGTACACTCACCCAACGATGACAGTCAGAGGCCTGTGATGTGGTTGGCAGGCCTGTTTATTCTTTGGAAACCCACTAAAAGTAGCATTGGATGGTAAGCTCACCAAAAGGCCCCAGTGCTATTATAGGAGCACTTTTGGGTTGAGTTTTGATCTGGTGGGTTTGTAAATAGGGCCCTGCCTTGCTGCGGGGCACCACTTTTGGGCTATATTGTTTAGTATGACCTGAAGGAAGCTTTTTGATATTCAGGGTGATTTGTAACGTGGAACAAAATGCAAAGCCTTAAACTGCAGGCATATAGGCTTGTATACTCCACGAGAGCACCAGTATACGTTTCTCATAATGTTGATGATGATGGACAAAAGGCCTTGAAAATGTGCCCCGCTCTACTTTTACTGAAGGACAGATTGAATTTTTTTCTTTCTTTATTTACCCAAGTAAGTCAGTATAACTTTTAAATCTAAATGAGACCCATAAATACGTCAACTCCCCCATTTTTTTTCAGTTGTGGTTTTTAGTGTGAGCTATAATCATTTCTCATCTTTCTTTGTCTCTGTGTCTCTGTCTATTTGTGTGTAACGACACACACACACACATATGCACACAAATGCACAGTGTTTCTCCTTTTCTGGCGAGAGCTTCTGATGCAAGGACGGCAATCTGTAATCTGTAGTAATTGCATGTTGCAGAAAAACATTTTTCCGCTGTGGTAATCGCTGCAATATGTGCAGTTGCGTTGCCAAAGTGACAGCACCCCCACCCCCTACAGTCTCTCGCACACACACACGCAGACACACACGCAGACTGTCCTGAATCACTTTGACTTTGCCAAATGTGTCCTGCTGAAATTTTGGAGACTGCTCCTCTCCTCACGGGCAGACAGGAAAAGAGACGAGCAAATGTAGTAGTGTGAGTGGTAAACATGCACATACGCACACTTGTGCACACACCTGTGCCGCTGTCATGCTGCTGCATTCACCTTCTGCAAAAGATTTACAGTTCCTGCCAGTGACAGTTTAACTGCCATGCAGCCCCGGTGCCAGAGCCATGCCAGAGCCCAGCTGCCGCATACAGATCGGCAGACAAATCTTTCACAGGAGCCACATCAATTCACTCTCCCTTCTCCATTTTACCAGCTATCGCACAGTGCGAGCAGGTGACATTAACACGAGTCCGACTCTAATCCCCTGATCTTGCTTGTAAAGTTGTCTCGGAGAGCCGAGTTCCTCCTGATTACTGGAAGTTGCAGCCGCATTAAATTCAGGCGGTGCAGTGACGGTCTGTGGCTGAACCATTGATGCACGTTGATGCTAACCATCGTCTACCATTTTCAACACGCTGACACCAACATCTACTCGACTCTGTTGGACTGTGGCTCGGGTTTATGAGGTCATCACCACCGTGAGACCGAGGGCAAACTATGGTGTGTGTGCAGAAGAAAAACCCCGGCACGGCTTAGTTGCTTCACTTCATACCGCCTCAGCAGAGAAGTCCTCCCTCTCTCGCTCTCCGGCTGTCTGTCATTTCAGCCCAGCAAAGCAGCGACGCACGTTTATGATATCATTACCCACCACGTCATCGCCCCCTTTTGCCCAACAGACCCCCCAAAGTATGTCAGCCCCGGCTGTGTCACCACACACACCTACTGGAAGGACAGCTAATACTCAGAGACATTTATAGATACACAGCACAGACACCAAGATTGCAACCAGACTGTGTGTGCAAACCTTTTCCTCTCTGGGCTGCTACTCTGACTGCTGAAGCCATCCAACCTCCCTGCAGTTGAACTTCCCTGTGTCTCTAATGGAGTCTCTCTGTCAGATCAAACAGCTCCCACTGGCGAGGAGAGGAGACAGATCGCAGCGCTGGAAGCCGTTCAGTCTGACAGCCCAAACACGTTTGACTGGCAACGCAGCCTGCGTCTACTCTTCCATCGCTGGAGATCCCACACAAATATAGTAGCGCCACCAGAGAGGGGAAAAGGGGGTGAAGAGCAGGGAGGGGGTAAAGGAGCCCGTCAGCTCAGAAAATAAGTTGTGAGGCGTCCCGCTCGCACAAAAGCAAAGCCCAAAAGCTCAGCTTTTTCTCAAAATGAAATCGCATGTGAGCCGAATATTAGGAAGTGCACATGGCTTCCAGCAACCACCAAGCCATTATAGCAGAGGCTGTAAACCACATTTTCACCAGCAGACAATGCCTCTTTGTGCGTGTTGTGTGGCGGTCCCCACTCGATGGCTCTCAAAGAGAAACGCTACATGTTTAAAAGCTAAAGAGAAGTATAGCTGATGAAGAGCAAGTGTCACTTTTAATATCTTGTTAATTAGTGGCAGTCGTGACAGGAGGGGCGAGCAAGACAGTCTGCCCTCGTTTAGCCCCATGGCGAGGGAAACCTTTGATGTGGTTGCACATGGAATGCTGTTGTTCATTCCTCTCTGCAACAAAAGCCACATGTTTTACTTTTTGAGACGAGGTCTCTGTTACTTTAAACTGTGAAGGAGCACGGCAAGGTATGTAACGTGTGACACGAACGGCACGAATGCTGACAGGCAAAACGCACGAATGTTTTGTTATTAGCGGCGTTGTGCATTTAAAATCAAAAGCCTTAGTCATCACTGCTTGCTGTGCATGTGCACACATTCAAAGTCGCCTCACGGGGACACACAAATCTAGACAATGTTCATGTTTTTGACTTTTAAGCTGTTGTCATCAGCGTTCGTCTCTTCCAGCTCCTCTCGCTGCTGAAGGGACTCTCTCTCGAGGGTCATTCCAGGTTCTGTCACACTCATTCAAGTGCAGCGAGACTTCAAAGAGCCCCCAAATATTGAATTTGCATTTATTTCCCTCTTCAGAGGGTCAGCCTCCCGAGCACCATCTGACTCACTGCAGAATTCGACCAGATTTGAACAGGAACCCGGGGCTGGTTTCCTGACAAGTGTCCATGCCACTTTCCTCTGCAGACGTGAGACAACTCTTGGAAAGTACTCGACTGGCCCTCTGGGCTTTTCATCGTAAAGAAACAAGGGTGTGGTGGCCCTCAGCCTGCAAGCCAAACAGTTTTGGAAAGCACTTAGATGCATAATACTGTCATCCCTCATAAATGTAATCTTTTGCACAGTAAATGATTATTGTCAATCACTGCGATTGATTACAAAGTAATCCAAAAGAAAGTGAATTATCTGCAAATGTCAGTCAGCCTTGCATGTAGCCATGTGTCTGTGTCTCTTTTTTGGGTCGATTCCCAGTTTTAGATTAAGTAAACCCAATTGAAGGCAAAAACTTATTTTCACTAGAGTCCCTCCATTCAAGTCATTACGCCAGTCAAGTACTAGGTATAATTGTAGTCCAGGAAACCATCCGCGGGTCTGAAGTGACTGAATGTTTCCTCTCATCATCTCCATCACTAATCAGCAGTGGCATTGCCCGAGTACAGTTAGCACCCCGGCCACGTGGAGCTTGCATAGTAAGGCAGGACTTTCCCTTCTTTGACTCAGAGCCTGAGGCGTCCATCGAGGCTTTGCTGTAACTGCACTCTAATCCCCTGATTGCTGTGTTTACGCCCGGCATGTCGCTGCTCCACGTCAAGGCGGCCACAGCTAACGACGAGCTAATGACACAACGATGACAAGGAGCGTTTGTAAACCCAATCAGTAGCCTCGAGTCTGGCTGCCTGGTGATTAGGTTAATCAAACTTTATACTGACTGAAAGACTGGCTTGCTGTCTGCCTCTTATGTCATCACGCTGATTAAAGGGGAAAAGCTGTGTTCACGTCCATCAGGCTCTGTCACACACACACACACACACACACACACACACACACACACACACACACACACACACGTCTTTCTGCCAGGTTGGCAGTGTTAACAGATTCGGCTGTCTTACTATAAAAGAGGAAAGAGGAATGCCTCCATTTAGCTGAGAACTTCATCTAACGTAGCCTTAACCAAATCAGCTAGATAACCCTGTAGCAAGAAGCTAGATTAGCTATTTAAAAAAAAAAGTTGACAAATGAACAGATGACCAAAATAAAGATGCTAAATATATAACAAATAGTCAAAAAGGGCTAAAAAATACTTGAAATCGCTTACTACAAGTACACATACATAAGATGTTACCTAGCAGTGTGGCTAATTAGAGGCTAACCATGTTGAAAGAGCTAGCTAAAATTCTAAATAACAATTTGGAAAATTCTTAGCTACCGGTATGGATTCATAGTTGAAAGGGGTAGACAGAAGAAACCATCTTGAAATGTTGCCTAAAACAATTGATAAGAATCTGAAATTGATGACTAAACATAAAGAGTAGCAACTAAAAGTAAGTAAACCAGTTCCTGTTGATAACTGAGACAGTGGTTTAGGCGTTGTCTCAATTTCACTGCCTCTTACCTGAATTTAGCCGAAATAGTCTTCAGCTCATGGATGGATAGATGAATGAGACATTTTGCTAACTGAAAGCATACATCATGATGAAGATGGAGTTTAACATTTCTTGAAAAGGTTTCTTGACTCCTTCTTACTGGGCTTTAGGGGCAGCCCGGCTCCAGGTGAAAGATATTGGGGACCACTTCTACAACACGTCATATCTAACAGGATAAAATAAATTGAGTCTCTTTCCAGGTCACAAGATTTTCAAAGTTTTACAGTCTCACAGGAAATGCTTATTTGGTTACCACCATCTCAGTCCCGACATTACAGTAGTAACCACAGTACACAGTAGTCAGTTAAATATTTTTTTAAGCTTGCAACACCTTATAAAATCATGAAGGCGGTTGCTGATATTTTCCTGTTAAGTCCTGTGTGTGTTTAGTCACCATGTGGGTAATTCTGCTGGACTAAGGCATCAGGAGACCATATGTTAGTCCTGACCAGCTATTATGGTGAGGTCAGACAGCATTTACAGCGGGAAAACGTCACAGTCATCATGTTGACATGCACGGTCCTCTCTGAGTCAGCACGGGGAGGAGTCTGGCGGTGGACTTGGATATGTGCGTGCATGCAGCCTATACACGTCGCCGCCGGTCTGTACGTTTACGCTCGTGACGGCTGCGATCGTGAGAACGGTATTTGCAGCAGACAGAGTGACCTCAGTGCAGACAGACTAAGGAGAAGAAATGGAGGGGCCACTTCTGCTGCACAGCTGAGGGGGAATCCCTGGCATGGTGTTTCCTACTGAAATAATACAGAAGTGAGCAGCTGCAGAGAAAGTACAGGCTCCCTGAGTTTACTTTAGGGCAAAAACCTGCTGCAGCACAGGGACAGGAGATCGTTATCTTAATTCTGCATGAAGTTTCACAATGTAGACAAATACGGGAATAATATACGGGCAGCATTTGTGGAGGAAGTAGATAGTAATTTTAAATTAATTTAAGGAAACGTCTTTTTTTAAACGAGTAGTCAGACATTTTGGGAAATAAAGTGGAAGAAAAAACTTACTGGAGAAACAAAGCGTAAAACTAATTTTGGCTTTTACAAGAGGGGGGGGGTGTCAGACTGTTTCTTATCCAGACGCTGCGACTTCCTCGTCGCTGAGCGCTTCAAAAGACACAGAATCTGACCACAAAGCCGTCAGACACATGATGCCAACTGTCATTATTATTCTTTAGCTTTTGTAGCTATGAAATAAAATCTGTTAAAGCCAGACGCAGGTTTGCCACACTTGCTAAGCTAAGCTAACTGGCAGTGTCAATACTATGTGAGAGCGATATCAGTCATTACATCTCAGACAGTACGTTTTTCCCACGATGTCTGACTAATTCCTCAATAATATTTTGGTCATAGTGATACGTCTTTGTTTTGGGTTTTTTTTCCCAATTTGCCACCCCCCCACCCTCTGCACTGCTAAAGAGAAAAAGCACATTTAGGTGGCGCGTTACTGCAGCACCGTTACTCATCCGTTTCCCCCCGATGAGCAGCCTGAGAGAAAACTAAAATCCCATTTTTGAAATGCTGTTTCCACAAAAATCAATTCCCTGTGGTTAAAGTTATGTTTGAGGGGAGGGAAGAAGCAACCCAAAAAACATGTTTTATTGCAGCAATGACAATTAGCTGTATGTAAACAAGTCAAGAAAAAAAATTCTGGGAAAATGGAGGAAAATAGAGAATCAGAAAACATTTCATAGCCTGCAGCCGCTCACATCCTATCATTATCTGCATTTTTCCTCCACCGTAATTAAGTGTTTTCTTTATTGCTTATGGGAAGGAGGATAGGCTATAAGGATGTTTTGAGCATGATTAAAGTTGGTCATAATGAAGTGAAGATTCAGTGTGGAGGAAGGATTTTTGTCTGTGAAAAACACTGCCTTTAATTCTTTTGATGGTGACAGAATGAGTTGCTCTGAGCCTTAGATCTTTGCTAACCTTTCACACATGATAAAGTACTCTTTCTTTGCTCGCCATTTCATTTAAAAAAATTAGAAGTTTCTGCCTGCTGATATGTTTCTGAACATGTGGGATCTCCATAAGTTTGAGTCAGTTTATGTGCCGCGGAGCAGACCCATGCCTGCCCATTAAAGTAATTTGTGGGTTAGAATGCGACTGTAATGTCAAAAACAAAAGTGCGCAGGAATTGGCGTTGTGCTTAGTCACAGGCAGTTTTTGCTTCACCTCTTTTACTGCAGCAGAAGAGATGCTGTCGACAACATCAGCCTAACGACAAAGGGAGGGGTCCGAACAACAAGTCCTCTTCATCTGAGTCAAGCACAGGACACGGCTCTCTAATTGTAGCCAAAGTCACTGAAAGCAAACTAAACCTGTGATGAAACAAATGCTTATTTCAGGTTTTACTAAGAATTGTTTATCTTATTTCCAGTTTTGCCGAAAATTGCAAGCAAATTCCATGCACCAGCATAATTGCTGCATAAATTTAGGTTAATAATACATAAATTAGCTTACAATAATACTCCTGTTTTTTCTGCAATCCCAGCCTTACCATGTAATAAGCTGTGAGGCCGGCCTGTGGTTTAGGGCGTAGGTTTAAAACAAAATTAAGAATCCAAATTGCAAGAGGAGCTTTTCCTTAATTTAGCTGTCCGCTGTGCAGGATGAATGAGATCATGAAGAGTCTAATAACAGTTTGGATTTAATCATTTTAACGTATGAAATATCATCAGCTCGTAAGCGAAGCAAATTAACCGTAAAGAGATGACTCACCAAAGTTGAAGAGACTCATCCGGTATGGGCATTACTTTTTAGAAATAAAGCTCGAGAGTTTTATATTGTGATCATTTCCACCTCATTATCCAATTACACGAGCGTTTTCAAAGTCTGCATATTTTCCTCCAGACATATAGTTTGTTCCCGAAGAAGCTGGTCTAGACATCGTAAATTCCTCTGACATCGCTTGCATCATATCAGGAAATTTTTCAGTCATTTTTTTAAAAATGCTCTGTAATTCTTATGTAAGACTATAGTGCGTTTTCAGTTCTCTTGCTTCAAACGTCAGATTTCTCTCGGTAACACACCCGCAGGAAGTTTATTGCTTTCACAGCAGCAATGCATGGTCAGATCAGAGTTTAACGTGCGAGTAGCTGAGTCGTGCAGCAGCCTCGGATCGTTTGCACCCTTCGCAGGATGCCGGTTCGCAGCCGGCACACCTCCAGTTTACTTTCCAGCAGATTCAGAGAAACATGCCGGGAGTGTTTATTGAAAGAAGTTGCTCAACCTTTCAGAGTGCTTTTTTATTTTTTTTAAAGTCAGAGAAACCTTTAAAAACAAAAATCCATATTATCAGATTGGCTGCAAAGAATTTGGCCCCTGTGGTCGCCTGCTAACCACCAGAAAATTGTATTTACTACTACACTTAACACAGCTTTAACCTTGACCAGTGCAGAGCCGCTGTTTTCAGCCAAAAGTCTGCAAGGGCGGAGGCACATTTAGGATTAGTCGACCACATAATCAGCACGCCCCTCTGCGTGCTCTACCTGGAAGCCATCTGACTGGCAACCCCCCGCTCCCCACCCCCTCCCACCAAAAGTGTGCCCCATAACGTTGTGTTGACAGCCGGTGAAAGCAGCGAGACGGACCAAAAAGTAAATAAGTACCTCCAAAAACGTTTACAGCCCTAATCAAGTCCAGAGCGCTGCTTCTATCCAATATGCCTTCAGAGTTTTATAAATAGATATTACACTGGGCTAAATTGGAGACAGGATTTCGCCGCTCTGTGGCTGTCATGCGTTTTCTATTATTTGCTTTCACTTTAAAATATTGAAACCCTTAATATCTTGTTACAGATTTCAGCCGGCTCAGCCAGTCTTTTTGTTTTGGCGTCACTCGGGGGCCTCGCACTCGGCAGGATTTTGAACGGGCTCCAATCAAGCATGTTAATTTAAGAGAGGAGAAAAAAAAACATTCACCATGTGACTTGTTATTAATAAATTCAGCAGAGGCCAGCCATGTGTTCAGCTAAATTTATAGCCATTTTTTTGGAGCTACTGTATAAGACCTTTTTATTTGTCAGTGGTTCTGAGGCAGAAATTCATCTTGAGTTTTATCCTCTGTGAATGATTCATTTTGATGCATATAAAGGGAATTTTTCTCATACTGGCTTTTTCTCCTTCCTAACACTTGTAGAGCAAACAAGACCACCTCCCAGAAGCCTCCAAAATACAACTCATTCTCACACACGAGCCTTCACTTCCATTCATGCAGCTCAATAAGCCAAACATATAAAACCATTCCCACCCTAATAAACTGAGGCCTTTTTCTCCGCCACAAAGGGAGCTGGCTCCCAAGAGTGTTAAAAAAATAAAATTGGACTCTTGAATGTAAAACAGCCTGCAGGGAACACAGCGGAGTGGAGGGAAATGTGGTGACAGATACTGAGCCAAGGAAATGACCCGCCACACAGCTGCTGTAAGGCAGGTACCCCACCTGATGCAAACGCTGCCAGCACTAAGGATCGGAAAAGTCAGTAAAGTTAATACAACTCTGCTTCATGGGGGGAAAGTCCGGTGCTTTTTTTAGGAGCTACCGAGTTTTTTGGGTGTTTTTGCTTTTTCAAAAGGTCTTAGAAATGCTGCTTTCTGATTAAATAGTGGTGCTGATGTGTAAGGGTTAGCAGGTGTAGCCTCATTGTGGTTATTATCAGCAAACTGCAGCAGCTCTGCGAGTCTGCATCAGATTACCATGTCGCAAAGCTCTCCCCATTGCTGCCTGTTCCTTTCACAATGTGCTATCAGACTATTAGCTTTTTCTTGTGATCTATACAAAGTTAAAGTCGACAAGAGCAACGGTGTCTGTTCCCTTTGTGCGTGTGTCGTGCGCTCATGTGTGTCTCAGTGTGTGTTTGTGTCTCCATGAACTTTAGCGGAGGACTGAGGTTTCTGAGGTGAGGCGTCCTCTCGCTTCTCACGCGAAGTGCATCTGATGTTGCACATCACATGTGTCGTCTGTCTGCTCTGTGAGATCGTTGAATATCTAAAGTTACCGAAATAACACTTATAGACCGATACCGTCTGTGTATGGTGCTGATATTTTTGTGACAGTTTTTTTTCTCGTCTTTGTTTTTTTTTTAGCACCAATAAAAATGTAACTTGATTTGAAACAACAAGATGTGTTAAAGATCAGAATGATCTTGGATGACTGTGTTTTTCTAAATGAATAAGATGCTGCTTACGGTAGTATTTCCTGACATCTGAGGAGATGAATGCAGTGTTTCCATAAGCTTCACGTCACACTGTATTAAAGTCAGAGCTCAGGAAGCCAGACATTTAACAGTCTTCTTGATTTTCTGTAACCGTTCCTCTTAATTTCAGTTTGATTTGAGTCTAAAAAAGAGAGCCTTGGCCAAATTGCTTTGCCTGTGTAATGCAAGTTGTTAAACTAACCGCTGGGGTATTTTGCTTACATGAGGTAGTCCTGGTTTGAAATGCTTTCAGATTGAACTGGGGGATTTAATGAGTCTTGGCCTTTGTTCTCGTGCAGTTCGGTTTCAGTCTCCTGACAGAGTGAATTGTAAAGGGATATTGCATGTTCAATAATGATTTCCAATGGTTTTTAAATGCTCGTCTCTTCTTTTCCCCACCCTTCTGACCTACTGTCTCCTTCTGCCACCTCAGTGCTCTGCTAGGGTTCAAAGACAAAAAGAAAATCAGGTCCCCCGAAAGCGCATTACGTTAGAGGTTAAAAGACAGCAGGCGTGAACCCTGAAGTTGGTGACACACTGATCTGTAAAACGGTGAGGAGATAAAGGGATGCAGATCCAGCGGTTATAGAGAAGAAAAGGGGGGCCTGAGCTTGTCATGAGGAAACTATAAATGCCTGTGTGTGTGTAGAAGCTGTGAGAACACTAGAACATCATCTCCTGTCACTGCGGTTCCACTGAGGATATCAGAGGATTGCTCTCATGTGAGACACAGATGTACAGAGTGTGTGAGGCTCTGGAGATTTTAAGATATACTCTGCAAACAATTACCAACTGGTAGTGCTTCTCCTGTGGCTGTCTCTAATTAACACGGCAACAAGGCCTTAATTGGGGGGGGCGGGGGTATCTACTTTTTTTCCCTATTGCCTTTCAGCGGCTGTCTCGGTGGTTGTGTGAGGAACAGTAAGAACAACTCGGCCACCGTCGGATTAACAGCTCGAGTGTCAACACTGCTTCGTCTCAGTGTTTTTCACGGATTAGGGGAATAAACAGGACGAGGATTGGAATCAGGTAAACGTTGCGCTCTCGCTCTCCATCTTGAGAGCTTAACTGCAAATAAAAAGCCGCCTGATTGGAATTGCCATGGCAACAAATGGCTTCTTCACTGAGGCTCGTCGCCGAGCATAGTGCACTCACCTCACCGCACAGACCAAAAGTACCTCCTGGAAGTAAAGCAGAGAGAGCCTAATATGTTTTTTTCTTTTCTCTTTTATTGTATTGCCGTGTTCCAGTAAGGGGCCCAGTCACATGGAGCCTCTGAGCTCGTATTCTCACAGAGAGAGCGCCGAGTTTCACTTGATAATGAATGTCTGTGGTGAGAATCCCATTATGGCGCTACTCCATCAAGCCTACAGAAAACACAGGAGCTGAGAGGCCTTTATGGGACATATCAGATGAGAGCTACTGTGCAAATCACACCCTTCTTTATGAACCTATTTTGCAGCACACGTGACAGACAGATAAATGCATTCACACGCTACAAGAAGCAACTCTCACATTTCTCTGTGGTACTGTCAGTGTTTTTTTTTTGTCAAACTGACAGCACTGCACATTGAAAACAATGGTCACAGGGTGAGCAGAGCAGAGTGGAGAGGGGAGGATCAGCACTTACCTCTTAGTAGACTGCTGCTGTAGTTGGAGAAGGAGTCAAAGATGCTGTTGGATGCCATGACAGAGAAGCCAGAACGGTGTGGAGCCCTCGCTGAAGTCAATCTCCACAGACTTCTGAGAGAGGGGGGCAGGAAACAGGAGGATTGAAACACAAAAATAAAAGTGTAGCATAAAAAGAAGTGAGGGGAGGAAGGAGAGCACAAGAGGACAAAACTCCTGGAGCTCCGAGACTCTTTGCAACCAAGAATCTAGGGTTTGTGACTACCACAGGAATCCCAAGCCACAAGCTTGCAGAGAGAGCAGCAGCATGTGTTAGCAGCAGCACCACAAGACATTTGAGAGAGAGAGAAGTGAAGAGAAGAGGGTCAGAGGCAGAAAGAAAGAAGAAACAGAAGAAACAGCAAATGTGGTTGAGAGAAAAACAGTTTAAACAAAGGCAGGCATCAACATTTGGGTCTCCAGGTGCGGAGGTGGACTCACCAGGGCTGGAGATGAGAGGGGGCCCCACCTAACGGTGCCCGGGTGGCGTAAGCAGGCTGACGGGGGCGGGGGGGCCGCTTTTGTGGTGGTCTGTCAGCGGCCTGAAGGTCTGAGGTTAGCCAGCTAGCTTGTTAGCGTGGTCTGTCTCTTTCTTTCTCTTCCACGATGGTGGCGGCCTGACTGGAGCGTCAGTGCTAGTAAAAGGCTAAAAGCCACAGTCTATCTGCATCCTCCTCGCCATCCTCCACACAGACACACACTCCCCTCCGTGAGTGGTGGAGCCCACGTCACATGTCACGTGAGGTCACCGGGCCTTTCCCTCCCACCCTCCTTCCCCTCCCTCCCATCTTCTCCTATCGTCTTTGCCTTTTCTCTGGTTTCTCTTTTTCGGGTTGTACTTTCCATGGTTCTTCTTCTCTGACTCGCCGTCTTCATTCTCACTTTTCATTGGTCATCCAAGTTTTGGAAATATTCTATTTTCTTTTGAGTTCAAACCAGGCAGCGGCCTGCGCCGCTGTGGCTCACTGAGGTTTGCAGAAAGAGCACTAAAAACCACTGCAGAGGAGCTGGAGAGACATTCAGATGTATTAAGCCCAAGACAAACACAGGAGAGAGAAAAAGACAAGACTGAATCAGATGAGGAGAAATAGAAAATGAGAGATAGCTGTGGCTGGAGGAGACAGGAAAGTGTTGTCTCTAACTGCCGAACAACACTGAGCATGCTGTGTATACTGTGTATGTGTGTCCTGTGCTAGTTTTATGTTTGTCTGACTCACGGCACATCTGTGTTTGTAAGAACCGGTGGTTTTGGGCCTGCAAAACCTCCACCCTCACTTACCACTTGATAGTATCATAATCTTAGTCTCATCAGAAGCAGAACGGCTCGACTCTGCCCGGGTTCTCTCCTGTGCCATCAGCCTTTGAAGTTCCCTTTTTTTCTCTCTTTATTTTGCCCTCTTTTATATTCGTGTACATTTAATTCTCTCACAGCTGAACCTGCATAATGCAAAAATGAAACTTTGTGTCCGCGTCACAAAATCTTTAAATATTAATTATATGCATCCCATTTTTTTTCTAACCTGAACTTCCTTATGCAATACGAAAGATATTTTTATAAAACTTTAGTATTTGCGGGCAACTGAAGTCTCTTTCCCCTGTGAAAGTGCAAAGCGATTTAACCTGATTGTGGTTTTCACACTTTTTCATTTTCTGGGTTGAATTTAAGAACGGAAAAGTGTTCACTGATGTGGCTGCTTGTACTACCCGAACGGCGTGAGCCCAATATGTGATAGCATATCACATACTGTGTTATTTTTGGAGATTTTGAACTATTTATTTGGAAGTTTCGTCTATAGTTATGAGCAAAACAGGAAATGGTTCATGTAGTTTCAGACTGCGAGAGAAATTAAGGCGCGGCACGACAGGCAAAAAGATAGTTAACAGAGATTTTGTTTCTACAGTATACTTTGTTTCAGACCGGTGAGTAGAAGATATCAGAACAACCATCAGGTGATATTGATGCAAATTAGAGCATAATTAATGAGATACAATCAGCACTGAGTAAATTCTCATGGTGTTATCTGTCACTTCATTTCTATTGAAGATGCATGTGCATATCTCCATATCTAAGCTGTGTTCTGAAAATGACTTTGTTCACATGCACTTGGCTGTGCATCACCTCGACTGTGATACACCAAACGTTCCTTTTCTTTTCTTTGGTCTATAGCCTCAAACTTTCTGTTTTGTTGTTGGCAGTGTTTTATTATTTATGAAGGAAAGATAAAAGATTTTCTGTCTTTTTTGTTTTTACACCTTAGACTGTACCAAAAAAAAGAAACCGTACTATCAAATGAAAGTTTCACAATGAACTTTGCACCTGACGTTATTCACTGTTTACATTTCCTGGGGAAACTATGCAAATTGCTGCTTACTTAGACAGATAGCTCTTAATGTGCGTATTGGAATTTACTCAAACTATTTTTAATATTTCCATGTGAATTTTTATGAGTTCATTTTTTTTACCCGTGGTGGCTCTCGTTAGCAGGGTTACTGTGTGCAGCGATACTGTTAGGCTGCGATCTTGCAGCACAGCATCTGCATGTGTGTGCAAATAACTGGCATTTGCAGACCTCTGGGATGCTCACTTCCTCTCTCCTTTCTCCTGTCTCCCAGTGACACACTGACCATGTCTGGCCATGGGACAACAGACCCAAACCACCGTCTGGTCACTCATGTGACCCACTTGCTTTCTCTGGAAACCTGTGTGTGTGTGTGTGTGCGTGTGCGCGTGTGTGCGCATGTTTCTGTTCTGTTTCTGCTTCACACCTCGTTGTGTATGGATGTCAGCCCACATCTGCTAATTGCTGGACAAACCTGCTGCATGGACCACAGCATGTGTTTGTATGTGTATATACAGTACCATGTTCTGAACGTGTGTGTGTGTGAGAGAGAGAGGGAGAGCTTGCCGCTCTTCCTGGTAGGCCGCACTGCCCTGTAAATGAGCAGTTGCCGTTGAGTTAGGCGGCAGCGCGGGCTAAATGACACGGCGTGTCAGCGAGTGTGGCCGAACGCTGAGGCCACAGCCGTGGCCCCAGGGCTTTTATCAGTCCGTCCATGCGGCCACTATAGGCCTCTGACTTAACCTCACACACAGCGGAGCTTCCTCTTCTAACACCTCTCCTGCCTCCCGACATGGCCTCGGCCCTGGCCTGCCAGCCCAGGGACAGATTACAGCTCTATGTCTCCCTGCTGAACAAGAGGTAGTGTTGTCACACAGGCCCGGAGGGCAAAACCTGCAAGTCCACAGACAGGGTTTCCAGACCTTTATGCTGTTTTATACTTTAGAGTCTTGAGCTTCAGCCCAAGGAGGTCAGACCCCAACCCATCTCCAAACCGTTTTTTTTCTTTAAAACAAAGAATCACCTTTGATGAGTGTCAGTTAGAATTTTTACTTTCTTTGGGGTCACTGGTTTGGTTGGTTTGGAGTCGGGGGTCTCCCGACTTCTGCTTTGGTGTCGTCCGTGTTTGCTGGAGTGCAGCATACCGGTTTCACAGAACAGAGCCTCGTGGTTGTTTCAGTTTATAATCATTTTATGTGGCTGTATTTGTGCAAGCGAGACATGCTGCTGGTAATAAGTCATGTTTTCTTCTTCAGATTTCATTAAAGTGAGAAATATATTTTTCTGCTATTTGTTTCCAAAAAGGCAGACTGTTTTAAATTATTGTCAATTTCCTTGTTTTTGTCCGCTTGTGGAAACAAAGACACTGCATCTGGATTTTTACTGAGAAATAAAGGAAAAGCTAAAAAAAACAAAAACACTCACACACACACACACACATATATATGCAAAGAGCCATCCCACAGCATTGTGCAAGAATGGGAACTAGCTCCATTGTAGTGCTGTCCAAACTTGACATTTGAAGAAAGCACCGGAGTCGAGGCCTCAGTCTACTGTGTGTTTTTTCTTCTTTGTCTAGGTAAACATCTGCTTCATGTTTTGAAATGTATCTCATGGCTTTGCACTGCCCATGACCGTGAGGGGAAAATAGTCTCAAGATCATTGTGGCCGTCTTCCTCTCAATTCTTTTTTTCCCCTGCCCAGGCCTTGTTTATCAAGCCCCTGTATTTAAGCTTAATATAACTCCTGTTTTGCTGAGAAAACTGTGGTGGTTTAATCACTGTCAGTGGTCCTACGCCTCTCGGGTGTGGCTCGCAAGCAAAAAGGACCCAGTGCGGTCGTGCGTCCAGCTGCAAAGGGGCTTATTTTGTGGTCTAAAAATTGCAGGCTTCCCCATATGTTCCCCATAAACGTGGAATGCAGCGTGGGACTTGAGGAGGCTTTTATAATGAAGTGGCCGTCATTGCATCAAACACCATGATCCTGCCTGCGCTGTAGGATAGGCCATGGGAGCCCATTTTTGGGCTGCGTACACGGGTCCAATGTCCCGACTTTTCACTCACACCTCATTTTCCTGATTTTCTTTTAATTATGTTACAATGCTCATTCCACCTACCAGTGTCCCAGTTTGCTTTCAGTACTCAGAGTCAAAATTCCCCGTCAATTTACAGTAAAGTAGTGGCGGTGTCATTTGACAGCATTAAACTGGTATTTTACAGTGTGTCTACTGTAATCTGCAAACAAGTTTCTTACTTTTTGTTTTGTATTCTGCGTGAATAATGTGTTACGATGGGGTTCATTGCTGTAAATTAACAGTTTTTTTTAAATTATTAGTGTAAAGACACTGAATGTTCTCAACCGTTAATGCCCTTTTCAACCACAAAATAACTAAAATAACTTCACAGCATTTCCAAATTAATTATTTGAACTCGAGCAGTTACATTTCCATGACTCCTAGGCTGTCAACAAGGAAAAAAACTTTGTTATATTGTAAAATGTAAAGTATCTTCCTGTTAATCTTCTATTTCCCTGCAAAGAGCGGGGCATTATCGTAAAAAAATCCTTTATTTTTACAGAAAGTTAGTAAAATGTGAGCTTGCTATGCAGATCTGCTTAAACGTTAGAGTGCTCTTGGTGTACAGCGGTTTTTTACAGTGTGTCATTTATTAACTTGCCCATTTTTCATGTAAAAATAGCCTCCGAGACAAAACCTTTACATGTAACTCCAAACACTTCTGGAAATTCTCAAGCACTGGCACCCCAAAGAGGAAGTGGGCATCAGACCTTGTAAGAGACAAATAAAAAAAGTAAAACATTCCTAACGTGTCACACTTCAAATAAACCGGGAAGCAGCTGAGCAGCCCGAGCCGTTATTCTAGAGAGAGTTCTTAGAAAAGAAAGTTGCAGCTGTGTGAGAAATTAGTTCAGTGTTACCAGCTCAGCATTAATCTGTAGTGTAGCGTGTCTCTCTGTGTGTCTACATGCGTGTGTGCGCGCACGCTTGTGTTGTTGTTTTCACTGTCAGCGAGGCACTCCCAGATGCAGCGGTTTCAGCATGCAGTATCACCGTTGGAAGCGATCGCCGGGCCCATTATTTATTTATTGGCTCCAGCAGACATGGAGACTGTGGTAACCGCACTGAGAGGAGGGGCAGCGGGGGCGCCGTGTCGCCACACACGGTGCAGCAGGCCGTATCCCAGATATTCCCGAGGAGCGCTGCGCGTACAGTATACGGTAACCCGTGGCTGCTAAATAAAGGAGAACTGTGCCACTGCAATGTGGATATTTCTGGAGAAAGCTGACCCTGCATTAGGTCACGATCAGCAACGATAAGCTGAGTGAGGAGAGGCGAGATTAAAGCTTAACTTTGTTCCAGCTGCCAGGTGAGGGACGTGGCTGAATTCAGTTGGTGTAGTTCTGGGCGCCTGGCACCTGCTGCGACCCTTTAAGATATATTTACCATGTTTACAGGTAGTAAAGTCTCCATCCGACCCCCTTAACCAAAGCTCTTCCTGTTATTCAGAAACTGTGCCAATGCAAAGACTGAGCATCCAGCTTCCTTTGCACCAGGTTGATTCAAAAGCTTCACGCAACTTCTGGCAAAGAGCTGTGCAGGCAGACGTCAGACAGGTGCCCCTGTGTGCTTAATGAAAGTGCAAAAACAGTGCGTTTGTCCCAATAAGTCATTTTTGAAGTCGTAATCTGATTTGCTTTCATTAATTTTCAACTCAGTTCCGTTTGATTTCCAAATCTCACCAACAGTCGCCTCACGGAGCTTTATGTAGTAAGGTGAAGACCCTACAATCATAGAGAGAAAAAATACCAACAATCAGGCAACCACCTATGACAGGGGTGTCAAACATAAGGCCCGGGGGCCAGAATCGGCCCACTGAAAGAGGACACAAACTTTTAACTGTATTGAACTGTGTTTTACAGCTTCCCACTGTCACAAAGTGACAGGCAAGGGAAAACACCCTTTTAACAGGAAGACACCTCAGAACCTTCAGTGTAATAGCTCGCACTACATACTTGTATTATTTAGTTCTTCAGCTGAAGAGGAATCCGTTGAGAAAATTGTCCAAGTTGGTTCAACTTTAAATAATTTGGAACCTATAATTTTGCTCTCTTTAGGTGCTGGGATAGCTCGTTAGGTTGAGTCGTCGCCCCTGTGCGTCAAAAGGCCATCGCAGGGGCTCAGGTTTGAGTCCCCCGAGACCACTTCCTGTTTGTGTCGTTCCACCCGTGCTCTCTCTCTCTCTCTCTGACTTCCTGTCTAGTCTACTGCCCTCACAAAGGATAACCAGTTGGTTAATCTTTTGTGTTTATTGCGATAATCTGGATGGTAACTGAGACATAAAAGTAGTTAAAGAAAAAGTAAATTTAACATTTTACAGTCTAGTAGTGTGCACCCACTATATAACCAAGCCTATAAAAGCAACTCTAACAGGTAAGGAAGTTATAGGAATAATTTAAACATAATGAAAGTTATAGATAGAACATTTTAGACTTTAAATAGAGGCAATTTATGTATTTTAGAATGATGTTTGGGGCTTAAAATGGGGTTTAAAAGGTTTTAAAAAAATGTGTTAAGTACTGGATGTTTAATCAACGTGTTGTTTTCATCATCAAATTTAACATTCTGAGATTTTAGGATCCTAACCCCAACCCTGTATTATTAAATAAATAATAAAGAGCGTGTCTTATTCAGCCAGGTTTGTCATGGCGAAGGTTCAAGCCCAGATTCTTTTGCAGCTTCTAGCTGATCAAATCAATTTCTTTACTCCCATAATTAATTAATGTATACTGTATGCACCATATCACATTACTGTTCATTATATTTTCATATATAAGAGCAAATAAAAGAGCTACTTCTGGATGTATAAATCAAAATTCTGCTAAATCTGAACTAGCTAGAAGTTATTTCAAGCCAAACTTTATTTTTTATTTAAGTATTTATATCAGGTTTAAGTGAGCAAATATTTAAGAAAAATGCCGAGCTAACCCAATTTGTAAAGTCTCTGAAGAGAATCTTCAATCAGATTTCCAGCTGGTGTAGATGTTATTTCCTGAAGGTTGTGTGTCGGCTAAAAGATGTCAGGCTTACCAAAAATTTGACGAACTTATCCCAGAAAGAATTAATTTAATTTGATTTAGTTTAATTGAATTCCTTAATTGAATTTCTTGGCGGAGTTGTCAGCTTTTGGCAGATTCTCTGACACACAACATCACAACTCCTCGGCTTTTGGAGCTAACGCCTGCACACACAGTGACCGGAGTTAGTTTAGAAAGTGTGCAAACCTCTGTCCCAAGTTTCCTCCGAGTGTTTCTCATTGTGTTCCTGAATAGAGAATCGTGTGCACTGCAGCAGTTTCCTTTCTCTGTGTTTGCAACATCACATAATGCTGCCTTTACCTGTTATAAACATTAGTTGCTATTACTTTGAAAATCAGATGAGGAAGAGGAGTGATAGAAAAGACAACACTAAACACCCCACCAAGCACCTCCTAGTTTTATGATGGTTTGCTTGAGAGTGCTTATCACATTGTGCCTGTGTGTTCTGCGAACCGCTCGTATTCACCAGAGTGGTAAATTTATGCTCAGCTTTGAGGTACACAGAGGCACCACATCATGGCAACAGAGCAGCTGGAGGGCTGAAGAGCTGCAGCCTCACATAAAAGCACCCGTAAACCCGAGACCTCATTTACCCCAAATGCCCCAACTCTCAACACACACGCACACATCTCAGCCCCAGCCAGACCAGAATAGAGCAGGCCACGGTCTTGCCACAAACCCAATTCATCCCATTGACCTCAATGCATCATCGGGATCTCCTGCACCAACGCAGGTGGAATGCTCTCATACTTTTTTGTTCTGTTTCGTGTCACCATTTCATGGTTACCGCTAAGATGTAACTCCCGTGTAATTTGTGCATTTTCTGCACATCTGCATATTTTTCTTTGCAGAGCTGCAGCAAGTATGTCAAACTGGTATCAGCATGTTTTATTACGTGTGCGTGTATGCACGCATGCGTCTGTGTTTATGTGTGTGCGTGTTTTACGTATTTCCTGTGGTTCAGACATGGGTTTTGAATGTGACAGACAAGCTTGTGAGCATGCTAGTCTGTGTGGGGCAGGATGTTCCTCTACAGCAGATGCATAGTGGTTTAGTTCTGTGCGTGTGAGCGTATGCCCCTGCATAGCTACATGAAACAGTCGCTTTAATCCTGCAGCTTGTTTAAGAAAAGTTCAAAGCAAATAGGTCCAGTGTGCACGCATTTCACTCTATAAAAAGTGACGTGCATTTTCGTCTCCATTAAAGTGCCTCTGTAGCAATGTTAGATGTAAAATAAGTTCTCATTTGCAGCGTGGTGGAGGAAATAGTGAGCGCCTTAGCTTGTGCCAAAATTGCTTTGACACAATATTAAAAAGCTGTCTTGCAAGTTAAAATTAAAAGCATGGGAACGAAATCTAATTGCTGGTTTTGAGGCCAAATTTTTATGTTCTTACTCCCTCTTCTAGGTCTATCAGCATTATTGTTATTTACTATAAACATTTTTTTGTATTCAAATTTCCCCTCTCGCCCCTGCCTGTCTTTATCCTTCAAGCAACCGTGTTTCTGACACTCACGAGTCCTCGGCCTCCTTCCTTCCGCTTAGCGTACAGCCTCAGGGTGCTGGACTTGGGGTGAAACCCTCCATGCGTGGTAAGGTTTCTTGTCTTGATGTCAGTGGCTTCTGTCGCCTCCTTTGGCCAGCTTATTTATCCCATCAGGGTATCTTCTTCGTCCCATTCAGCTGACTCCTCAGGACTTGCCTGACGCTCTGCAGGTGGTTGCGGCTTTCCTAGTGGCCTCTTCATGGGTCTGATTTGCCTGTGGGATCCCCAGGTACATGTAGCTGTCCTCCATGTCTGCAATATTGCCTTCAGTTCTGACTACCTTCCCTCTCTTCGTTACCATCCGACTACACTTCTCCGATCCGAATGACATTCCGATATCGTTGCTGTAGATCCTTGTGGTGTGGATCAGTGAATTGATGTTCACTCCTGGCATACAGCTTGATGTCATCCATGTAGAGGAGGTGGCAGACGATTGCTCCATTGTTGGTACCCATTGCCGGTATTGTTGATGATCTCACTGAGGGGGTTCAGGCCTATGCAGAACAGCAGTGGGGACAGAGCGTCTCCTTGGTAGATCCCACACTTGATGATGACTTGTACTGTAGGCTTGAAATGTGTGTATATATACATGTATAAGTTAAACATATATTTTGACATCACATATGCCTTAAGTATTTGCTTGGAAAGTAAACGTAAGTACAGCTGTAAAATCAAAGTTAATATTTGGCTCCAAAGAGTTCCATAGCTTGTACCTGATGGAGTGTTTGTTATGCCATCTCATTTAACCGGAGCATGTGAGCGATTACGTGCGAGTTTGCAGCATGATAACACATGACTGAGTGTTTGTAAGCGATGGTTTAACCAAATTAGTGTGATTTATTATTTCCGCCCCACACATGCGAAACTAAAAACAAATCATCTTTAATGGTGGAATTATTATTTTTCTCAGTTATTTAAACTCCCGCTCTCCTCGGAAATATGTTTTGCTTATCGTTAAATCCTCGGATGTTTGACCTTCACTGTATAATATGATAAATGTTTATAAACCGAACGTCTGTTTTCAAATTCATCTGCTGAAAGCGTTCAGTGATGTGGGAGAAATTTTGTGGCTGATTAATGAAAATTGTCTTTTGAACAAAGTCAAGCCAATAGAGCGCGTTTCATCGGACACACAGAGGACTAATGTGCTTAAATAATGAAATAAGATTAGTAACAACTGTCTTACGTTTGTTTACATGATAAAATGTTATTAATAGAACTTCACATTATCAGCATGATTATGCATCTGTATTATGGAGAGCAAAAAAATCAAGATATTTACTTCATAATCAGCAAAGAAGAGGATGTTAGATCACAGCTCGTGGTGAAATTAAAAGCAGCATGTTCGCATTACCAAGAATTTTGTGACTCAGTGTAATGGGTAATGGCCAGTGCTGACACCATACCCTTCACATAACTCCACTGATTTTGTATGCATGCATGCATGCATGTGTGTTTGTAGCTGTGACCTGCTTTCATATTGCAGCTAACTCATCTCAGAAACTCGGTGGTTTTACTGACCTAGAACAGGATTTGGGGGGGGGGCTCAGGAAATCCACGGCTGTGTTTTTGTGTGTGTGCTTGGATGTGTGTGTGTCTGTGCAAACTGTGAATGTAGGCATATGTGCATAAGCTTTTTACAGTCTTTTGAAAGCCGGTAACATAATAGCACGCACCATTTTTCTCCATAATGTCGTTCTCACTTTCTCTCCCCCCCCTCCCCCCGACAGCCTCGCTTTCATTTGTCTCCTGCTTTGACAAATAGGACTGACGTCCATTAGGATGCTTTATGAGGTGATGGTGACACGGGGCACTCTCATAACACCGCCTCAACTCCCCAAACACACACACACACACACAGTCTGAGTCTCCCTGTGTTTCTCTGCCTCCTCATTCATCCTTTGTGCTCTTTAATATCGGAGCTCATTGCTCTTTGTCATCCGTTGCAATGCATCCTTGTGCTGTCTCCCAGTGTGTGTGTGTGTGTGTGTGTGTGTGTGTCTGAATCCTCGCTGGTCGAGGTGCTGCGCACGTCTGATCTGTGATCCGAGGCTGGCTTTTTTTCAGAGGGAAACATGTTGTGTTTCCTTTGTGGGTGGAGAGTGCGTCTGTGGAGGGGGATTCCTAATGAAGGCCACTCGCAGCGGCCTCTCTCCTGGTCTCTAATGCATCCCAGGCCCCCCAAGACCGGCTGACTGGCAGGCTGTATGACAGCTTGGACTCACGGGTGCACAACGATAAAGTAGGTGTGCTACAGCGTAAACCTGCTTCACTTCCCTCTGCTCCACTCTACATGCCTGTATGCTAGTGGTGCTGATGGTGTCAAAGACCACCGTCAGGCTTCTTTTAATGACTCTCCTGCTCTCACTATTATTTAATATAGAAGGAGCACCTCACTGATAGTTCCAGCCCACTGATTATTCACCTCACAGACACAATACACTCTCAGGAAATAAAGTACAGCTGTTGTACCCTTGACTGCGTACTGTGAGTTCATGTTTTTTAGCATACATATGCATAGAAATGGACTAGCATTTGTATTTTTATTTAGATTTGGAGGTTTGGAGGAAACCAGAGCACCCACAGGTCCCTAAAGACAATCAAACCCAGACCCTCAGCGAGCTCTACGACTAGTTTATTTCACGTAAACAATTATATGAATAGTAAAACCTTAAAATGTTACCAATTTTCTTTTTGCATTTAGCTGAGCACACACTGTCTTCTGATATTGCTCCTGAAATGAAGTGTCAGCCCACCAAAGGGTCCAATCCAAACCACTGGATGGCTCTGAAATATGCTAAAACTGCATATTTGAATTTTTCAGCTGCGATTGCCTCATCTTTAAAAGTTATTATGAATCATAAAAATAGTCAAATATAAGTATTCAGTTGGAAACATTTTTGTGCCTTTTTTAGGCACTGCGAGCTGTAAATTGTACTGAACATGTAACAAATAAATGTACTTTACAATAAAAGACTCAGTTTGTGTAATAGATACGTGTATATTATTTTTCTGGTCTGGCCCACTTGCACTCCGATTGGATCCCATGTGACCCCATGAACAAAAAATTGACATCCCTGATTTAGGCGGACTTAACGTCACAGGTCCAATAACTTTGCATCCCTGTGCTCTTTCATGTAGAACAATACACGTACTTTTACTGTTCCGCCATTTCTGTGAGAGAACATGCTAAACCACGGCTGTGGGCTGGTTGTGATGCGAATAACTGCCTCGCTATGTCTTTTTAAGGTCATAAACTTCCCTATTAAACTCAGCAGAAAATGCCACTTGCTGTATCCATAACTTTCAACATGGAGAAGTCACACAACAGCTGTTTCATTCTGGGAGTTGACTCAAGCTTTGTCACCACAGATAGAGCACACAATAGAGGCTCAAAATATGACACCATGATGATATAATTCAGCCTACAGTGAAGAAAAAAAAATCCCCTAAAATGACCACAAGTAAGTGTGACCTGACCTTACTTACACATATTGTGTGTGTATATAAGTGAAGGCTGATAAAGTTGATTCCTCTCTGTGACCAAGCTGCATTATTGTCCAGTCACCGCTATTAAAATCATACCAAAAAGCCACACTGCTGCAAAGGCTGTTCCCATACACGCCATTCTGCTCGTCAGCAGAGCAAGAAAACATATTCTTCCTTATTTAACAATGCATTTTTGCAACATGTTTTTTTTTTAAGTAATTAAAAATGTGCAGTATTGTAGTGCAGCATGGTTCACAACTACTGATAATGAACCACTTCCGCAGCAGCCATAGAGCTATATTTATAAGAATTTACCTCAAATGATCTGAAAACAACAGAAACTAGAGGCCAGTGTGAAAGGAGCGAATGTAGCTAAATGACTTAAACAGTTATTTATAAGCGCTCTTAAACAAAGAAGCAAAAACCATATTGATCATATGTCAGAACGGTCTTTCTCTTAGAGGGAAGCTTCCATTTTCTCCTACAGGAAGCCGATTTCACCCACCAAATGCTAGCTTCCAGGTAAAGCCTGCTGACTGGTCAATTAGGATTTTATGGCAGGACGTCCTCTCTCCGTGGCACCTGTTTCAAAACAACAGCAACAGACATTAGGAACATGGTGAGAACACAACCGAAACTTCGATGTTTGTGTCCAGAGGAGCTGTTTGCGGTGGTGGATGGTAACTGCTATCAGGAAGCTGCAGCTACAAATGTTCTGCTTCCGCTCGCTTCTTACCCAACGTATGAGTCGTGGTGCTGTATTTTACGAAAATAAAAAGAAATATCGCTTTTGCCTCCAACGTCTAATCAAAAACATGAACATGAATCAAATTTAACTCATGTAATTTACATTTCTGGACTACAGCACTTTACGGCTGGACTCTCTCATGCTGATGTCGATGTTGAGTATGTATAGTATATGCAGTATAAGACACGTACAGTAATAATAATAGTAGTATTTTATTTTTTGGATTAAAACAATACAAAAGGCATAATAACAATGACAGCTCGCTAGCTGGGCTTCTGCTGGTGCAGACCAATGTAGGAATGAGAAAGCTGTGAATATATACTCACCAGCACTGTGGTTTTAACACCTTGGTACGAGAATATAAACTGTACAGAGTTATAGGGAACTATATGATGATGCTTTTTTTTTTTTTTTTTAAATTTACAGAGATAGCTGAGTCAAATTCAAACATACTTCTTACTGCTGTAAGACCTCAGGAACAAGGTCTGCAGAGATCAGCGATGGAGACATCATCTTCGACATCCCAGTTTTAGTGTTTGCATGTATGGAGCGAAGGTGCACAAGGACCAGTATGACTTTTAAAAAGATGTTAATCAGGACTGGCATTCACTTTCTCACACCCCCTCACAGCTTTGGCTTTAGGCTGTAAATTAGGCTTAGGTTCAGGTTAGGAGAAGCTTTGGGGTTAGACGCGTCGTTTTGATGGTTAGTGTTAGGGATCGTGTATGAACAATTAATGTTCCCACAAAGCCATCCAAGCGTGTCTCTGCGCGCGTGTGTGTGTGTGTGTGGGTGGGTGTTTGTGTCATTTCCTCAGTATTTACTGATCTTCTGCATCTCCTATCTTACATCTGTCTTCAACTTTGGTTGTGTGCAGACTTTCATGGAAATTTGCCTTTATTTTTTTTAATATACAAATAAATAAAAATAAACAAATATTCAAGATATGTGTCACTAGTAATGTATGTAAAATTATTAAAAGGGAGATTTTATATGAAATAAATGCATATATGTGTGTGTGTGAGAGAGATATATTGATTGATTTATTTCATGCATATGTATCGCTCATTGCTTATGTGCGATCTCTTGGTTTTGAAGACAGCGCTTCTGAAGTTGTTTCCCACGCTCATTGCTGTAAATAGGTCTAGAGGCTGCTGGGTAAAAAGACACGCACGCATACAAAAATACACACAGAGAAACTCCCACTGCGATCCATGCATCGCTTCACCTATATAAAATATATGGCGCTGCTTTGACAGGAGCAGGTGCTTTTTGCATCTTCTTCCTTGGAAGGCACAAAAAAGCCAGAGTGTGCATCTTAAGGTGCTCATATGTAAATTTCTGCTTGTGTGTGTGAGTATTTGTGTGTGTCTGCTGACTGTCTGGGAGCGGGTATATAGCCAGGTGCTTGCTGACATACTGGGGCTTTGTGGTTGTGGTTGGTGGCTTGCTTGCTGTGCAGACAACCGAGAAGGAACTGCCTATTTTTTCTGTATTTCTATCTGCTGTGTGTGTGTGTGTGTGTGTGTGTGTGTGTGTGTGTGTGTGTGTGTGTGTGTGTGTGTGTGTGTGTGTGTGTCTGTGTGTGAATTTATTTTTGAATATAGATCCTATTCTATATCGTTCGCACTCTGTTTCGTGACTAGACTCGGGGGATATGGTTTCCGCTGCAGTGCTACTTGAGTGCATGTGAGTTTGCTGCAGTCTGCCAGTTTGTGTCTGCAGTTGTAGTGATGTTAACATTTTTATTCCATTTTTCCTATGTTGCTTTGAGCTGTGGATGTGTCATACGCAGGGGTACCTGCTGCAGGCAACAAATGCCCACTTTACTCCACAGTGAATCTCTGTGTTCGCCATTTTCAAAATGGAGCTGCGCCGTATAAACACACCAGCAGGCAGTTTTAGAGGCAGCAGGTGATAGATCAGAGGATATAGTAACATTGGCTTTATCAAAGGCCCCGTTCCAACCCACATAAGGGAGTTTATTGCGGGCTCACTACAAAGGGAAACAATGGTTGGAGTGGGAGTAGATAAAGCTCTGCCATTCCCGCAGCCTTGGCTCAGGAACCCTGGTGTCACATGATGCCCGAGGTGAATACGATTGCGGCCTATAGGCTTGAAAGCAGCAGCGTTTGGTCTGTGGGCACATGACATCGGTACTGTATGGCAGTGAGCCTGCCTAACTGTGACTGTGTCAGAAGCTGCTTTTATCATGTGGTTAAAACGGCAGATTAGTTAACTAGATAAAATTGATTGTAACTATTTTCAGCTCATAATGATACATTAGCCGCTAATCAGGAATGATTTCGTGTCACATGTATCTGATGAGTGGCTCCGCCCGGGATCTCAGTCGCACTATGTTAGGTGCTTTGGTAAATTAAGGCTGGTGACTGATGCGCTACCACACCCACAACATCAAATTAGATCTTACCTCATTCTTTAGATAAAATTCAACTTCAGATGTTATTTGTAAGTGTAGTGTAACACTATTTTTGATGTCTTATAGCAGGAACTAGGCTGATGTTGCCACAGAACAGGACATATGTTGCCACATTCTCACGGTGTTGGTTAGCCAAACCTCCCTACCCAGAACTCTTGGCTAGGTTCTGCTAAGTTGAGTCATCTCAACACAGCTAAAGGCTTCAGCTTCACCCACACAGAAACCACCGAGTATTATCTGAGTCAGAGAAGAAGTGCTTAAACCTGTATGCATTAAAAAACACAGATTTAGCCATTTTCACTGTCCTGATTTGGCCTCATTCCATTGAGGATTGGTTGATTGGAAAATTAAATTTCCCCCTTCGTGCAGAACCATCAGGGTTTACAAGAAAACCTCTTTTTGTTTTTAGCACAACCCACAGCTGTTGTTCAGTGGTAGTGTACAATTAGCCAAAAGCTCAGAGTGGTTTCTCCAACCCACACACACATACACAATTTTCCACTGCAACGTCAACCTGATCTGCTTCACCTGATATTTCACTGATGTGCCACTGTTGTGATTCATGTGTGTAGAGAAATGAGTCGCCCAGTTGCGATACTGCGAGGCTTGTTCCACGCTGTGAGATTTGACTTTTGAAAAAGCAATGTTTGGAGTGGCAAATGCTAAAAATTAGCATTTTTCATCTGCAGAGAATAAGCATCTTTTCACAAGTCTGCGAGACCTTCTTATTCTGCAGCTTCTAATATGCTAAACAGGGGTTAGCTGTGGCCAATTTTATAATCAAAAAGAAATGATCGCCTCTTTCCATCTATTTCTATCGGCTTTACAATCACGAAAAGTGCAGTCAGCAACCAGTTACAGCAGTAACTGGTTGCTGACTGCAGCTCGCAGTACTGGTCCTTGTACTTAACGCCAGCCTGAAGAGGCACATGATCCAGAACAAGGGCCACCATTATCTGGAGTTGGAGAATCATAGTCGGAGACTCAGTGGAGCACATGGCGCACTGCCGCAGCGCAGGCCTGGTCACCTGCATTCAGGGAAACCTAAATGCAGGTTTCCAAAGTTTTTATTATTAAAGTTTGGTCTGCTGACCAAACTTTAATAATAAAATGCTTTCATGGTGCCGCTTTATGAGCACCAGAGTGACTCTGAATAGGACAAAGGGAAGAGAATGAATGGATACTTGCATATGGAGCCTTTAAGAAAAAATGAAATTGGAAATTTTTTTTCTTGCAGCTTCTGTTTTTGCTGAAAGGTTAAGATTTGTGTCCTGTTGTAGATAAAAAGACTTTGCAACTAAAAAAGATACTTTATAAAGACTTTATAAAGAATTTAACTAAAGCTGTTACTCTTCTACAGTCGCCCAAAGGAATCGCAGTTCAAAAACTATTGTTATTGTTGTTGTTATTTAAAGTAAAGATATGATGTGAAATGTAAATCATGTAATTTTACAGATTCCTTCAAAAAAATTCCTGGATCCAGAAAGTGAAGTATTTTGAAACAAGCTCCACCTTTAGTAAAATTTTTCATGCCAATCTTTAAATAAAACCTTATTGAGTAATCAAAAGTAACAAACGAAAAAAAACAACAACGGTAGAAATGCAGAAAAAGCAACATGAAAAATACATTTGATTTTTTTCTGTTTGACTGAAATATTCATCATCTGAAACTTAAACCCTCTTTTAAAATAAACCATAATAGGGAAAAAAAAAACGCCAGCGACTTTTCGTTACTCAAACCTTTTGCTTATAAAATAGAAAAACGCTGAAGGATAAACTTTCTTTTCTGAAGTGATTTTTTAGAGTTTGCTGAAAGGTTTCAGTGTGTGTGAATGTGTTTCTGTTCTGTTTGTTATGTGCAGAGAGCAGACCTGCCTGCTGTAGCTGAGTGAAATCAGAGACAGGTTGGCATGGGTAAGACTTGCATTGGCACAACTCAGGCCGCAGACGGGTTCCGGTATGAGTTTACAATATAGTGTGCCTCTCTGTGGCTTGACAACTCTGTGCTCTGAGAAAGACTTAACCATGCGACAGACATGCTATGCACTTTCCCACAGCCACTGAGCAGCTAAGGCTACTCTTATGTTGTTTAACATTTACACTTGGCTACCTACTTGGCACTGTGATATTGCAGGAGCTTCATTTTTTCTTCCTCATAACAGAAGTGCAAACATTGATGTGTGTGAACCGCGGCTTTCTGTCAAGTTTGCTGGCAGCTGGTTTTGACACTTCTAGTCAGTGTCAATCAGTTGTTTTACATATATTTGTTTTTTAATCACGCATTGCCCTGTTTTATATTCAAGATCTGTGCACGCTCTTCAGTGAGAAAGCATGATTACTGCAATGACAAAGCAAAAGATAAATTCAGTATTTTTCATTGTTTTTCCTTTGGGCTGTGCAAGTATTGCAGAGTGACTCATGGTTTACATAAGCAATGTCAAAGCCAACGGTCAACAGCCTCGAAATAAACGGCAGATATGAATCACCTCATCCAACACTTGTGGTTATCACAGCGTCTCCCTCATTAGCTGTTTCCATTATGTTAATGAGGAAAGTAGACCTGCTCCCAAACCCACGTCTGTCATCGGTGTCACACTCAACCCCCCCTAGACCTGCACACCCGGGCAAGGTGCATTCAAATTGCAGTAACAACCTGAAGTGTCTTAATTAAATAAGGAATGTATTTAGCATCTCTGTGCATTTTCAACATAAACCACACTTTGCCTGCAGACTTGTTGCTTTCAGTTTAGCCCAAAAATCCTGAGGAAACTGAATCATCATCACTATGCATCACACCCGCTGCATCAGCGTTAATATCACAATCCCGTAGACATATATTTTTTTTTTTTCTATGAAAGGGGGGGGAGATCGCTGTGGGAAGATCGGCTGCTCGCCGTGCATTGTGTCTGCGCGTCTCCCCTGCCTTCCCTAAATCGAGAAGGCAGAAGTGAGAAACGGTTGAGAAGTACGACCAGCGTCTTCCTGTTATGTGTGCGTGAAACCCCAGACGGCTGTCTAAGCTGCTCGCACGCAAAAGCCGGCCCAGGAACCATGGTAACGGCAGGTCCCCACACGCAGAAGGCGGAAGTGAGCCAACGTGCTGAGGAAGTTATTGGTTTTTTGATGGCCATTGCCGTGGTTTCATGAGAAAGACCGTGACTCGGCCCTTGTGCTGGGCTGACGGTCAGCCAGCGTGGGAATGTAGTCTCCTGAGTGATGACACCTATGACTAGACACTGTCTGTGACACTGATGCAAACGTGAATTTAAACAGGAATCGGAATGGAAATAGATAACATCAGTTTTTTTAAGTCACTCAGCAGCAGTGAGACGCTTCTTGATAAATCTCCTGCAGCGCCTCCAAGCTGCAGCTTTTCCTCCACCATTATGCACGGCGTTCTGAGAAACACTTTATTCCTGCAAACTGCAAAGTGCGTCTGCATTGTCTGACGTTTCTTCAGCTCACGAGGTGTTTTTCCTGACATGAGAAGAGCAAGCCGCCATTTCTGCCTTTACTGTATTCCTGCTGCCCTAGAAACAGTGACGTATGTCTCACCTGCTCTCAGCCAACCACAACAACCTCACCCTGTCTTTAACTCTTAAGTTTGTACCCTGCAGTCATGTGTGTTTCAGGAGGTGGGTGGGGGGGATACTCAGAAAAGGTATTTTTAATAAATTCTTTTCAGACGTTACGAGGCAGCCACACTGGTTTAACACAGCATCTGAGGCCTCCCAGAGTGGCTTTAGTAAAGTAACGCTGCAATGATTTAATACGGCCTGTTTTTGTCAGACCCTCAATGAGGTTTTAATGGTCAGTTTTCTCTTTCTAATGGCTAGTTTGCCTGATGATACACGATCATTACCAAATATTGGGTAAATAAGCGCAGAGTCACTGCAAAGTCCTGCTCTGCATGTCCGAAAAAGAAGACCACGAAACGAGGATGGAATTTCATCCTGGCCTCTGCAGTTCTCTGCAGTTCTCTTTTGTTTTTGTCCAGGATGTGTATAGTCATGTATACAGGTTATGAATTAAGTGGGTAATAAATGCAGCTTGGATATAATTCACTGATTTGCATGCAGCAGCATTTAAGGACAGGCTCAAAAGTGCCTTTCTACTTTGCAGCACTAATGCTTTTATTTTCTGTAATTTATAAAGCAACTGACAGCTTCCTTGCACACAGTTTCTATTTGTTTTTTGAATCATATCAGTTTATAACTTGCAGAGCACTGGAGGTATTTTATCTTTCAGAAGAGATGTGTGGCTATAGATGTGGCTGTTTCCTCTCATATCCCATAGCCACACCTGCCACAGCCTGGCTTCTACTTGGCCTCAAGCCTCCTGTGAGCTGCGCCTAGGTTGACCAAGCATGCCACCAAGCACCCTTAGGGGAAAGGGTTCCCCTCAGCCAGAACCCTGCAACCCCAAGGCCTCATCCTACCCGAGAGCCTTAGAGGGAGTCAGTCTGAGGCGACTGGGGTAGAAACCACTCTCGCCTATAACTTGTTTCTGTGGTGCTAAGACACCAGAGGCTGAGAGCTGTGCTGGGACAAAGACAAAACTGGAAACCAATCACATGAAAACAAGCACCTGATACTGACTGCAGTGAATTTGTGTGCACACGACTTAGAGAGAGAGTGAGAGTGAAAGAGAGGGGAGTGGGGTGGGGGGGGGACGTTTATGGGCTGCTAAATGCCAGACTCACCACAGGTGGGAGCTCCTCTGGTGACCCCATTAAAAACAAGCAGAATGTAGGGTCTGTTCAACTACTCTGTGACTTGGCATTCAGCAGTACCTCGAGCAGTGGTCACAGGCGACACAGAACAACAGCTCAGCAAGAAGGTCGTTTTTTTTGTTGTTTTTTTGTCAGTGTGTTGACACAGTTGTAAATGTCGTGTGGTTTGGTTAGAGGGGGGGGACAAGCTGCTACTAGGGTCTTCTGGGAAGTCCCCCGCTTTTATAGATGTGACTGCACTCATGTAGCAACATCTTCCAAGTGCAAGCACCCCAGAGGTGAATCACTCGCTCACTGAAAAAGGGAAAACCAAATGTTGTTGACCTAGAATAAGAATATATTTTTTTCTTGGACTTTTAGAAAAAAATCCCCCTCGAAAAGCCGAAAGGCCAAACAAGCCCACGCACGATTCTCCACTCTATGACTTTTTTTTTAGAAAACAAACAAAATGTCACGTTTAGCCGAGATGCTCCTTGGAGATTTCGACTGATAAATTCTTTCAATATTTCCAATATCTTCTGTCTTTTCACAGCCTGTGATAGGTGAGCTGATCCTACACAGATCAATTACACAGTCCAGTATATGGCCGTTCTTGTGCGGCCAGGTTTAAGGGCCCTGGTTAAAAACACAAAACCAAGCCAGGCTTTTAGAGTTGGTGCTAAGGAAAACCACCACTCCACGACAATGAATATTTTACCTTGCTACCGGCAGTCCAGCAGCATTTAGTGACCACAGGCAATGTTAAGTGTTCCTGACCAGAGGCGAAGGGGGCACTTAACAAATGATAATGCCCACTATCTGTCAGTGGTCTGAGCTGCCACTGCTGCCTGAGAGCTGGAGCCAGACCACTCTACGCCCACCGCTGACCTGCCAGCTAACCACATACTCCACAGCCTCCAGCACACACACACACCTTCTATTTCCTGGTGGGAAGTGGGACTCTGGTCATTAGTTAAATGACAGCTGCCACTCTGGTGGCTCCCTGACCCCCTGACCTCAGCCATCAGTATAGAATGACACCCGCCTGAGCTTCTTAAGAGGCTTTTTACAGTAGCCGAAAACCACAATTGCTTTTAAAGACGTGGAGGTTGAGTATGGGTTTATATGGGGTTACCTTAACCTGCTAGATCTGAAGATGCAAACATTTCACCTGAGCCTGAATACATCTCCGGCTTACACGATCAGAATGCATAAAGACCAACACGCCTTACACGACAGCATCAAACACACTCTGTAGTTAAAACATTTCCTCACATTATGCGGAAAAGCTTTTCAGGCCAATGTGATTAGAGCCAGAGCAAATCAGATCTGCTTCAAGTGTGTTTCAGCGCTTGTTGGGACCTCCAATATCAGCCAGTGTGATGAGGGGCAGAAACAGGACAGCCAGCGATAACTCTCGTCTGATTGGATTTGCCACCCAGGGGGACCTACAATGTGAGTTAATTGTTGACCGGCGATGTGCTAGATGCCCACTCTGATGGGTTCACATGACGTGATAACAGCGCGGGGTCCCTGGAGGGTGGGGTGAGGGCCAGGGTGGAAACACAGGGTTCTGAATTAACCAGCTGTGTGTGTGTCGTCTTCAACGCGACCCTTGCAATTTTATTTAATTTAAAGAAGAAAGTGTTTAATTTGCTGCGACTTAAAAGTGAGAAAGGAAAAAGGAAGGAGGACTGTAACTACACATCTCACTTTCCTCCAAACTGTGCCTGACGAGCAGCCAACAAAACTGCAAGAGCAGCCCAAGTAGTGAGTGAGGGGAAAAGGGAAAAAATCAGAAAGAGTAGCCAGCGGGCCGTCTGTGTGGTCCTCCTTGAGAGCGTGTTCTGTTTAACTCTCGCCAAAGTGTTTTAAAGTGTTACAAGTGCATTAGTGCCGTGGGTCACGCCTTTGCTTGGCTAACCTCTGACCTCCAGCCCCTTTAGCAGCTCCAGGCCTGAGAGTGAGCTCATGTTGAGGGGTTCGGCTCCACTGTTTAGAGAGGGAGTTGCCCTGGGGAAGTGTGTGCGTGCGTGCGTGCGTGCGTGCGTGCATGCGTGCGTGCGTGCGTGTGTGTGTGTGTGTGGGTGGGTGCAGAGGAGAAGGCCAGGCGGTGGCCTGTAATGATCTCCTCATGGATCTTTAATGGCTCCCCTCTGTTAGTGTTAGTGTTCGCACTGGGGGGACACTGAATTATTCAGCAGGCTAAAACTGTGATCACACACAGACATGCTCACAGATATATATTCCTACACACACACACACACACACACACACACACACACACACACATATGTTTACGCATGCACACTTGAATGCAATCACTCACTCACACACACAAGCATTCATTTCTCACACTGTGGCCCTTTATCTTTCTTATTTCTCATTCTTGCACTTGGTGATTTCATACACTCCAAAATAACATCTGCACAGTTTTTCCGAGAACTGTTGACACAGTGTCTTTGCTGAATGTGCAGCTTACAATCACACGGCGTTTGAAGACATAACATCCTTTGATGACAACATCATGTTGCTTGCACAAAGCCCAGAGATTGTCAAGGTGCTTATCGCTGCGTTACTTGTCAAATATCTCATTGATCAGCAGTTGTCCCTCACATAATGATCTAGAACTTTAGTTTCTGTGCTAATGCTTGTGTGTGTCTGTCAGCTGTTATCTCTCTCTCAATCAGATATGCAGAAAAACATCTTACTCATCAAGCTGCGAGGGTGATGAAATGTCACTGCTGCACCTCACATGTGTATGGTTTCTGTCTTTCAATGGCTTTCTTTGTGTAAGTGTTCAAAGTGACCATGCCACCTAGTGGTATTACAGCTGCAGGTCTTTCGTAGCCAATGCTTACACTAACTTTACTATCAAAACAAAGTCAGTTGACCAAAGATGGTTAAGATCTCACATTTGATAATGTAGCTGAAGTTACACCCAGAGAAATATTTTCTATGACAGGCTCTCTGTTTCCTCCTTTGCTATTCAAATAGTGTGAACGTCACCACTCTTGTAAAACACACACATTCTCTTTTTGTCATCGGAGTATCTGCTGATCAGTCATCTGGATTATTTTGCTGTGACTTGGACGGTTTTGCAGATAGTGGCTGTAAGGATCTCTGCATTTCTCTTGTATATATTAAGATTGGATTAGTGCTTACAGCACCAAAATAATTTTTTTTTTTTTAAATCAGCTTCCAACATGTCATCAATCCACAAACTTTGTTCTCTGCTTTCTCGAAATCATTGCCTGAGTGCAACTAGCAAGCTTCAGTGTTTAGGTAAGGGGGACACCATGCATGTTTACATCCTGTCAAACTTTCACAAGTCTGCAGTCACAGTTAAATGCACGCTTCCTTCTGCACAGAGATAAGATCGACAGGTGTAGTTTGATAAGAGAAGAAATAAAAATATTTCCTACAGAAAAGTGCTCAGAGCGTGGTGTCCACTTCGAGGTGATTTCTATTTACTCCTAGAGTTAACCTGGATGGATAGCATAGCTCTGTAGGCCAGATTTTGGTTTGGACTGTCCCTTTAAGACCTGCAGCCCCAAAAGCAGCCTGAGCTAATTGCCAACATCGGGGGCACAGTCGGCCCCACTGTCTGGGCCGTGCACACTGCACCGGAGGCCTTACCCTTATCTTTTACCTTATTTTCCTGCCATGCTCACCAGAGGGGACCTGGTTTAAATGAACAAATTCGTAATATCGAGAGCCCGAAATCACTCAGCGTGATTCCTGCTGCAGGAACACAGGAGCTGAAGGCATCCGCTGTTTGGTCATATTAAAACTCATTACATATCTTGTAGGTTAATATCTGTGGAAAAGCCTTGAGTGTACACATCAGGGTTTAATATAAGGCTACTTTCACGATGGCGCTCACTGTGGTATAAATGCTGCATTGTCTCCCTACAGAGCTGTCTGTGTGAGGCAGCGCTCACTATTCAGCACCAGGGAACAGCATGTTTTTCTGTGTATAACACTATAAGCCCTGATTGAACATGTCACTGATGGCTGATGGGGGGTCCCTGGGTAGTAAATGACCCATCGGCTCCCCGGGGTGAGCTTCATCTGTCTCCCTCTCACTCTCTCCTTCAACCCCTTAAGAGGCCGGCTGCAGTTTTCACTGCAGACCCAGGGGTCAGATGGAAAACATACACTCATAAACAGCATCTATTATTCATGCCTTCAGCCCGGTGATCCACTCACAGCGTGCGCTGGCTACGACAGCTGTCCGGCCATTCCAGGCACTGACAGACAGATAGGATCGGCCTAACGGCAACATCTACATATGAGTTAATCTATGGCCGCTTTAACCAACTGTAGTTATTGCTGATGAGATAAACACATCTGTGTGGCATCTGGGTTCAAAATAAGGCAGCCATACACACTTCAGACAGCGAGTACATTTTCATAAGGCTGATGATGATCACTTGTTGTAAATACGCTGTTTGTGTTGTTGCCTTTTCCTAATCAACTGGCTCAAAACATTGGGCACAAAAATGAGTCATTTGAGTATTATGAAGTCGTCTGTTGATGCCTAACAGGGGCAATTAGGACTTTTCCAGCACACTGATTGTGTCATTTGACAATGTTAGTGTGGGCCCAGCTTGGCCCGGATTTGACAGTGTGTTAGTGTACTAATCCATTAGGGTCCCCTAAGGCCTTGTGATTATACACACTGCTAATACACACATTGGTGCCTTTTTGCTGATGGTATCAGAGGCAGCTTGGGTGGTTTTTGGTGTGTATGTGTGACTGTTGGAGGTGGACGGGTGGGGCTGATGGATATTTGTCCCTGTGTGTGCATTTGGGGATCTGGCAGCTCAGAGAAAAGAGAGTGATGTTCGTCACCCCCACCCTCGCCCACCCCTGCCAGCATCCTGCAACCATCCGTCTGATATGTTGGTGTTGTTTCTGCAGCATCCTGTAAATTTTGCTGACCATTCATAGATTTACGGCCTTAGTGTGGCCAACCCTCCCGTTAAAAAGAAGTGTAGAGCATCAAAGGCCACATAAAGATGGGTTTGTGTTGGATGAAAGGCTCAGAACGTTCACTCGTGCGATTACGGTTTGTCTTCTGTGTAAAAATGAAAGTAAATGTGGAATAAAAATCTGTTTTTATTTGTTAATTAGGACAGAAACTAAAAATTCAACCCTTTTTTCCTTGTGCGGTCATTTTCCTCAGGCTGAACGTTGATTATGATGTTGCAGGAACAAGACCAGCACAATGAGATCTGGCCTCCTGCAACAGTGTGCCTAGCCCCCTTTTTTCCTCCCAACCCCACCCAACCTTTACAGTGAGCTCAGCAGTAAGTGACTCCCGCTAACGACCTCTAACGATTTTAATCATCTGCAATCAGGAGTCACGAATCTCTGGACTAGAAACAGAGAGACAAGACAAACACAGAGAAAAGGGAGAAGGAGTGCATTTATTTTGGTGGGGCAGAGGGGTGGTCGTGCTTGGCACAATTACCTCCAAAGCTCTGTGGGAACATGACTCCCGACTCCGGCATGAGACGAAGAATGGGAGTGCAATTCCGACTCAAGCAGGCTTGATTTGTTGGCTGCGTGTGTTGTGATATCTGTAACAGGAGAATCTTAAGTCTTCATCGTGTAATTTGACAGTTGGTTTCCAACTCATCACTGTAACGCTGTGCAACGACCATCACGGCGGATGATTTCACTGCTCTGCCTTGGTGATTTTAACTTTGAGTCACGGTTCATTGACTGAGAAAGAGACAGAGGGATGGATACAGCAGCACAAAGAGACACAGGAGGGGGGGGGACACAGACTCGTTAGATTTGAATAAAACAAAACAACTTCTCTTTACTTTGTGTGAACCATCAGTAGCACCTTTTCCCCAAAAAAATGCCATTCAAATAAATAAACACAAACTCATAGGTGGACTAAATATAAATTTCCTTGCCTACAGACATTCTTTTCTCACTTTTCACTTTTCCAAAACCCTCAAAAATACAGTATGTCCACATCCTCCCTTCTGACAAAAATATAACTCGCAACATTTACTGACTCTCTGTGGAGCTCCTCATCGGGAACACAGCGAGTTTGTTTGCGGCTGTCGGGGGAGCCAGAGAGGAGGGGAGGTGGGGGCGATTTGAGCAGTGCCCTGCCAGACCCGCATGAGCAGGACCACCCAGGGTGGCGTCAGGAGCTTGGCATGGGTTCAGGGAAGTTGGTCGGCGGGCCGGCTGGCAGCCCGAGCCCGGGGCTGAGGCAGCAGGCGGCAGCAGGCACTCTGAGGCCCTGCCAGAGTGGACGCAGATATTCAGCTCAGCCCACAAAGGCCACTTCAGCCTCCTAGCAGCATAACACAGCAGAGCCACAGTGATAGGGGGTGTGTGTGTATGCAGGGGGGGGCTATGTGTGTTGGGTAGAGTTTGGGGAAAGTTGAAGGAGATATTTTTAGGACTTAGTTTCCCCTGAAATAAGAGACCTCCCACATGGAAATTAAGAGGTTAAACCAGAAAATGTTTATTCATGAGAAGTCCATGCCTCAGCAGTATAGCCTCTGTCCTGAGATGTTCTTGCTCTGCTGAAAAATCCATTACTTTGCCATTTAGGATCTGCCTCTCCCGTCTGTGCACAGCCGCTAGTATGAGCGCAGTAAATGTTAACCAGTTCCTCTCTGCTGTAGTCGATAAGGCTGCAAAACAAAGACTTTCCCCGCGTGTTTATCTCTTCCAATGGGGCCAGTCATTTCATCGCAGCACTTACAGCTTATAAACTCCTTGACAAATCACATTAGTATTTAGCTTCTCTCAGCAGTTTACTGCCTTGCTGCCAAAGTATCGTTTATCACCCTGTAATTCACTTTACTAGGTAAATTCACTTTGGCAGGTCTGTTGGGTCTGTCTGCAGCAGAGGATGTCCGAGCAGAGGGGATGCTGTTTGAAGACCTTGGCCGATGTTTTATGGAATCAAAAGTGAAAATAACGTCTGTCACTTTATGTGTTTGTAGTTTCCTGTGATTCCAGGAAGTGATAAAGAGCGAAGGTGAGCAGCGCCGCTGTTATCGAGTCCTTCAGACACTTTGCCCTGCGTCGTTTTATTTCCCTCTTTGTCTTCCTGTCTGTTTCCCAGGAGACGACCAGTGTGCACAACTCTCAGGCCTGATTCCATTTAAGGCTTATAAAACTTTCTCTAACACAGAATAATATTTGCTGTCAGGCTTTTATTGAATTATGCCAGCAGAGGGAAAAAACAGAGGAGGATGTGAAGGCTCCAGAAGAGCAGATCGACGTTTACAGTGATGATGCTCAGTGTTTTAGTCAGATATTTAAACTTTTTCCGCCCCTCACGTGTCCAGATATATTTATTATTCTAACACATAAATTACTTAAACTAAACCATTAGTTGGCTTCACTGCCACAGACAGGATCTAATTTTTTTTTTTAAATGTGCATCATTTTAGTGTTTTTTTTCATTACAGTCGAGTTGACACATAGAGTTGGAGGCTTTCTCCACCCAGTTATTCTGCAGTTTATTTTCATGTGCATGAGCAGGAACGGTGACAAAGCAGTCACGGGAAACAAATTAGTATGGTATAAGTAAATATACTGAGTAGCAAGATGAGTTATTAAAAGAAAGACGTAACCCCTAATTTTAAAAACAAGAAAACATAAACTGTAATAAACAAACTGAAGGAGTTTTAACTTTTAATTTATATTTTTGTAATTGCTTTATATTTTAAATTTGTACTTGTAATTTGTAAATTTGTGTGTATTTGGAATATGACTTGGCAAAAATAGATTCCCACTTAACAGATATATATATACATATATATATATACATATGTATGTATATATATATATATATTTAAATCATTGTTCATGTGTTGCATAATCTTTTATTCTTAGTCTAAATGCTGCATAAGAACCACTAAAGCTGCGTTTGGAGTTTACTTCTGGGACAGTGAACCTTGAGGATGAAGGTCTAAATTAAATTACAGTTCAACCTTGTCAATGGCTTAAAAAACAGTGAAGGTCTGGTATTTGGGACATTTTTGCTTGTCTCCCTTCCTGTCTTGACTCAGCGAATCTCTGTGTGAAGCAGTTAAACTGCACTCGAATCTCCTCCGTGTTTACTGTGGCTGCAGTAAACATTGTTGCACAGCAGAAGAAATGATCTGTAAAAACAGGCCTCACTTTTTAATATATCAGCTGATTTGCCATATTTTTACCATTTAAAGTGCAGTTTTAAGGTAGGTAACACAGACAAACACGTCTAAATAAATAACTTGATTGACTTAATATCGGCTTCCAATATAGGCTTTTGTACTAGTATAAACCTTATGCTTCTTCCAAAACATCAGGTAGGTAGGTATGAAGATAGATAGAGGCACACATCTCTGAGTTTGAGTACAGTCAGTTGACCCACCTGCTGTTCAAACCTTTCATTGGTGAGAGGAAGCCAATCAGAAGAAAGACTGCTTAAAGGAAGAGAAGAGCTGTAGATCAGTTTGGTTGTGTCACGTCGGCCGGTCATGCAGCTCTTGATTTTTGGAACTTGGCAGTGAGCAAAGCGACCACTGTGGACGGTGTAATGGCACAGTAAGTTTGTCATAGACTCCACTAATGCACTGTGGCACATGTAACACCCATAACATGAACTCTAGGCTGCATCTATCTTAAGGGTTAAAGGGCAAGTTCAGGGTCGTAGCCTATCCTAGCTGTGATTGTGAGAGAGGCAGGGCATACCATGAACCAAACCCGCACACCATTTTTAACTGAAACCCACACAAGCACAAGGATTTGAACCCCCAACCTTCCTGCTCTGAGGTAATAATGCTAACCACCACTCCGCCCTGTTGCGCCATGTGTTTGTGCTTCATGGGCATTACTTTCACGATGAAAAAAACAAACAAAACAGTCAGTTGCTACCTCCGCAGCTTAAACAAAGCTTGTCACTTAATAACGAGCGAGTTAAGTTGTTTTTTTTCTATATTGTTTAAGGTTCAAAAGACTGTAATTGTTGGCAGTTCCTGTGTTATTGAGATAGTGGGAATCTCAGTAGTTATTTGCTGGAGGCCCTGTTTTGTTTTGAACTGTCAAAAATAACATTAGTCATTCGCTTTGAGCCGTCAGTCACAGTTTTGCCTTGAAGACAAATAACACTGGTTTGTTTTTTTAATGAGCAATGAATCCGGCTCCTCTTTTGTCTTTGACACACCTGTTCACATTTTGTGGCTCTGAACAACAAAGAGAGAGATGGCACTGGCAGGGAAGCAGCCTCCTCCTTCCTACGTTGGCACGCTGCACTTCCTGTTTCCCGCATCTTGTTTGAGTTGAGTGGAGCTCATGCAGGGCAGCGCAGGTGTTTGACTGCTCGCCATAGCCTGTCTCCCCGGGCCGTTTATCAATGTCACGGGCGCAGCACAATTCACCCTCCTCCCATCTCCAGCAACCGCCGTTTTTAAGGATTAACAGACCCTTCGGATTTCAGATGCAGTCAAACATGAGCCGTGTATCCAACGGCACGCTGCTTCTGTGCCTTCTTCTGCTCGTCTGTTCACCTCATCACCTGCTTCGCTGTTCGGTCACCTCATGCTACTTCTTTCACCACCGGCTCGCCGCTCCTGTCCCCCGTCCATCAGCATAGATGAATTGCCCTAATCTTTCCTCTTTGCCCCCCTCAACGACACATTTGCAATTAATTTATTTTGCCGTGGTTTCCTCTCCCCGTGCCTCTCCTTCCCCTTGATCCACGACGGAAAAGTCTGGAAATGATTTTGACGCTTTGGTTGTAGCATGCAGCTGCCTGTTCGGGGCATTTTGCACTCTCTGGCTTTTTATTACAAGGGAAATAGGTTGGGAGGGAAAGACTGTTTAATAGAAAATTGCAACGTGGTGTTTAGTTTTTAGAACTGCACAACTTTTAAGAATTGCTCATTTAAAGTCTGCTTCTCGAAGAACTGCTGCTGTGGCTTCTTTATATTACACCTCTATTTTACTGATGATCTAATCAAGGAGTGGACACATGTGAAAACAGACTCAAAGCATGTTTTTGAAATGTATATCTTTGCTTCCTATATGAAGCGGAAGTGGTTATTGAAGGTAGCTGTGAAGTTGCAAAGGCGTGGGCTCTGAGGTTTTGTGTGCTACATGCCCTCCACCCTGACACCTCTCTCCGCCCTGCTCTTCTTCCCCGCCCCCGCCATGGGCTCTTGCACTAAAAAAGCACATTGACCCTAACATCAGCTGACAGGGCAAATCACTTCTGACACTTAAGGACCTTAAGTGCCAACCACAGGTCAAAATAATTTGCTACATTTCTGCTTGCATCATCTTTTTTTCTAACTGAATATTTGTTTTATGGGTGTGATTCGATGTTTAGCCCAAGTGTGTAACCGAAGCACACAAATCCTGATGGAGCTCGGCAACCTTAAGATAACTAGAATATAATCCAAGTTATTTTATGGCGACAGTTTACAGATGGCCCTTTAACACAGTACATCCAGGTAAATATAAAGTTGGTATTTGGAAACGAGGGCAGCCTCAAAGACGCGTCACCGAATGCATGTGTGTGATTGTGCCTGCTCAAAACATGGCCCTGCACAGCGGGAAGGTTGTGGGTTGCAGCTGATGTCATTTGTCACAGGAAACCAAAGATAAAGGATAATTAAAGCAAAATAAAACATGTGCAGCTGTCTTTGTGAGAACCGCTTTGAGTTTTGACCATCTGAGTGATTAAACTTTTTCACACCGCCTTCCCAGGCATGCTTGAGAGTTGATGGTTTTAAGTGGGTTTAATAAACAGTCGTTGAGAAAATGTAAAGAACAGAAGCGCAAACAGATCATTGCTGGGTGTAATGCTTAATGGTTTTCAAACTTTTCTTTTAAAACTGTTCAGTAAAGCTTTATTTCATTGGTGCATCTGACTGTAGGAGTGACAGAAAAACCCTGCTGCACATTTCACTCCTGAAACTTTATGATTCTCTAACCGTGACCTTAATCTTTGTAACTGTCTCTGAGGAGCAGCAGCGGGTGTAGCATGTTTTTAAATCCTCCTAAGTGAAAGGTAAAATTTATGGTCAAATAATGTGATGCTTTCTGGAATTTGTCAACAGTTAACATGAGATCTGTTACTGACTTGATGTTTAATCTGCATCACTATTTATTGTCTACAAGATTTCTGTATCCCACAGTCTTCCTCAGCTGATGAAGAACCTTAACTTTAACATAATTGCAGCAGTTTTAGTCAATGTTACATTAGAGTTCACAAGCTCGTTTTTACCTTGAACAGGAGTTTATTTTTACTGTTGATTGCGTGATACAATGGAAAGCACCAGAAAAGCTTTTGAGCAGCCACTTTGGTGAGGCTGCTTTGTAACGGTGACCACAGCCTTTGTAGTTTTTTCCTACCAGCTTGTTTTTGTTCCTAAACAAAAGTCATTTTTTAAAAATTCCAGAAAGCACGAGCAAGCAGATCTCTGTTTAGTTTTGACAATTCCTGCAGGCGAGCTCACCTTACCTCAGATATGGCGGGCTGCGCTCGCTGTCAGCGATCAGCACGTGGGCAGTGACCCTGTGGCTTGCGTTTGCCCTGCAGATGTTTAATCTGTGCTCAGAAGCAGCACCTTGGCTGTTTGCTGATAATCTGTCAAACCAAGTGAGGGCAGGCCTGTAATTAACCTTGACAAAGACCGCCAAACACACTGATATCAGGTTTCCACTCTGGCCTTCACCCCACTGTTTAAAAAGATTCCCGATTAATAGATTTTTATACAAAGCTGTGGATGATTCAAACATATAAGAGGGTAATAAAACTCATCAATATCTGCACACAGGGACAAATGCTGTGGTAGTGGTGGAATACCATGGAGAAAACTCCCTACTGATAGTGAGAAATCGTCTTACTCTACAGCCAATTATGTGGCCACTGGTCAAACAGTTGTTTATATTGCCACCACTGTGGTCGATTTGTTACCCTCCCTCACTATTTCAAGTGTGTGTGTGTGTGTGTGTGTGCTGTGAGTGTTTGTGGACCATCCCACAGTCCCACAGCCTAGTGGTCGTCTGGCGGTTTTAGGGGGAGAATCTCCTCCCCAAGTACAAAGTTGGCTAATTGCCCCCCACAGCCACACAACACACCCATTCAGACGTGCACCCACGCACGCAAACACACACACACACACACAGTTGTTCTCAGTTGTTCTGCTGGTTGCAGGGAGGAGGGGGAGGATTACTTCTAATTGCGATGTGTGGGAGTCTAGAGAGAGGCCAGGATTACTGGGGGCTTCTCCTTGATCCACTCAGATGCTGATGGTAATGCTCCCTGCCCGTCCCCTGGCAGCTGCCTGCGCCATATACGCATATGCATCGGACGCACGCCACTCCCACACACACACACGCACACAGCGGAGTACAGTTTCACGAACACAGCTGCCCATAAGTATAGGTTATGTGTCCTGAATCACCGGGGTTTGGTGATTCACTCCTCCCGGCGCAACCTTAGCTGCACTGCAGTGTGTGTGAAGCTGTGGCCTTGCGTCAGGGCTGCTGCACTGCTGTTTATGTCTGCTGTCGTGTGTGCAGGCTGCACCCCCATCTGACGCACTATCACCTCAGTGGGGTTAACCCTGTCTACAGTTGGAGACGTACTTAGCTTTCAGTGCACTTTGTTCTCTTTCACTGTGACCTTTGTGCACTGAACATTATGAAGGGCATAAGCTCTCTCATGGTTGCATTTGCTCATGTGCTTTGTAGTGACTTGGACTTTGGCCCACATCCCTGTTTCAGCAGCATTCTGCCTTTCGATTGCTCTTTCGTTTCTGCTATTTTCAAAATTAGACGTGAAAATTTGCAAAGCGTGTATATGGAAACAATCCCTGTGAGACAAAGGCTCAGTTCCAGACCATTTTGGACCACAAGGAGCCGCGTCAAGGCAGAGGATGACATAAATAAGGCTTACTTTAAGCTCTGAATCATGCAAAGCTACTCTAGAACCCAATATTAAAAATATGCATGCTTTTCTTTATATCTTTTTCCACAGTCATCATTGTGAGCGCAGCGTTTATGAATACAGGTATCTGTTTGTTCGCGGAGCTTCAAGCGGGACCCTTTCTGCCCCGTCAGGCCTCTCCACCATTATCCTAGCCTTTGTGCAAGAAGCCGCAGGCCTGCCCTCCTCTCTTAACAAAATCATGTCAAAAAGCAATTAATATCTTAATACAACTCCATCAGCGCCAACCGCCAAGCCGCCGAATGGCTCAACTCTTTGTTTTTTCCACCTTGGTGTCTGCTGCCGTGCTGATCTTGCCTGGCCCCGTGGTTTCCTCGGTTTCATTTCCCCGTGCCCCGGTGGTCAGCTGTGGTTTTCCAGGGGGCACAGAGGTAGGACGTTGTGGCCAGGAAGGTCCTCCACTCCACCCAAGCATTAAGTACTACTCTTCAGGCCTAAGAGCTCCACTGGCCGCAGCCCTGGCCCCATCTAATGCAGCGGCCTGTGCATCCTTAGCAAAGCCTCTCATCTACTCTGCAGGCTTTCCATCCATTAAGGACAGACCGGGATAACATCAACACCTCTGATTATTGCAACAAATTTGATCTCTGGGGAGCCTGACTGTGTGGAGGTGGGAGGTTTTCTTTTTTTAGTTAAATCTAATCCAGTTTTTACCGAGCAGAATTGCCCTCCAATTATTAGACGCGTCTGTAACAATAAATACCTTTGCATTTCTTTTTCTCTGACATATCAAGGCATGTTAGAAAGTGATTAATGATGTCTCCTGTGCTCTTAAGCCACACAGGGTGGAATAAGGAAATATTGACATTTCCATTTGTTTTGTCTTTGAATAGCTTACATGAGCTTATCTTGCACAACGCTCCAGGAAATAATTTTAAAAATTCAAGACTTTTCCTTGTGTCTCATCCACAGACATCCATCGAACACAATACCTGGTCCTAGTTAGGTGTTTGTTTTATAACTAAGCTCTTCAAAAGGAAGAGAAGGAGATGGGTTTCGACTTCTGCGCCATGGCTCCACAATATTTGGTTTCTCTACATTTTCATTCATTTCTTTTGGCAGGCACGAGCAGTAACTGGTGGCAGGTCTTGGCAGAACATACGATAAAGGCTCATGATTAAAGAGACTAAAATAAGTACTGTATATAACTCATGCGTCCATTAACCACTGAGAAGAGAAACAGAAAGAGCAAAAAACTGTTTTTCTTCCCTACCCTTTCCTTGCCAGAGAGCCTACATTATAAATGTAAAATATATTCCCCCTCGTTTCCTCTCCCTGCTCCTCTGTTTATCCCTCTTTCTCTCTGCTGTATTGCAGCTTCTCATTCAAAGGGCTAAAAATGTCCTCTCTGGTTTATGAGTTTTTGTGATGCATATACTATATGATCAGTATGGTTGTGTCACATTTACACACCAACTGTCCACAGTCATCTAATCCCAGCCAGCAGGCCCACACACCTTGGCCGGCCTGGGTGGTGGTGCCTTTGAGCACACTGTCGTGGTTTGGCCCCGAGCCTCTGCCCTGGTTTGCCTGCCGGCATCTGCTCCTCTGGACAGTCCATCTCACAGCGCTTTAAGAGACCTGGCTATACGGCTTTCCTTTACCTTCAGACGGCAGCTAAATAGCAGCTGTGCAAACACATTTACATTAAACCGGGCCTGTATTAATGACTTTATGTTGGAGCCTCTCTGCGGCGGCGGTTCTGGTATTCTAAGACATTGCAGCAGTCGTTGTAGCGGTGGTGGTCTTATGGGCAGAAGTGCTGATGTCAGCTGACTTTTTCAAGGGCGCACGCTGGTGGGGAGCGATGGCGCGGAACCAGCTGGACTGGCCTGGACTTCAGGAAGTGTGTAGCATGAGCCTTGACGTGGACAGTGTAAGTGCCTATAAACTATTGGGTTACAAGTGATTTGGCTATGGAGAGCACATTGTCTTTTTATAATGACAGGTTTTATGATTATGGGGTTTGCAGGACTTTGATTTATCTTCGCAGGGATATGAGACTGTGAACCAATTGAACGGCTTGAGTAGCGATTGTTGATGGTTTAAGACAGAGAGAGGTTGTTACGATCCATCCTGCACAAACTCTGAGTGGGGCAGAAAAGATTGATTTACTATTTATCCTTCTGACAGCGCAGATAGGGAAGAGTCATAATTCTGTGCACTGGGGAGATTAAATTCCTGTATCGCTGTCAGCTACATTAACTGACTTCCTGGATCTCAATTCAATTAGCGCAGCAGCATTCTCTAGCATTAATAAATCAATAGTGATGGCCTGCAGTTAGACATGCTGCATACAACATGTTGAAGATGCTCTCTGTGCACATAGAAACACTCATGTGCTACAGTATGTCTCTGAAGCGTTCATCACTCTTCATTAATGATTCCCAGCCCTGCTGGAGTCACAACAGCCAACTAACAAATTAGCTGATGTTTAACTACATGTGCAGATGGCAGGGTGGTACACGCACACCTACCAGGTGAAAAAAGTTACTGGTCTCAGTGAAAGTCTAAAACCTTACCCGATGTAAAGGTGTCCGATCTCCCCTCTGAGGTCATCTTCCTGTGCAGGTCTGGACTGCTTTTGGATCACTGTCTGGAAGTTCCCAGCTAAATCCGGACTCCAGAAACATAGCCAAACGTAGAAATGACCTCAGTGAGCAAACACATGTCTCTGGTCCATAGGGGCCGCCTCCACCCACACATATATACGTCAGCAACATGTCAGTGTGTTGTTCTGGATACTGACCTTGTTCCTCTGTAATGCCGACATCGACCGAGGATGCTGTCTGGAACAGTCCAGATATGACCCACAGACCAGGAGCAAGGATATATGGACCTGCTTCTCCCCCTTTGCTGTATTTTTTGGAAAAAACAAAGAGTGCGGCACAGTCTACACTGCACCGTCTTTCGCTCGCCACCGGCCCTCCTTGCCAGGTTTCATTCCCTGCAACTTAGAAATCAAGTTGAGACGTTGCTGTTTGGACACACTGGAGGAGATCCAGTGACGAGAGCAGAGGCACGCGTGTAAGTAGTCAAAACAGGACATCCACAGAGCAAAAAGAAGTCCAGTAGCTCATGAGAATGTGGGGCCTTGATGGGGAGATCAGGTAAACCTAAATCACCGAAAGGTTTTGATTTGATAAGCCCAAGGACTTGTTAATCGCACCTTGTAACGATATAATTTCTGGCAATAGTAGAAGCACAGCTTTACAGTAATAATTGTCATCTTGCTGCTGTTCAACCAAGTAATTGTAGACCAATTGTCCCTCAAGGCCCTGAGCTCTTTGCCTACTTCTTTTGTGAGGCCTCATGCCAACAGACGTCTGTGAGCTGAAGAAAAGACACAAGCTTGTTGTTTTCCAGCCGTTAAGCCTCTGCAGCTGATTGGAAACCTCTGCGACAGCCAGCAGAGAAGCAGAACCAGATTCTGGGTGCCACTGACACATAGGAGGAGGAGGAAGGGCATTGCATTTAAAAAAGGTGCTCTATAGCGCGCACTTGCATTGCAGCAGTATTATCATTCACTGGTTTGTCTGTTAATTGATTTATTGGCCTGATGCTTGCATGCCGATGCACATCTGTGGCACTTAGCACAGAGACAATGTCGCTGTGAGTGCCAGGATGATCTAACTCTGTGGAGGAGAAAGTATCCAGACCGTCTGGAGTTTGTAAAATGCAATTGAATCAGCTGTCTGTAGTTTAAATATTGTTTCTGTCATATCAGTCTTTTCCAGCTCATCAGCAAATGCGTCTGCCTTTTTTTTTCCTACGCCACATGTCGGAATAAGGAGGATCTCGGTAATGGGGCATCTTTCTCTGCCCCTGTACATTTGAAATTGTGATTTCTTTATCATCATCTTCATCTGATCCTGTCGCTGGCCATGGTTAGTTCTTCTACTCACTGTTTTTCCAGTGAATGCTCTCATTTCTTAGATGTTGATTTCTCCCTGATTACACAAACTATGCGTCACTCTGTGAATTGCCAGGGGCTAATTTGGCCGGTCGGCCTGATGAGATAGTTGATAAGGGCATTGATTGGCTCTCCTTCAGAAGAAGGGAAGGATTTCATTGGGTCAAAGATACGGGGGCAACGCAGCATACATTTCAGTAATCAGTCCACCGTACTCCCTCCTTCCTCTCCTTTCTCTATTTGGCCAAAGTCTTCCCAGAAGTCTTTCAATATGGATTACACTGTATGATACACACAGTGGTAATTCAAGGTGAAATAAAACTCTTCTAATCCTACTGGCCGCAGCAGTGAGAGAGAATCAGAAAAGGCAGAGAGACAGACATCAAGCTCGAGGTGATTAGATGTACTTGGCCTTTCCTTTGATGCCCATAACTGCCTATTTCTACCTCTGGAAGTTGATTTGGTAGTAACGGTCTAGTGAGCACATCCTTAGTCAAGTCCTTGTCTCCTCCTCTTTCTGGATGTGATCGCTGCTCAAAAAAAAAAAAAAAATAAAAAATCATAGGCCTTCATTATCTCCAGTCAGGCAATTTTGGGAACATAATACTGTCTCAGGATTGGAGAGCTTGCCCCCATCAGGGCTGGGGCCTGATCAAACCACTTGCACTGAGAAAGGAGAGCTAAAGAGAAGCATGCCTGCCAGTCGGTTCATCTCCCTTCAAAGGCATATGGTGCAAATTTCATCAAAAGTATAAGGGGGGGCGTTTGAAGGGGCATTCACGTTGCTGATGTGAAAAATAAGGCCAGGCTGTAAAAAACCAAATCAAACCATGATCGGATCTCTGGGAGCGATTAACGCCAAAAAAGAACCAGCTGCTGCATCGTCAGCCGCATCTCAATCTCCTCAGCACGCTGGCAGCCTGCTGGCCGGGCAGCAGGGAAAAGGGAGGGAAGACAAGTGCTCATCCCTTCATCTGTCTCAGCGGCTCCTGAGCTCTGAGCAACCACAGAAACAGAAGAGACAGCAGGCGCGCCTGAGACACGAGGATAAGGAAAACCAGAGTCTTTTTTTTAATATGTTGGAGGCGTAGAAAGAAAAGCAAAAGATGAGCAGAAAACAAGCAAGGAGGGAGAAGAAAGTGCCGTATACCAGGAGCAAGGATATATGGACCTGCTTCTCCCCCTTTGGGATGCCAAATGGAAGAGTCCCAGTTTGTCCTTAAATATTGATGTGCAGCGTGAGTTGTAGCCTTCTCTAATGTTCACTAGTGGCCCTAAGAGACCAGACCCTCTGCAGATGAGTGTACACTTCATTTGAAATTACAGTCTATCGTTCAGGCAAACACTTAGAAATCATTGTTTTACAGTCCGTCCGCCCAGTGTTAATGAAGTAATGCTAATCTGCAAGTCCGGAGGTCATTCAGTATGTTACCTAATATTGTAACCTAATCTACTGAATTTAATACTATTATGTCACTTGTGGTAGTGTGTACAAATCTATCCCAGTCTGGTTCGTATGGACCAGCGATACCATAATGTTAAAAAGTAGCTAGATATGATCATGTTGTATGTCTCGCTGTCACTGTCAGGCACATGGAGGTTTCTTCCTGTTAAAAGGGAGTTTTTCCTTCCCGTTGTCACCAAGTGCTTGCTCACAGCGGGTTGTAAAAAATCACCTTGAGGCAACTGTTGTTGTGATTTGTGGTAGCTTAGTAAAACTAAATGAAATTATTCCACAGCCAAGGTCTGTGTCATATATAACAGACACTTAACAAGTTCAATGTGATACTTTAACAGTTTAACATGTCCTGTTTTATTGCTGATTGATTGTAAATATGTTATTTTTAAATTGTACCCATTCTGCTTCAGCTTATCCAGTTCATTGTTTAGGCTATAACTCTTTATTATGGCCTTATTCATTCATATCTTTATTTATTCTACCCACATCTGTAAGCTTTATGTGTTACCAAGAAGTTCTGCAGAGTATCCTCATTTAGCACCAGGGCTGATCACTCAGCCCCTCCTCGTCAATCAACTCAAGATACTAACTTGTTTTTTTTAAAGTGGACCTATTCTGGTTTTCCTTATTTTCTGCCACATGTACTCTATACTGTTACAGTGGTGGATGTTTGTATTAAACATGCCCAAAGTTTCAAATAATGAGGTCATCTTATGTGAAAGTAATCTATCTGATGTAAAAGCTCATGAGTCATTTTTTTTTCCATTCTTAGATCTGTTTGATGTCACGAAGAGTAAGTCAGACTCACTAGTCTAACCCACCCTACAAGTTGGTGTTTGCGAGGGGCAGCCAATCAGAAGAAAGAAGGCTTAAAGTCAGCTTGGCATGGCTAACGGACAGTTACTAGAGCTGGTTTGCATATCATAACCTTGAGATAGCCCCTTAGTTCATCTTCTGTCTGAAACAGGCCTTCTTTCTTCTGATTGGCTGCCCCTCGCAAACACTAACTTGTAGGGTGGGTTAGACTGTTTTGTTTTCTGCCGGAACTGCGAGTCTGACTTACTGTTAGTGACGTCAAACAGACCTAAGAATAGGAAAGCTGCTCTTGTAGCTGTCTGTTAGTCATGCCAAGCTGAATTTAAGCCTTCTCTCTTCTGATTGGCTGCTCCTCGCAAACACCAACTTGTAAGGTGGTTAGAACTGCGAGTCTGGCTTACTCTTAGCGACATCAAACAGATGTAAGAATAGAAAAAAACTGAATCATGAGCTCTTAAATCAGATAGATTACTTTCACATAGGATGACCTCATTATTTGAAACTTTGGGCATGTTTAATACAAACATCCACCACTGTAACAGTATAGAGTACATGTGGCAGAAAATAAGGAAAACCAGAATAGGTCCACTTTAAAAAAAATGTTAGTATCTCGAGTTGATTGACGAGGAGGGGCTGAGTGATCAGCCCTGGTGCTAAATGCGGATATTCTGCAGAACTTTTTCAGTAACACATAAAGCTTACAGATGTGGGTAGAATAAATAAAGATATGAATAAATTAGGCTATAATAAAGAGTTTATAAACACTTCTGATGAACCAGTCTTTGAAACTGGCAAATGATGGTAATGGATTTAGACGTTGCATAGCAGACAAAATTAATATGACCCTTTCAACTTAGAGTTTTGTCAGTCAGGACTCCAAGAAAACTAGAAGGTGAAGCCAAGGTAATTTATTTTATTTAGAGTCCAATTAAACCCAAATCAGAGTCGGCTCTGGCCAGATCCCTGCAGGACTCTGCATGTTAGAATAGCTGTACCGGATGTTATTTTAAAAATAAACTGTTATATATTATTAATATAATTTAAAACCATTTATGAGGCATAATTTATGTGGGTGTGAGCACTCTCTAGTTCACTGATGTGACTGAAAACACATGCTTTTCCGTCATTCCAGAAACATCTCCCCCCTAAAGGTTAAATGTACTGTAAGTGTCACTCTGGGCAACTTCCTTAGCGAAGTCCTTTCTGCCTTAATGACAGCAGTAACTGATAGAGAGAAGTCATCACTCATCAGGGCTCTAAAAGCCCCTTTTGTCCTCCACAGGGGAGAGGTGTTAGATGGAGCTGAGAGGGCGTAGGCACCAAAGGGACTGTATACTTTATATTTTACGCCTAGATGTAGTGAGTGTCTCTCATCACCATGAATCATTCAAATCTGGCTCACGCTTACGGTTGTGCTAATCCGCACACACACACACACAAATCCTCGGGTCCAGGAGCAGTAATCGATGCCATTACCAATAGAGTCACAGGAGTCAGTGCAGGGCACGCCCCCTTCTCCATCCTCCAAAGCCACAGTCAGGTCCAGAGGTGAAGGTCAAGTTCTCAGAGTGACTGTCCCAGCTGTAGCTTGACCACAGAGCAGAAGGCTCATCCCTGGTCTCCGTCTGTTTGCGCGTTCTCCACTGACCTGGGCTTTTGTTCAGGCTGTGGACCCCCAGATTGTGAATGGCCCCTCCTTGTGGCCCTCGTGGTCACGGTCAGCAGTGCCTGTGTTAGTGGAGAGAGAGTGGGGTCACGGCACAACAAAGACCTCGGCTGTTAGCTGCAGTTAGTGGGGAGGTGAGGCCTGGCTGGAGGGCAGGGTGAACGCTGATGATATTGATTAGCTATCATCCAGAAGGAAAAGCATATCGGGCTGCTGAGGCAAAGCTCGAGGCCTTACTGTATCTGAGTAGTGATTGATCTGATTCCTTGCATTTAAATGTTGTGAGCTTCAGCTGCTGTGCAGTACAGAAACAGTGACTAATGGGGATTTAAACATCCAAGCAGTTTTATCCCGGTCGTTCCAGCTCTATTGTGCACTCTGTCTGTATTATTGTTGTGTCGCCATGGCGGTGTCTGTGTTTGTGTCTGTGCAGACACATTCCTGCATACACACGAATGATGACTCATGGAGTAAACTTCAATCTTACGCCACCGGTTTCCTGTCAACACAAGTGCGATGAGTTGATGAGGAAATACATGTCCATGAACGTGTTAATATATCTAATAATAACGTGCTGTTTAGCATAGTTAGGTGTTATTATCGAGGCATGGGACTTTGAGAGCATCCGGTGGAGGTCACAGGGAATTACAATCAGTGGTTTGTGTTTTCTAATTAGTTTTTTTAATCTTTATTTTACTTTCATTTTGCTTGAAGATGAAGGCAGGAGCAAGATTTCCAAATCATACAACTGATTTTTTTAATTCAAAATCAACACTTGCAAACATCTAGATCTCAGGAAACATATGAAGCAAAGTCTCTTCAGGCTAGATTTGCAGACAAATGTAGACATAAAGATTAATTAACTAAAATGCTTTTTTCACAGCTAGTTTTACTGTTTATTTTAGTTTTAGCTCATAACAATAACCAGAGTGCAATACCAGTACCTTTTTATCTTCCTGATTAATGTGTGTTGTAGTAATTAAAAAAAAATAGGTCTAATCTCTGAAAGTTTAACCTTTCTTCTTAAAACTGAGCATTTGTTCATCAAGATATGCAATGTATGTCAGGAGTTGCATGTAGTTAGAGCCATTGTAAAGGCTGATTAAGGCTGTCATAAGGTTTCTAAATATGCAAAAGTTTCAGTGTAGCAGGTGTCTTGCAGCATTCCTATGAGAAAGGGAAATGTTTGGTGCAACGATACAGCGATCTCTCCCAGAAAGGTCAGTACAGCAGCATTTTTAACTTTTAAAGATCTTTAAACTACTTCAACAACAGTAATAATAATTAGTAATAATAACTAGAATCTCATTCTGTATTAGGAAACTACCTAAAAGCTTTGGTGTGATAGAAGCTGTCACCTGTTTCCATCCATTTATGTTCAGCTGTCTCTTCCAGTCCATCTCATGGGTCAGCAGTCTAAACAGAGACCTCGTCCTCCAGCTCTTCTGCTGGGACACAGAGGTGTTCCCAAAGCAGTCAAGAGATAGAAAGTATTCCCTGTGTCCTGTTTCAGGGCCTTCTCCTAACAGGGCATGCCTGGAGTGACAACTGTTAGACTGATGACTGATTCAACAGATCTTTGCACAGCCAGCAGGCCCTGATCACGTGACCTCCGGGACCTGCTGGCGATGTCAAAGTTCACAGGTGTACCCTGGTACTTGTCGATGCAAGATTCTAAGAGTCAAATCCAGAATCTGAAACTGGACTCAGAAGTCAATGAGGAACCAGCAACTGAATTAGCAACGGTGTGACGTGAGTACTTGGAAGACTTAGTCACAGCCTGCGGACATTCCGAGGAAGTTTTGTTTATTTAAGTGAACAGTGAATTACAATAATCCAGATGTGATGAAATAAATATGAATAACAATCATCAAAACAGAGCGTGATACAACTCAACGTGGCGAACACATTCAGAGGAAAAGCTGAACTCGAATCGACAGCTTCGCTTTCACGCACAGTCCTCTCTTCACTGCAGCAGATCAGTCCATCGGCAGTGATGCGGACGCCGTACTGATCCATCAGTCGGTCTCCTGCTCCGCTGTCCTCTCACTTATTGGCAGCACTACATTTAAAGTAAAATTAGGCTAATAGAGCCCCATTTGAAGAGAAGTCCACCTGTGCAGCCCGGCTCTATTATTCAGACAAATCCTTATGGTTGTCTGACATTTTACAGTGGAATAAAATAAAGATCATATTAAACTAAATTCAGTTTAACTGAAAAAAAATCATATTTGTGGGGAAAGTCAAACAAATTTCATATTTTTCTGAGCTATCTGCTTTGCATTAAAGTCTTATTACACTATACACACTTATATCACACTAGCGCAGCTGGTTTAGTCTGATTGTCTTTGTTCATTTCCAGCCTTTGTTGAATCCCCCCCTCTCGATCTGTGTCATAATGCATAAACACATGCACTGCTGTCTTTGCAGAGCATGTCCATGTGTTGTTTTGTATCACATTCAATGTAAGTCAAATCTGCGAGGGTTCCTACACATGCACTGAAAAAAAAGAATTAGCCATACTTGTAAAAGCCTCGGTATATGCTGACATATGGAGAAGTAAAAAAAGTTTGACAGTCACCCGCCGCCTTCTTTTTGAGTTTTAGTCATTTTTCTTCTGCAGTGCTGGTAGGTATGGATGTATTCAATCAGAAGCCATTCCCACTGAAACATGCTCTTACACAGCGAGTGAGTAAACCTTTATGTAACCGCCAGTCGAGTGGGGAGTTCATTTGATGGAGAGCCCTGCTTGATTTGTTTGTGGCTCCAAAGAGGCTTACGACACGCAAGCTGCCCCTGTTCTGCTCTGATAAATGGTTCTGGTGAGAGGAAGGAAGGAGAAAAAGTGTGTGTGAGACCTCGCCAAAGACTTTGGGGTTTTTCACAGCTTAACTATATTAAGAGACAATCCCCCACAGACACGCACACACACACACATGCTACGCACATACATATTAAACTGTTAAATATGAATACACACTCACGTTGAGTCACAGAGATTGAGCGCAATTAAGTCCCGCTCGCACCAGAGGAGAAAACAAATTTATGGCTCTCCGCTGAGTTTGTTTTGTGTAAAGGTGCCTCGTTGTCTCTTCATCTGCAAACAGCAAAACTAAAAAGTGCTGAAAAGTTTAGGCCACATCAATGTTTCTGAAAAAGTATGTTGAAAATGTTCAACTTGTAGAATAAAAGTGGCTAACTCAGAAAGTACCATTACTGTGCTCACTTGAGCTAACTAAAATGTATCTTTGAAACAGCTAAATAAACACAGCGTGCTAAAATTAGATTTTAATAGAGTGAAAACTAATGCTCGTAACTAACTATAGAAGGTTGAAAATATAGCTAACATTGCAATCATTAGCTTTTAACTAGCTAACAATCAAACAACCCCCTATTAGCAAGTGTTTGACAACAGTGGAAAGGAAAAACTCCCATTGAACAGGAAGAAACCTCCAACAGAGCAACAACCGGTTAGGAGTGAGGGGAGTCACGTGGCAACAGCTCAATGCATTTAATCATGTAGACAACGTGCTGAACTTCCAACTGAGCATCAGGATGGATGCTGATCTGCTTGGATTCTCCTGCACAACCATCTGTAGGCTTTATAGAGAATACTCTTAACGCCTGAATGTCCTAATGCTTAGTCTTAATGCCAGGGGTCACAGGAAAATGACCGAGCTGATAGGAAGGCAGCATCTCTGAGCGCACATCAACCCTGCAGCAGTACAGGACCACACTGGGTACCACTACTGACAGCTAAGAAAAGGGAAGTGAGGCAATAGTTTGCACAGCAGAATATTATAAATTAAAATGATAAATAAACAGCATAAAGGCGTAGCTCCATCCTGATTTGTATCAGAGCTTTGGGCTGCTGCTGCTGGTGTAATGGTGTGGGGGGTGTTTTCTTGGCACTTTCTTTGGGCTGTTTAGTACCAGCTGGGCATTGTTTCAATACTACAACCCGCCTGAGTATTGTTGCTCTACATATCCATCCTTTTATAAGAGTGTACCCATCTTCCAGCAGGACAGTGCGCCGTGTCACAAAGCTCACATCGTCTCAATCTGGTTTCTTAAACATGACGGTGAGTTTGATCTATTCAAATAGGCTCAACACACCAGATCTAAATTCTTTGGGATGCGGTGGAACAGACGATTTGCATCATGAATATGCAGCAACACATCTGCAGCAGTGTGATGCTATTGTGTCAACACGAACCAAAATCTCACGAATGTTTCCTTTACCTCGTTGAATCTTTGTCATGAAGAATTAAGGCAGTTCTGAAGGCAAACGAGGGTCCAAAGTTGTACTAGAAAAATGTACCTAATAAAGTTGATGGTGAGTAGCTTTGTGGAGCAAAATATGGAAATGTCTAAAGCTCATTACAGGAATCAAACCAGAAATAATTAACTCCAACACAAGGAAACAGAAGTGTAAAAGCAGCGACTCTTCCAGGTTTTAGGACACTCCACTGTGGGGTGAAGTGATTTCCCCTGTGACAGGTTTGGTTTCTGTCTTTTTAGCTGGGTTGACTCATTTAAATAAACAACAAGTGTGAACCTTTTCTGTTCCGACTCCAGAGGAAAAGGTGGCGTTTTTTCCCATCTTCCTGAAGAGCGTGTTGTGCGTTTGCTTAGTAACACACTCTTTTTTGTCTTTTCCATGCCAGCCATGCAGGCCTCTAATTGAATGTTACCTGTTCCACCCAGTCAGGCCACGGCAAAACACTGCCACAGCCGATTAGCTCACACTGCAGCTATGCTAATGGTCCGTGAACACACGGGGGCCCGTGCCTGTTCACGACAGTGTGTGTGCATGCATGTCTCCTTTACATCTGCTCCCCTCTTTGTCTCTGAGACTATTATGTGTAATGAGTGAGTATTACTATAGAGACCGGCTGCTGACAGGCCACACAGACTGGAACACCGTGGTCATGCAGTTGTCCCACCGACACACACACACACACAGTCCTCACGTCAAGACTGGGCAGGGAGTGTGTGCCACTGGAGCACACAGATTTGCTCCGGCTGATGGCAAACCACAGCAGTGGAGCCTGTGGCGGCCTGCATTTCCTTTAATATCCTGGCTAATGTACAGAGAGAAGCCAGGGCCTCTAGAAAGCCACTGGATCCCAGCCAGACTTCCTATCCTACCACCACACCAGTCTTATGTAATGTTTTGATCAGTACAGTAGGCAGCGTTTAGTGTGCGAGATGTAAATGGGACTTATATGTGGACATGGCAGTGTCTCAGCTCGTATGAAAGCGCCCCATATGTCTGCTGCTTTTCTTAACTAATAGCTTGTGATTGGACTTCTGGCATTACATGGCCTCATATTAGTAAAGTTTTACTTTTACTTTGAGTTTTACTTGCACAGAGCCTTTACTTCGACAGTCAAGAAGCCTAATTTACTGTATTTGCTCCAGTGCTATTACTAACAGACCATTCCTATGAGGTCCCTTTCGCTTGTTAAATTTAAATATGAAATATCTATTAGAACCTTATGGACAGCCAACATTTGTGTAGCTAAATCATCCTGTTTGTCAGTCACATACTCAAACGCTCTTCATGCAGGCTTTTGTCGGCGGTTAGCTGGATTTTCTTGAGCAGTTAGCCTTTCATTCAGGACCACTTGAGTCAGAAGAAGATTGTTATTTCCATCTGCAGTAATTTATTTTTTGTGGTATGGCTCTGTTCTGGGACCTCCCCGCCCTTTCAAACTATAAATGGAAAGATTGCAGCAAGACCCCCGCAGTACACAACAGAGCGGGCGTGACAGTGATTAAGTCAGATGCATAACCAAAAAGAGAAAATACAGTGAAAGGGGTTGCAAAGCAGCTTGCACAGGCAGCAGCAACAGTCGGCAGGACTAAACATCTTAAATAGCAGGTTTGTGTGCTGTAAATTTGTCCCCAGGGTTGGACAGTCAATGCTGAGTTCTACTGGAACATCCCGAACATTCGCAAACCACGAGAACTGTAGTGAATGCCACTGAGCCACCATGTGCCCTGTCACAGCTTAAATTAAAGGAGCATTTTTGGTCATGCCGAGTAGCTCTACACTGGAGTGCTTTACACAAAATATTCCTGCTTTTATCCCAGGATGAGACACAAATCCTTTTGGGGATTGTTTCAGGAAGGCTATCCAGCATAAATACCTGATTTTTGACATTTTGTTTGAGCTATCACACTTGTCGCTTGCCAGATTTATCTCCCAGCAACTGTGTTTCTAAAATTAAACTTAAAGTTAAAAGGTCTCTGTTTTGACCAAAGCATAACCACCAGTGCCACAGACTCCAAAGTTAAATTTTCAACTTTAAAACCTTAGACCTCTATGGATATCTTCCTTCCTCATAACATCTCAGTGCAGAGTTAGGCGCTAAGGGCGTTGATTAACACACAAAGGCCACATTGATTAACAGCTTCCCAGTACAGATCAGTGGAGCCAACAGGTGTCTGCAAGGCCTCACGTCCTCTGCACTCATCCTCTGTGAACTGTGTGTGTGCTGTTGGTGCCTTTCTAGAGCATTTTTAACGTGAATTATGGTTTGCTGTGTAGTACAGACCATTCAAAAAAATTGTTTTATTAATGTGTTACTTAGCACTGATTAGCTGATATGTTTAATGATGCAGGTTGTTAATCAGTCCTTTTGTCCATGCAAGTACATTTCTGGCTAAAAGAAAAACAGCAGAGCGTTGGACAAAACTTTATAAGTACAGGAACTAAAAGCTGTAACTATATAAACATTACACTTTATGTTCTTCATGGGAAATATCCTGGTGTAAATAGAAGAACTCTTCAGATTTAACTCTATATCTGTAATTCTATATGAAATGACTCTAACTTTGGGTCTTGAGTTGTGCAAAAAGGTGAACGTGAAGGGGAGACTGGCCAAAGTAAAAAAAAAAAGCAGATAAAGTTTATTGCTTTACAGGACACAATCTCTCAGTTTTTTGGAATGCACCTCCTATAATATGATCCCTACTTTTCCAGCTGTAAAAAGCAGAAAAACGTGCATTCATATATTAATAAGCGCTGTGTTTATCATGGTGTGTTGGTTCAGTAACGGATGTAAGCAGCAAAGATAAGCCACAAGATAAAATCGTTAAAAAGAAGGAAGGACTTCAAAGCCGTAATACGCAGAGATGATGGAGTATTGCGAAAATTGGGGGCATAAGTGGTGGGGGGTGTATGGCGGCCTCGGCCACTCAAATGCATCATGCTTTCATGCGTGGACCTTCATTGCAGGATTCACAGCAGCTGGAGAAACCGCATCTCCTCCCATGGAGCGAAGCCAGGGCCACAGCCAGACCCGAATAAGCATAATCTTTTTTATACCACAAAAGAAAAAGAGACTGAAAGAGAGAGAGGGAGAGGGAGGTGGGGAGAGGGACGGTTTAGAGCGCAGCAGTAAAAGGGAGGTTGTCTGCATGGAGGTTTAAGGCCATGGAGCTGAGGAAGGAAACCACAAGAGGATTACAAGCGAGGGGCTCTGTGTTTCAGTTAAACTTTTCTCTCTCTCAGAAACCGTTATATAGACTTGCTGACCCTCTCTCCTCCCAGCAAGAGCTTCCTGCCTCTGTCTACCATGCAGAAACCCTCACCCGCTTTGAGCCAAATCACACCTCTCACCCGGACTGTGGCAGTTCATGAATTACTCCGCAGAGAGGTGTTCTTGCCCAGACTCACTTCCTCGCCTCCTACCTACAGCTTGGGGGAAAGGGGGGTTGGGGGCGCACAGATTTCTATACTCTGAGTTTAAAACTGGCAACTTTTAGGCTGGCTGTCACCAAGTCGCTGAGTAGGCACTCCTGAGGTTTGCCTGTCTGACAACTTGGGACGTTGCAGCTGCTTCTGGCACTTTGATAAATGGCAAATGAAATAAGAGTGGAAATAGGAGGGGAAAGCTCCCTCGCTGCTGTCCTAAACCGTGTTATTCCTCCTGTTCTGAAACTTCCTGTTGACCTTGGTCATGTGACAGAGATGGCTGCGGCTGGTCGGGATTGGCTGTTCCGGCCTCATCTGGTCAGGTCTGGTTTCTGTCCCCGCGAGCTGTGCTTGGCCCCGCTCTACTCGCCTGCCCACAGAGGTTGGTGTTAACAATGGGTGAATGTTACGGCTAGTGTTTTTGCGTCCACGCAAGATAATTGCACCCTGTCCAGTGGTCATCCTTGGAGCTGAGCTATATGCAGTCCGTGTATTGACTTTAGCTTTTTGGACCCTTTTTGGAAACTTAGCTTATGTGACATATTTTGACTGGCGAGTGATGGGCCTCTTTCTTGTTGTGACAACTGGGTTCACACTGAGGTGACGGAAGTGGCTTTGAACTGCTTTGTCTGAGTCTCCTTGCTTTGAACAGTTTAAACGCGCTGTCGTTTCACAGTGTTTTGTGTCTTGTAACAGTTTACAGTAAGGTCCTGACCACCTACACTGTACAGTAGAAGGCACAGAAGTCATTCCAGCTGTTCTGATTCTGCAGAAGCCTTTGAAATGCAGCATTTGGCATATAAAATAAATGTAATTAACATCACACTTTTCCCCTCCTGCTGCATTTATTTTTGTATTATTTGCTGTCTCTTTATTGTTTATCAAAGAAGGAGTTATTTCAGCAGCATGGCTGCATTTCAGAATAAATACATCTGTCCCCTCTGTTTGGTGTAACATAACATTTCTACTCATCTCTGTAAATCTGGAAGTCGGGGAAAAAGAGAAGAGAAGGAACATCTGCAAAGAGCCTCCGTAATTATATCTGAAGATGTGGATAAAGAGAAGAGGGGGGTTATAAGGGAATAAAATAAGTGGGGTGAACAGAGACAGAGGGGGGGCGGAGACAAAAAAAATGTTCTGACTGTGAAATGACTGCCAGATTCCTATTTGTGCGTCTTGAAAGGCCTGTGTCTCTGCCGCTGCATATGGGATGTGGGATGAGAGCTCTGGCAAATCAAAGGCGTGTTGGATAAAGATCTCTGGAAGCCCGTGCTAGTAAACAGGCCCATAAAAGCGGCTTGAGGGGTGGAGCGTCAAGGAAAAACTTGAACATCTGCCTACCTCCAATAAAGCCAGAGCTTCTGCAAGCATCGGTTCCAGCTCTGCGCATGGCCCGGCCCGCGGGGCCGATGGTGGTTTGGAGCTTCATTGTTGTATCTTATCCTCTGATTAAGGGCTATCAGTCATGCAGGGTACTACTATACCTCTGATGGATTTTCCAACTTATCCTCCCTTCCTTTGCTCTCTTTTTTCATGATTTTGTTCACCACCCTGCGACTAAACTCCTCTCTAGCTGTCAACATTGCCTTTCAGTCTATGTTATGCATATCTTGAAGGCTTAATTTTCTCACCCATCCTACCATTTTCTGTTATTATAAACCACCGGTTGTCTTCAATCTAATCCACTTAATTCTTTTTCCAGCAAACAAGGCCCATTCCTGCAGTAGCACTTGTAGCATTAGTGTTAAAGATCCAAAGACCTGAGTCAGCAGATCTGCTTTGGCTCTGCAGCTGCTTCATTTTCGCACTTTATCGCTGCCAACCGTTATTGCACGCTATGCTTTTTTTGGTAGCTCCACCAAGGATGTAAGTGTTTGTGACATTGTGACTGCGGGGGCTGAAGGGGGTGTAGGTGCTGAGGCCAAAAAATGTCATTTGCAGCTCCAGTGTAGGCATCCGTCCTGCAGTTTGCCTAATAAGGAGGGAAAAAAAGGAAACAGGAAGTTTTTATGTGAGCAGAATATTTCACACAACCGCCGCCTCCCCATGTTTTTTTGTTTTTATCTAACATCAGCTTAATATATAAATCATTGTGTCAGTATTTGAAATTGTGGAGCTATTTAAAAGTTGAACAGTCTGGAAAGACAACGATGTCTGATCAAACTGGTCCAAAGTTCTTCAAAAGCTTTAGAAAAAAGTTTAAAATTTACATCACACATGACGCAAAATCTAGCCAATATTTCATATAGCCTGACTTTGTCCCCCTAAATCTTCCCCTGTGTCTGATGCAAAAGCATCTCCCAACAAAGAGCGCTCTGTGTGAAGGCAGACAGTGCAGTGCCCTCCAGTGGTGTGGCAGTTTAAAAAGGACCCTTCAGTGCAGAACAGTCTTACATGCATTCCTCCTCGGTCGCAGTTAAGCGCTCCTGGCTGACAAAGGCACACACAGCAGCTTGAAAAAAAAAAAAAAAACTGTTTCCACCACAGTCTGAGGAATGTTTATCAGTGGTAAGCACACTGCCCTGGAAGCATATGGTGTGGTTTCCCTGCTTTGGGTGCACGAGAGGTGAACTTCAGGAAAAGTCGTATGATCATAGGAGACCTAACGGCTAGTTGAACATGTGAGTTTTGGTAGTACATTCTGCCTCGTGCTTTCCACCTATTCGGTCATACACAAAGTGCAGTATTATTTCCGATCCTTCAATTTTCACACCTTTATTTTAAAACACAGGCATGATTTAGTGCTTCATCAAATGACTGTACACGGACACACACACACACACACACACACACACACACACACACACACACACACACACACACACACACACACACACACACACAGATTCATTTATAAGCACTATACTTTTAAAGGTGTTCAGTAAATAAAAAAGCCAACTTTAGCATCACGCTAGGATAATAAAGTCACCGCAACCAACCACGTCTTTCATGTAAATGCTAAATTTTGTTCCACAGTTCGAGGGAGGAAGTATGATACTAATGATGCACTGACTGTGGTGTCACACCTTTTTTTGCACATTGAAGACTAGCATATCTGCTTTTTAGTTTCTGACATTAGTGAAAGGAGATAAATGTACTTCCAGTAAGTACAGTATATTTTTAAACTCCTAATCGCATTATACTTCTGCCTCACTGCGTTACAACGGGATGTATTACTTTCAGCTGTATGGATGCAGTTCAGAGTCAGATTAAAGTGGCGCTTTTGTTGGGACCCTCCATAGAGTGGGAAACATAATGAAGGGTTATGCATATTGCCATACGTCGTACTATTAGGCACAGAGGACCTCCCTTGTACATTGTCTTTGTGGCAACAGAAACTCCAGGAGGCATGCCTCTATGACTCTTAGGTGAGGTGTTTCAGGCATGCCGCAGTAGGAGGAAATCCCACATTTTGGGAATGACTCAGTATCCCTCGCAGAAGCTGTAAAAATCGACTTGGGCATCTGTGCTTAGACTGCTGCCCCGGCGATGCAGACCTGCTGGATATGTGGCAGAAGATCCTGTCCGCTATTGTGGGTTCTTTACCTTACAATACAGAGTGCCGTGAAATGACAGCTGCTGTAAACCGAACTGCATTCCTGCTGCTGTGTAGCTTTTTTGCTCAGACTCGTAACAAACTGTCACTGCAAGAAATACACACACAGAAGGCCAAACCAGCTGATTCGGTGTTGGGATTGTGAGGTGGGGGCTGGAACCAAAGAACTTGAATCAAAAGCTATGTTATTAAAACTCCAGGATTTTTGCATTTTTCTGGCTTTTTATGTTCTGTCGAACTGCTGCTTTAGCTTTTTCTATGCCTGTGCAGCAGAACGTAGACTACAGTCTGCTTCCAACAACATCAGAGTTGTTGATTCAGTTTGTAGTTTTGAGTTGAAGATGTTGTATTGGTATCTATTAACAGAGATATAGAACTTATTGCCTTTACATTTACAGACTGTCGCTCTCTGACACTACATGCGTCACCTTGTACTGATGCAATTTGCCAGCATTTGGAAAAACATAAAATACCTGTGAAAGTCATTAAAAAAAATTCTCCAGATTATGTAAACTCATCATATACACACACGCAGCCACCCCGTCTCTGTCAACAAGCCTTCCACTGCCCTACGCTTTAATGACCCGCTCCCCAGCAGGCCTCGTTAACTTCTCCTCAAAACAAATTAGGAGGTGTTACACGTGTCATAGGTCACCCCGCTTCCCCTGTGGCAGCAGTGCAGTTTTCTCCTAAATTCGCAACACATGTTCACATCATCCGTAACCCTAAAAAGGTGTTAACTCAAAGTTCACCACCTCATTTAAATCTCTGGTTACTGCTGGAGCTCCGTCAAGCTGAGTCACTGACGAACGGGGACAGTTTAATCAAAAACGAACAAACAGGAGCTTCAGACACTCGCTGATGTTTTGCTGGCTGATGCAGCTGCTTGTGACAAACCACTGTTTTTCTTCGGTTTTCTTAGAAAGAACGTCTGTGTAGCCGGATATTGAATAAAGTTCATTATGTCTTGTGCAAACATGCAGCAGAGGGATAGCATGGGATTGTCGTGAAAGCCACAGATTCTTAATGCTGGTCATATACCTCATGCAGCCAGTTGATATGTTGTATAGACATATTAAAATATATTTTAGGACCAAAAAGAAACATTGTTGAATGAGTACCCCATGTGTAAGAGTTTCATCAAAAGTTGGATTGTGTAAACGGATGACTACTATAGCCTTCAGGATTTCAGCTGAATATGCTGGTTCCAGTCATTTCCGATATGAATCAAATCAAGCAAACAGCAGCAGCTTTAGAGCAAAGATTGTTAGTGAAATCAGAGCCCACTGAATAGGATTCACATAACACCCTTTGGAACAAATACACTTGTTTATTTCGGTCTGTGCCCCGTGATTTCTCGAGTATAAGTGTAAATTACATGTCGCCGGCATTAAATATTAAACCGAGTACAGCATTAATAATTGATTGCATCACTTCTTCTTATGCAACGGTGGACGAAGATCTAGTCCAGAAAGGCCTCTTTGCATTAGGCCCTCCTTGAGGTTAGAGACTGTGGCCACGGTACCCACCCATTTCTTTTTAGCAGGCTGATGGATGATTGCAGGAAGTTCGTAAAGGAAGATCTCCCCCACCAGAACGGCAGCGTCTTGGGCAGGGATTGACTGCCTGCTGAGTGGATGTAAGTGCTTCTTCAACCACAACTAAGTACGTTCTGTGGACCTGAGGACGTTTGAGCTGTGGGCACGATGGGTATAATGATTGGCCTGACAACACAGTGTGTGCGTGAGTGTGTTTTTGTCTTTCAGTGTGTGCGTGGACAAAGTGGTACAGAGTGGGTTAGCCACATGGCTCTGAAAGCCTGTAAAGTCAATCACTCTGCCGCCAAACGCGGTGTGTTCGGTGTGGCTCTGGCATCTCAAAATGCCACCGCCTCAAAAGTTTATTCGATAAATGGACAGCTGTAATTATTTCGAAGATCAAAGCTGGAAAATCACTGTTGGAATTTAACCGTAGACACGACTTTCTTGACATTGATCCAAAAGCATAGCGCTCAGTAAGGAGACAGTAAAGACAGTGTTTATTTGAAAACACTCCAAACTGCTTTAAACTGTCCAATACTGCACGTTATTACAGTAGAGTGTATTTTTATTGCAGGGAGCAGTAAAAGTCTCTCCCTATACGCTTCGATAGTCTCTCTCCAGGACGCTTAGCTCCTTCTGGCACTAATCAATACAGCTTAATAATAACCTCTAATCAGGCTCGTCACATTGAGACTGATGGTGACTGATAGACCTCCGATGTCCGCCTGGCGCTCCTGCTGACACTAATGCACTGACTGTCTATAAACGACTGTTTATTACTCAATAAGGACATTTGGAAATAGCTTGATCAATAATGGATGGCGCTTCCTTAACTCTGCCTGCGTGGAGGAGCCTGATAAATAACATGTAAACAACAAGGCATCTGGTGTTTTACGACAGCGAGGGCGAGCGATGTCCTTCGGCAGCGGTACCCCAGGAAACAACAACTTGTCTGACCGGTCTGTATGATCCCGCATCAGTAGGTTTTCAGTGCTGTTCACCTAAAAGATTCCTAAATCCACATTTTACATGAGTGCGTGGTCAAATGACTTTTGTGACGTCACTCGGTTTGTTTCCAACTCTTGTTGCATGCCTGAAATTTAAATGTGACCGCTCTGATTTGGATCAGTTTTACTCACAGACTGTGAGTTGTTGTTTTCAATGAAAAAGCCCAGAGAAACTCAGTGTATGCTCAAGGCCCAGCAACAAAGAACACAGGAGTCACAGGAGTTCTCTCAGGAGTTAGACAAAAACAGAAAAACATGCCGTACTGGCCAAATTTACTAAACGGGGCAAAATATAAAGCAATACTGCAAATTTGGCTTGGACCAGAAACCAAGTAAACACCGCTTCGGTATTACCGGGTCGGCATTGGTATCGATCCGATAGCGTTGGCATCTAGATCCATGCGTCCACCTCTAGAAAAAATGAATAACAAAGTCTGGCGAAATTAAGTGCGGTCAGTTTCACAGGTGATTTGCAAAGTTGTGCCGTTTTCGAAACACAAGTGCAGTCAGCTCATTTCAGTATCAAGAGCAAAACTTCAGACATGCTGTTTCTTCGGTTTCTCCTAAATATCAAAACAATTAGCAGTGAATAGTGTTTTGCAATTGTTAGCAAATAGGTTTCCGTGCTTGATTTAAAAATTCTCCTCCCCATATATCTCATATCACTGTGCCCTCTTTGTTAATATCGACTAGGGGTGGATTTCAGTTATCGATTTTCCAATTAAAATCAATTTTAGCTTCAATAATGCAATATCGATTCATTAAATCCTGAATCGATTTTTAAATATAAATGTATTTCGCCAGAATCTCAGGTTAAAGCTTTCTTTTCAACAACCACGAAACAGCTAAAACAGCAAATGACAGCAGATAAACGGGTCCCACACAAGGACGTGGACCCAGTGCATCAGAATCTGTGAGCTGTCGGCTTTCTCAGCCGACGGCACGGACATGGACACGCCGTCGGGGCTGAAACCCGACGGCTCACAGATTCTGATGCTGCAGGTTTTATCACTCTCCGACCCTGTGCCCAAGAACAGCAAACCCTCATCCCTGAACGATTACCGGCCAGTTGCACTGACCTCGGTAGTAATGAAGGTGTTTGAGAGGCTGCTGAAGAACATCATCTCCTCTTCCATCCCAGACACCACAGATCCGCTCCAGTTCGCCTACCGACCCAATATATCCACTGAGGACGCCATCGCCCACGTCCTGCACACCACCCTCAGCCATGTGGACAAGAAACAGGGTAACTATGTGAGAATGCTGTTTGTTGATTACAGTTCAGCATTTAACACAATAGTGCCCAGCAGACTGTTCACAAAGCTGAGGGATCTGGGACTCAACAGCCGTCTGTGTGCATGGGTGTTGGACTTCCTCACTGGCAGAACTCAGGTGGTGAGGGTGGGTAGATGCGTCTCTAACAGCATCACCATCAACACAGGAGCACCACAGGGATGTGTCCTCTCGCCACTGCTCTACTCCCTCTACACTCCAAGCCCATTATCATCAATGGGGCTCCAGTGGAGAAGGTGCAGTCCTTCAAGTATCTTGGTGTCCACATCTCCTCAGACCTGACATGGTCTGCCCACATTCAGGTCCAGACCAAAAAGGCTAGGCAGCGCCTGTATCACCTACAACAACTGAGTAAGTTCAGGGTCTCTCCAAGATCCTCAGGATTTTCTATACAGGCGCTGTGGAGAGCATCCTCACACAGAACATCACATCATGGTTTGGGAACAGCTGTGTGAAGGACCAAAAAGCTCTCCAGAGAGTGATCCGTACAGCAGAACGCTGCTGCAGGACTGCTCTCCCCCCACTTCAGGACACCTACACCAGGAGATGCCGGACTAGAGCAGCGCAGATACTGAAGGACCCGTCCCACAAACTGTTCCAACTTCTGCAATCCGGCAGAAGGTTCCGCATCATCCGGGCAAGGACAGAGAGACTCAAGAGGAGCTTCTATCCCCAAGCCATTCGGGCCCTAAACCAACCCCCCCCGCACACACACACACACACACACACACACACACACACACACACACACACACACACACACACACACACCGCCCTCTCACCATTTTTGCACAAGTCGAGGAGCGTGTCAGGTTACATTTCACTGTGTGTTATACTTGTATAACTATGTGACAAATAGAGAACCTTGAACCTTGAACCTTGAAAAGAAGATCAATACTATGCTTCACGTTTGATAAATATCATCATGAATGCCCTCTTACCTTTGTTGTTTTTCTGCCACCATGATACAATCACACTTCCTGAACAGCTTTCTCTCTCTGTGCACTTCAAGAACAATTTACTCTGTTTTCTTCATTATTCTTCATTATTCTCTTGCCATATACCCACCAGTGTACCGTTGTTTACAGCGCTGTTGGCTGCTGTTTTGTTTTGTTGGGGGTTTTTTTCAAAACTTACCTGCATGAAAGCGTCAGTTCAGCTGTTCAGTGCCAAAGAAATGTGAAATTATTAAAATTATGCCAAATTGCAAAACGTTTAGCTGCGCCTCCAATAAAACCTCTGTAACTTTGCTGTGCTTCACTTCAGCAGCATCAGGTAATGTTTATATGTTGATTCATGGTTTTCTTCAGTTTATGATCTACTGCAGAATAGTTTTAAGGTTACTGCTATAAAAAGCCAGGCCAGGAAAATCTCCTTCATATTTTTCTGTGTTTCTGTGCATCTGCTGTGATGCTTACACTTCTGAGGAAGTCTCACAAGTGTCAGTACTGATAAATGATCAGAATTATAATATTTGTGACTGTCTGAGGCAAAATTTCCCCGATTCAAATCAAATCGAACCTTTGTGAATCGGAATCAAATCGATTATAGAAATCAGTGACGATACCCAGCCCTAATACCAACATCACTTTTTTTTTTTGTTGTAGTAAAACTGTGACCCTTCAGCTGGACTTTTCTTTGAAGACAGGAAGCAGCCGGGTTGCAAAGATGTAAAATAAGGCAAGAAGAGCGAAATAATAACTGAGGCAGGCAGATGGGAAGATGTAATTGTGTTGGTGCTATTTGGAAGCAAAAGCTGTCTCCATAAACTGTGCTGGTGCAACACACAGACACACATATCAGCTAATTAGAGCTAATAGTCTCATAAAATAGTAGAATTTCACTCATCAAAACTGAAGCACAGTGATATTAGTCAGATAACCCATTAGTACATAGTCGGCTCTGCTCGACTCTGTTCAGTTTTTAGGGTTTTCCATTAGTTGGCCGTACCATGTTTTTAGTACCTACTCGGCCGGGTTTCCACGTGATCTGAGGCGATGAAAAAAGGACATCAACAGACTGCATTCAGGCCCTTTTGCAGCCTGCTTCAAGTCACCATTACAGGAAATTGAGTTTCTTGGTGCTTCCATGTTGGCCTCATTTTTCAGCTCTGATAGTTTCCCCTTGCTTTACACCAACTAATCCTCCTTCAGTGGCAGTTCTACCCTGGGGTGTGAATCGATTCTGTTAATTAATTTTTTTTTAAACAGAACAACAAGCAAAGTCCTTGTTGCAGTCATGATGTGCCTCCTTCGGGCTTGGACACTGCAGACTCTCCAACTGAAAGCTACTCTTTGATCACCGAGAAATCGCCAGAAAGTCGTGTCAGAGTGACACAAGTTTGAGGTGCATTCATTCACTGGCTCAGAACAGAAGAGTATCAGAATCAGAATACTTTATTAATCCCTAAGGAATTTATGTGGTTAGAGTTGCTCAAAGACAATAAAAACAGTAACAAACTGAACTGAATGATATAATATAATATAATATAATATAAGAAATAGCTCTAATATATGCAAATAGCTCAATTATAAAGATCAACGATTCATCTGGGAGGTCACAGAAGAACCGAGAACAACATCTGAAGACCTGCAGGCCTGACTTGGCTCAGTTAGGGTCAGATTTGATGATTCAACAGTGAGTAAGAGACTGTGCAAAAAACAGCTTCCATGTGAGAGTTCAAGGAGAAAACCACTGCTGACCAGGAAGAACACGAAGGCTCGTCTTTGGGAAAAATATTCTGTGGACTGAAGAGACAAAAGCTGAACTTTATGGAAGGTTCATACCAACAACATCATACCAAGAACATCATACCAAGAACATCATACCAACAGTCAAACATGGTGGTGGTAGTGTGATGGTCTGGGGCTGCTTTTCTGCTTCAGGACCTGGATGACTTTCCATAATTGATGGAATCATGAATTCTGAAGGTGAATGGGTAGCCATCAGTTTATGCCCTGAATCTTAAGAGCATATGGGTTGTGCACACACCAGCAAGTCCACCTCTGAATGTTTCAACTTAGTCAACGTCTGGATTTGGCGTGACCTTAAAAAACCCTGGAAAACTGGAAAGCCCTCAGTTCTGCAAAGATTGAGCCAAAGTTTTCCACAGTGATGTGAAAGACTCATCACCAGTTAAGGGTGGCACAACCAAATGTTAGGTTTGGGGGCAACTGCTTTCTCACACGAGGCCTGGAAAGTTTGGTTAAATAATTTGTTTGTTTGTCTACCTGCACTGTGTATAGTGCTGGCGGTGCGCTGCTGACGTCGACTGAGAAAATTGTCAGACGGTGGAAGGAATACTTCGAGGACCTCCTTAATCCCACTGACACGTCTTCCGAGGAGGAAGCAGAGTCTGGGGATGAGGGGAATGACCCGCCAATTTCTGGGGTCGAGGTCACTGAGGCAGTTAAACAACTCCTCGGTGGCAGAGCCCCTGGTGTTGATGAGGTCCACCCCGAGTTCCTGAAGGCTCTGGACGTTGTAGGGCTGTCCTGGTTGACACGCCTCTACAATGTTGCGTGGAGATCAGGGGCAGTACCCTGGACTGGCAGACCGGGGTGGTGGTCCCCATCTTTAAGAAGGGAGACCGGAGGGTGTGTTCCAACTACAGGGGATCACACTCCTCAGCCTCCTGGGAAAGTCTATGCCAGGGTGCTGGAAAGGAGAGTTCGTCCGCTAGTCGAACCTCGGATACAGGAGGAACAATGCGGTTTTCGTCCTGGTTGCGGAACACTGGACCAGCTCTTTATCCTCTCAAGGATACTTGAGGGTGCATGGGAGTTTGCCCAACCAGTCTACATGTGTTTTGTGGACTTGGAGAAGGCATTCGACCGTGTCCCTCGGGGTGTCCTGTGGGAGGTGTTCTTGGGGAGTATGGGGTGTCTGGCCCATTGCTACGGGCCATTCGATCCCTATACAACCGTTGTAAGAGTTTGGTTCGCATTGCCGGCAATAAGTCGGACTCGTTTCCGGTGGGTGATGGGCTCCGCCAGGGCTGCCCTTTATCACCGATTCTGTTCATAATTTTTATGGACAGGATTTCTAGGCGCAGCCAAGTGGCGGAGGGCTTTCACCGGTGGCCTCAGAATCTCATCTCTGCTTTTTGTGGATGATGTGGTTCTGTTGGCTTCATCGGTGAGGGCCTCCAGCTCGCACTGGAATGGTTCGCAGCCGAGTGTGAAGCAGCGGGAATGAGGATCAGCACCTCCAAATCTGAGGCCATGGTTCTCAGCCGGAAAAGGGTGGAGTGCCCACTCCGGGTCGGGATGAGTTCCTGCCCCAAGTGGAGGAGTTCAAGTATCTCGGGGTCTTGTTCGCGAGTGATGGGAGAAGGGAGCCGGAGATCGACAGGCGGATTGGTGCTGCGGCTGCAGTGATGCGGACGCTGCACCGGTCCGTCGTGGTGAAGAGGGAGCTGAGTGTAAAAGCGAAGCTCTCAATTTACCGGTCGATCTACGTCCCGACCCTCACCTATGGCCACGAGCTGTGGGTAGTGACCGAAAGAACGAGATCGCGGATACAAGCGGCAGAAATGAGCTTCCTCCGAAGGGTGGCTGGCCTCTCCCTTAGAGATAGGGTGAGAAGTTCGGCCATCCGGGAGGGGCTCAGAGTAGAGCCGCTGCTCCTCCACATCGAAAGGAGCCAGTTGAGGTGGTTCGGGCATCTGATAAGGATGCCTCCTGGGCACCTCCTGGGTGAGGTGTTCGGGCATGTCCCACGGGAGGAGGCCCAGGGGCAGACCCAGGACGACGCTGGAGAGATTATATCTCTCGGCTGGCCTGGGAAGCCTTGGTGTTCCCCGGATGAGCTGGAGGAGGTGGCTGGGGAGAGGGAGGTCTGGGCTTCTCTGCTTAGGCTGCTGCCCCCGCGACCCGATCTCGGATAAAGCGGATGAGGATGGATGGATGGATGGATCTGAAACATTTAAATTTATATGCAAAATATGCAAAAAAATTAATGAGACAGAAAAAATGCACAAGCAAATCCATTTTAATGCTGAGTCTCTACCTGCAGCAATGAATGAGCGTGAATCTGATTGCATTTCGTTTTACTGTTTTAAAAAAAATTACATGAGTGATTCAAGCATGAGGAACTCATAATTTTACTGTGTGGACTGAGGTGGCCTTCCCTCTCAATAGAGGGCCATTTCACATGGTCAGAGCACTTTGATTCTGGTCAGTGAATGGTCCTTTTCAGCTGACACTCTTGCTTTGAAACAGCAAGGCCGACAGATATATAAAAGCAGCTCTTCAGGCCTTAGAAAATATTTTGGGAAACCAAAATAGCCTGGCACTTATGAGAGGGAGAGAATGACACTTTTTTTCGCAATGCAACGAGAAGGGCTGACCGGCAGTATATCTGCCTGTTGAAATCTCATTGGAAAGAAAAAATGTTTATTTTTTTCCTCTTGGCCACAACTTAGAAACCCAAGGAATCTGCTGTCCCCCTCGCTCCACCATCTGATGGTTTCACTGTTAATGTTTGCCTCCAGAGTCGCTGGGGCTGGCTGGGGGGGGGCTGACTGACTCTAAAAGCGGCTGAGGTTTCTCTGGGTCCCGTTTGGGCATAGCGAGACCATCCTGAGCCCGGCCTAACACCAGGAGAAACCCAGTTAGAAAGAGAGGAGACGCCCCATCGTCTGCCCGTCTCTGGCAAAATATTTGTTCCGCGAGGATGAAGCTGTGTGTGTGTGTGTGTGTGTGTGTGTGTGTGGGCGCTACACCCTTGCCACCCTTTGCCACCACACACGTTCACTCATCTCACCTTTGCAGGATGAGTGTTTGTCCGTCTCTGTCCACACACACACACAGACACACAGTCAGACCACCCAAGCAAGAGGGGAACCACGAGAAGGCCACTTTATGCTCCCAGACAGCCCAGTCCCACCACAGTGGCGCCCCTCTAACACCCGTGCAGCCACTATTACCCACAAAGCTTGTGTGTGTGTGTATGCATCCATGTGCCTCTAGGTCTGTTGGTCCATCCGCCCTCAGTGACAAATGTGTGTGGACAAAGCAGCGACTCTTCTTTTTATATTCTGCCAGCCACAGGCTCCAGCACATTTTACTGGGTTCATTTACTTTAACGACTCCAGTGCAACATCAGACGTTTCACATTTGCTACCTGGCAAACTCCTACGTGTTAGCATGGAGGCCAGCAGCAGTCATTACTCCTCTGCTTCCTCCTGCCCCGCCATTATCCTTGCTAATATTTATCGGTCTGGTTTGTGTTGATAGAAGCAGAATAGGAGGTTAGATTGGTCAAAGTGCTGACATTTATCCTGTGTGTTTGTGGCTGCGACGGTTTGGTGGGGGCTTGTCATGTGACCGCCTCGGCTTTGTTCTATCTCTCTCTGTAGACCATCACCAGACCGTGATGGAAATTGCCAGGGACAAATTAGCCACATATGTTGAATAATGGTTACAACAATTGATTGGGCACAGCTTGCCTTGGAGGAGTTTCTGTGTGTGTGCGTGTGTTTGCGATTGAGCATGTGCGGCTGTGGATTTCTGAATGGTTGTGAGTTAAGCTTGCATGTATGCAGAACGATGTGTCATTCATTACACGTCGCAGCTTGCCAGCTGGTACAGCGTATGCACGATGCAGTATATTTGTTTGTGTTCATCTTGGTATCGATTGCTTGCCGGTGATAAACAATCCGCCGATTACATTTTCTCTGATTACTCTGACATTCCTGATGAGGGAGGAGGAGACAAGAGGGAATTGCACCAACAAATCTGGGAAAGCATGAGTCATTTTCTGTGATGCTTTTCCAACTAAGCCTCCCACAGTGTCACGCACGCCGTGGCAGCTGTTCTGCTTTTGATTGATGACTTCTCGTATTGTCGGACCTCGTGCCTGTGATCTTTTAATAAAGTTTGTTTTTACACGAGGAGGGCTGGTTGGACTCGCTGCACTTTGGGAATGCTGCTCCATCTCAAGTGTTTAGCTTCTGTGTGAGGCGTGATACATTCATATTTTCAGTTTTGATGGTGTTGCGATGGCATCTTGAGCTTATTTGTTCTCCAATATTGGGTGTGCAGTAACATACTGATCATACTGATTACTTTTTTTTTTGCAAAACTTTCAAAACCTCCAGATTAATATGCAAAAAACAACATTACTTATTTATCTCTTTTTATTTTCTATGATTTTTAACTTGATGATATGAAAACTGTCCCTTGTTGGAATTGTTGTGGTTTAATAATTGTGCAAATACTTCCTGTAGCATGTTTGGATTAAATTTCTGATAAAAAAAAAAAAAAAGAAAAGAAAAGAAAAAAAAAACTCATTTTGGCCAATGAGGGAAAAGCCAACAGTACCACTAAGGGGCAAAGCCACCCCCCCATAGCTGAGAGGTTTGCTTGATGAGGATTTGGGACCAGATGCAAAGTTTATTTGAAGAAACTGTCGAGTAAACGCCATTTTTTCGACATAGTATTGAAAGTTTTTTTCAGACAGTGAAGTCATCATATGTGATAACCCCTGACCTGAATGCTACTGCGCACTTTGGAAGAGTAGCAACCAGCCTTTACCATCAAACTGTGCTTTGCAAAACAAATACCTGAATCCCAAATTTTTATTGAGATGATCTAAACTATAACACTACATTTTATTCTGAGCATTTTTTGCTTTTGTAATATTTGACACAGTTAAACCGTATCATTATCACATCATAAAACTTATAAAAAGCTTCTGTGTCATTTACAGTAAGACGTGTCCACGAGATAGACATTGGCTTCAATTTGTTTTTGTTCAGCAGGACCTATATCCATCAAACTGTCAATGAAATCCACATAACTGCACTGTTATGTAGTTTTGGTAGTTTGAAATGGAGACTCGGTGAAGCTGCGTCATGCAGCTGGGTCAGCTTAAATTATGTGAAGTGATTTGGATGCACCGACACTTCTGTTAACTCCACAGGGTGAAGATAACAAACCGTGAAAGTACTGAAAAATCTGATTGTTCTTTAACTGTGTCTGTTTTTGTCTGCAGCCGGGATTCTCGGTCTTCATATCCTTGATATAAATGTATGAGAGTGTCTAAAACTGCAGTTCCTGTAGTGGCCACTTGAGGCTGGATCCTAAACCAAGTCATCCCCATTGACTCCCATATTAAAATGTCCACTTTTACAGTCGAAATGACAAATGGTTGATGATGACTCATTTTATGCTTTATTTAGGGAATAACAGGCGTTCCATTGTCTGCCAAGCCAACCTTCAACTGACTGGAGACTGTAAGCTGGACCTCCCTCCTCGTGCTGTTGGAACATTTTTAATCAAATTAGCTGATAACTTTTCATCTACAACTCCTGGAGCCAAAAACTTAATGTTGAGATTCCATTTTCCATTCCATCCATTTTTCAAAATGTTTATGATTTTAGCCAAATAAATAGGTTAATTTCAGCTAACAGATGATACATTTTAAGATTCAAATGGTGAAAATTACATGAAAAGGAGACGCTGAAGAGGTAAAAGATGAGGTCAGTGTACGGACAAACTTCAGACTGCTTCTAACCTTGAATGTGTATGATGTCATAGCAAGAAGATCTCCCTAATATGCTCAGACACACCAATCTGCCAGCCCCACCCACCTGCTGTTCAATACAAAGCCCTGTATCAGATAAATAAGAATTATCTTGAGCTGTGACTCATGCAAAGCTACCTTAGTTAAGCCCAAGAATAAAAACAAGGCGGTAAAAATGAGTACGAGGGTTTCCATTTCAGGTTACTTTCTGAACATTTAATTGCATATCCATGCTGTTGATTTTAGCCTATCTCTTCAGCCCATCTCTATTATGTAATGCACAGTAACTTCTGCTTAGACTCATTTTTTTTAGCAGACTGAAATGACGTTTCAGGCCCCGTGTTTAAAGCTCTGGAAAAGCTGAGACTGAAGGAACAAAAAATAGATGGTAAAAACAGCCTTAGAAACACTGTCGCCATCACACCCGACACGCCAGGAGGAGGATGATGAAACTAACGGTATGAGTTGTCCATGACAGAGCCTCCTATTTATTTTCTTTTCCTGCTGTCTGATTGGCCAGCGGAGGTGTGCGGCCAGTGAGCAGCAAACTTCCCCTCCAGAGCCCGATGACAGATCTAAAGGATAGTTCCCTATCCCCCTTGTTACAAATAACTTCCTTTGACATGCTTGGGCACGCTGACAATGTTTTGAGTGAAAACAGCTTTCAGGGTTGGATGGGATACAAGCTTTCAACCCCTAGGGTGGGCTACTTCTTCAACTGCTGCTTTATCCCTCTGAAGAGAGAAAGCAAGAGGCACCAGAGAGAGAGAGAAATAGAGACAGCCGGACCCCAAGCAAAGCTGGGATTATGGACTGCACAAGACAGTGAAGCAACGTGAATTAAAGCAGTCTGAAGTGTAAGCGTTTTGGCTTTACACCGTGACGGAGGCCTGTTTTTTCTCTCTCGCTCTGTGTCGGTGCTTTAAATACATGCAGGAGGCGGGAGAGTGCGAGCTGGAGCAGAGGTGTGTCATTGTTGACACAGACGGGGAAGAATGCCTGGACAGTTTTCCTCTGTTGCTGTGACTGGATCCACTTCTGTGGTCTGGACTGTATGTTTAGGAGCCGTTTCAGGTTGTTTCATGTGATCTGTGTCTTGGGCCCAGACTGGCTTTGTGTCTGCTCTCTGTCCTCCAGGTCTAAAATCATTCTGCAGAACATGTCTTACTGCTTTATTTAAGCCACAAATCATTTGTTTGGAGTCAGTGTAGGCATGGAAGTTTTTATGGTCCCTTTTTTTTTAACTCCTTTACCAAATAACTGTTACTAAAACCCTCCCCCTAAGCAGCAATTTTCATTCATACCTTACAGACTGTAACTGTGCATGTTAGGTCTTTAAAAATGTGGATTTTTCCAAAAACCCAAAGCATTATAAATGTATCTGTGGCCATCATTAACTAATTACATTCATTTGTGGGGTTATTTTCAAATTATGTGGCGTTAAGATGGCGCTAATGTGGAAATCCTAACAACTGCAGTACCTCTTGTGGCCCCTTGGGGCTGGCTCCAAAAGCAATACAATTCCCATTGATTCCCACATTAAAATGTGCAACTTAACAGCATTAAAAAGCATCTTTGTGGACTGGGACAAAAAACATTTTGGACCCTAAACAAGTGTCAGCAGCACACCGTGTTACGTGTATGGGCATCAAATTACTTTGCTACTTTGTAAAAAATAAAAAATAATAAATAATGCACTTGCACTTAAAAACACAATGCATAATTATAACTATGCATGCAACGTAGACTCCACTGTTATACAAGTGCAAATATTAGATTGTAGATACAAACATGAGAGACATTATCTCAATGATCACTGAACTCACCACACACTAGAAAAGTCAAATGTGAACACACATTATCCTTAACACATTTCCATTTGTTTTGGAATTTTCGAGTAAAGTCATGCTTTAAAACTCGCTGCACAAGCTGATGAATGACCTCTTTTTAGTTTCAAAGAAAGATGAGGGGTACTTCCCAAAGTGTGACCTGCATAGGCCCGTCCACGCAGTGTTCTCCTCAGTCATGCTGGTTGCCATGCCTGCTGCAGAAGCACTAAAGAACTGTGAACCAAGTAATTCAACTGAGCTCCCACTGTAATAACTTATCAGCGTTATGGATGTTTAAGATTTCATTTCCAAAGTGTCTGAATTAGAGTGATTTATAGTTGAGCTGAGAGGGGACAGTGACGTTATTGAGTGGTTCTGAACCACAAGGCCCGTTCATAATGTCTACGATTCTCTGTGTAAATAATTTCCCCGTTTACAACAACTCTGTGAGGGGTGATTTTTTTATAAGTCATTCATTTTGCAAAGGCTAAAAATTAGGGGGTGTAGCCAATAGCTTTTTGATAATATTATGTCACAAATATTATGTTGTGTAGTAAAAAACGCCCACACCGTTTATACTTTAGCTTTGGTGAGTTAATATTAGGATTATATTAGTCTGTTTCCTTGCTGCACCAGTACAGTTTACAAATGTAGCTTGCTATGTTAGCCTGCTAGCTTTAGCTGATAACATCTCCTCATCCTATCCAGTCTTTAAGTCTGACGTCATTAGCTGTTTCCAGTGTGCTATGTAGTGGCTAGCTACTCGGCTATGGTTAGCATAATATTAAGTGAAGCTGGAGGATGAACACTAACTTTTTTCCACTCGATGAAAGTTAACGTGAGGGTTCCTGACGGTTAGGGACAAATGCAATCGCATGGCAGGATGCTGTAAACGGACCAAACTTTAGTCAGGAGAACAACTTGAGATAATCCATCCACAATACGAGGTTAGTCATTAATATACTGCTGCATGGGCTGGGCTGTTACATCGTAAGGTTTTAAAAACTGAGCTTTAAAATGCACTGCCGATGAATAGTGGTAATAGTGGTAATAAAAACCGAGAGAGGCCGACAGTGATCACTGACTTTTCTTAGGGGCTTGTTCAGATTAAATAGAACAAAATACAAAGCATTAAAACATGTTAAAAACACAACAGCCTTAATAAGCACAGAGTAGTTTGGACTGGGAAGCAGGGTTCATACGTCATCACAACTACTGGCTCCAAAAACACCCAACTTCCTGACTATGAGTCCAAAACCAACGGATACACTTACTCACATTTCATTTTGATTTGTTCATTCACAATAGAACAAATCAAAATCAAAAGTGAGAGATTTCACTATTCCATGAAAAATATTGTCTCTTTTTGAATTTGATGGTATTATAATGTCTCACAATAGTTGGGAAAGGCTGGAAAAGTAACTGATACTAAAAAGAAATAACTAGTTACATTTTGCAGCTATTTAGGCTAAATGGCAACAGGTCAGTAAAACTTTACTTGTGTTAATTGGAATTGGGGTTGTACATGTAGACTCCACGGGTTAAATACACTGAAATAAACACAGTTTTTGGATCCTCTTGAATTACTAACACTAGCCACTCTGTCCTGTTACTCTGTAAGCAGTGAAGGAAAAATAGAAGGAAAATATTCAGATGTAACAAAACAAAGCATTCAAAGCATACTGACCCACTTTTGTTCAGTGATCTGTGCCTCCCCACTGCTGAGGAAAGAGTTTTAACAGAGTGAGACGAAGAAAAGCTGGAGTGTCAACATCAACAAGAAAATTATCAGATCAAAACGAATCTAACAAAAAAAGAAGGAAACACGTGATACTGGTGATGATTGAAAACTGAGCTGCGTGGTTCTTTAGGAGTAGCTGCTTTAGGGTTTTGATGTTACACATGAAAACTTCAAGTTTATGTTCAAGACTTTTCTCACGAGAGTCAGACAAGCCTGTTGTAAATGACCATTCAAACAGCCACTTTATTTTCAGGTCCTGGTCGATGGTCCTGGTCTTGAAATGAAAAGTCTGCTTTTTTCCTATTTATATTTCTGTATGAATATTAAGTGAAGTAAATCATGGTAAGATACCTGTATTAATTTGTTATAGATGTACCATGAGTAACCAACCATCAGTTGTGGCTTCAGTCGGCTTTTTGTCCTCGTCTCCCTCACACTTTTTCCTGCTCTTTTTATCAGCTGTCCCATGGGACAAGTCTTCCTGATCAGGCCCACTGGAACACTGGTATGTTCCCCCTCAATTGCCTAATCAGAGGAGATGCTGAAATCAATGAGGTGAATAGATCCTAACAGGAATCTGAAATGAACACCAGCCCTTAGGATCAATGTGCATCTTGGTTTGTGTGCATTTGCATGTAAGTGTGAAAGGCTGAAGAGCTTCGACCTTCGGCAGGTCATAAACACTCACTGTGGGTGTTATATTGGATCACTTTTGGGAAATGATGGAGGAGGGTTGTTAATTACAGGTCAAAGGTCTGCAGGAGGATTCCACCACCATAAACCACTTCGCTAAAATCCGAGCATCGTCCTGTGATATCTATCAGATGTGAGAAGTCACCTTGAGGGATGTGTTAAGTGACGTGAAGGCAGGTTGATTTACTCTGATTGGAAACCAAAGGCAACAGCAAAGACGGACGAATCCCGACCATCTGACAGATAAGATAAGGAAAAAACAGAACCATATGTATGAGAGGTAAAGAGAAGAGATACGCGGGAATGGCTTGTCACCATCCCTTCACCATCTGTTCCCCATCACCTCAGTCAGGACTCTGCTGATGTCACTCTGAGAGGAGATGGTACCAATTAGAAAGTAGATTAGAGGCGTCACCTGAACAGGGAGCTGTGGGCTCCGTCCCAGGTCTTTGAATCAGTAATCTTCTGCAAAGTCAGCAGGTCACAGACTTAAAAGGTTACCACCATTTATATGTTTATGGCTGAAGGCACGTCAGTGGAAGCGTTCATCAGTTGTCTTAAAAAAAGGGGGTGCAGAACAAAGACTGATTTGTAGATAATGGCCATCTAGCTGGTAAAATTTGAATTTTAAATCTCTCTGTCTTTATCAGGACCGGAGAAGGTTCAGGCACTTTCCCAGAATCTGTCAGGGGCGGGCGAGTGCAACGCTTCATCCATCACAGGAGCCAGCTCCACAGGCTTTTCATTTTACTGGGGAGGCCCACTTCAGAGGCCAGGCCCATTAAGTCTTCACATTCGTGTCCCAGCGCCTGTCATTTGGCTCGCAGCAACCAAAACGCTCTTTCATTCTCGCCGTTTCTCTCGTTTCCTCTTGTCCCATTTATCTTTATTTCTCAGTTTCTATGCCCCCCCTGTCGCCTCATCAATTTTCCCACTTCTAATGAGGAGTGAACTTGTTTTTCAAAAATTATGACGTGATCTCGGGGTCAAAGTTGCAAATTAAACACACGTTTTGGAGCTGACCCAAGACAAAGGAAGAGCTTCCAAATTAAAGCTGCTTCAGTTTACGTTCGTGTTCCCTCCACGGTGTGACTATTAGTTCCCATTCATCCCACAAACAGAGAACATCGCCCTGTAACTGCTGGTGTAACAGAACAATCTGCTTCAATCGAGTCTTGCGACTTGCATACCAAAGAGAGAAAATGGTGCCGTCTGCCTCGGTAGAACATTTCTGGATCTGCTCAGTGGCTGACTTGACCATCTAAGCACTATCAGGTTCCTGCTATTACTCTATTTCCCCTCCTAAAAGCATGGCGTGCAGTGTGTGTCGTTCTGGAGGGCCCGATCACAGGATAATATTGTTGACAGTCAGATTAAGTCTTGGAATAGACCTGATGCCTCAATTGCTTTTCCCCCCTTCATCTTCTCTGACCATTTAAAAAGTGGTTCTGGTATCGCTGCCAATCATTCCGCAAACATTTTCCCTAATAGGAATCCGATGACTCAAGGCAATTTATCCCTCATTCTGGCGCTGCCTAAAATTGTTGCGAGGCCACAAAACTGGCATGATAACGTTCAGTCTCAAAGAAGGAACAATGGCGTCCCTGAACAGCCCTTGTTCTGATTTTATATGTGACGGTGATGCAAGACTGACCATGAAGTATTCACTTTCAGACTGTCTTCACATGCATTTGTGTACTTGCTTAAATTACACATCCTGCATTCAAACCTTTGTTTGAGCCTTTGTGTGATGTTTAGAGAAATTAGTTCCTTCATAATTGTGGTGTTGTCACCAAAAATGCATTAAGGAGAACCAAATAGCTGATTCATTGCACATGCTGCTGAGTGCAGAGAGTCTTTTGCCAGCTGAGCTGCCCACAGACATGAATGTGGTCCCATAATATATCCTCAAAAGTGTCTCTTGAACCCAGGCAGTATCTTATAGATTTCAGCACAGCGTACACTATAGATAGTTTATGCCCCTATAGCCCCGTTTCAGCCATTACCCAACTTCAGACTGCCTCGAAATCACTTTGAAACTTAAAAATCTTTTCCAGCCCTCCCAAACCTTTAATCACAGCTCTGACCATCACATGAGCCGAAGATGAATGACTTCCTTCTTTGTGTCTTCATTGATTTATTTTGATCTTCAAACGATTTCCTTGTTGAGGTTCAGTTTCCATCAACAGCTTTATAATCGCTTCGGTTTGAATTCTTTCACACTAAATATGAGATACAGGGCAAGTTCAGGGTAAAATCCGGGTAAACTCTTCTTAAAAAATGCAAATATTTTATCCGGACCCTCTTCCTGTGAGACAACAGTGCTAACCACTAAATTGCAAAAGTGAAAATGACTTCTTTTGTTTTTTTAATACATCTATTGTAAACAACTTCTTGACACAAGATAGGCTCCAGCCCTGTCACAACCCTGAGTTAAACAAACACAAGAAACTGGATGAATGGATCCATAGATTGATTGATTTATCACAGCTCACCTTTTAGCTTTTAAAGAAATGGTGTCGCTGTCCGTGTGTTGAATGGCAGACACCACATTCACTCGAGCACAGGGCAGCTGTCATCGACATGAATAAGTGAGAGAGAAAACTGAAAATAATGCATTCTGTCACTTTTCTCTTTCTGTCACATGAAATTTTGTGAGACACCATTACAAAAACCACAAGTTTGGAAGTGGCTTAATGACACTGCTGGTGCACATGTTAGGCCTCAGGCCTGCAGGCCTAAAGATGGGCTGGCAACTATCTGATAACAATCTGTAATCCCCAACCAGTCTGGATGTCGCTGGAAGTTGGTGGTTATGGTGCAAATGCTTTAATTACTGGCACACTGCATGGGAGATGCAGACTTTTCTGCACACACTGGCCAACTACTCTCCTAGCGAAAGTGGGAAAAGCGCTTTCAAAATAAAAGCTGCGCTTTTTAAAACATGTTGGGTGGAGTGGTGAGGCACAACTTTTACTTTGAAGGAGAGCGTTCTTTGTTTCTGGTTTACATTTTCGAGTTTTGCTACAGCTCAGCTAGTAGTTAGCAAGCGTTTGCAGACAAATCCGCCTCTTTTGTAGAAATCATGGGTGACTGCAGCAGTCACTGGGGGGGGGGGTTGTTGCAGCACCCTCCTTCAACCAGTTTCACATCCTCGAGTAAACACTCGCCAACCGTTTGGGGATTACACATTGTTGTGGCCTTATGGTCAACAGTGTGCCGTGGGCTTTAGCGAGTGAAAAACAAGGACAGACTGCAGCAGTGACTCACTCTGAATCGAAGACAGTGGATCTGTTCACCGGTTGAGGACAATTACTTATCATCACGAGGGCAGCAAATCAGAACAGCTCATACAGAGATACCTCATATTTTCAATATGCCACCATTAATAAATGCATTTCTCCTGGACTTTCCAAATGATCCAGAGGATTATGCTGCTCAAAAAAACATATTCTGTATTTTATCTTTCCTGTTATTGTGTTGGCGTTTTGAGTCATGCGATGGCCACTATCCCAGAATTGCTCCCTAACATGCATCGCTGCTTTGAGAGTCCCTTTGTGAACAGTTGAATGCTGCTGTTGATTTCTTCAAAGAATCAGTCTGTTGATAAATCCCGAAGGTGTTAAATGAAAGAATAATAGCACGGCCTCTTCATCTGACAAAGAAAAATCCCCTATCTGCTGTGAAATATAATTCCCTGCAGCTCTTCATTACAAAACATGTCAAACACTGTAGTTAATGCCTTGTTGTGCTTCTGTAATCAGTGTTCTGAGTGTAACCACAGCTCCCAATTTCTTCGACATGACCAGACATAAGCGGCGTCTGGTTTTGCCACCTCATTTGCATCTATGCATTGTTGCTGAGTCAAAGCAAAGAGCCAATTTGTGCCAATCCACATCAAACCGGCAATAAGGCGGCATTTAAAGTAAACATGTCGGAAACCCCTGCGTGTTGTAATTTGTGTTCTTGCGCAGAGTCAAAGGCACAACTTGCTTTCAACAGTTAGATTCCAGATAGTATTGATTAGGGGTCAGCGGTCTTCAGTTTGTTTATGTTCCTCTGCAGTGTGCAGTTCGGCGGGAGACGCTCACACTCTTTTCTTGAATGGTCTCTTTGTCAGTTTTGACCTGTTCTCCTTTCTTATCCCTCCCTACCACTCATACATCCATCCAGGAAGGAAGCAGTAGTTGCAAAACACTCGGCCGGCTTCCTCCGCGTGTCTGTCAGCTCTCTTGGAAAAACAGACACAAAGACAGACGTGGACTGGGACGGCGTTTTATCTGTCCGCCAGTGCGTTTAGGTTATCTCGCAAAGCACTAAGCGTTTAGTTTTGAGTCTTTTTTGTATATGCAGAGAATTGAAAACTGCTTTATTTAATCTCTACTTTCTGACTAGTTCACTCTCCTCCCTGTCTCTTCCAGCTTTTTAAGGTGTTTACATTGTGAGCATATTGAATTTGTTACTGCGTCCAAGTCTTATTTCCACTTCACTCTGGGTAAATATAAAGATAGAGGCTATATTAAAACATATTTTTAAAATTATATGATAATTAAACCAATTAGAAGTTGTTTATGGGCCCCTGCTTGGGTTATGGCCACTTTGGGCATGCCGTTGAATAATGTGGATCTTGTTTGGCTGACGTTTGAAGCGGTTTTGGCTGTTTGGAGGGTCCTGTTAACTGGGACTTTTAAATAGCTGCTTTTTGAAGCTCTGTCGTGCGCTGTGCACTCAGCCCAATCCATGGGCTCCTGGAAACCCGAGGGGGAACATTATCAAATTTAACACAAAAACACACTTTCTGTTTTGAATTTTGTCAGCCATATCCCTTCTACCAGCCGGCCTCCAGCAAAACACACTGACGCCTTCTTTCTACAAGAGCTCCACCTACTGTATTCCAGCATATTTGTGTTTGCTAGCAAGTGTTCATACACGTCAAATTCTTAGAAGGGATCACATGGCAGCGTGTTTACACTGGCCTGACGTTAACTGCGTAACCACATTCTTGGATATAAAATCATATGTCATCCAAATAATTTACACTTGTGGCACAAACAACCAAAAACATAGAGAAGGTCTTTTATTTTCTTGTCTGTGAACCCTTAGCATTTCGTTTTGAGAACTTCGTCACCCTCACTTTCTTGCTGCTCTCAGTGCCTTTCCTCTCGTACATTTCAGAGTAGGCTTTCACAAACCACTGGTAAAAATGTTTGTCTCAAGTTAATGGTCCTCTCCTCACACTTGAGACCAAACAGAACAAACAAAAAGCACTTACGTCAAACAGCATCCTTCATTACATAGGAAAGAGAATGTTTTATTAACTCTAAATAAGCCCCACACCTATCGTAAACACCTATATTACTGTAATGCTATCATTAAATGAGCAAGAGGAAGCCTTTCAGCCTGATAAACAGCAAACAGCTTTCCATTTGCCTCTGACTAAAATGATTTAATGGCCAGATTGAATCAGTGAAATTAAGTTGCTGTTTCAGTCCCAATGTATAAGCAGCCCAGCCTGAGCCTACGGGAGCGGCATATTCCTGTGAATCGGGGTTACTCTGGAATATCAGCAGCTTTAACTGATGGTTCCCAGGAACAAACAAAACTGATTCAAACTTCAACAGATGCAGCAATAAATTTTCTTATAATATAGTGCCTTGACCTGGACTCTCCATCTTATTGTTATTTGGAAAACTGCAAATATTCTGGCTGGATTTGTTTGTTTTCAAGGTGCATAGACACCGCCCACAAAAAGCGGAAAGCATACCAAATGTAACATTTCTAAATCCCCCTTTCATACTTGTTTTCATGTGAACCTCTCGATTGTTGCCAGCACTGCTTTTTTCCACTTTTTTCTCATTTGGGGGTGAAGAGGGGAGGTCATTTTGCATTTTCAGGGTCATTTGTGATCAAGGTTCTCTCTCAGGTGCCCCTGGAAAACTACACGCTGACAGTTTAGCCCTGAGGGGCAAATTCATGCTACACAACACTGTAAATGTCAGTAAAGGTCAGAGGGAAATAAAGGAGTTTGCTCCTTCTAGCTGTGAACTGCTGTGTGGAGGTCAAATTAACTCAAAATGAGAAATGCTGACTAAAGTGCAAAACAACTGTAAGGAGAACAGAGAATTATAAGACAGGAAAAAGGATAGACTCATCGCTAGAGATGATTTTTAACATCAAGGTTTGACGCAGATGGTGGTGTTTGTTCTCTGTGCAAGCTTAAAGGTCTGTGATGAAATACATCAGAGGTGTGGCCCACCAAAGGGTCCAATCTTCTCCACTGGTTGGCTTTCAAAAATTTTAAAAGAAGGGACATAAATTTTGGACTTTTAACTGCATTTTTATCCATTTTAGAGTCGTGTTCCTGACAGAGATATCACCTGTGGCCTGGCATACTGCACCAATGTTACATAACTCAATAAATAAGGTGTTTAACTGATATTTAAATTTAAATTTAAAGAATAGAAAAATGTCCTGTTTTTTTTTACCATTTACTATAGTTATTATTATTATTGTGCCGTTTTCTATTTAATGTTTTTCCACACCAGGAACAATGTCTGCAAATTAGCTTTGGCAAGAAGTCCTTTATACATCAGTTGCATTGTTAGTGTAAATGTGTAAATACAAATGCAAAGATGCTGATGGGTTTCCTTGATTTAGCATTTCTTTATAATGTAGAAAAACTGAAAGGTATTGTGCTTCTTTCAGTTGAGATATGTCTGTGTGCAGTTAAATGTTTTTACACTGAAAGAAAGACAAATATTTTTGGAATTAGATGCACAGTTGCAAGTGTTCACATCTAAAAGTCTAAATTAATAGAAGCAGAGCTGGAAGCAGTCCAGAGGTGCAGGAGAAATGATTGGAAGGGAACGTCAGTCAGGTTAAGTCGTATCATGTGATCAACACTTTTCTCATAAAACCTTAAATCTATCCACTGCCTCTAATATCGCAAAGTGTTGATAGACACAACCTCACAGCATCAGCACACGGCGCATTAAGGCTTTGTTTACTTTTGAATATGAAACAATTTTATGTGTGCCAGTAAGGAAGCCACATGCCTTCATGTGTGGGAGGACTCCCAGGCCTGCACTCATATTTCTGGTTAACCATTGTCTTACATCAGGCTTGGCATGCTAGGCCGCAACAAAGATCGGGCCTGAAATAGGCATCTGATGTGTGTGTGTGTGTGTGTGTGTGGGTGTGTGTGTGATGGCGGGCGAGCAGTATAAGTCTGCTTCAGCGGCTCAGCATTAGCTGCAGGAGTAATGGAAGTCCTGCTCTCGAGTATTTTTAACTGTCAGCACTAAATGCCTCATTCAGCCCCTGCATACCCCCCCACCCACCTCGTAACCTCAGCCAGAATACCTTCACTTCTGTGTACACAGCACCGCAGGCAGGCTTGCCAGCTGTTTACATATGCACACACACACTCAGACTCACACGCTTGCATACCCTTATGGCTGCTTCAAAAACACAAATATGCGGCGGACATTCTCCGCTGCGCACTCGCAGATACAGAGCACATCTATATAAACTCAGTCTCCATGAAAACATATTCATATTTGTAAATGTAGTCACACAGACGCGCGTTTTCTCTGCTCGGCGTGCACACATGCACTCATCATGTGATTTGGCCCGGGCCTGTCCCGTCTGTTGGCACGTTGGAGGAATGGAATGCGTAAGAAATGTTGCCCACACATCGAGCAGCCGCCCAGCGCTCAGGTTGGCATGGTGCACAGCGGGGAAGTGTACAGCCGAACAGCAGGGGAGGAATGCAGACAAATAACTTGTCTTTATTAAATATTACTGCTGCAATTAAAACCCCTCGTTCTCACCTTCTGTCGCACCCATTAGATGGAGGAGATAATGGGTGGCACTGTATGACGAGACGATGGTTATCTGTGAGAGCCAGCCACAGGGCAATCAGTCATGTTTGCGAGACAGCTTTATGACTTTTAATGAATTTCTCCCACGCCACCACCAATGATAGACACTCAACCGCAGCCAATAGAAGTTTTTGTCTCCAGGCTGAAATCTCAGGATGCATAACTGACGTTGTGCTCTTTTGGCATTCTTGCCTCAGCTTTTGTTTGGGCGTGGGTGAGATCCGAAGTCGTCTCATGTTAGGCGGCCATTGTTTTTCCACACCTGGTGTGCGAGACGTCCCAACATTGCATCACTTTGTGCCTTCGTTGCCTCTGTTGGCGCCCGAGTCTGTTCAAAGCTAATGAATGAACGCGAGGAGCTGTGGCTGACTTGCTCTGTATTTTTAGGGCTGTGTGCCTGTGGTCTGTGCGGCCTGTCCCATCCAGAGGAGCCATGGGGGGATATTTTTGACCACAGGCTGAGTTGAGTCCAGGCCCACACAGAATCGCTGACAGACGCAGGCAAAGAGGAAAGAGGGATGTTTTCCTATTGGGAGGAAACCAGCCTTGATTATGGAGGGGAGAGAGAAACCAAGAGAAAAGGAAGATGGTTGTGTTTGAATGTGGGGAGAGAATTTTTTTTCCTTATTGCCACGCCCTTACGCTTTGCAGCCCACATATTTGGAGGCTTTCAATTTGTAATGGAGCAAACCCTTTTTATCAGCCTTAACCGACACAAGGTCAAAGCTGCAGCGAGTTCACGTGCAAAACAAAGATAATTAGAGTCATTTCTTCCCAAGTTTTCTATTATTTTTTCCCTCTGCATTTGGTTTAGTCCATGTTAATGATATTAAAGATAACCATAGTCTTATTTATACAACTCTCCAGATGCTATTTCAGTTGGCTCACTGATTGGAGCGATTTGCATGCTCCATGTAATATGGATACAGCTCTCAGGCTATAATTCCCCATATTAATATTTAATTGCCATCAAAGTGTGTTTTCAAAGTATAGGGTGACGCTCCGGTCTCTCAGCCCAGTCACGATAGAGCTGATTCCGGGGCTGGGTGAGGAGCGTAGTGCGGTTCCAGAGAGACCAGTTCTCGGTCATCTTATCCCCCCCGCCTCACGCGCTGGCACCTGTAGCGCCCCTCCAGCAACAGTAAATCACGTGACCATTTCCTCGCGAAGAAATCCTAATCCTCGTACCAGATTCGTCCGGGCGCGAGCAGCTGCCTCGACCCAAGACATGTTGAAACCCGAGGCGACGGCATTAAGAATTAAAAACGCTAGAAAGTGGTCCCTGTGCGCGCCTTGTTTTGTCATCAATGTTCCATTAGTGTCACTTTATTCCACGCCTCCCCTCCTTCTCCCCTCCGTGTGTTTGAGTCAATATCGGGAAAGCCTGCCTGTTTCTGCCCAAATGGTTACAATATACCTTCTTCACGCCTAAAGAGCTGACAAAGGTTATTAGGCCGACCCGTGCTCTGAGCGGCCGAAAGGGTCAAACAGATAAATCAGAGCTGCAAAAGACATGTAATCTCAAGCTCTGGGAATTTGCCCAGAGAGAGGAAGTGTGAGGCACCGTGTTCCAGTCCATTAATTATTATCAAGCTGCAAGTGAAACCACCTCAAAAATGTAAAAATCAAGCACACTCTGAGACTCATTTTTCAGTAATTCATTGCTCTGCATTTACCCTTTAAATGTCTTGTCCTCAGAGTGGGATAGCGGACTTCCTGGACAGTGGCCTTGGTGTTCAGAGGCCAGGAAGCCTCATGGATATAATACCTATGTGTGGCTCCAGCCGGTGGCCAGTGTGGTGATGTTGATACAGAAGCAGACCTGACACACAGCTGTTGTTTATGATGTGGCTAGCCCAGGTGGACGGGGCCACGGCCACAAGTCGGCCTAACCTCCAATCCACAGATCTATAGTCCTGACCAGAGATGTTTTGGGGGAAGTCGAGTCAGGTCGGTCCCAGCGAGACTCAAGTGAAATCCCAGCTCCTTTCAAGCAAATCCAAGGCCTTGTTGCAAGCTACATCACTTTGGGACATTTAGTAGAAATTTATATGACCAAAAAGGAGGTGGTTCAAACATTTTCAGACTTGAATAGTTTATATTTAAAAAACAAACAAATATAGAGATTAATAAAAAAGGACTCTGATTCAGTCATATCTCCACATCCGTGTGCCACAATGTGGAGAAATGAGCTCATGTTAGAATCACGAATGCCGTCTTTAACTTTCACTCAGACTAAACCTTGACGAAACTGGTCAACTCTTCCATCTTCAGCTTCTGTTTCATTAAAACGTCATGACAGGAGTTTATATTTAACTCGTAATTTCCTAAAACGTTTCCTGGAATTATTATTACATATTTACTCTATTGAAAATAGAGGAAAATGGTAGAAGGCACAGCGGGCAGGGGCCTGTCACTTTAGCTTTCTAAGAAAAAGTCCAGTAATTATACAGTCATACAATAAAAATAAAAAGGGGTCAGTTTGATTGAGTTCATGAGAAGCTGTTAGTGTCTAAAAATATTTTCCAAGAAGGAACTGCCAGTATTCACGATTCATATTTGGAAAAACTTATGCAGCCTTAAACCTCCATCCACTGCGTGACCGGTGTACGGAGGTAAAGTTTATTGAATGTCATAGCTTTTTTTAAACAAGCATCTCATGTCATTAGTGAAAATAACGCCGAGCGTTTTTAGATGCAGAAACATGAATTTGAAAGCAGTTTGTGCAACCAAAGCTGTCGTAAGTGCAGACCAGGCTGCTGTACTCATATTTTGTCACTCTTCTTGTTGAATTTTAATCAATTTATTGTGGTTTTTCTGTACAACACTGCACTTTGCCAGATCTGCTGATCAACCGCTGACGTGGCAGGACTTGTGCCAGAGACAGAACAGCCTGTTCTCATCTTCAGGGTATCAATTATTGCCTTTGTTTCAAAACCGCTACCGTCGTTTATTTATGCACAAGCTGTCCTTTGGCAAGTGCCACTTGATGCAGTGGGCTGTACTATGAGTAAAAGGGTTCTGTCACTCCCAGCCTGCCGCATGTCATTGATCTGGGTTATTGTTGTGGAGAGGCGTGCTGTAAAGAAGTGAGGATTTTTCAGTGCTTACAAAACCAGCCAAAAAGTGTTAAACTGGGTTTTATAGCTGCAAAACCTGCAGTTTACGGCACCACCACCTCCTACTGTCAACTCTGTGAAAGCGGATGGGGGTTGGTACCTCAGCAGCTGATATTTCTGCCACTGGTGCATCTGAGCATTGAATCTTGGATTCCACATCTGGAGAGGAGAATAAGTTTATAACAAGTTTATAAAAACTTCACACATAAAATAGCATCGGCAGTGCACCGACGTCGTAGACCAGGACTTTGTGTGCCTGTGCATTCATTCTAATTGGCAAGTGGGCTTCTGCTGGTTATTCCAGTTTCTCAGCTAGCAGATGAAGGTGACTTTTTCCTGTTTGAGCTCCCAAATCAGCCCACAAGGACAACTTTGGTCAAATGTGGGCGGGACCAGAGAAACACCCCATTCTGTCAGTCTACAGGAAATTAACTACACATTTAATCAATAATAAATCCTTATATGAGAAACATTTTGTCTCAATTTATCCACTTGATAAAGAAATGCTGCTACAGGAAATGAGGAAATCTCTCAGCAACACTTTCTGGGCTTAAATTGTAAGGAGGAAATATGTAAAAATACATATCTAATAGTGTATAATGGTATAATATGAGTGGTCTTTGGAGAGGTCTTTATCAGCAGGAAAAGCTGGAAAACTTGCAATTAAAAGCCTAAAATTTAGTCATCCAATGGGCCTAATTGGAGTCTTCGCCGGGCCGATTCTAGCCCTCTGGCCTTAGGTTTGACATCTCTTTCCTAAGTCTCTTCATAAATCCTTTTTAATCAAAACCCTTTAGTTTGTTTTTATTCCCTTTCTTTGTATGCATTGTTTATTACTTTCTGTGTAGCACGTATGTAAATAAAATTTATTATTACTTTATTATATTCACACATGCATCCTGCAGATTTTCTGCACCATGATGTTCCTCCTTCTGAGCTTCCTTCAACTTTTCTTATGCAATGTTGGCATTCAACTCTCAAACCTCAGACCGAGATGGAACTGGCTCCTCGCCACCACGAGCGCTATCGATGGAAAGCAGGTGTTACAGTTAGATGAGAAGGTCCATCCATCATTCCATCCGTTCATCCATTTTCTGTTGCTCATCCTGATCCAAGGGGAAGCAGTCTAGGCAGAGACACTCAGACCTCCCTCTTCGGACCATCTCCTCCAACTCTTCTGGTGGGACACTGAGGTATTCCCAAGTCAGCCAAGAGACATAAGCTCTCCAGCGTGTCCTGGGTCTACCCCGGCTCCTCCTCCCACCAGGAGGCATCCCAGTCAGATGCCCGAACCACTTCAACGCACTCCTTTTGATGTGGAGTATGTACTTGACATTGAAAAGAGCCAGATGAGGAGATCATCAGATGCTGTAAATTTGCCCTGTGCAGTCTCTTATTTCGTCTTTTTTATTTTAGATTCTTTACTTTTGTGTGAATCTGCATGCTCCCATCTGCCTCTCACTTTGCTGCTGGAGCATGTGAATTTCCCCAGTGAGGGACAATAAAGGAGATTTCTATTCTATCCCACTTGAATCTGTAAACAGTGGGGAACTGCTGTACCTGTGAACATTTCGGTTCATGCACAGATTGAATGAAATGCACACAGCATACGTTCCATGTTTTCTTTATGTGTTTGTTGCTGGCCGAGACGTCTTCCTTAGCTCCTTCTGATCTTCTCGAACTCTGGACTAAAAAGTAAAGACTCATTTTTGCATTAAAATTGCCAAAACCTTTCCTTAGAACTGAAACATAAATTCAGCAGTTTATTGGAAGTCAAGGAGGAGAAACTTCTTGTATGTCATGCTGACTTAACCGGCTTCACACACACTGACCTGTAATTACACTGACTTCACCCCACAGCTCCTTTAAGCTTGTAAAACTTTGACCTCCAAGTCATAAAATACTGCATATTTTAATCTTTATATAATCCATTAATAATCCCTGTAATACATATTTTTTCTAGTAAATAATTTTAGCCGCTCATGCTCTGCTAAACCGCTTTCATATTCCATGTATTTGATTTTATGGCTGTTTCATAGAAATTCACACAGCGATTAACCAAATGTGCCGTTTTTCAGAGTTCAGTATAATTAGTACACAATGCCAGGAAAGCTCTTAAGGCAAAAATCTCCTTTCTAAGAAACGGAGGAGATAAGAAAATAAAGGAGCGACATATAAACACACTTCAAAAAGCTTTATGTGTTTCATAATAAACAACTGCAGCCTTCATGGGATTTTTTTTTCTCTTTTGATTTAAAAGATTTCCAAAGCCATAAGCAGCAGACGTCCTGCTGCACGTACAGTGTGTGCATTGAGTTGTACTGATATGCATCTCCACACAAACAAAGGCGGTAACAGAACTCTTTGCTCCCCCGGCCTTCGAGTCATCTCGCTACATCAATAAATACAGCAAAATAGCATTAGCAACTAGAAAGGGAAAATTTCAGAAGAAATTTTATGTGTGCCTATGCCGCTGGTAATCAGTGTAGTTTGCCATTCATACAGCTACAGAGAGCAAAACTCAGCAGAGCAGCCATTCTCCACCATGAATTATGATAAAAACAAACACCGCTCGCGCCTCACAGATGACAGCTTACAGTTTTGGGTGAAGATGAAGTGACTTTGTACAGCCCCGATTTGCAGACGCTGTGCACACAGGTTCATGAGCAGAAGTCCCATTGTACCACGGCAGACCCAACAATGTTTGCATGAACACGCTTTGAAGCATTATGTTATGGACCACTTTTCACACATGGTTGGTGTACCCACACAGGCAGCTGTAGCTTTTCAACTCATAGCCCAACACACACCCAAAAACAGCCAAGAGAGCACAGACTTTACACCCGTGGGTCCACCTCCCCTGCAGCGGCACTGCAGACCACGCCCGACACACACATCAAACACATAAAATAAATATATATGCACTTTTGCATTCACTTTTTGTTTTTGTTATTTTTACACAGTGTTCTGAATGATGAACAATGGTCTACAGCCAACCTTGTGTATTATTATACAAACTTTGGTTGTAAGATTCGGATAAGCATTTAATAAAAGCTAAATATTTTATATGAGAGTAAGAAAGAAAAGTATATCTTTATGTCCACCTTTCTCTGTTAATGCCCTACCTGGCCCCTGGCAAAAGCTTTGCTAGATCCGCCCCTGCACAGTTACCAGCTGTCAGCTACACAAAAAAGGAGCTTGGTGTTTACAGGAGTGCAGAATTATTAGGCAAATGAGTATTTTGTCCACATCATCCTCTTCATGCATGTTGTCTTACTCCAAGCTGTATAGGCTCGAAAGTCTACTACCAATTAAGCATATTAGGTGATGTGCATCTCTGTAATGAGAAGGGGTATGGTCTAATGACATCAACACCCTATATCAGGTGTGCATAATTATTAGGCAACTTCCTTTCCTTTGGCAAAATGGGTCAAAAGAAGGACTTGACAGGCTCAGAAAAGTCAAAAATAGTGAGATATCTTGCAGAGGCATGCAGCAGTCTTAAAATCGCAAAGCTTCTGAAGCGTGATCATCGAACAATCAAGCGTTTCATTCAAAATAGTCAACAGGGTCGCAAGAAGCGTGTGGAAAACCAAGGCGCAAAATAACTGCCCATGAACTGAGAAAAGTCAAGCGTGCAGCTGCCAAGATGCCACTTGCCACCAGTTTGGCCATATTTCAGAGCTGCAACATCACTGGAGTGCCCAAAAGCACAAGGTGTGCAATACTCAGAGACATGGCCGAGGTAAGAAAGGCTGAAAGGCGACCACCACTGAACAAGACACACAAGCTGAAACGTCAAGACTGGGCCAAGAAATATCTCAAGACTGATTTTTCTAAGGTTTTATGAACTGATGAAATGAGAGTGAGTCTTGATGGGCCAGATGGATGGGCCCGTGGCTGGATTGGTAAAGGGCAGAGAGCTCCAGTCCCACTCAGACGCCAGCAAGGTGGAGGTGGAGTACTGGTTTGGGCCGGTATCATCAAAGGTGAGCTTGTGGGGCCTTTTCGGGTTGAGGATGGCGTCAAGCTCAACTCCCAGTCCTACTGCCAGTTTCTGGAAGACACCTTCTTCAAGCAGTGGTACAGGAAAAAGTCTGCATCCTTCAAGAAAAACATGATTTTCATGCAGGATAATGCTCCATCACACGCGTCCAAGTACTCCACAGCGTGGCTGGCAAGAAAGGGTTTAAAAGAAGAAAAACTAATGACATGGCCTCCTTGTTCACCTGATCTGAACCCCATTGAGAACCTGTGGTCCATCATCAAATGTGAGATTTACAAGGAGGGAAAACAGTACACCTCTCTGAACAGTGTCTGGGAGGCTGTGGTTGCTGCTGCACGCAATGTTGATGGTGAACAGATCAAAACACTGACAGAATCCATGGATGGCAGGCTTTTGAGTGTCCTTGCAAAGAAAGGTGGCTATATTGGTCGCTGATTTGTTTTTGTTTTGTTTTTGAATGTCAGAAATGTATATTTGTGAATGTGGAGATGTTATATTGGTTTCACTGGTAAAAATAAATAATTGAAATGGGTATATATTTGTTTTTTGTTAAGTTGCCTAATAATTATGCACAGTAATAGTCACCTGCACACACAGATATCCCCTAAAATAGCTAAAACTAAACACAAACTAAAAACTACTTCGAAAACATTCAGCTTTGATATTAATGAGTTTTTGGGTTCATTGAGAACATGGTTGTTGTTCAATAATAAAATTATTCCTCAAAAATACAACTTGCCTAATAATTCTGCACTCCCTGTATGAGAGTAAGAAAGAAAAGTATATCTTTGTGTCCACCTTTCTCTGTTAATGCCCTACCTGGCCCCCTGGCAAAAGCTTTGCTAGATCCGCCCCTGCACAGTTACCAGCTGTCAGCTAAATAAAAAAGGAGCTTGGTGTTTATTTCTCTCAGAAACAGTTCATAACTTCCTTCAACTCATTCATGTCACCTAAAAAAAGGTAAACCTGTTTCTCCATCACCAGTTCAGCTCTGATGATTCAGTAAGGTCATCTCCTGGTTTCGACCAGCCGCTTCTACAGCTGTGGCTCCAGCAAACATCAGCTGATACTAGAAATTAAAATCAAATGAATTCTAACAACAGCTGATCAAGCTTAAACGTGCTGCTGTTGTTTAGCGCGATAAACAAACAAGAGAGAAAAGCCGATCATTGATCAGTTTCATGACTTAAGTTTGAACAGGCGAGAGAATGACAGGGGAGGCTGTCATAAAGTTCAACATCAGTAACTTAGCGGGCACACAGCTGTATAGAAACTCCATCATGCTAGCTACCACGCAGTACGAGTTATTATAACTGATTGTAAAAAGTCAGCACAACGAAAATAAACTACACCTAAACTCGGTTTATATCTGACCCAAATAGAGTGCAGGTCATAACTTCTTACCTGAAATTCAGTTCACCTCACGCTCCGACCGGCAGCCGCCTGCTTCTCCTGCCTTCGGTTTCCCTGATCCACGATCTACCACCGGTCGATCGGCGGTCGCCTCGCCGCCTCGTTCCCCGCATGTTCTTTCTGACACACACCGGTGGATAGCTGCCCTCGGTTGTAGCTCCGCGTCAGCGACTACCAAACAACTCAGTTATTTTTTCCACATCGACCAGCATCTGGACAATCCACCGCCTTTCACTGTTTGTACCGTTACTAAAAAAAACCCCTCATCGGCTCATAAAAACGAAAAATAAGTCCAGCTATGACCCTGAGTCAAAAAGACAGCCAGCTCGGGTTAGCTAGCTACCTGTCTAGCTCTTTGCAGGCACCGAAAACATCAGAGCTAATATGGGATGTCTTGGTAACACGAGCAGATATTTGAAGTTTACATCTGGCCAATCCACCACCTTTCACTGTTTATACCGTTACTAAAATGAATAAATAAATAAATCATCGGTCCATATAAACGAAAAATAAGTCCAGCTAAAACACATACTGTCGGCGAGCGACCGGTGCTGACACGAGTTTCACCCGCCTCAATATAAGCCAAGCCTGGGTGCTTTTTTCACGAAGGGTCGCTAGCGGTGCTAGCTAACTATGCTAGCGGCGCTAGCTAGCTAGCCGACTATCAGCAACACATAAGAGAACTGCTGCTAAATAAACTACACCTAAACTCGGTTTATATCTGACCCAAATAGAGTGCAGGTCATAACTTCTTACCTGAAATTCAGTTCACCTCACGCTCCTGCCTTCGCTTTCCCTGATCCACGATTGACCTCCGCGTTAGCAAACACCGGTCGATCGGCGGTAGCCTCACCGCCTTGTATGTCTCGTTCGCGGCATGTCCTTTCTGTCACACACGGTGGATAGCTGCCCTCTGTTGTAGCTCCACCACCAAACAACTCAGTTATTTTTTCCACATCGACCAGCATCATCGGCCCATATAAGCGAAAAATAAGTCCAGCTAAGACACAGACCCTTGCCGAGCGATCGGGCGATTAAACAAATTTTAGCCACCTCACTATCAGCCAAGCCTGGGTGGTTTTTCACGAAAGGCGCTAGCTAGCTAAGCTAGCGGCGCTAGCTAGTTAAGCCGGCTATCAGCAACACTTAAGAGAATTGTCGCTAATATGGGATGTCTTGATAAAGCGAGCAGATATTTGAAGTTTACACACCTACATTCTCGCCTGAAAATATCTTAAAAGTGTATTTTGTGACCTAGAAACATGAATAAAAGACATATAAAAGCGAAGTGGTGTCCGCCATTGTTTGACTCGGTAGAGGCATGCTATGAATTGTGGGATATGTAGTTTTCACCAAGCATGGCACCCTTTAGGCCGTACTTCTCCCGGTATACCACTAGAGAGAGCCAACCCACCACAAATGAAGTCTGTTTCTATGGTGCCAAAAGCAGAATCTTTCTCAGGAGCCTAGAAATTGGCCTAAATTTGCACTAAAATCTAAATATTTCAAAAACTATAAAAGTTATAAACACCAAAAGTCACACCATACTAGCCCAGCTCCAGCCGCACAAAATGATGTAACATATGTACCCCTATTGTCAAAACTGTTTGGCAGAGGAGCGCTGGAAAATTTTCACTAAAATATTAATATTTAAAAACTATAATAGTCATAAACACCAAAAGTCATAGCACACCATTCCAGATCCAGCCGCACAAAATGAGGTAACATATATGAAGCTTTTCTCAAAACTGCGGGCGTGATACGTGTGCGAAATTTAGGCGGAAGATGGAGAATAATAATAATAATAACTAGAAAATTTGCATTTCCTGCGAAAATGCAGTGTGGATGCTATAAAGCTGAAGCTGTCAGCTGAAACTAGCTGAAAAAGCTGAAAAGTTGCAGAAATTGTAAAACCTTTGCAAAAATTGTAATAACTTTGCAGAAGCATAAGAACTTAGCAAAAATGTAATTACTTAGCAGAACTGCAATAATGTAAAGAAAACATAATACTTGGCAGAAATACAATAACATAGCAGAACTTAGCAGCAGAAATTAGAATAAATATTGTAACTTAGCAGAAACAAGATAACTTTTCAGAAATATAGGATTTTAGCAACCATGGTACCAGATTACATAGATACTTTATTTAAACAAAAATACCTAAACATTGCACAAATACTGTGATTTAGGACAAATACTACAACATAGCAGAAATGCTGTAATTCAGCAAATATACTATGCTATGGCACAAATAGAAAGAATATGCTCAAATACTATGATTTTGCTCAAATAATATAATTAAGCAATAATACTAAGATTTAGCAGAAATACTGTATTTAGCACAAATACCGAAAAGTAGCAGAAATACTATAATTTAGCATAATAGTAATAACTTGCACAATTACAAATATGGACATGGTAAATGGCCTGTATTTATATAAGCGCTTTTATGGTCCCTAAGGACCCCAAAGTGCTTTACATATCCAGTCATTCACCCATTCACACACTGGTGATGGCAAACTACGTTGTAGCCACAGCCACCCTGGGGCGCACTGACAGAGGTGAGGCTGCTGGACACTGGCGCCACCGGGCCCTCTGACCACCACCAGTAGGCACACAATAAGATACACCCATAAAACGCTCTCTCTCTCTCTCTCTCTCTCTCTCTCTCTCTCTCTGTCACACACACACACACACACACACACACACACACACACACACACACACACACACAAGCAGCAGCAGCAGAAGCAAGTGAACAAATAGGGGCTGTACATACAGTGTTTCCTGTATGTTTCTAGGTAGGTCAAAAAGCCTGGAGCTGCTTAATTTTAATCCACCAATCAGAAAGGCTATGTACTTTTTCCCGCCAAAACAGGTGCACCTGTTTTTACACACGCAGCACAGAGACAGGATTTGTTCAGTCTATTTTTCATAGTGAGGACTCCTCTCAAACAAATGGCTATAATTTCCTAACCGTAGGGTCTAGAACCGTCATTCTTACACTGTTTTGTTCAGAAGAGATGGGGGATTGTCAAGTGTTGTGTGTTTAAAGTAAAAATATGAATTTGTAGAGATACATGACATGGATGAGTGGTTGACTTACAACCCATGAAAGCCCCAATATGGAAATTTGAATGTCTCAGCCGTCAGATGTGATGGGCTGGTTGGGAAGTCATGCATGACTTGATATGTCAATTTGAAAATTACAGTACTCACAGAGGATTGGCTCCCTGAGGAGCTGGCAGGAATACATAGAAATACTATGATTACCCAGAAATACTGCGTTTAGTAGAAATATTATGTTTTAGCACAAATACTATAAAATGGCTGAAATAGTATGATTTAGCACAAATGCTGTATTTAGCACAAATACTGAAAAGCAGCAGAAATGCTATGACTTAGCACAATAGTAATAACTGAAATAGAAAAATTGGAAAAGCAAAATGAACAGCTGAAAAATGCTGAACATTCTAAGGCTCCCTCAAATGTAATTGTTGAATGAAAAAAAATCAGCAAAAAAAAAAAGTATAACAGTCACACAATCAAAAATATGGACACATATGGAAACACACATGCACAGAGAGACACAGGATCAAATTCAGTCAACCAGTCTAAATATATTGAATTTAAATCATACAATAAGATGCTCCCATAAAAAGCCTCTCTCTCGCCTCTCTCTCTCTCTCTCTCACACACACACACACACACACACACACACACACACACACACACACACACACACACTAGCAGCAGCAGCAGCCAAATAGCCTGGGAGCTGCTGAATTTGAATCCACCAATCAGAGAGGCTGTGTGTGTAGTTTTCCCGCCAAAACAGGTGCAGCTGTTTTTACACACATGCAGCACAGAGACAGGATTTGTGCTGTCTATTTTTCATAGTGAGGATTCCCCTCAAACAAATGGCTATAATTTCTAAACCGTAGGGGCTAGAACAGTCATTCTTACACCGTTTTGTTCAGAAGAGATGGGGGATCTTAACGTATTGACAATTTATCATTACAATATGAATTATTGAAGATATTTGACTTCTAATGTACCATAACTGAGTAGAGGCAAAGCGAAAACTGCCTTGACATGCCCTCAAACAATGCTTTCTAACTCTAAATCTATTTGGAGTATCGATATCATTCTTTCACCGTAAGAGACAGCAGGCTTTGGTGAACAATCATGGAAATTTTCAGGTCTGTGTGGAAATCCATCAAAAAGATATGACGAGAGAAAAAAGTGCCTCATTTCCAGAGTTTGAAATCTGAAGAAATCTGAGCGAGGGATGAATTTCCTACCCTCAAACAAACCCAATTCATGGCCAAATGGTAATAGGTGAGAAAGAAATTCTTGAATTGTGAGCGTCAGGAGTGTCTGAAGATATATTGGCACAAGCCTCATGTCTTAACTTTGCTGCGTTGAGATATGACGATTTGAAAATGCCTCTCATTAGAGAAATCCAGCGGTGATTTTGAACAAGCTCTCCATTGACTTTCTATGCAGTTTTCAGACTTTGTGTTGGTGTGAGGAGATTTGCCAAAATTCTATTATATAGAAATACTGTAATCAGCACATATACTGTAACATTTTAGAAATTCCTCCACTTAGTAGTAATACTATAACATAACACAAATGTTATGATGAGTTGAGCGGCTGGTACTCTGGTGCAGTCAGCACAATCTGGAGCTGAACACTCTTAAAACTGTAGAGATGACAGTGGACTTCAGGAGACATCCTCAACTCTGCCACCCCTCATCATATCAGACAGCCCTGTGTCGACTGTGGAGATCTTCAAGTTGCTGGGTACCACCATCTCCCAGGACCTGAAGTGGGAGACCAACATCACCTCCATCCTCAAAAGACCCAGCAGAGGATGTACTTCCTGAGACAACTGGGGAAGTACAGTCTTCCACAGGAGCTGCTGATCCAGTTCTACACTGCAGTCATTGAGTCTGTCCTGTGCTCCTCCATCACAGTCTGGTATGGTGCAGCCACTAAACAGGACAGGTGCAGACTGCAGCGGACTGTACTGGGCAGCAGAAAGGATCATCGTCGGCCCCTGCCCTCCATCCAGGATCTGTACCTCTCAAGAACCAGGAAGCGGGCAGGGAAAATCATCACAGACCCCTCACACCCTGGATACAGACTTTTTGATCTGCTGCCCTCTGGCAGGCGGTGCAGAAGCCTGCAGACCAGGACCACCCGACACAGGAACAGTTTCTTTCCCTCGCCATCTCCCTTCTAAACAGTTGAACTGTCACACTGCTCCCCACTGCCAGACTGCAACTGCACCTTATGTACATTCTGTAGTATTCATTCCACCTCATTTCATTTCTGTATTTTATGTATATACGTTTAGATTAGTTATTTATAGTTGGTTTACACAGCTTTGTGTATGTATGTGTATGCATGTGTAATGTATATATAGATACGTGTGTGTGTGGGTGCGTGTGTGTGTGTGTGTGTGTGAGATTTACATTGCTGTGCTCGAGAGCCACCATCTACCGGAACGAAATTCCTTGTATTTGTCTGCACATATACTTGGCCAATAAACACGATTCTGATGATTTGGCACAAAAACCATGATTTGGCAAAAATACTATGATTGAGCAGAAATACTATGATTGAGCAGAAGTACTAAGATGTAGTAAAAGTACTTTGATTTAAGAGAAATCCAATTATGGAGGAGTAATACTTTAAAATGGGAGAAATATTGATACACACACATATTCACAGAGCCTAAAGGGAAGAGTATTTGTGCCATGGAGTGTTAAGAAGAATCTGAGGTCCATATTAGAAAAGCTGGTAAAAGTTTGCAGAATTGTAATAAATGATGAATATGAATTAGTGGTCTGTGATAGTGTATTAATTTGTAGGGCAAAAAACATATTGTCCAAGGTGGAGTTGAACCCCCGACCTTTGTGTTGCAGACCTGTGTCATTACCAGCTGCGCCACTGGGAAAGACAGTGGGCTCTTGGGAAACAGGGTGATGAGCAGTCAGAATTAGATCGCAGTGAGAGGCAAAGAGCGCCGTTTTTGGAGTTACAAAACGTCGTGTAACTCAAAAACTAGGTGGACTAGAAGCATAATTCTTGTACTGGGTGAATCAGCGGACTTTGGTGTACTTTGACTGCGATTTTCATTGCTCTTTGTACATCCGTCGCTGAGATATGACGAGAGAAGAAAGCGGCAGACCTCAGATATGATTGGCTGGGGAGCTGGCAGAAATATATAGTAATAGTGTGATTAAGCATAAATACTACATTTAGCAGAAATACTATATTAAGCACAAATCCTATAAAAAGCAGAAATACTATATTAAGCACAAATCCTATAAAAAGCAGAAATACTATATTAAGCAATATAAATATCCTATAAAAATCCTATAAAAAGCAAAAATACTGTAATATGATTTGGTAGAAAAACTATAATTAATCAGAAATACTATATTGGGCAGAAATACTATATTTAGCACAAATCTTATAAAATAGCAGAAATAGTATGATTCAGCACAATAGTAATAACTTAAACAGAAAAATTGGAAAAGCAAAATGGACAGCTGAAAAAATGCTGAACATGCTAAGGGTCCTTCAAATGTACTTGTTAAATGAAAAAAAACTCAGAAAAAAAGTGTAACAGTCACACAATCACAAATATGGACACATATGGAAACACACATGCACAGAGAGACACACACAGGATCAAATTCAGTCAACCAGTCTAAATATATTGAATTTAAATCATACAATAAGATGCTCCCATAAAACTCTGTCTCGCCCTCTCTCTCTCTCTCTGTCACACACACACACACACACACACACACACACACACACACACACACACACACACACACACACACACACAGGGAGAGGAGCAAGTTTCTAGGTCATTCAAGCAGCCTGGGAGCTGCTAAATTTGAATCCACCAATCAGAGAGGCTGTGTACTTTTTCCCGCCAAAACAGGTGCAGCCGTTTTACACACACTCAGAACAGAGAGAGGCAGGATTTTTGCAGTCTATTTCTCATAGTGAGGATTCCTCTCAAACAAATGGCCATAATTTCCTAACCGTAGGGGCTAGAACGGTCATTCTTACACCGTTTTGTTCAGAAGAGATGGGGAATCTTCAAGTGTTGACAATTTATCATTAAAATATGAATTATTGAAGATATTTGACTTGTAATGCACCATAACTGAGTAGAGGCAAGCGAAAACTGCCTTGACTTGCCCTCAAACAACGCTTTCTAACTCTAAATCTATTTGGAGTATCGATATCATTCTTTCACCGTAAGAGACAGCAGGCTTTGGTGAACAGTCATGGAAATTTTCAGGTCTCTGTGGAATCCAAAAAAAAGATATGACGAGAGAAAAAAGTTGTTCATTTCCAGAGTTTGAAATCTGAAGAAATCTGAGCGAAGGACTAATTTCCTACCCTCAAACAAGTCTAACTCATTTCAGAACGGTAATAGGTGAGAAAAAATTCTTGAATTGTGAGCGTCAGGAGTGTCTGAAGATATACGGGGACAAGCCTCATGTTTTAACTTCGCCGTTAAGGAGATATGACGATTCGAATATGCCTGTCATTACAGAAATCAGCGATGATTTTGAACAAACTCTCCATTGACTTTCTATGGAGAGTTTCCGACTTTGTGTTGGTCTGAGGAGATTTGCCAAAATTCTATAAATCTCACAACAATGATGGTGACATTTTCTGAAAGCCAGCAAAAATACCTACGTTTTGATGTATAATTTGTGGAAGTTGAGTGAAAATTGAGCAAGTAGCAAGAAGTTGTTCGGACATGAAGAGAAGACTGCGAAACCTACAGTGGCACACTGGAAGCCAAGTGCATAGCAACCATAACAACGCATGTATTTTGTGAAAATCACAAAATGAAACTCAAAACTTAAAGAGGGATAAGATGAAAACGGTAACAGATATGAAAAAGCTGAATCATTCATGAATAGCCCAATAATTTGTGAACATTTTAAAATTTGAATGGTTGTTCTAGGCGAAAGTATGAGAATGTAGTTAAGTTTCAAAAATAAGCAAGTTTTAGCAGAATTGTGGAAGTTTCCCATTCATTTCAATGGGACAAATTAAAGGAAAAAAGCTTAATATTTTAAAAAGTATAATAGCATAAAATACCAAAAGTCATAGCCATCATTAGCAGAAATAGCAGAATAGTTTAAAATTTGAACGGTGAAAATCGGCTGAAAATTGTTAAAGTAGTTAAGTGCCAAAAAACGTACAAAAAGTGGCAACTAGAATAATAAAGTATAAAGAATAAAGAGAAACAGGAACTCAATAGTGTGGATGCTTAAAGCATCCACACAATAACTAGAAAGGGAAAATTTCAGAAGAAATTTTATGTGTGCCTATGCCACTGCTATTCAGTGTAGTTTGCCATTCATACAGCTACAGAGAGCAAAACTCAGCAGAGCAGCCATTCTCCACCATGAACTATGGTAAAAACAAACACCGCTCGCGCCTCACAGATGACAGCTTACAGTTTTGGGTAAAGATGAACCTGTGCACACAGGTTCATGAGCAGAAGTCCCATTGTACCACGGCAGATCCGACAATGTTTGCATGAACACGCTTTGAAGCATTACGTTATGGACCACTTTTCACACATGGTTGGTGTACCCAAACAGCCGGCTGTAGCTTTTCAACTCACAGCCCGACACACCAAAAACAGCCGAGAGAGCACAGACTACGCCCGAGAGGCGTGATTGCAGGTGCCGCTCAGGTGGGTCCACCTCCCTGCAGCGGCACTGCAGACCACGCCCGCCACACACATGAAACACACGTAAAATAAATATTTATGCACTTTTGCATTCACTTTTTGGTTTTTGTTATTTTTACACAGTGTTCTGAATGATGAACAATGGTCTACAGCCAATCTTGTGTATTATTATACAAACTTTGGTTGTAAGATTCAGATAACTATTTAATAAAAGCTAAATATTTTATATGAGAGTAAGAAAGAAAAGTATATCTTTGTGTCCACCTTTCTCTGTTAATGCCCTACCTGGCCCCCTGGCAAAAGCTTTGCTAGATCCGCCCCTGCACAGTTACCAGCTGTCAGCTACACAAAAAAGGAGCTTGGTGTATATTTGTCTCTCAGAAACAGTTCATAACTTCCCTTCAACTCATTCATGTCACCTAAGGGTAAACCTGTTTCTCCATCACCTGTTCAGCTCTGATGATTCAGTAAGGACATCTGGTTTGGAACAGCCGTTTTTACAGCTGTGGCTGCAGCAAACATCAGCTGATACTAGAAATTAAAAGCAAATGAATTTCTAACAACAGCTGATCAAGCTTAAACATGCTGCTGTTGTTTAGCGATAAACAAACAAGAGAGAAAAGCCGATCATTGATCAGTTTCATGACTGAAGTTTCAACAGGCGAGAGAATGACAGGGAGGCTGTCATAAAGTTCAACATCGGTAACTTTAGCGCGCACACAGCTGTATACAAACTCCCTCGTGCTAGCTAGCACGCAGTACAAGTTATTGTAAGTGATTGAAAAAGTCAGCACAACGAAAATAAACTACACCTAAACTCGGTTTATATCTGACCCAAATAGAGTGCAGGTCATAACTTCTTACCTGAAATTCAGTTCACCTCACGCTCCTGCCTTCGCTTTCCCTGATCCACGATTGACCTCCGCGTTAGGAAACACCGGTCGATCGGCGGTAGCCTCACCGCCTTTTATGTCTCGTTCGCGGCATGTCCTTTCTGTCACACACGGTGGATAGCTGCCCTCTGTTGTAGCTCCACCACCAAACAACTCAGTTATTTTTTCCACATCGACATCAGCTGATACTAGAAATTAGAAGCAAATGAATTCTAACAACAGCTGATCAAGCTTTAAACGTGCAGCTGTTGTTTAGGCGATAAACAAACAAGAGCGAAAAGCCGATCATTGATCAGTTTCATGATTGAAGTTGCAACAGGCAGAGAATGACAGGGGAGGCTTCGTAACGACAGAATAAATCGTAATATTTTCTCTGAATGTGGCACGATTCCGTTTGTACGGCAACTCTACGAACGAACCCTTATGAATAAAATAAAGTCCAACGTCAGTAACTTAGCGCCAGACACAGCTGTATACAAACTCCCGTCGTGCTAGCTAGCACGCAGTACGATTGTAAAAAGTCAGCACAATGAAAACAAACTACACCTAAACTCGGTTTATATCTGACCCAATAGAGTGCAGTTCATAACTTCTTACCTGAAATTCAGTTCACCTCACGCTCCTGCCTTTGGTTTCCAGCATCATCGGCCCATATAAACGAAAAATAAGTCCAGCTAAAACACATACTGTCGGCGGCGACCGGGTGCTGACACGAGTTTCACCCGCCTCAATATAAGCCAAGCCTGGGTGCTTTTTCACGAAGGGTCGCTAGCGGTGCTAGCTAACTATGCTAGCGGCACTAGCTAGCTAGCCGGCTATCAGCAACACATAAGAGAACTGCTGCTAAATAAACTACACCTAAACTCGGTTTATATCTGACCCAAATAGAGTGCAGGTCATAACTTCTTACCTGAAATTCAGTTCACCTCACGCTCCTGCCTTTGCTTTCCCTGATCCACGATTGACCTCCGCGTTAGCAAACACCGGTCGATCGGCGGTCGCGGCATGTCCTTTTTCTGTCATACACGGTGGATAGCTGCCCACTGTTGTAGCTCCGCGTTATAGCACCACCAAACAACTCAGTTATTTTTTCCACATCCAGCTGTAACTCCGATTCTGTGCGAGCATTTGCGAGAGACCGGGAGGTGAAACGACAGAGAGAGTCCCTCGCTATCCATTTGCAGCCAAGTGCGGCAGCTAGCTAGGTAGCCGGCTAGCTGTCAGGCAGGACCGACGTCGTCAGAGCACTGTCGCTAAATATGGGATGTCTTGATAAAACAAGCAGATATTTGAAGTTTACACACCTACATTCTCGCCTGAAAATATCTTAAAAGTTTATTTTGTGACCTAGAAACACGAATAAAAGACATATAAAACGAAGTGGTGGCCGCCATTGTTCACTCTGTAGAGGCGTGCTATGAATTGTGGGATATGGAGTTTTCAACACAAGGATAAATCTTTTCGGCTGTACTACTCCCGGTATACCACTAGAGAGAGCCAAGACACCACAAATGAAGTCTGTTTATTTGGCGCCAAAAGATGAATTGGCCTAAATTTGTACTAAAATATTAATATTTAAAAACTATAAAAGTCATAAACACCAAAAGTCACAACATAATAGTCCAGCTCCAGCCGCACAAAATGATCTAACATATGTAATCCTAATGTCAAAACTGTTTGGCAGAGGAGCTGGGAAAATTTTCACTAAAATATTAATATTTTAAAAACTATAAAATTCATAAACACCAAAAGTCATAGCACACCATTCCAGATCCGGCCGCACAAAATGAGGTAACATATATGAAGCTTGTCTCAAAACTGCGGGCGTGATACGTGCGTAAATTTAGGCGGAAGATGGAGAATAATAATAATAATAATAAGAATAATAAATCCGACGAATAGTAATATGTGTGCCTCTTGCATAGGCACACATAATAATAAGAATAATAAATCCGACGAATAGTAATATGTGTGCCTCTTGGCATAGGCACACATAATAACTTCAACTATATGACCAGGCTCTAATATGATAGAATTAGTATCAGTGTTTTAAGGTTTGGCCATTTAGGTGAAATTCTAAGCCGGGCAGGGAGTAATTTGGACACAGGGAAAATTGATTTTGACCATCAGCACTTTCTCATTTTCAAACAGCGCCTGCGGCTAAATGGGTTAGCCTGTTAAGCACATTACACAGGTAGCTTCTCCTTTCCTCCCCAATGATTATGTGTCCGCCTTGAGCAATTGATATTTCTTGCAAATAAGAAAATTATCATATTCCATGACTGGAAAGAGAAATTAGTGCCTGCTGTTATGGAGTGGAGTCTCTGGCCTGAGAGAGGGAGGCCGAAGTACATTTTTCCTCTCTTTCCTTTTTTTTATTTTTAAGGGTGGGGTGTGCATATCAAATGTCCTGAGCTATATTGGAATCAGGGTGCTGTCAGGCCTCATCAATAAAAATATACAGTGATAGACTGTAAGTGGTGAAGGGGGGACACGGAGGGATGGAGGGGCACTGAGAGAGAAGGACTGGCTTTGACTGTGCCGAGGCAGAAAGCCGGGAACATGTACAGCTGGGTGTGCCGTAAGAAAGCTGTAATTTCACCAGCAAACTGTGTACTGGTCGCATAAATCATAATAAACTGTTTCCGCTGAATTTGTATTTTTCTGCAGTGCCTGACTAAAGTTTGTAGTTCCCCGTAAACATTTTACTGACGCATATGCAGAAATAAACAGATTCCAGTCTGACCTGACCCCTCTCATCAATTGCAGGAGGCAAAGAAGCTTAGTAATGATCAGTGAAGAGCACCCAGGAGGCAAGTGCCATGATGTGTGATATAGATCCTGCTAAATATCCAGTTATTGGGGCCCTCCCTGCTCCCTCTCTGTGGCCTGAGAGGCTGCCTGCAGGCTGGTCTAAGTGGAACCACATGGAGGAACCTGATAGCGGCTAGAGAAGTTAACCCGAGCAGTGCGAGCGGGCTGCCCCAGGCTCGTCAAATGAATGGTCAGAGATGCTGTGCCTGACCCTCGGCACACTCATTCAAAGAATCTTACGCTATATCTTTACCTAATGTTGTTATACATGCAAACATAGGCACGCACTTTCCTCTTTCTCTCACTTTCCCCTCATGTACACACCTCATCCATCCTACACCCTCTCAGGGGTTTCTGTGGCCGCGGTGCCTTCGGGAGTGGCCAACCGATGAGAAGAATTTACCGGAGGGCCAATTGGCATGCTAACAACACCAAACACACTAATGGGAGAGAAACAAAGCCACAGGCCACAGACATCCAGTAAACAGCAGACCACAGGCCTCGAGATGTATGCTCTTTCCTGCATTTGACCATGCAGGTACAACAACTCCAACTGTGACTTCCTAAAGTTTCCTGTGTGATTTAGCGGCGGGATTGCATGTGCCAGTGAAAGGCCAGGATAACAGTGTCATTAGGCTGGTTCCTCTCCACACTGTGAGGGATATTTAATTGGTGGGTCAGTCAGGAATAATCACTCTCTCTCCCTCTATCTAATGTGCTGTGCAGCCATGTGCAGCCATGTGCTTCCAGTTAAGCTGGCGCTCGGCCCTGAGCAGAGGTTAAGTGAAACTACCTGCTCCTCCGTGTCTGGCGATTATTTGCTTTGTCCGCGGCGCTGCCACATCATAAAACACTTGCGTCCACTTTTGCTATTGCTGTCAGAGTCGCTGGGGTTCATTACTGTTACGCCTGCATGTGTGGCTGTACAAAGCCTGCCTTTTTCATGTCACCGAGGGGCTCAGAAAGCAAACGTCGGGGCAATATTTCAACAGAAAACTATCGTGCACTTCAATCTTTAATCCTTACACAATATGGATGATCTTATAGCGATACAGTAAATAATGAAAAATGAGCTTTCTGCAAGCAAACGGGAAGAGACATGAAAGTGGACTGGGGTGCTGGCTCTGGTTTCCAGTTTGAATGGTTGTTAATTAATGGGGCAGACGAAGGCCATAACTCTTTGCCGGCCCTTAGACTGCCACAGTGCAAGGCCGTTCAGCGATCACAGTCATCCACATGCTGCTGGTCTAACGCTTTGATTATCTGAGCAGTGCATTTTTTCACTTTGAAAGAGCTTGCGTCTATCAGTCTTCGGGGGCGGGGGAAACTCGACCGTCACACACGCTTGCAGTGCTGGAGAATCTGAAGCGCTCAGCTCTAGCAAAGATCAAGCCTTTTTCACCCCCTATCAGTATGAAAAGCCAGTCGCTTCTAAATGATTCCCAAAACCGCAGGTGATTTGTCTCTGTCTCTCCCCTTGACTTCATTTGCAGGATTCAAAGATCAAAAGGACCTGCTGCTCTTCCAAGATGAGCTCTAAGTGCTTGAACTCCAGCGCAGTCATTAAGTACAGTAGTATGGATGTCTCTGCCCGAGTGCCAGCTGAAAGCAGACGCACGGGGAATCACTGGTGCCTCCTGTACACTGTGATTAAAGTAAATGAATGAAATAAGATACGAGGAAATTAAAATGATTGCCTTTAGAGCAGGAACGACTGAGCAATAAAGCGGGCAGGGGAGAGTATAGGAGCATATGAGAGTAAGACAAAAATTACATTGATTATGTATTTCAACCGGCGGATTTCTCAGTGAAATATGGTCAGCTTTAAAACACGGTTGAATTTCAGATGTAGAGTTAGAAATCAGCTGAACAATGTCTGGTTTCGATCACTGGCTGACGCTGACGTGGATATAACATGCAAGGACGTAATTCCAACCCAAATACAACATTAACATCCATTTTCCTCCCGAGTGTTTTGTGGACGCTGCACATTTAAATCTGCAGCATCGAGATTTTGGCCACTTTGCACAGAGGAAACCGTTTTTTTTTTTTATCATTTTTGCCATCTTTTTTATGCACTTTTAAAATATGACATGGTTAGTGAGAAGCCTGCATACTCATACGGTCCACCTTATCGTTTACACTACTGTTAACAGGATCATTATTTAACCTGAACGTGTTTCCCCTCGACCCCACCGGTCACGGCTGATGGCTGGCCTTCCCTGAGCCTGGTTCTTCCTATTAAAAGGGAGTTTTCTTCTTCTTACTGCCACCAAGTGTTTGCTCATAGGGGGTCATCTGATTAAATACACTGAATACACTACATCATTCAGCTTTAAGCACCACTTTAATGACTTCAAGTAATTGATTTCTGTATGACTTTATTAGTCACTCAAATTGTTGTCTGTAGATTTCCTGGTGTGCATTGGATCATTGTCCTGTTGCATGGCCCAGTTTGATCCAACAGATGGTCTCACGTTTAGCATGCATGGTCAGCTTCATGGCTGACTCAGTGCCCTCGAGGTGTCCAGGTCCCGTCGCTGCAAAACAAACCCAAATCATCACCCACTAAAGTGCTGACAGCTGGTATGAGGTGTTTGTGGTGATATGCTGTGTTTGGTTTTTTCCTAATGCGGTTTTGTGCATTATGGACAAACATCTCCACTTTGGTCTCATCTGTCCAAAGAACATCGTTCCAGAAGTGTTGCAGTTTGTTCAGATGCAACTTTGCAGTCCTAAGCTTATCTTCCATGTTCCTTTTAAACGCATTTGTAAGATTATTGTTACCTTGTTTAAGTCCATCCAGCATCCAGCAGTTAAATAATATTAACAATAGCGTTAATTTCAAGCTTTCAGCTACGTTTGGTGTTTCCACTAAAGCTTTTTGTATGGAGACAGTCACCTGGTGTGGCCAAAAAAGCACCAAAGTGAGCTGAAGGATTTGAAAAAGCTGATTTCCTCTTATTGCACCTCTAATGGAGTGGAATCGTATTTATAGCCACATGTTGTTATTTTGTGGTGTCCCTCAGGGGTCAATCCTAGGCCCTTTTCTGTTTCGCCTGTACGTGTTTCCAATCATTTACAAAAACATCTTATTTGGGACTTGCTGATGATCCTTACTTTCATCTTTTAATTTCTTTTTCAGTTTGTTACATTTTTACTCTGTTTTGTCATTTTAATCATCATAATGATTCTGATTCTGATTTCTTTTTTACAATTCTACTTTTTAATATTTTTTATTTCATACTTGTTTTATTAGTTTTCTAATAAATACTACAATAGAATAATACTTTTGTCTTTATATTATTTATTTTAACTTTGAGTTGTGTTTTTTTAAATTGTTGTGTATTGTCTTAGTTCTTACAGCACTTTGAATCTGCCTCTGTGTATAAAAGTGCTTTATAAATATAATAGGTGCCATGGTGATGGAGTTATCTGATTCATAGCTAATATAAGATATTTCTTTGAATTATATTTAAAAACAACATTTAAAATGGATATGTGGTCCAGCTTTGGCTTTAACATCAGCTATTACTGAAAAAGAAAATATATGTCTTGACTTGAGTTGACTAAACAAGTTTATTTGTTGAATATAAAAAAAAAAGTGAAATTCCTCCCTGCCATAATGAGTACCCAGTCACAGTCCATTCCCACAGTATAGTCCCTTTTTAGCTTGAATTCATACATATTTTATTCATTCTGTTTTTGTTTCTTAACTTAGTGACCCTGTTTGTCAGCTACACTCTTTGTGGCTGCAGATCTTACTTATTTTTGTATTTTTACACCTCACTCTCCCTGACAGTGTCTTTAGGCGTGGGTGTAAAAGGGACCGCATTCCCAGGGGGGACGGTTAAGTCCCTCACAAGGGGAAGCAATCAGACCCAAACCTCCAAATGATGAGTGTCGTCTTCCTCCCTCCTCATCCGACCAGAGGCTGTGAGTGGCGGTTGGTTTGTCCCGTCCTCGTCACCGCACTCTGGCCTGGGGTTCTCCGCTGAGAACCCACATGCCTGAGCTGGAAGGGCTGGGATAATGAGACACTATGGGACAACAAAGGCATCAGCCCCGGCTCTTAGTCACAGTGGAAGTATGTATGGAAAAATTCCCGTTCTCAGATACAGTATGCTGAACTGCTTCTTTTTCATCAGTGATGCTGCTGACTGGCAGATGATGGTCAAAGCAAAAAAAGTGGGAGATTTTTCTCAGATAGGACAGATGAAGTTGCAGTTTAAGGAATAATTGGAGATATAAATGGATTCCAGTGAAGCTGGTCATCAGATCTTTTCATCTGCTATCCAGTCCAGTTCCAACAGAGGGTGCTCCATAATGTGTGCAATGAGTAGATGGTATAAAAGATTTGTCCACTTAACACCAAGTTGTTAACACCTAATACGGATGAAAGAGTGGAGTGCTGAGTTATCACCAGCTACTTCGCAAGCCACACCCATAAATCAGCGGTCCCCAACCCCCGGGCCACGGACCGGTACCGGTACGAGGCCGCAATAGTTGAGGCTCGGGTGTGAAATTTATGGTTTTCAGGGTTTTTATTGGTTTTTATAGTTATTTTTAGTCATTTTTATCATTAACTCTGTTTCCCTGGGTCTTTTCCCGTGTGTTATGAATCTTCTTTTTTTTGGTACCGGTACTGGTTTTATTTTGTTGTACTTATCCACAACACCTTAAAGGCCGGTCCGTGAAAATATTGTCGGACATAAACCGGTCTGTGGCGCAAAAAAGGTTGGGGACTGCTGTTCTAAAGGCACCAGCTGCACAAACACGGGGGAAAGGTCCACTTTAATAATGAAGTAGCGAATGAAGCCTCGAAGATACCAACTGGTTTCAACAGTCTTTATCTAACTCCAGTATCTGGGTGGGGGATGAGATTTTTTTTTTAAATCTACACAGAAAAGGGATCTTGACTGGGGAGACTATGGATAGAGGCCAAAATTATTTTATGTGCCAGGATGTAAATGATCTTTTCATGGTGTAAAGTTGGGCTTTTGAAACTTTTGGCATCGTTGGTGCAAACAAACTTTTCTGCATTAAGTAACATGTTAAAGGTCAAAGAGCGCTCCTAAAGCCTTCTGTTGATCCAAGATGTAGCGAGAGCGCTGACAGGAACTAGAAAAATAGTGCATATTCGCCTCACAATGGCTTCTCTTCACTGACCTGTTAAATCTAGAATTGAGTCTTAATTCATTGTACCGTATCACACCAACAAATCACTTTGATATTATACTGCTGGTTTACTTGTGGTTCCTATTTAAAAGTAGAATGGGAAGCAGAGCCTTCAGCTTTCAGGCGCCTTTCAGGAGCTCATCGTGGACTACAGGAGGAATGCTGACCCACATCCACCCATCCACATTAAGGGGATGGCTGTGGAGCGTGTGAGCAGCTTCAAGTTCCTGGGAGTCCACATCTCCGAGGATCTCATCTGGACGACCAACTGCTCCAAGCTGGTCAAGAAGGCTCACCAGCGCCTCTTCTTCTTGAGGACTCTGAGGAAGAACCACCTGTCCTCAGACATCCTGGTGAACTTCTATCGCTGCACCATCGAGAGCATCCTGACCAACTGTATAACAGTCTGGTACGGGAACTGCTCTGCCTCGGACCGGAAGGCGTTGCAGAGGGTCGTGAAAACTGCCCAGCGCATCGCCGGAGCACCACTTCCTGCCATAAAGGACATCTACAGGAAGCGGTGTCTGAAAAGGGCTGGGAAAATCATCAGAGACCCCAGTCACCCATCACATAGACTCTTCACCCTCCTGCCCTCTGGGAGGCGCTACAGGAGCCTCCGGACTAAGACCACCAGGTACCGGAACAGCTTCTTCCCCACAGCTGTCAGACTCCTGAACTCTGCCTCCTGACATCTGACCCACGTTAAACTCATGGACTGAACATACACACACCCACAACCACTAGCACTTTACCACTACTGTATAGTTCTGTGTAGATAATCATTCTGTACATACGATAATTTTTAATCCCACAACTGTTTGTAACTTACATAGTTCACATTCTGTATCTCAGATTTCTGTATAGTTTTTATTTCATATTTATATCCTGTTCATAGCCTGTACATACTTATAGTTATAGAATATTCATAACATACTTCACACTGTGTACATTATAACATACCATAATAGACCCATTTCTGTAATATACTTACACATCTCTATTATTGCTAATTTATATTGTAATATATCTATATCACGACTAAAGCACTTTCTGGATGGATGCAAACTGCATTTCGTTGCCCTGTACCTGTGACATGTGCAATGACAATAAAGTTGAATTCTATTCTATTCTATTTTGTGGAACCAGCTCAGAGTTTGGAATCAGGAGACAGACACCGTCTCTACTTTGAAGCTAATAGTTTTTGACCCTGTTCATGATGCAATAGGCCAAGGCTGCTGGAGGCTTCCCATAATGCACGGGGGGTTTTCTTCTATATTTAATCATTAGTTATTCATCTCTGGCTTTCTTCCAGTGTGTCTTTTGCCTTTCTCCCCTCACCACGACCAGTGGTGGCAGATGGCCGCCCCTCCCAAAACCAGGTTCTGCTGGAGGTTTCTTACTGTTAAAAAACAGTTTTTTCTTCCTACTGTTGCCAAATGCTTGCTCATAAGAGGTCAATTGATTGTTGGGGTTTCTTTCTAATATTGTTGGGTCTTTACTTAATAATATAAAGTGCCTTAAGGTGAATTCCCTCAGCTCAAAGTGGGTTTTGTGTTAAATATACATCCCATTAACACAACCTGTAGATATTTTATATATTTTTTCTACAACATAAAATAAGTCAAATAAATAAAATAAACACAACATTCAGGATGAAGCTGTACCAGATGTATCAGAGATGATGATGTAGTAGCCTCATATTTGTGTAGGGTTTTTTCTGGCAATTGAATTTACAATTTAAAAATTCAGAAATATGATTTTGTGAAGATCTTAGTAATAAAAAAAGATTCACTGGAAAACTCTTTTTGTGAAAGGAAACCAGAAAAATGCTCATTTTACAACATAATCTACATTATGGCTCTCTATTGGACTGTTCAGTATATTTAGAGTTTACTTTAGAAATATAGTAACAGAGCACAAACTGAATTAATATTGACTTATCCAGTGGTGCATATGAGACAATTAAAGGGAATTTCTTTAAGTAAGGTTTTAAATGAACCGCAGAGTCTGCACATCAACACATACATAAGGTCATATTCTTCTAATATAAAGGGTTTTGTTTTTGTTTTTTTAAACGTGGACTCCTGGGCCTTCTGGGCTGTCAAACAGGCTGTAAAATAATCTGCCACATCTACCAAATTCATGGCGTTTAACCTAATTCAGCAGTTACTTTATCTTTCTCAGTACGGCAATGTGGAAAAACAAAATGTGCCCACCCCGATGTACAGGAGGAACAGTGCGGGACTGTTTTTCAGCTGAATGTTGTGGACTGTATTTGAGGTATTAGAAAGGAAAATGAGGCACAGCGTGTAACACTTTTATGAATGGCTCGTTAATGGCCTCGAGTACGAAAAAGTCCAAACGGAAGTGCACGGACGATTTGCGCAGCGATTAATCACATATGAATTAGAAATTAGAAGCGTCCAGTCAGTTCAGCACTCATCACACAACCACCAACCGCAGCCACCACCCTCCACTGCCTCTCTGCTGTTTGATCCCAGGCCTGTGTCCACTCACCCACCCCCTCAGTGCCCTCTTTCATCCCCCGCCCACCTGGCGCGAGAAGAAAGGCTGCCTCTAAACACAGAGCAGAGTGGGCCGGGCCCGACGGGCATCTTGCCATGCGTACATTTCCACATTCTCTCATCGCCTGTGCTGCATTGCCTTCTCCAGAAGTCATACATCAGCCACTGCTGGGCCTGCGCCTCGCCCTGCCCAGCTCCGTTCTGCCTCACAAAGCGACTACAAAGCCACGGGCTAAATGACAAGGAGTGGAGACGATGCAGAGCATAACGGGAAAGAAAGGGAGGGGGCGGGGAGAGTGGATATTTAACTTTGCAGCACTAAAGTGATCAAGTAGAAATAAGGGCATAGTCAAAAAGTGTTCTGGTGAATTAAAACATTCAGCTGCATCCACAAAACTGGGTGAGGGTGTGGAAGTCATGGCTGGTGGCCAAGCTGGAAGCTCCAGGCCTTACTAGTAGGGCTCAAATTGTGACATGCACCAGTGACCAAACCCAAACCACCATGACCAAGGGTGGAAGTGACATCATTCTCCATGGCTTGGCAGGCAAGAACGATGGCATTATAATAGGGATGGCGTCGCGCTGGAGGGACGAGCCAAGAATTGGTTAACCGCAGAGGAAAAGACATGGGGGCGCAGTGAATGACAAGAAAGGAAAAGGAGGATTTGTCTGTGTTTATCAGGTGAAGGGCAAAAAAAGCTCAATTCAATTTCAATTCAGTACCTGGCCAACAAAAGCGGATTTTTTGATTTAGATTCTTGATAAGTTAGGCTTCTTTCAGGCCAACACAAATCCACACAGCCTTATCGAATGGCATGATTTCACACCTATCTCGGGCTTTGCTCTCAGGGAGGTGAACTTGTCCAACGAGTGATACTCCCGAAGCATCCTGAATGTGTGTTTATAAACAAGACTCAATATTATTGTGATGTCTGAGCTGAATTCGATAGATTCCTCTTCTGTCAGTTGTGCTTCCGCTGCAACACGATCCGAAATTACATTCAACAGCAACAGGAGACGGGCACCGCTCGCTCTCTCTGTGCCGGCTAACACCGCTGCTCCCTCTCTAACTTCATCATAGGGGCTCACCGGGGCTCGCGAGGGGCCATGGGAGTCTGAAAACACCCCGGTCCATTACAAAGTGAGAGGATAACCTGCAGTTGGCTATCTCCATCAGAGTCTGGCTCGAAGTGATCCCTGCAAGGCTTTTTGGCTTTAATGGACTCTGCTAAACACATTCTCTCTGTATATTACCTTTAGGTTTACCCCCTATCTGGTTTCTCTTATAGTCTGTTTACACATAGCTCAAGCTTGTTCTGCTTCTTTTTAGATCCCTCCATTTCTCCAAATATTCTTCCTTTTTTTCCCCTTTCTGCATTCCTGTGTCGACAGCAATCTTCTTTCCCCTAACATGTACGAGATTTTTTTTTTTTTTTTAAATAGACCACCGGTCCAGAGTTTTTCACTGAATATTTTCCCCAGCACTCTGTCTGCTCCTCCCAGGAGGGTCAGATTATAGCCCACATTAGCAGAAACACCTCATTCATTCACACACACAACCCTGCATCACTGCAGATTGTCTGGCTGAGACAGTTCATTGACTCTGGAATATCTGTCATTGTTTTCCCTCCCCTGTTCAGCGATCTCACGTGTGCATCTGGTTTCAATGACTGCAGCACACCCACAGACCTGTTAAAAGTGGATCCACCAAATAGTGCCAATACCACACTGGAAATCTTTACACTGTAAAAATGCACCTTTTTTCAGCCTGTGCTAGCAGCAGAAACTGCTGTGGCGTTAATTGCATTTGGTTGTCATGGTTTCATTGCAGGCTATCCCATACTGCAGTCGCTACTGAGTTTCCCGCTACAGCTCACTCACCTTCCTGCTTAAACTGAGCATTCTTTCAGTTCAGCCAGGCCACAAAGTCAGGATTAGTAGCAATCCCGGGAAGATCAGCTAATCTCAGTGCAAGTCTACATCAACTGGTGGCTCAGCTAACACCTTCATCCAGGATTTACATGGATCTGTTTCTTTAACCCAGCCAAAAGGATTGGAAATTAGCAGTAGTTACAGACTTTCTGTGCAGAACATATTTTCATGCTATCTATGAGAATTATGTTAAAGTGCATTGTGCCTGCTAAATAGAACATAACAAAGCTTGACTGTGTCCATTCTTGTCTTTGCTGACGTGATCATCATAGAAACAGGCATAAATCATCACAAAGCAAGTTAGCAGTTCGCATTAGCAAAGCTAATAGCCCGTGATGAACTCTGTTCATATGCAACAGGCTGATTACTCACCACAGCGATCGTCTTCTATATTTTGATGCCAAACTGTACAATCAGCATATGCATAAGGTGTTTAGATCAGCTCTAACCCGCTAACACTAACCCTGCACTGATGCTTGAAAACTTTCAACACAAGCAAAGCAAAGAGATTCAGAATGCAGCTCAGCAGTCTGTGACATGACCACATTCAAAGCAAAGTAGAAATGAGAGCACTGATGCCTGGAAAACATTCATTCAATACTTTAGCATACAATTACTACACTTCTGCAACCCAACTCTGACTCACTTCTTCCTTTTATCCTTACTAGTGTCATATCTGATGTCTCTGATGTTTGCTCTGGTTTGTGTCACTCACCCCACCTCCATCTTTCTGTACATGTAGATAAGGCCAAATATAACTTAGTGCAGGTGAAAATAACAGTATTTTTTTGTGTTGCGTATCCTTACTGATGTACTGCAACAGGATCTTTATAAATGGCTTTCGACCACAATTTATCTTCAACATCATGGTTATGGTTACCTGAACACGTTTACATAACCATCACCTTATTTTATTGCCCAGTCACACCAAAGAGTGACACACTGAGTGAACCCTGACAGATTATGTAATCCCGTAGGCTAACTATTTTTTTGGCACAGCTAATATGTCGAATTCTGGAGGATAAAGATCAGCATTTCCAGTCAGCCATCAGTATTAACTTACATGTCGGCGTTTGAGGCCTGTAATTTCCAAGGATAGACCGATCTTTGAAATAAGTAAATAAGAGTATTTCAAGACTGCAAGCCTCGGGGCAGGGCTGAAATTTTCCTCCACAGCATCCAAGAATTGAGCCTCTGGATCCAGAATAGTATCTGACATTTTCTTGAGAACGTCACTGTTTTCTCACGTAAATGTTTGTGAACATGTGATGCAAAATTTCCTTGACCCGCATCCATATCAACTCCAAACGCTAAAAACTATGCAAAGGCAATTTCACGGACTTCCATCCACCATAATTTTTTTTTAATAAACCTGCTGGCAAGCAGAGCCACAGTATCCTCATTGGTGGAGGCAACCAGCTTCGTTTCAACCGTTCCACCAATTACCAGATACAACAATAAGCAGATCAGGTGTATTATGTTATTTCTATTTTTATGTAAAAGACTACACACATTTGTACTGCCTTTATGTCCTAATCCTGCTGTGATTCCATCAGTTCGAGCTGGTGTCGCTGAGCCTTCTGATTTGTTGTTGGAGAACACTGTTTAGATATCAGACCAGTCACTTTTTATTATTGTTTTATACTTGGAGCTTTTGATCATATCACTTGATCTCAGCATTCATTGAATTTGTTAGTGCTTGTGCATGTTTCCTTCTTTCAGAGCATTTATCATCTTTATAAGAGATGGCAAAGCTGCCAAACAAGCCGTGTAATGAGATTTTGTATAATCTAAAAGGTGTATTTCCACTGCGCTATTGTATTTTCCCACTTTGCAAGTCCTACTTTGAGATTATTCCCAGGGAAAATGCTCTCCACCTTGAAGAGTACTAAATTAAAATTTTCTACCTCACAAAATAAGTTTGTTCATGAACACAAAAGATCTCTTTAAGCCCTAAATAGCTTGGCGAAAAAGTCATATTGTCCAAAGAAAGAACCCATTTATCACACGGCAGTTCACAGTGGTGTTGTTGTTGACACTTGCTTTACTTATTTGGCACTGGTTTGTTCATCATCAGACTTGGAATTAGATCATCTGCGCCTTGAACCCGAGATGAAAGAAGCCACTGCACTTTTTGCACTAAACAGATTGATAGTTCCCAGAGAACAAAATTGGGTGGGAATGGGATCCACTTCTTATGCATTTGAGTTTGTGTGCATGTGCGCGTGCAGCCACATGCATCCTGACACGTGTGCGTGTCTGCGTAAAGTTATTTGATCAGCCGACTGATTCTGCGTGTCACGCCGGGGATCAGATAGAGGAGACTGCTGGCCCACACAGCTGCATGTCCAGAGGCTGTTGACTGGCCACCTCTTATCAAGGCTCTCTACAATAGCGTATTGTTTGGCCAAGTGAGAACTTTACTCGCTCATTAAGGTCACTGGGTAAGAGGATGGGAACTCAGAAACGGAAACCCATGACACATTTGGGCCCCGCTTGGGGGAAGACACTGGTGATGAACTTTTGTGTGGGTATTGTGGTGAATGGATGCTTCACAGCAGATATGGAGCCCAGTGCTTTCATCTGGGGTGAGAACTCATATCTCCTTGTGATTGCTTGCTGTGGGAAGCAAACATAGTCATGAAAATGTGGCCTTATTTAATATTATCACTCAGATTTAAAAGGACTGTCACCTTTCGTAAATTTTCAGGGAAATGGCTCCCTCTTGTGGTTAGAGTTGCTTCTTCTGTTGTCATCGCTGCAGTATATCTTCACAGGATGAACAGCTCACTAACACTTCCCTCTGATAGTCCCACTTGGCCCCGCTTACCGGAATCACTCAAACTTTTTTTTATTTTATTGCCGTCCTCTGAGTTCATATTGTTGTTGCACTTTAATTTTGATCAGTAATTATGATCATAAAGTTTGTGGATCAGTCTGAGTTCCTTTGGATGACAGCACAGGAGACATCTGTGCGCCCGCAATGTAGAAGCCGTGGAGCTGCTCTCCCTGCGGTCGCTGCTAGTGGAAAACCCATAATGGCCTTTAATTGGGACTTTAATTGTGTGTGGTGCAGCAAAAGCATTGACTACAAAACTGGTGGTATTTGAGTGCATACATGCATCTTTTGTGTAAGTATATGTGTCGCTCACCAAATCCTCTTCCTCTGCTGGCCTGTGAATGGCTTTGGTTGTAAACAGGAATCACCTACATGATATTGGCATTGTTTTGCCTGCAGGGGATGATGGTAATTGCTGAGCTGAGCTCAGAAAGGACAAACATATGCAGGTGCTTGTGCTCGTACAAAGATGTTTTTAGTGTGGACAATTTTACAAAGATCTCCCATCTAAAAAGCTCCATTCATATTCACTCCATTCGTACTATGTAAATATGATTGTGATAATTATGCGATGTCTAAAAACTTGCTTGGTGACATATGTACCTCTGAAATCTCTCTCATACAGTATGGTATAGCTGTTAAAAATTATTTGTCAGTATTCTGGCATTATTATAAACAGACACAACCTGCAGAAGTCTATGAGAAAACAACCCTCGGACCTGGCCGCAGTAAACACCTTCTTGATAAGTATATAAGTCCATTTTGTAAGTGTTGGTCGCTAGTACATGCTCATGCTAAAGTATTGTTTGGTCTGTTTATGCAACTGGCCAAACAATACTCAACAACACTGGTGACATAAAAATACTTTTTTATGATTATTCTTTAGATTCATTCTTTTAAAAGCTAAAAACAGATGGGTTCAGCCTGCTGGTAGATAGGGGCTTTGCAGTGTAGTTGCTTTCACATTCATCTAACAAGCCCAAGATCTCTGGATCAATTCCAGGGAGAGACACAAATCCCTTTGAGGTCATCTCAGGAACATGGTGTAAAAATCTGCCAAATTAAATATGCAAAATAGAATCAGCAGCTAAAAGTGTTTTTAGCTGCTGCTGTTATAGATTCGAACCTTCAGGGGCCTAAGATCAAATCAAATCAAATCACTTTTATTGTCACATCATATGTGCAGGTACACTGGTACAGTACATGTGAGTGAAATTCTTGTGTGCGAGCTTCACAAGCAACAGAGGTGTGCAAAGTACAATAACATAAAAACAAGCAAGTATAAGAATGGCTAAATCTGAGAATTATATGAATAAATATATGTACAATATAAGAGTGTATGCATATTACTGAATGTGTATACTAAATATGTATGTGTGTGTGTGTGTGTGTGTGTGTGTGTGTGTGTGTGTGTGTGTGTGTGTGTGTGTGTGTGTGTATACATATTTTACAAATTAAATAGAGTAAAAATAAAATAAATATATAAAATATATAGAGGTTGGTAGTTGGATATTGTGCAAAACAAGTGGCATTTATATACAGTGTGGAGTGCATAATGTTGAATCTGTGTCACAGTCTGTGAGTTTGTTGTTTTCTTAGCATTCCCCTGTGTGTTTTCTGTGTCAAGTTTGAGTATGTTAGTCTTCGATTTCCTGTTTTTTGTGTGTTTTTTGATAGCTATTTGTCTCCTGTGTCTTGTTAGACTGCCCGTCTCATTGTCTTGATTGTTTTCAGCTGTGTCTTGCTACCCAGGTGTTTCCAATTTCCCTGATTACCTTTTAGTGCATCTGCGTGTATAAATAGCACTGTCTTGCCTTTGTCCATTATTGTAGTATCTGTTTATACTTCCAGTCTGTTTCCTAGCAGTAATCCTGACTCTGGACTTATGTTACGTTGTTTATGAATTTTATTATTTTTCTTCTCGTCCACTGATGAAGGTGGATGAAATGGTGAAGTCTTTATTGAGTCTTTTTTTGTGTGTGTCTGTATTAAAGTCCTCAAACCTGCATTGGCTAACAACCTGTTTTCCAAGTTTGGTTGCTCAACTCCTGATCCTGTAGGAGGAGTTGGCAGAAATTTTGATATTTTGAGTTATAGTGGCATTCTGTGTGTCAGAAAGAGGATTATCCTGAATATGCTCAGTGTCAGTCGTAAGCCAATCAGTGTGCATTTTCACACTCTGTCACGTTGTGTTCAATAATTAGAAAGTAAGAGCAAAAATTTATCAGGGAAGTTACTGGGTGGGGTATGATGTCAATAGAGCAGAGTGTTTGTTTTCCCATTGACTTCTGCACAATCAGAGGAGTCACCACCTGGTGGCCATTACAAAGAATGCAGGTTTAGCTCTTTCAACCATAAAGATGACATTTCACAACCCCGACATATATCAATAAAGATGTGATTTGACAACCATTAGAAGAGTTTCTGGTGGTTCTTTTCAAAGGTAGCTGCATATTCAGAGACCGACCTCATTAACTTCTGATGCATACCCAGTCATTTTGTTCTATAAGCAGGCCTGAAATCTGACAGATCTGTCAGATCACTGGTGGTGAATAAATGATTTTAGTTATTTTGTGTCAGTTATTTCATCAACACGTGAAAATGAAGCTTTTCTCTGAGCCATTATCCATTACCAGCCTGTTTTTCTGTGTTTTTCGATCATTATCCTTTCATAGACAAATATTAAAGTATTTAACATGTTTCAAAACATGCACACATAATTTAAATATCATTTATACCAACCTTCTTCACATTTGCATTTTCTCATACGTCTCAGGCAAATACATGGCTGCTCTGCCCTGCTCATTTTCAGCTGCGTATCTTTGTTCTTGGCCCTTGCTCGAGTAACTTTGCATGTTTTGTAATTGAAAACCTACCCACCAATTTTTTTCCGCTTTTTTTTCTTCCACTCTGAACAGGTAGCCAGCCTGTTGCATGGCTAACACAAAGACAGACAGTCAACTTAGAGAACCCAGAGAGAACATGTAAACTCCAAACGTGGGACCTTATTGCAGCGATGCTACATCGTATATCTGACCTGCATTTATCTTTTGTGCCCTGGCACAATGGGGCTACGTACCAGTTTTGATTGGCTGCCCCTTGCAAACAGGTTATAGTAGTTGGAATGCACTTTTTATCATGTTTTAATATGAGTATCCACTACTGTAACAGAATAAATGACAGAGCATAAGAAAAAAAAACATAACATTTTACTTTCAGCCATAAAAGCTTATCTTACATTCTGTACAAAAACAAAGCTTTGCATTTTTATAAGCCTTTTTTACCCTGGCATGTTGTAGATGTTGTTATAGTTTTATGTAACATGTACACTGACACTTGATCCTATATTTTTAAGGTACTTGGAACTACTTCCTCTAAGCAGCTTTGGTTTCCCAAACTATGTTTTTCTCTCTCAGGTAGTTTTGCTGTAGTTCAGCTGCTTCTAGTTATTGTTTATTTTCAGATCTGCCTGTTTTAAGTAGTTTCCCCAACACTGATTGGAGACATGTCAAAGAAAAGGGTGGAGAGAAGGATGGCGGTGCATGTGTTGAACATACAGAGCAGCAGTGAAAGAACAAGAGCAGAAGTGTGGAAGGGGGAGGAGGACAGAGATGAAACAGGATGGGTTTTTGCCTGTCATGATTACGCTGGCACCACTTGGATGAGATGGAAAACAAGACGCCATCTTGTGTTCCACTCATGTCTGCAGCAGCTTGGCTTCTGTTCCCTGTACATGCATACACACACACTGGCAGAGCACGGCAGGAGCTTGTGGTTCCAGTCCAGTGACAGCGGCCCGTAGTCAGGGTGGCGACGCTTCAGGAGCAGCTCCTCGTATTGGGGAACCATGTTTGTGTTGGCCCCGAATTAATAACTTTTCATTTAGTGCGGAAATGACAGGAATAGTAATTAAGGAAATGGAATGATTTTATTGGCCATGATGTTTATATTAAGTTCCAGATGTGAAGCAGCTGTCTGCTCAGCAAGAGCCCCCCCCCGTGCTATCTAGAGGAACTCTTATTAAAAGCAAGATAACAGCACCAGTCAAATGGAGGAAAAACATATAGTATCTCATTCACAGTGGCTAAACTCACATCTCCTCTGATTAACGGGAAACTGTTATAAAGCACCATGAGGCCAGCTCTGTATTTACAGAAGTGCAATTTATTAGCAGATATAATGTTACTCTATTTAAGACCTGATTTGCCTGACTGGAAAAGTTAATATTAAGGAGTGGCTGTTCAGCATTTTTGGGTGGCCTCCGCAGATGTGCGATTCATGTCGCACTACGGGATTGCGCAACTGGATTTCAAAATAAAGGGACAGTTTGTTCCAGGATCAAATATACATAGTTTTCCTTTTTTTATTGTTTAGGGTTGATATCAGCTGTACAGGTGTGTGCTTTCTCTGGAATACTTTACACTTTAAAATATCAAGGAGTTATGTTTTGTCATATTAGGCAACTTGGAACATAAATTTTTGTGGCAGATGCTGGCAGAGGATCATTGAAGAAGGCTCCCTTTAGCCAATAATCAGGTCCCATCTTATCTTAAAGACCTCGTAGTACCGTATCACTCCAATAGAGCACTCTGCTGTCTTGTGGTTCCTGTGGTATTTAAAAGTAGAAGCTTTCAGGCTCCTCTTCCCAATTTGGGAACTACAACAGAAAAAAAAAAAAAAAGCTAAGGGTGAATGTAATATTTATGTGCTTATAAGGTTTTGTTGCCTTCATATGCTCAGTACATCGTATAATTAATGTCAGTCTGAAAGCGCCTTAAAGCTGGATTTCTTTTCAGTAGCCACCAGGGGGCGGCTTTTCTGATTTTCTAGAAGTTTTATTCAATGTTACGTAAAAAGAGTGACTCCGGCCTGTAAGTGCATTAGGAAAATGTGAGCTGAGTTCAAGTCCAAGAGATGTTTTCCCACAGAATTCTATAGACCCAGGTGTCTTTTTGCAACCTCAGCTATCACCTGGTGGTCATTGTTTAAGAAACTTCACTTTGTTAGCTCTACTTTTTAGACCCAAAAGCCATAAATCTATCTTTATTCAGATGGTGCCTGTCTTTTTACAGTTCAACTGAAATAGCGAAGCAATGGTGATGTATCTATGTATGTATTAAGCATTTTTTTTTATAATAAACTCACAAAAGGTTGCAAAGATGCCTAGTTTTTTTTTTTTTTTTAGAAAGTGTACTAGTACACAGTATTTATATAGTGTGAGAGTTTTTGTTGATTCTTGTGACCCGTGCACCGCAAATGAACTTCAGTCCAATAATGTAAATGATGTGCTGTCGCTGTTTGCTTTATGCTGCACACTGTTTTTGGATTACTGTTACTATGTATCTGGTTTAAACTTAGAGCAGTGCTCACTCTTATTGTAGGTACTCGTGTTTCTGTTGTGCAAATGTTCTCCTTATTACAGGTCTCTGATTCTCTTTAATCATTTATATAATTACATTATAATGGAGTGCATGTTACTGAGCTTTGGCTTTGTGCATGACATGAACATTAAACATTGAGGTTGAAGTTGCTGCTTCTTGCTAACAAGCTGTCTGCCCGTTTCTTTCACTTCCCCGTGGACAGATAGCACAACACGGCGGAGCTTCCAGGGAAGCGAGCGAAGGGAAGTTTAGCTAACATATGAGAGTACTTGAGAACACTGAATCATGTGTGGATGACAAAGAGATTAACAGCTATTGGAGAAAAATAGCACACCCACATTTGACATATTGTAAACTCTCACGCTTGTCTGGATACTTAACAGTCATACACACCAGCCTCAAATTCCCCTTTCCTGTTGTTTTGCAATTGTTCTTCACGCTGCCATTTTAAGTCTGAATCAGATACAGAGGAAATGCTGTTTTGTCCCATTCTTGTTTTTTACCCGTTGCTCTCTCTTACTCATTTGAGAGTCATTCATTAGGAAGATATTTTCTCCTTTGCATGGCAGTAGTAGAGCCCTGCCCATTACTGCAGCCAATGATGTTTTGCTCTGTTGTGATGTGCTCCCATCTGGTTTCCAGTGAAAATGCATCACTCCATTAACATTGCCTGTGATCTAGAGGATGCTTTAATCTAAGACTATAAACTCCACTTAATTACATCCTCCAAAAGAGCTCTATTAGTATAATGCAATCAAACAGGGAGCACATCCATTTTGGCAAGTCAAACATGATCAAATGGGTCTTGAAAGTGTTTACTTTCATCTCCTGATCAGATCATAGAATCATATTTAGGCGTCCCATGTTCCAAGGCCTTGATTGATACTTGTGTTTTTGTGGGTAAAAATAAAAAGCATTGGTAATATATTTCTATGTGGCAAAAACAACCATAACAATTGAGTTTAGGAGAGTCTAAACAGACTCTCTGTGTGGTACACTGATGACTTTATGCTTGACCTTTCAAGCCTCTCATTTTATAACCTCCAGCCATATTCATAATTGCTCTCTGTGTGTGTCATGCCAGTTTCCATTTGTGTAGCAGTATTTTTCAATGACTTTAAACTTCAAAAGTAAGTAAAATGCCCTGGTTTAAAATTATACACAAAGACTTTACTGTATAATAAATTGTGTCTACCAATTACTTTTGCTATGGTGCCACCATAAAAAGACCAAACATGCACACAACTGATGCAGTGTAACAATAAATAATCATGAGTTCTTGTAGTTACACAACAGGTTTGTTAATGATTCATGTCTAATAACCTCATGAAACAATCTTACATTTGTAGACAGGATAGCTGAATAGCATTCAGAGGATACGTAGATAACAAAAAAAATCCTCAAACACAGGAAGAGATCAAAACTACATTTAAACAAAACATTCTTCAAATTACTTTAAATCTTTTATTATGAAATGAAGTGAGATGTTTTATTATCACGACAATGTTTGAGAAAAGATCAAGCTATTAATATTGTGTTTCGTACAGTTTATATCAGTTTAAGTTTAGATTATTTTTTACAAATTTCTGTGATATAGTAAAGAACAATTAATTTCATTAAATAAATCAAGTGTATGCAAAGAGGCTGTATTTACCAAGTTGACCTCTGTGGCATGCTGCATGATTGAGCCATTCATCTCTTATCGATGTTGTTCAGTTTGTGGGCTTCGGCTTTTTAAGGTCTGACCACTAAAAACATCCACAAACATCAGTTTCTTCCAATGATCCAGGAGCAATTTTGTGACAGGCTGTGCATTTTCCAGCATGATGCCACCCCATGTCACAAGGCGAAAGGGATGACTAAATGACTCAGAGATCATCATATTAACATTTTCGATCCATTGATGGGAAACTCCCAAGATTTTAAGGTCCAATTTTAACGAGATTTTGAAACTATTGGATTTTAAAAGTGAAGTGATAAAGACTTCACTGATAAAGGCAACGATTCCACCTTTATCGGGCTTATTCATTAAGACAGCTTTCCTAATACTATTGTTTTTGTTTTTCCAAATGAATAAAAAACTTGTGTTGTATGCAACAGTCTGCAGAAATTCTCCTGCTTTTGCAATTTAAGCTCTCCCTAAAACAGATGGGTGTCTGTGGAGTCACAAACTAAAACTGTATTCAACTGATTTCATCAGAGGGTTGAACTCGTTTCTAAAGACATTCTAAGATATTTACTATATCATATAAAAAGAAGGTCTAATAAAGTGCATCTTTAGTCTCACATTCATCCTTTAGAAATAGGGTGGTATCATCTGCCAGCTTACTGGTGGTAATGGGACCAGAAGTGGATCTATGAACTCACTCACACTAGGACAGCTGACTGTGAGCTCATAATATCTTCAAAACATTTCAATTTGCTTTGCAGCTTTCAGTAGGGTCATGCTTTCAAACTAGCTGCACAACCTAAAATCACCTCTTTTTGATTTCAAAGAGACAGAAGGCGTACTTCCCAAAGTGTGACCTGCATCGACCAATTCACTCAGTCATGCTGGTTTCCATGACCGGTGCAAAAGCACTGAATTACTGTGAGCTAAATAATTAAACTGAGCTTCCACGGCACTTATCAGTGATATGGGTGTTCATGTTTTTCATCACCCAAATTGTATGAATCACTATAACTTATAGTTGAAGTGTTTGAGTACCATTCAGCTGAAAGAACACACTGACTTTAATGGATGGGCCTGGACCCCTGAGGCCCATCCATAACACCAACACTGGTCCCTGAGTCACTGTAGAGGTAAGTGACCCATGCTTCCCAGTTTCTGGACTTACTTTATAAAGAAATGAAGATAGCTTCTTATAGATTTTTACAAAGCTCTGCAGTTAATCCATCTGTGCCAGGAGAATTTTAAATTTTTTCCTTAAATCTTCGCCTGATTATTTAATATTGTTAAGTGCGTCCATAAAAGGAGTGACTTAAAGTTTTTCACTGATTTTGTTTTAAAAGAAGAATTTTGAATATGGTCTTCAGTTATATTACTCGACTTTTAACTTTGAAATTTTTTTTTCTTTTTTATTTCAAGTTTAAGAAAAATACAGTGTTCTTCTTCCTTTTCTAGCCATTTTTTTCAGTAATGAATAAAAGCTCCTTCGGCCCTTGAAATATAAATGTTTTTATACTTAAGTGGTAAATCTTTTAGATTTGTTTGTTCTTCTAATGATAGATTTTCTTTTTTTAATATATGTTGTTAGAGCTTTTATAGACTATTATCTAAGTTCGTAATCTTCATCAATTCTTCCTATATGAATGTATTCTATAAATTCTTTATTTATTTATTTGTATTGCTTTTTGTTATATTATTTATATATTTAATTTTATTTCGTGACTCGCCGATTAAAATTTAGTTATAAGGTTGTTTATTTCAATAAAATAAGTTTATGATCTGAAAGTGGAGCTGAGATTATATCATATTTGATTTATGCCGTTATATGAACCGATATTACTCAGCAATTAATCGATTATCTTTGCTTTGTTTACGTTTTGTTGTCGTAATTGCGTTACTTTCTTGTTGTACGTAATATCCGGCGCTAGGGCTGAACTTCCTGTTTTCTTCCTCATCAGTACCACAATAATGGCGTCTTGTAGCGAGGTTAGCGCTTTTTTCTTGTTATTGGTGTTTTATTGAGGTTTATTTTTAATGGATAGTGGATACGGTGGATGGATGTAACCCTTTAGAGTGCGATGTGTCGTTTTGCTGACAGATGTTCTGTTTCTTCGTCGTGTTTGTTGGTTAAAATGTCGTGTTTTGTGTACGAGGCTAACGGGAATTTAGCGTCTTGGCTAATAAGCGTTAGCTTTCTGGCTGCCAGTTGTTCTGAGGCGTCTCTTCTTCATTGAACAGTTTGAATAAATACTTTTTACATGTATTGCTAACTGTCTGTGTTTGTAGGAGTCTGCTGCAACTGCCGAAGAGGAGCCGACTGAAACCGTCGCGTCCCAGAAGAGAGAAGCGAGACTGCGAAAATTTCGAGAGCTGCATTTCAAACGAGTGAGCTGTTTAACTTCAAAGCTTCAGTTAGATTTATCAGAAAATCACAGAAACCTCATGTTTAACCGGATGGACAGCAAATTAGGGGCCCAAAGGCCGAAACCGATCCACTGTAGTGTGCAAACCAGTGGCATGTGAAAAACAAAGCTTGAATATCACCAGTATGTCTCAAATATATCTCTCACGAATGATATCGAATCATCTTGAGCCCGAAAAAACATTCCTGTCACAAAGCAGAAGCACAACAGCTTTATAAAGATTGGGCAAAAAAGGACTTGATTATTCATACCGGGTAGGGACAATAACACAGTCATAGAGATGTTTGTAAAGCAGGTAATTTTTGGGAAGTTGTTGGACTTCACGACAAGTTCAAAACCTGTTATTATTGAGTAATTGTAGGTTTCCAACAGTAGATATGTTAATGTACTATAACAGCAGATGTCTCTGTAAAACTCTTCTCAAGATAAGTACTGTATGTTACGATTACTTTTCTGACCCAGGTGTCACCCATGAAATGAGGTATAGATGTTTACAGGTGTATTTTTGTTTTTTCCCTTTGTTCTTTCATGCAACTTCTTCTCAAATCTGTCATTTGGTGTTGTTTTGTCACTGCAGAATGAAGCACGTAAGCTCAATCACCAGGAGGTTGTGGAGGAAGACAAGAGGTTGAAGCTGCCCTCAAACTGGGAGGCTAAGAAAGCCCGACTGGAGTGGGAGCTTGCCGAAGATCAAAAGAAAAAGGTACTTCAGTTTTTCAGTAGTCCTGGGTTGGTACACTGGATGTACTGATATACCAGTCATTATTTCAGGCTAATTAAATATCATATCGAAGAACATGCAAAATCCCACCAGAACTCTCAAAGTGATTTTTAGGTATCCATGACAGCTGTATTAACTGCATCCTCTTCAACCTCATATGATCACTAGTTCAGTTGCCCCAAAGTCTAAAGTGCATCACCTCCGGGCATTGTCAGAAAATTCTGGGTTTTTTTCTATGTAGCACAACATAACGTTTTATCTCATTACCAAAAAATACTGTGGCCGTTTTATGCTGGATTTACTAGAAACAAAATATCTAAAAGTTTTTTCTGTGGTGCAGCTGAATTTTTCCCAGTTTGAGCTGATTATTAATTATCGTTTTCTGATTCAGGAGTGTGCTGCTCGTGGGGAGGAGTATAGCAGAGTGAAACTGCTGGACATCACTGCTGACGATGCAGAGAGGTGGGAGAGGAAAAAGAAGAAAAAGAATCCTGACACAGGATTTGCAGGTCAGTTGTTCCACTAAAGACATATGCAGATTATTTTCTAAGGACTGTCTATTCTTCTATTTATTAATGGCAAAAAATGTGTCAGAAAGTGGAGTCGGAGACAGATGACTTTATCATCTACTTGTGCAGTCTAACATTTTATACTGTGATTATTAGACTAATTGTTTAAACATGGTAAATGGACTGATTCTTATATAGCGCTTTTCTACTCTCCCGGAGTACTCAAAGTGTACTCTATACAATATGCCTCATTCACCCATTCACATCCACTCATACAAGCACTTCTAAACTCAAGTGCAACCTAAACTACATTCATACACATTCATACTCCGATGAACGCATCGGAGGGCAACTCGGGGTTAGTATCTTGCCCAAGGATATTTGGCATGCAGACTGGGGAAGCCAAGGATCGAACAACCAACCTTCCGATCAGTAGCTGATCTGCTCTACCACCTGAGCCACAGCCACCATAATAGCAGTGGTTGCATAGCTGTAGAAACTAGCCAGAACATGACCCTGCGTCTGTATTAGTGTCATCGCTGGCACTTAAAAAAGACAAAAAACAAACAGGAAATGGTGAGCAGAGATAAAACTCTGTGGTCGATCCCATTAAAGATTCGCTCATATTCGCCGACACGGTAATGTTAAAGTGACAGTAAACTATTTGGCAGCAGGAAAAATGTAACAGGTCTGCCCAGATTTAACCAGCAGCGTGATCATAGACAATTACACAGCTCTGTTGTTGCTCTGAGAATTTTCCGAAATCAGTTATAAGCTGAAATTCCTCTTGTTGGTACTTTCTAGGCTAACGTAAGACTTCTCTGAGATGATTCTGAGGTTTTTATGAATAATGGCCCTGCTTTCTAAGGAGACTATTCTTGAGCACAGCCTTCTATTTACTTTTTATCAGCATACACAGAAACTCTGCAGCTGACCTGTGTTTACTGGAAGAGCCAGATGCCTCAAATAACCCAACACTCACTGTCACCAGCCTACCAGACAAATGTCTGCGTGAATCAAGTTTGAAGCTCAGGCTAACGACGCCACCTTATTTAGTTTGAATCCTAAAAGAATTCTGCTTGTTTCTCGTCATCTTTAATGTTCAGCATGATTGCTGAACAGTGTTTAATACAGTGTAAAAATAGACCACGTCTAATGATTATATTGGCTGTGGAATCCTTTTGCAAATGTTATAAGGTGATCAGATCAAACAGCTTTATTTTAGCCGTGGGCATCCCTCCTGTCACGCCAAAGAGCCTCAGTCCAATCGTTTACTAGAAACTTACTTAACATAATTCACTCTTGAGAAAGTGGTGCACTGTGATTCTCGTCTTCTGTTTAGTTTCCCATTTCTTTATCACAAAACATTTCACTGAGTGATAAAGATTAATGAAAGATGCTTGGAGTCTACATTACAGCAAAATGTAGGGAGCCAGCTTCTCATGGAGATGCTGGTTTTTGCTATTTGTGTCATTCTTTTTGTCCATTTTGGTGCTGGTTGGATTTTTCTGACTGTTTGGTAGCTGTTAGCTTTCATCTTTACTTTTTCAGTCATAGCAAGGTTTAGTGTAGGTCCAATCGAAGAGTTAGAATAGAAGATGAATGCCATGCATGTATTATCAATAAGGTTCAGCACAGCCAGGCATTCTTTGTGTTTGCTGGCTCCACAAACCTAAAACTTCAGTCAGAGATAACAGATATCAGGATGTTCCCTGTTAATCTGGGTTTTCTGAATCAGGCTCTCTGCATGCTCGCATAAAAACAGCAGTTTTAATATCCATGTTACATAGACGAAGGTAAATAGATTAAAAGATTATAAAATATAAATTTCCTTCTGATCAAGACAAGTGGGTTACATCAGTTGTTCAACATGTGGATGTAAACACGTCTTCCGATGTTTGCAGGGAAATTATCCTTCCTGCACACATCTGTTACATCACCTCAACAAGAACATAACGTAGAGCCATTCACAAAATAAAAATGGCACAAAAGTCACAAATGTGAGGAAAACTGAAATCTGTGGCACACAGAAAGGTCACAATAAAAACAGAAATCCAGTGTTTCTTTCCATTAGACATCACAACAACAACTTCTACTATTTCTGGAAAGTTTGACAATTCTGCTCGAAGCTGCTGGAGGCAGTGTTTAGGAAAAATCAGTACAGGTATAATAATAATAATAATAATAATGGATTGCATTTATATAGCGCTTTTCTAGACACTCAAAGCGCTTTACAATTCCACTATTCATTCACTCTCACATTCACACACTGGTGGAGGCAAACCACAGTTATACACATTAGTTTTAGAAACAGCTGACTCACAGTCTTATAAACATCCAAAGTCTCAATAAATATGTTCATCGAAGTCTGATAAATTATACTCACAAATACTAAAATTAAGGATATTTCCTGTATTTTCATTTTATTTTCATTAATTTTCCAAGCTTGCAGATTATTTCTGGTTAAATTTCTACTTCTTATTTTAGTTCAATTCAATTCAGTTTTATTTATACAACGCCAAATCACAATAACAGTTGCCTGAAGGTGCTTACTTTCCATTACTACAATAAAAAACATAAAAAACCCAACAATCATATGACAGCGGGGAGGAAAGACTCCTTTTGAACAGGATGGAACCAAAATCAGGCTCAGGGATGGTTGGGTGTGAGGGGAGGACGGCATGCTGTGGAAGAGAGTCAGAGGTTAATGACAACTAACTATTAAATGCAGAGAGGTGTATAAACACATAGTGAGTTCAGCTCAGAGACTCACTGAAGAAGCTGTTAATTATGTGAAAAACTTCATCATCAGTACAAATCAGTTCTACATCCACCGCAGGCTTCACAACCAACAGCCGAAATGTGTTTTTGCTAACCAACTTTGAGCATCTGTGTCATATCACATATCTGATATGACACAGAGGAACAGAAACTAGTGCTGGTAAAACTGGGATCCATTTCTTTCCTCCTTAAGTCTAATAAAAGTCCACTAGTCCCACAGTTTTCTCCTCAGGAATAAGATGCTTTGTGAAAAGCTTTTATCTTTACCAGGATCTTTGTCACTCGGAGCAACCTTTAGCATCAGGAAGCTTTGTGAACACAGATCCTGGCCTTACCGTGTCAGACTGCTCCTGCTTTAATCTGCTGGAAAAAAACATTTGCTGTCTCCCCTAAATGTGGCTGCCATGTGTGGCATCAAAACCTCCCCTGAATTAAAACCTCTGGGGAGAAAATAATCAGCAGAGGGGCTTCAAAAAAGGAGGGGGTGGGGATGAGGAGGAGAGATGCCTCTTCAGCCCTCCTTAACCAGCCCCAGGTTGTGATTGCTGAGCCTCGTGCCTGCTTGCTGTTTGTTCCACTAATTATAACTCTTTTTCTTTTTTCCTCTCCTCCTCTCACACACAAACGCACACACGATGGACTACAGGTTATGCAGAGGCCCAGTTCCGGCAGTACCAAAGGCTTACCAAGCAGATCAGGCCAGACATGGAAAATTACGAGAAGCAAAAGGAGGAAAGGTGAGTTGGGCCTGCGTCGGTCTAAACACACTAAAGTTAGAAAGCAGTCAGACCTCAGGAACCCCAAGCAACCTGTGTATTCTCCAGCCAGGTGGTGAGTGGCTGCTGGCAGGTGAAATATGAACGTATAGATATAGAGGCAGACAGCACAGCACTGAAAGCTTCTTTATTTTGCCTGGAAGGCGCCAACTTGTCTGCAAACACTCAAAATCACAGAACTGGGGACGTTTGCATTCCTTTCTTCCGTCTGTTGCAGACGTAAGTGTCCCAGTACACCCTCCACTGGGTAGCATGCATCGTCATCACACAGGAAGTCGCTGCAGTGTAGCGATAGTTGCTGTTGCTCGGACAATACCACCACATCAGTCTCCCACCAAAAATTGTGCAAACTGGCCGAAGCAACGTCAAAATGGCAGCTGACATTCATTTTTTTCACACGGCACCATGTGACAGGGAGCAAACAGAGGGAATAAAAGCGACAAAAACAAGGCCCAGTGTTTTACTTTCAAGGCCAACGTTCCCCTTTCTAGGTTTGCGTCAAAATTTTCAGCAGTTTCACTGCTTTTAATGTCGTATCTTTGTAGTAAAATCCCCGCTAAGGGCATCACTGCATCTTGGAACCAAAACTTAACTAACATATGTTGTAAGTTAGATAGATTTTGTACGTTGATAAAAATAAATATTACGTTTAACTGACTAGCATTTCTGGACTCTTTATTAATCCGGTTACACAGACCACTCAAGAAGAAGAAGAAATGTCCTCGGGCATTAGTTTTATGAATTCCCACTAACAGTGTAATAAAAATGATGCATAAGGTCTTTGCTGTGACCAGAACTGTGAAATTTCCAGTCAAGTAAAATGAATTGTGAAAATGAAGCTTACTGATATTGATCTATAACCCCCCGCCATCATGTGTGCGCGAAGAATTTTCTGTATATTAATTTGCATATCCCCGATTTGCCCTGGGCGATATGTTAACGTAGCTGCACACTCCAGAAATAATTTAAAGATTTTTTTTTTAAACGTGGAGAATGTGCACTAAGGTCAGAGAGGAATTCGCTGCCCTGGAGATGTTTTCCGGCCTGTAAAAGCCGCCACATGCAGAACCATGAAGGATGCAACTGGCCCCAAAGCGACATCATCTTCCCTCATTAGGACGAGCATAATCACAATGATGGGATAGAAAAGTGGATTTAGGAATGTTAAAGTGCAGATTATCTGTGGTTATGCATTTCTAATTGTTTTGCTGGTGCTCCACAGCGGTGAGGACTTCCACCCCACATCCAATAGCCTGATCTACGGCACCCATGTTCCCACAAAGGATGGCATTGACCGCATGGTGGAGGATGTTGAGAAACAGTAAGTCACACTTTTCACGAAAGCAGTGCCCTATCCACTTCTGACCATCACTAAATTTTATATCTACACCAGCCTGACTCACTGGGCAGACCGCTAAGATAAACCTCTGTACCCACTGATGCTCTGTGGTTACACAAAATCAAGCATGTGACGTAAAACAGAATTTTATCCACCCGTGGCAGTGTGGAAGAAAAGCGAAGCACTGATTTGGTTAAAGCTTGGTTATTATGATTGGTTTGCACCATCAAAGCTGCCCAAAATGTTTGTTTTGTCACGTGTCTCAGGATGACCGTGGGTTCGTGTCAGTTAAATCCCTGCTTCCCAATGCTGGCACACCACAAACGCAGTGTGAAGATAAGCAAAGGCAATGGGAAGCAATCTCTGTGAGTGGAAGAATTCAACCCTGGTCCATAAATTCTGGTCCAGTCGAGGACAGGAGGCAGTTCATGATCTGCCAGGGATCATGCTTGGCGGAGTGGATCCATTTAAAGGCGTGTGGACATTGATTTCTCCACTCCTGGACCAATCCCCTGTTATCCCAGTTAGGACTTTATTCATTGTTCTACTCTCATGTTTTATATTCACCTTGTGACCAAGGTTTAAACTGAGTTTCCAAAAACTGGGAAGTTCAGCCGGCTAAACTGAACATAACCGTAACCCAGCTGGCAGGGTCACGTCTTGTTACGCCAAAAGAGGAGGTGGTTGGTTGTGCAATTTGACAGCAAAGTTTGAGCAATAAGCCGGATTTTATACGATCAAGTTGGTGACAAGCAACAGGCTCATGCTAACTGCCTATGAAAGCTCCGTTATGCTGCAGTCACACCGAGGAAAACAGTGGCTAGAGACTGGGGCACAAGCAAAGTTGCTGCAACTGCGCAATAGTTGCTTTGAAAGACTGGGACCAGGTGTCGTGTTTAAAGCAACTTTTGTGACAATAAGACAAAGTCGGTTTGTTTTCAGCCCACGAGTAAAGGGTCAGGTTGGCATTACACGGAATCCGTTTGTGATAATACAGAAATTAACTTTAAAGAATGTGAAATTTGTTGCTTGTCTTCAGACACAGAAAGTCACATCAAATTTCCAGAACCTCAGAGATTTGAAACAGAAATTCGAAAATGCCTCAAGAAATCGTGATGTAGTTTCAATCACTTGAGATGCATCAAAAACAAGTTGCACCCGCTGGTGAAATGACTGTGCAAACCTTTGCTTACTACGATTGTTTGTAGATGGGTTGCCTCCCACCGATGCGCATGCAGCGTCTTCGGCCTCTGGGTGACCTGTTTCTTGCTGCAGCTGCTTGTAGTCAGTCTCCAAATGCGAAAAAAAATCAGTGCAGTGACAACAAAACCACCAGTGTTTCATAATAGCAACAAAGTTGCCATCCTGTCGTTACTGTGACCGAGCCATTGCTCGTCTCATAGGTGACTGCTGGTTCTTGATATGATAATCATAACATCACATGTGGTGACATCCATGAATTGTGATGCTCAAATGTATTTCAAATGTTCAAATATAACATTGTTTTTAGTATAAGGATTTTGGGGGGATTTTTTGATCAAAGTCGTTTGCAGTCAGTGACTGGATGTCACCGAATGTCGAGTTTCCTCCCTTGAAATTCTCCGGCAGACATGCAGCGCCTTGCAGATGCTTTCAGTTCAGAACTTTCAGACAGAACTGTGTTGAATAAAGTTCGTGGATCTCGCAGACTAAATGAGCGTTGGCCGGTCTGTAAGCGACCGACTCGGTCACGTGATGGTGGAACCGGGTCATAGACGGGGCACTGTCAAACCTGAACAGCCTGTGTGCACGGCTAAATGTCAGACAGATGGTGTGATGCTTTTGCAAAGCTTTATGATAACCACACTGGAGGCTACTTTAAGGTGGCGAGACAAAGAGGTCTAACAGTACCTTCTGCCTCGCTCACTTTTAATGTCACTCAGCTGAAGGTTTTGTCTTTCCTCCAGAAATCTTTGACCTTTTTGTTACCCCAGTCTTCCCCCGAGCTCTTCTATATTTAAGACAGTCAAAGGACTGTGTTGGAGATGCAACTGCAGGGCATTAGACAAGGATTCGGTTGCCAGGGTATGACGCACAACAATGCTTTGAAGACACGGTGGATGAGGAGTAGAAGCTCACAAATTGACAGTATTTTCCTCCGAGTACGTGCGCTAGGTTTTCCATCGCCACTCGGCTTGCCAAATTTAAAAATGCATGCTTCCAAATTATTGCCTGCAGCCAGTTATTGTTATTGGATCTGCCACAGTTGGAGGCCATGCCGGTTTATGAAAATGTCTCTAAGCTCCTTTTATTTTTGCTTTGTCAGGATCGAGAAGCGGTCCAAGTACAGCCGACGCAGGGCCTACAACGACGACGCCGACATCGACTACATCAACGAGAGGAACGCCAAGTTCAACAAGAAGGCGGAGCGTTTCTATGGCAAATACACAGCAGAGATCAAGCAAAACCTGGAGAGGGGCACAGCAGTGTAGAGCGTCAGGTCACCTTCGAGCTTCGCTTTTTATTTTTTCCTTCCTGCTAAAAGTCTCTGTATTTATGAGTGAAAATGCAGTGTTGCCAGGTTTTTGAGCTGACATATGTAATATTTCTTGTTTTCCTTGTACAGTATCAAAAGTCTATCTCTGAACTCTTATTTTTTAATAAACCACTTCCAATTATCTCGCACACTTGTTGTGCTTTTTTTGTTCCTGTGGCTGCTTCTGTGTGTGGTCTCATGACGAGAGATTTTGAGCGTGAGAATGAACCGTTAACTCACCATTGAATCTCCTTGAGGGCATGTTTAGCACAAAATGTCAGCCAACAGGGTTTCAGCGTAGGTGCACGAAGAGAACGGGACGTGGAGCAACAGTTGGGTAATTCAATTTATCAGTTTTATCATCTGCATCTTGCCACTAACTTGCCCAGAGCAGATATGTGAACACAAACCCTTGTGACTGCAGAGCAGACATGTAAACAGGTTCCCATGCCTGAATGTAGGGTCACTGCGCCCTCTGCTGGATAAGCAGCGACAGGACAGAGTCAGAAGGGTTAAATGAAAGTGAAATGTGTCCTTAATTGAATTTTATTTTATTTGGATGAGTCAGACCCTTAGAGTAAATTTATGAGATCTTCTTAAACATGATGCATGTTTATGTTTTGCTGATGAGAAGCAGGGGAAGTCTTCAGATTTTCCTTTTGATATCTGACTCTGATCTGGAGCTGTTAGTGTTCAGGTTTATGAAGTCTTATCTGATTAGCCCGAGGACACTGGCTGTAGAAACGTTGCATAAATTCACAGTTGTGTCTGACACTTTTGATTCATTCACAGCCAACCGACAGTTGGTGTTCCCAATAAAGCAATACTTATTTAAAGCTAAGGCACAACTGATGCCAGTGTCTGCTCATAAAGGTGGGGGGGATCATTGAGTCACGCAGGAATGTCAGGATAAACCTGTCTTCTCACCTTTTCCTGTTAAAACGAGCTCAAAGCTTGCTTTGTGTCAGTACTTTCTCCCTGCTACGCCTTTGCTTTGTTATGCGTTTGTGTGCAGTATCTCCCATCAGAGTCATTAATCACAATTACAAGTCAGCTTACAGCCGGAGACGTTCAGTCTGGCAGTAAGGCGCTCAAAGCTGTGATTTCACCTTTGAATATCTGAGTATCGGCTCAGATTTACCAGTATCGCACCGCTATTTTTAAAGTTCGCCAAGAAGCTGTCAACTTTGTATACAAGGTTCATGTGTTTATGGTTGATGATCATCTGATTCAGTTTAAATGATAGACAGTACTGTGCAAAACTCCAGAGACATCCCGTTTCTTTATATTTTGCCTGGAAAATATTAAATACATGTACCAATTTATTGAAACATGTGCAAACATAATTGGAAATACATTAGGCACATCCTGAACTGTTGAGATTGTCCAACACCACTATTTATAATGTAGCTCCAAAAACCAACAACATCCCTTTAAGAAAGCTGGAGAACTAGTGCTCGAGTTTATGCATTCACAAAGTTGGCTGTCCATGGTGCCTATGATAACAATACCCCATCACCCTTTGCTGTGTAAAAGAAAAACCACTACAAAAATGTCTCACCCATTGGAAGCATAATCTAGTCAGGCCCAGTCAAGTAATGTACAACATAACTTGAGGTTGTAACCTGGGCTGAACATTTACAGAATATGTAAAAGTATCATTTCATGCTGTGTTACAACAGGTACAGACTTACAAATAACTGGTCCAATAGATTTTATTTTAATGTTTAAGGTTTTAGAGATGCACTTTTTGATTTGTCTTAACACTGCTTGAATCAGCTGAACAAATCAGATGTGACAATTGAGGTCAGGAACCTTCTGGAAGCATGCTTTTATATAACCAATCCCACAGGCAGTGGAAATGCTGACACCATGTGGCCATTTCAGACACTGCAGGTCATTTCCATCCACAGGATCTTTCTGGAATGACAGCCGATTTCCAACAACTAAAGTCATCCTCTCATAGTGCAAACCAAACTTTTGGTTTTTTTCCTTAAGTGGAAAAACGAGTAATTACACAAGTCTCTTGGGCACTGGTGCGCCTTCAAGTTTGAAAGGACAGACAGAAACAAGTATTATGTGAAATAACTTTATTGAATCTATAAACATCACAAAAAACACAAGGGGAAAAAAAAAAAAATTTTTATAATCCCACCTGAACGATTCTTCACTTCTTCCCACATAAATCTTTAACATCTGAAAGAAAACACCGACGTGTGAACATCTCATATATACAGTATATATAGCATGTACAGTGTCCATGTGCTCTGCCCCGTGAGTGCAGATTTAGGTATGTTTGCGTGCACTCGAGGATTGGCCTGATCTGACTGGGATCCACTGGCCATAGGGCTTCCTGCTCTCCACGCTGTCCACTCGGGGAGTTACCTTTGCTGTAGGAGGAGCTGCCGATGTTGGCTTAGCAACAGAGTTCTGCAAACAAACAAATTATTTTATCGCCAGTGATTCAGAGCAGTGTGAAGCAGGGAAAACTCACTTTAGTTTAGGTCACTTACGTTAATGCTGAAAGCGATTTTTCCTTTCTGGGATGACCTCGGGCTGGAGTCGTCATCAGGCTCCTCCTCTGTGCCCTGTTCAAAAACAAGGACAACAAGTAGTTAGTCACAAGCCCCAAAACTGGAGGCAGAGTGAGCTTTGACAGTTTGTGAAGGTGATATTAGATGAACTGCTTCTAACACAGTTAAGCCTTTCTACTGCGTAGGTAGGTATATCTTCAACAAACTGCAGCTCTCATGCAACCCCCAAACACTTAATCCAAGCTTCAAGGTGAGACCTTGAAACAGAATCTACAAAACAAATTATATAGAAAAAAAAAAAAAAAAAGAAAAAAGAAAAGAAAAAGTATAAGTCTTCTCTGTCTACAGTTGCACAATGGTGATCACGCAGGTTTCCCAGCCCCTTAGCACACGCCATGTGTACCAACTTATCTTTGGTATATGGAGAGGAGTTCTTCATCTGTTTTTAGCTCTATAATGCAGTCCACACACGTGCGCTCCATCAGCGAGTGGAGGGCTCTGCTAAATAAACGACCCATTTCAACTGCAAGCATAAATACATTTGTAATATCAAATTTGTACTTCCTTTCTACATGAAGGTGAATCAGTAATAACACATCTGAGTTGGCTGCATCTATGTGTGCAATTAGCAAGTGTCTAAAATGTGAGATGTGACATCTACATTTGCATTTATTTGGCCTCTAGTGGAGAAAATGCAGATTGTGAAGATTACAAGGAGTACATTTTGTTATCACCCAAGTCACATGACAGCCCTTTAATCCCAGGTGCCGATGAGTGAAGGAGACCACTGTCATGTCATCTATGAAGACAGGAATAAATAGAGAGCATGTGTTCCCCTCAAGGTCCAAAAGGTTAAACAAGACAGGAAAGTCAACAACACAGACCACAAGATAGTCACAGCTATAACCTCTGAGTGCTGAATCATTTAAAAACAACGCGTTAACATCTACCGTATGATTGAGTTAAAGGAGAGCACTACTGTGCACAGGAGATATTTCTAAGCTTCTTCATATCCCTCGTCTTTATATGGAAAGAAAATGCACATCTAAGTCTTTAGAGTATTAGAAGCTTTGCCTTCAGTGAATGGCAGGTTCCACATACAGGTAACGTTTCCTGTGACACTCACCTGTGCTGCGGTCTTTTCAGAGCCGTGTCTCACCCTTTTCTCTGGCTCACGCTTAGGTTCTGACAGGATTGGTTTCACGCTCTCAGGAAGTTCCAGTTTCTCCACTCCCAGGATCTTCATGGCGTTGGCCTTTGCAGCTTCGAGGAGTTCCCGTTTATCTGTTCGACACAAACCAAATGAGGACATTTAATACGAGCATCATTACTGCTTGCTGTCAATTTCTACTGATATCAACTAGAGATCTTACCACGCAGACTGAGGCTGACAGAACGTCCAACAGATCGGGATCGGCTCCTGGATGGGGATCTTGAAAATCTGCATCGATACTGGCTCACGCGGCCCCTGGACCTGCTCCAGCGGAAGGATGACCTGGATCGGGACCTTGAGCGGGACCTGGAGGGAGACCTGTACCGTCTGCGATTTGAGTATCTGTCTGGTGAGCGGCTGAATGAGCGAGAGTGGGCCCTGTAACGGCGGGGTGGGGAACGACGAGAACGACCTCTGCTACTTCTGCTGTGGTCGTCACATCGACAGCAAGAGGAGCGTCTGTGGCAGCGGGGGTAGGAGCGTGACCTGGAGCGAGAGGAGGACCTGCTCCTGGAAGAAGATGATGAGGACGATGAAGAAGATGATGATGATGATGATCTGTAATAGCGTCTGCGTCTATCCCGCCCTCTGTAAGAGCCTGAGGAGCGGCTGCTGTCATAGCTGCTCCTGGACACAGAGCGGGATCTGGAGCGTGACCTGGAGTAGGATCGGGATGAGGTGGGGCTTTTCTGGTCAAAGATCACATTGAGGCCATCGCTCTGGCGAGCACGGGCCATTTCAGAATGAGAGCCTGTTCCCTTGGCCATTGTCTGGTCTTCTGCCAAAGGCTGGAAAGAGAAAAGAAAACCTGCCTAAAACAATGAGAACACTTGGTCAGTGGTGGTGGGCATGCCTCAGTAATTTTAAGTACTTTACTGGAACAAAGTCTTTTTAATGTGGCATTACCTCCACTTTCTCAATGATGCCCCTAAAGAGCAAAGTGCAACTGCATAACTGGCAAGTCTGACTGCAGACTACTGGTAATATCACATTTCAAGGCAAGCAAAAATTAAAAACTGCTCCCCGAACATTAAACAACTTATAAAAGTAATGTCTTAAATTACATTATGTGTTAGAAACGTGTGTCAGCCGTTAAAATCTATTAAAAGACAGCATAACCGTTGCATAACCACTCTCAGTGCTGCCCCTAGTGAGCAAAGCCCGGTAAAGCAGTGTAGTGTAACATCACCGGCTAAACCGGCTTGAACTGGAAAGTTCCAGGATGACGTAACCCTGAGCTAAGGCTTCTCCAGCAATTGTTAAAATACAACTTTTAAAGGTTATCGTTGAGCAACATTCGCAAATAATAATTTATCCACATCATTCAATTTGCATTAGTCACAAGCTTTGTTTTTTTAAATCTGAAACCGTCTCGTGTAACTCTAGCTTGGAAATAAAATAAAGGCAACGGCGTTGTTTGTCTTACCAGTTCGACTGTAACTCGAAGATACTCTTTCTGTTAACGTCGATATAAAGGGCAAACGCTGTGGCAAATTGTTGCCCCCCCAAAAGTATATCAAAAGACGAAAAGCTGACAGAGGAGCTCAAAATGCTCGAATTTGTTGGTTTGCAGCCAAATAGCTCAGAAAAAAAGCAACCGAAGTGTCCTCCTCGAAGTTTACTCTTCCACCGTCGTCACTCAAGTGAAAGCGGGAGGAGACCGCAGCGGGCTTTAAACCCGCTTCTGGAAATTTCCATTCACGTGATGTTCGCGACGATTGGATTCTTTTGAATGACTCGCGGGCTTAACGACTCTTTTTAGGAACGAAATAAGTCGAGTTATCTTACCTTTAGCGGCTTCTGCTTTTTTAAATCTCCGCAATATTCATTCTTCCTTTAATCGTTGTTTATGAATCGTGTCATATTTGTGTTTCTACAATCAGTATCGGTTAAAAACAAGGTTAAAGAAACCGATTCAGCGGGTAACTGATACAGTTGGTGAAAAGAATCAAATCATTCAGGGCGACCGATAAACCCACAGAGGAAAAAGCCGCATTGAGGGTATTTGTGTTTTGAAGGGCTGAGTGCTGCAGAAAAAACTGCACACACAGTTCTGAGATGCAGTAAACGCTATTATTTAAGTATTCTTTATAGAGGAGTTCAATCCTTTATGTATGTAGCATGTATTCAGTCTATTATGTGCAGGATAGAGTTTACAAATGAATTCTGCAATGATTATGATTTAAACAAAAGCTTGCTGCAGCAAATAGCAGAGCATGCTGCGATAGGTGAAGGGAGGGGGACAGTTTGCAGTTTCTAGAAAATTCACATAAACCTGAAAGATTACATTATATCTGCAGCATTATCATTGATAAAGGGATAAAAGATGCACCACAGCATCAGCAGTTTATTGCTGTATTACATGTCTGAGTGGTGAATAAACATAGACTAGACATCATCACTAGACTCCATATCATTTCATTGATACTCAACATAAACAGCCAGTAAATGCTACATGGTCAGATGGATTACATAATACTTAAAATTTAACTGCACTTATTATACAGGGGAAAAAAAGGAATCAGTGAAGTTATTTTGTATTTTGGTAATACAAATTTAAGACTTGTTCAAACCCAGTTCTAACTCAGCTTCATCCGTTTTGTTGGACTAAAAAAGAGTTGCAATGATTTGCATTAACACATCCTTTCAAATAATGGTATATATTGTTATAGGTCTTTTGGTATTGGTTTACTTTGATAGCTGCTTGTTTCAGTCAAGGTTTCTTTTAAGATAAGGCATGGAAAATCCTTTAAGAAATAGTTTGGCTCAGTGAGATGAGTAGCCGCTTTGAGACTAGGAGGGCCAGGTTCGAATCCTGGTTGTGTCAACACAAGAGTAAGAAGCACAGGGGATTGGGAGCCCCAGACTTAGAGATTGTTTTGCGAATCCCTTTTATTAAAAATACTCACAGTGCAATTTCTCGGGGTGCCCCGTGGGTTCGAGGGAAGGAAGAATTGTGGCATAAAAAAAAGAGGCAGGGCCAGAGCGGGCATACCATACCACAGACTTATGTTTGGAGATTTATCAAGTCAGTGGGGACATTATAGCCTAAATATTCTCCAAGATAATATGAAAAATATTTATAAAAAAATTAATGAAATTAAAAATGAAGGTATGATTCAATATAAGTACGTAGATAAAGACGAGAATCTTTTGGTTGTTAAAAATATACAAGACAAATTATTATCCGAAAGCATGAGAGATGTGGTATGGCTCATCTCGCTCGGGCGCCTCCCTGTGAGGGCAGTGGTGCAGTGGAGTTGTTTTGTTACCACCATGAAATGCCCTATGATAAACTGTGACGAAGATGAGACCTTAGAACATCTTCTTTTGGACTGTTATAGGACAACTAAGATAAGGCAGAAGATGACAGAAATTGGGTATGATGTTGATGTTAACATTAAAGCAGTTAAATATGGTTTGTTTAAAGAGAAAATGAGTGAAGACAAAAGGAGACTCTTTTGGTTAATAATGTGTGTAATAAACACACATATCTGGAAAACCCGTACCAAAGGAGTGATAGAACAAAAGATGATAAGCAGTGATGTGGTGAGTAAACATATCATTACAGATCTGCGGAGAAGAAGAACAATGGACCTGAAACTTGGAAAAGTTTTCCCCTGGAACGTATTGAAACTGTAAGTTTGAAAAGTACTTTGTGGACTCAGATGCTCGACTTTCCTCCTTGTTTTCCTTTTTCCTTAATGAGTAGTATGTGATCATGGTTTTGTATATGTAATTGTATGTGTATGTAAATTTTATATGTATACTTTAAATAAAGTGTTTTAAAAAAAAAGAAAATCCTTTAAACATGTAGGGGGCCAAGCTTCAGCTCAATCAAATGTGTCTTTGTTCTTGGTTCTTGTTGAGTATTTGTTGAGTTGAGTAACTGATACTCTTTCTCGTGTTTCTCATGTCTTCCTATCAGCGTCCTTATCTTCCCTCACTATTGCCCGTGTTTTATTTTGCTAATGAATCTCTCTTCGGTTATTCATTTAGCTTTCCCTCTTTGTAACTGTCTGCCCCACCCACATTGGCTTGTCCTCCTATAGTTCGTTGTTTGTTGTAAAACAAAATTCCAAAAAAGGCCTTGAAACTAATTATCCAAACTTTGTCCTACAGAAAACAGAAATCTTATTTTAAATACAAAAAGGCCAAATTTCACTATTTCCACATTAAATAGCATAAACCCAATAAGTTTTATGGTATTTAGTGGAATAATAGTAGTTTGGGTTTTTTTTTTAATTGTATTTTAATGGTTTATCTTTGGCTTTTTTTACTTTGCCGTTGCATGTCAGGGCATGACTGAAGTCTTTCTCAGCAGGAAGGCTGTTAAAGTGACAAAATACAATTAAAAATCTGCTTATATTCTCTAAGGCCATCCAGCAAAACTGAATTTCAGATGTTATCAGTCAGCTGAATGGGAGTGATCATTGGGTCTTCAACCAGAATGGGTCTTCAACACCTTCTAGACTCCAGAAGGTGTTGACGACCCATTCTCAAATCTTAATGAATGATTCTTTCATATATTCTCCTTCCGTGAACAGCTTCCCATGCCTGACTATTTCCTAAACGGCCACAAAACTTGCATAGTTGAATTTGCAGACTTCATCCACTTCTTCAACTGATTTTCCCTCAGATCAGCTTTCCGCTTCAGTTCTTCAACTTTATTTCTCTCTTCTCCCTCCGGGTATTTTTCAGCAAAGGCTGTGTGTTTATTTTGGAAATGTCTTGCAACATTTGACATTTTATTGTTAGCCAATCTCTCTACACAAATTAGGCATACTGGTAGGCCACTCTCATCAGAAGTAAATGCAAATGAATCCGCCCAGGCATCATTAAATGTTCTATTTTCTTCAGATATTTTTCTTTCCTGACATTTCTCCATACTTGGCCTCCCTGGGGTTGAAATTCTCGATACGCTTATTTTGAGTGACAAAAAATTAAAAAAAAATTAGAACTACAATTTAAAAAAATGTTAAAAAAATAACTGACAAAAATAAAATACACTTCAAATAAATTCTTATAATTTATTTTCCCAAGCCACACAGCTGTACAGGGAGTGCAGAATTATTAGGCAAATGAGTATTTTGTCCACATCATCCTCTTCATGCATGTTGTCTTACTCCAAGCTGTATAGGCTCGAAAGCCTACTACCAATTAAGCATATTAGGTGATGTGCATCTCTGTAATGAGAAGGGGTGTGGTCTAATGACATCAACACCCTATATCAGGTGTGCATAGTTATTAGGCAACTTCCTTTCCTTTGGCAAAATGGGTCAAAAGAAGGACTTGACAGGCTCAGAAAAGTCAAAAATAGTGAGATATCTTGCAGAGGGATGCAGCAGTCTTAAAATTGCAAAGCTTCTGAAGCGTGATCATCGAACAATCAAGCGTTTCATTCAAAATAGTCAACAGGGTCGCAAGAAGCGTGTGGAAAAACCAAGGCGCAAAATAACTGCCCATGAACTGAGAAAAGTCAAGCGTGCAGCTGCCAAGATGCCACTTGCCACCAGTTTGGCCATATTTCAGAGCTGCAACATCACTGGAGTGCCCAAAAGCACAAGGTGTGCAATACTCAGAGACATGGCCAAGGTAAGAAAGGCTGAAAGACGACCACCACTGAACAAGACACACAAGCTGAAACGTCAAGACTGGGCCAAGAAATATCTCAAGACTGATTTTTCTAAGGTTTTATGGACTGATGAAATGAGAGTGAGTCTTGATGGGCCAGATGGATGGGCCCGTGGCTGGATTGGTAAAGGGCAGAGAGCTCCAGTCCCACTCAGACGCCAGCAAGGTGGAGGTGGAGTACTGGTTTGGGCTGGTATCATCAAAGATGAGCTTGTGGGGCCTTTTCGGGTTGAGGATGGCGTCAAGCTCAACTCCCAGTCCTACTGCCAGTTTCTGGAAGACACCTTCTTCAAGCAGTGGTACAGGAAGAAGTCTGCATCCTTCAAGAAAAACATGATTTTCATGCAGGACAATGCTCCATCACACGCGTCCAAGTACTCCACAGCGTGGCTGGCAAGAAAGGGTATAAAAGAAGAAAAACTAATGACATGGCCTCCTTGTTCACCTGATCTGAACCCCATTGAGAACCTGTGGTCCATCATCAAATGTGAGATTTACAAGGAGGGAAAACAGTACGCCTCTCTGAACAGTGTCTGGGAGGCTGTGGTTGCTGCTGCACGCAATGTTGATGGTGAACCGATCAAAACACTGACAGGATCCATGGATGGCAGGCTTTTGAGTGTCCTTGCAAAGAAAGGTGGCTATATTGGTCGCTGATTTGTTTTTGTTTTGTTTTGAATGTCAGAAATGTATATTTGTGAATGTGGAGATGTTATATTGGTTTCACTGGTAAAAATAAATCATTGAAATGGGTATATATTTGTTTTTGTTAAGTTGCCTAATAATTATGCACAGTAATAGTCACCTGCACACACAGATATCCCCTAAAATAGCTAAAACTAAAAACTACTTCCAAAAACATTCAGCTTTGATATTAATGAGTTTTTTGGGTTCATTGAGAACATGGTTGTTGTTCGATAATAAAATTATTCCTCAAAAATACAACTTGCCTAATAATTCTGCACTCCCTGTATAAGGAGGAGGTTGTTATCACTGGCAGGAATCATTTACTGTATGCTTGACACCTCTACTGTCTGTTTCCTATGCAAATAATTTCACAACCTTACAGCTTCATTAACGACCCAGTCAACCTCCCTGCTCTCGCAGAAAAGCCATAGTGAAATGTGATGTTTATTCATGTTATAAATACAGGATTGTCCTCTATCATGAGACGGAGGACTAGAAGATGAGTCTGGTAACAATTGTAGGTTAAAACGATGCCTTTCATATGCTGCCTGTTTTGGAAGACATAAGGATGAAAGTTTACCCAAAATGCACTTTTTAAAGTTCTCTCCATTGTATTATCAGAAAACCGCTCAAACACCCAGACTTGTTTCTGTTCTTCTGTGTCACAGACATTAAACTGGTGGAGGTTTTCTATTCAAACTGTGATATATGCCCTAATATTGATGCTGAGTGTTGGAATCATTGTTAACAAGAACTAGAATTTGGGCTTGGACTGTGACGCAGAGTAAAGTGAATTTGGTAAATTGACTGGTACTTATACTACGCCTTTCTACTCAACTTGAGCACTTGAAGTGTTTTTGATTCGATTGTGTTATGATCCCTGAGTGGTGGACGCAGGTTTTTTATGGTTCCTTTCTGAGGAGGACTCATGTTTGTGTTTTTTACAGAACTGTGAACCTTAACAATACTTGTGTTTAATTATTCCTCCCTGAGGGAATCTCTACAGTCTGTCATTTATGTCTTATATTTTATGTTATCTTTCTGTTTCTGTTTCTGTTGGGGTTTTTTTTTAATGCTTTCCATGGTTCTTCATGGTTAATTTTCTAGCTTTGCAGTTTTGGTATACACACATTACTTTTAGTTACTGATGACTTTGTGGAGTTTGCTTTCAGTTCCCATCCCATCCTTTCCATCCCTCCATCAGTCTCTTCTCTGTTTGTCTTTCACTTTGCTTCTGTGTGATTCTGTCTTCCCCTGTGTTTTGTTGTGTCTTATTTCCTGTTTTATTTCGGTAGCTGTTGGTTTCCTGTAACTTGTCTGGTTTTACTTCCTCCCGCTTGTTGTCTTCATTGTCTTCAGCTATGTTTACTTACACTCCTAGTTGTATTTCAGTCATTACTTCTTGTATGCATATATCACCTGAGCCTTTCTGCTCTGTTGTGTTATCCATTTAACAGTATCTCTAGCTATGTTGTGCCCGTGTTTCCTGAGCTTGTGCTCCATGTGATTTCTGAATATGTGTATTCCTTGGCATTGCTACTTGTGTAATTTTGGATTTGTACTTATCAGCATTAAATACGTGCCTCTCTTGACTTCTGTCTTTTGCGTCCTGCTCTTGTCTTCTCAAATTTGACAGCTGACTATGGTATAAAAGGAAATTAAATGTAGGCTATTTTTCAGCTTTGAACACTTAATTTGGATGTTTCCCATGCTTATTAAATTACTCAAATACTAAAAAGTAATTTAAACTGTTAATATGTGTAGTATGAAGATCACCTTTTGTACAGCTACATTAAATGCATTAAATTAATAAAAGGTGAGACAGCATTTATTTAATTGTTATAGCTATGAAAGTGTATGCTTTGTAATTTAGTATTTTTTGGATTCAAAAAGGGAGAAGTTGTATCAATAGTGTTTGCATAGATGTGGTATATAAGCTTTTTTCTGCTGTAAGAAATAATGACTCCATAAGTCTCAATTTTTTTTACATACTAAATAAAACTTTTTCAAACTAAACTTTAAGAAATTTTAATAAAAGCTGAAATTTTATATATCTATATCTACATCTATCTATCTATCTTGTAAGTCTGTAGGCTTATAATTTGTATTTTATTAGGGCTTAAAAGGGAGAAACTAATGACTGTACCGTCATTGGGGGCTGATAGGAAATCTTTAAAAGCTTTATATACCGGGTTGATTAGGTCAGTATTGGATTATGGGTGTATAGTATATAATTCTGCTGCCAGAACAAGTCTTCGTAAGTTGGATAGTATCCAATATCAAGCGTTAAGACTTTGCTCAGGTGCATTCAAAACAACATCTGCAGCAGCACTGCAGGTTGAAATGGGGGAAATGCCATTACAAATAAGAAGAGAGCAACTGACATTGAATTACTGGGCAAGTTTACAAGGACATGGTCACGGACATGGTCACGATCATCCAACGAAAACTGTTTTCCAACCATGCTGGGAAAAAGAGAAAATGCAATTGAAGAGCTTTGGGTGGACAGTGGGACAGAACGCAGCTGAACTTAACACCCCTCTCCTTGGTCTTTTTCTTTAACAATGTGAAATCCACTACTGCGTCAGGGAGCATCCATGGTGGTATTGCAGGCAACGGTACTGTTTGACTTATTTTTATCTTGTCCAGATTATCTTAAATTCGCATACAGTGCAGGAATATATTAATCAGTATTATAGTTATGTCAAAATCTACACAGATGCATCAAAGAATACAGCCAACCAGAGTGGGATAGCCTTTATAGTTCCTGAATTTAATATCAAGGTGGGGAGAAGGATCAGTGACGATTTGTCAGTATACACAGGTGAAATGGTTTCCATATTGTTAGCAGTCCAGTGGATTGAGGAAACGAAACCACTAAGATCTGTGGTGTGCTCAGACTCGAGCTCATCACTGGCCAGCTTGCAAGACAGCCACTCAGACTGCAGACCTGACATTCTGATAGAGATCCAGCAAACATTGTTCAGACTTGTTATGATGGGGCTTGTGGTCACATTCTTATGGGTACCGGCGCATCATGGAGTTAAAGGAAATGAAATGGCAGATAGGACAGCAAAAGTCGCAACAAGGAGACCATTGATAGATGTGGTTATTAGTGTGAGTAGGACGGAGCTCAAGAGCAGAATACGATACAAAATGAAGGAAAGGTGGCAAAAGCAATGGGAGGAGGAGAGGAAAGGGCGATGGTTGTACAACATCCAAAGGAAAGTGGGGGGAAATGAGAAGTACAGGACGAAACAGGAGAGAGGAGACGATTATATCTCGACTGAGATTTGGACACACTGGCTTAAATAGCACATTATTTTTAATAGGTAAACACTGTACAGGGGAGTGTGACTGCAGTAGGGAACAGGAAACAATAGAACATGTTTTATTGCATTGTCAGAAGTATGATATGGAGAGGAGACAGCTGATCAAAAAGCTGGATGATATGAAAGTGAAGTTGGACTTGTTTGATTTATTTCGCATGAGCTCTATGAGTAAAAGTTATCAGGCTGTATTTTGGTTTTTAAGACAGACCCATTTGTTCGGAAGAATTTGAATATTTTCTTTTCTTTTAATTTATTTATTTATTTGTTTAATTATTTATTTTTTGTCATTTTGGTCCACACTCCACAGCAGTTGGTGGCGGTAATGCACCATTTTGCTGTTTGCCAACCGCCAATAAACCCTATACAGAAGAAGAAGACTGTACCGTCATTGGGAGAAAGTGAAGTCACTCGTGAATGGATTTCAAATGTAAATAAAGGAAGTCTCGGGCGATCTCGCGACGTCTGCTGTTTACTTTGTCGCGTCCTCCTCTTTCCTGCGTTATAAAAGCATAGCGTGTGCACACCTCGCTGTTCACCTGATTTGATCGCTGGCTGAAAATGGACGCTCTCACCGTGCTGCCATCCAGCTTTGGATATGTCATCTTCACGTTCCTGTACAGCTGGATCATGCTGGGCTATTTGGCAGTTAAGGTTGGGGGAGCCAGAAAGAAGTACGACGTGAAAGTAAGTGAAAAACTAATATTGCACGCTCTGAAGTGATTTTTATTTGCATCTCGGGCTTATTTCACGCATGCTTGCTGTTTATTCTGCAGTATCCCACCATGTACAGCGACAAGCATCAAGTCTTTAACTGCATCCAGAGAGCGCATCAGAACACCCTGGAAGTGTACCCTCAGTGGCTGGTTTTCCAGACCATCGCAGCTCTTGTTTACCCGGTACGTTTTATCATATACACTTAATCAGTCTTCACTACTAAGTTTTTTGTTTTATGCATTTATTGTCTTGGTGTTAGTGCAGTGGGTCAGGGGCCGAGCAGGAACACGCCCTCGTGATCTTTGGCATGAATTTTCCAGATAACAGTCAAGTTCAAACGTTAGTGTCAGAGTGAATAAGCAGATTTTCCTCGATCACAGGGGTGTGTCCAGGACTTTTTTGTCTCTGTGGTGGATTGGGGGTGCGCAGTAAAACAGAAGATATGATCATAAATAAATAAACAGAGTTTATAAAATATAAATCTAACAATGTTAATTAGGTTAAAAATCTGGGATATCTCACTACAGATCACATAAGAACGGTTTACGATATATAGATAGCATGCAAATATCCTGTTAGGCAGGTTTCATGTATGTGCAGAGAGCGGGATGATCCTTGGAGGAAAGCAAGTTTACAGAAAGTTTTGGTCGATAATGAGATGTCAGTGAGGAAGCGAAATGTTTGTAGCTGCTGAAGTGAGCACAATTAAAGCTGTCAGAAGAAATGTATTTGCAGGCTCAATGCTTTTGAAAAACAGATTATTGTGGCAGATTATTAAATATAAAAAATTGAGTGCACATATCATCAGACTCATCTGTGGAGTGGAGACTCTGGTAGAGCACTCTCTCTCTTTTCTTTTCTTTTTAGGAAAAAAATCTGTCCATATGCTTGGATTGTTACTTTATTTGATAACTGTTTATTAGTAATGATCCAGGCCAAAGACCAGCGGTTATTGAAAGACCTCATTGAACCTGTTAGAGCCCCTGATACCTGTGAGAGTGCATGAGACAAGAAGGCATTTAGACACTTATGACAGGAGGAGGAGTGTTTGAACATGAGATAAATGACCTCAAATAAACAAATAGAAGTGGTCTTTATGCATGTTCATGGACACAAATCACCATATATTTATAGGATGGTTTTCCAGACAAAGCAGTGAAATGTTGAAATACCAACATGAGACGACTTCAGCACATGTAGCGATTGTTATTTTAACCAAAATTGCGATCTTTTTCTGACCTTGACCCGGTAGCTTTTAATGCCTTAACATACCCAATGAAGGCATTTTTAATCAATAGTATAAAAAAGGGCAGCACAGTGGCTTGGTGGTTAACACTGTTGCCTTATAGCAAGAAGGTCTTTCTGTGTGGAGTTTACATGTTCTCCGCGTGTTTCCCCAGGGCCTCCGATTTCCTGCCACAGTCCAAAGACATGCGCTTAGTGGGGTACGGCTAATAGGTGATTCTAAATTGCTCTTGTGAATGTAAGTGAAAATGGTTGTCTGTCCCTCTGCGATAGACTGGCAGGGTGTACCCTGCCTCTCACCCTGTGACCCTGATAAGGATAAACAGAAGAGAAAGGATGGGATATAAAAATAAAATGATATGAATGCAGTGTGTGAATCTGTGGTGTGTAGGATCCACACTGGATAATTATTGATTCATTAATGTGTACTTGTGTTTAATATTGCAGGTGGAAGTAATTGTACTTTATATTCTGCAGGATGGTCATATCTTTAATAATTCATTATATTTTAGGAGATTTATGTTTTATAATGTGCTGAAAGTACCACAACAGGAATATTTAAATAAAGTAAAAGTACTTTAAATCTATATTTAAGTTAAATTCATGAGTAATGTAATGATTCTGTGTGTACTGTATCTCAGCGGCTTTGGTGAGGGGCAGTTGTGCCCTCATCTGGACACTCTCCTGACTTTCTCCATTCTTTCTAACTCTCACTCTGTATTTGTGTGTGCTTCCAACCAGCTGTCAGCATCTGTCCTGGGGGTTATTTGGGTGACCAGCAGGTTTTCCTATGCCTGGGGCTACTACACAGGAGGTAAGACTGAAATTAAGTGAATGGAGTCATGATACGTAAGATTTATACACTCACGTTATTATTTTACTGATAAATACAAAGTTATGTTAGTATTAACCCCTAATCAATACCACAACCAGTAATGTCTGCACTGGTGTTTGCTAAGCTTGGACAAACAACCCCATTAATCACACCTGTAAGATTTAACTCGCCGTATTCTGCCCAAAAAAATAATAATATGCATGACATGGCAGTTTGACAGATGTTCAAAGCTGAAGTCCAGGTGCTGCACAAGTTACAGCCCAGTGATAGTCTAAGCAGTTTTATTGCTCAGTATCTACGTTGTTTAATCATTTACATTTGATAACATATGGGTGAAAGGTTACTAAGCTGAGAAGTCAAAGATCTGCATTATTAATGGAAGCAAAAAATGTAAATGATCATGTGTTGAGAACTTCAGAGAAGACAGAAAAGTTTAGCCTCGTTTTCTTCATATAATCCTGCTTTGATCAATGTTTGCTTTGTCCTTTTCATTGCAGATCCAGCCAAGAGGATGAACGGTGCCTACGGCTACATTGGCTACTTCGGAGTCATCATTCTCTCCATATCTGTTGCCCTGCAGCTGCTCGGCTTCCTCTAAGATGACTGTCATCTTGTGTTTGCCCATCTGACTGAAGAATCTGCTCATTTATAGTGAACAATATTGCATTTTAACAAAACCATGCTATAAACTGTCTGTATACCACTTAAAACCTTTTTTTATGAACCACTAACCTGATATTCTGATATTTTTGTGACTATATACTCCATGTAATCAAAATTCTGCAATAGTCATCAATAAAGTAGATGCTGTCTGATGGTGCAGCCTTAAATGGATTCTGCGTGCACTCAGGTAGTACAGATTATGGTCACCGAGAGGGTCAGAGGCAGCAGGGCTAAAGAGCCTGTCATGTGACTCGCACATGAGGTATCAGGCGCAAATCCCCCATCTGTTCAAGCCTATAGTGAGTGGCTTCTAGAAGATCTACATCCTGAGAAACAAGGCAAGAAAATACTGTAGAAATCTGTTTTCTTTCACATCTGATACACAAAAAGTGTGAACTTTATCCAGTTTTTGAACTGAACCCCTTTATTAGTATCAATCCAAACATGCTACTGTGGAAACAAAATAAATTTCAGTCACTTCTGCCTTCCTTCTCTTGTTTATCATTATCTTTTCAATATTTAAATAGCATTTACATCTCTGTTAAGAATTTGCTTATTTTTACTCATTCCTGTGTCATTATCCGTCTCTGCTGTGTGTGGAAATTTCATCATTTTCTTTGGAAAAACTTAAGTTTTTAAGTGTAAACTTAAGTGTAAAGTTTCCACAAAAAGGCAGTTTTGTGTATTCAGTACTACTTTAATATTAAACATAGTCTAGGGGCCAAAGCCAGCCTGTAAGATCCGATCCAGCCTACTGCATGGCTATGGAAAACAAGAAAATTCTAAGGATCATTGGACTTACAGCCTTCATGCTGACCTAAGATATAACCAATTACCTGCTATACTACACCAAGGTCAGCCCAAGATAATAATTTCCTGTTTTTTCACTACTGTAGATAGAAATGTCTTTTTTTTATGTGAATTAACACAGAAAATGTTTTTTTTAATTGACAGGGAATAAGTCCAGGTGATGAGCTGGTGGGGTGTTTTCTTTCATTTTGCACACTAAAAGCTAAATAAAGCTTCTTTTTTTTGTCTATGTTAAAATGTTACAGCCCAAATAGTTGCACAGAGGGGTTCCTTTAATGTATAAAAACTGAGATATATTATTGGAAGTTAAGACATGTCAGGGGTTAAATGCATTGATTATGTGTTACTGGATTTAGTGGTCCCGGCCATGTAACCTCCTGAGACTCAAGCTTTTGAAATGCATTTTTAATTTCTAGACATTTGTGATGAGTTTAAAGTGGTAAATATAACAATTAAGCATAATCTATATAATATAAAATAAAGCATAAAAATACATTTTTTAAAAGTATGTCCTCATGCAGAGATTATAAGTTTATGTTATAATAAAATACAATAAAGTTGCCATAGTTTAACAAAATGTAAGATACTTTGTTCAACAGACAGGAGCAGAGAAAGCGAAATGTTATATTCTCATATGATGACGTGAGGTTTCAGGAGGTTAATTTGGGAATGAAAGAAGACAAAGGATGAAAGAAATAAGATGTACTTAATTTATCCCAAAATCTGAGAAACTAGTGTGTTACAGTCACCAAAACACGAAAAAATTGTCTCTCAATAACACAAATTTAACCATCTCAGAAAGATTAACCCCCCCACAACAATCACAAAATAAGGAGCTCAGTTAAATAAAGATAAAAGAAGTGAAGAGTTCAATAAACCCAAATCAAAATATACAACAAGGAGATTAATGAGTGAAATATATAAGGTCATTCTATATATGATTCCAATGTTTTATTGGCATAAGATGTACTTTATTCCAATAATAAATAAAGTACATCTATATATGATTCCAACGTTGGAATCATATATAGCATCACTGTGATTTTAAAAAGGATAGTCAGAGGAATAAAGAGTGGGAGATCTGTGTGACACAAGGAAAAAAGTAGGATTAACTGTTTTATTGGAATCCGGTAAAATAAGCCTAACAGGATATTGTTTTCTTTCTTTGTTTTGTATAAATAAAATAATAATAATTATATGCCTAGAACTCTGAATCTGAATTCTTTTGCAATTAATTGTTTAAATCAGAAATGTGGACAGAAATGTAAAGTATTTTATTATATTAGAATAAAGAGCCAGAATTCTACTTATATGTCACATATATATATTGATTATTATCATATCATATAATTCCCTTATATTATTAATAGCATATAAGTGTGCCAAATGTACGGCCCAGTAACAGTAATTGGTCCTCCAGAGGATCCTGTTCAGCTTGCTCAATAGCTGTGCAAAGAGTAATGAACAGTGTTCTTCAGTAAAATGCGCACGTACTGTAGAGATGTGATGCCAGCGTTATTTCAGAAACACTAGTGTCATTAATGAGTCATTAAATGGGAAAATGTGAACCCTTTTATATTAATTGCACTTATTTAGAAAGCTACTATGCAATAATTTTACTGGTCAGGAGTAACTGGAATTAGAAAGGAGAGATGTTTACAAATTCACACTTTATCCGTTGCTCCTGAAGGCAACAAGATCAACAGCGTCTTTGATCGAAAAGGGTGTGGGTTAACTGCGCATGTGCATGACGAACCTCTGTCGGAAGCAAAGTCGGGTTTGTCCAAAGGTTTCACACATCAAAAAGCGAGAATAAAAGGTAGGAATTCCTTTGAAAATGGCACGAGGAACGGGTAACACTGTCGGGATGTGTGTTTCTATCCGTTCCCACCGCTGTCGTTTGGCTCGTGGTATTTTTTCAGCGACTTCGTAGCGAGAAGAAACCTTCAAGGAAATGTTTGCTAGTACCAAAGCGATGAACAAAAGAAAGCGACAGTGCAGGTTTTTAATCAAACACACGAGCATTGTTTGAGTTTCTAAAGCTTACACCTGCTCTTATCATCCCCTTAGGGGCTTAATGGATATTGCAGGTGGCGATTAAACGGGATAAATGTGGAGTTACAGTATTGTTGGTGTTTGTGCGCGAGCATGAGCCTACTGTACGGCGCCTGCGCACTGGTGGATTTTTGTGTCAGATTTCAGTCCACTTTTCTGACTTCGCTTATTGATTATTGGAAATAAACATAATCAACAGCTGTTTTTCATATTGCCTGCACTTACATTATTGGAGTCAGGAATACACCTGGCTGGCTTTGGAAAGTGTGATGTCATCATTTATTTAAACTTTAATAAATCAGCTGTTCCTCCTGTACACAATGGGGTGGAAATTTTACTGAGACACCTTTTCCTTACTACATTCAGTGACCTATTTTTACTGTTTTAAGAGTCACATAAGGAGTCAGCTGTGTCATTGTTGTTATGCAGTCTCCAGACGGTGGCCTCCAGGGACGCTGTAATAGTCTAGTAGCTGTGGTAATAGCCAGAGCGTTGATGTTCAGTTATTGAACGTAAAGTAGACGGCTTAGCATCATTATTTGAGTAGGTTTCCACCAGTCCTGAGGTTCAGGACAAATCCAGAGTACGTGTGTCCTCCACACCTCCATCAAAAGTCAAAGCTGAAATCTACTCCCGGACAAGCTACTGTTGTGTCCGGTGTTATTTGTGTATTCTTTTCAGTTGTATACATTTTTTTTTTACCAATTTCTTTATTTTGCTATTTGTATTTTATTTTATTATACTGAACATTTAAAAAAAATTATATTACTGTTTTCCCCCCTTTTCCCCCCTCTTGACCTCCTTAATTTAATACATTTATTTACTATTTAACAAACAGTTTTAGCCTGTTGTCTTTTAGAGTTTTTCTTTTCTGAACTTTTTAAATTTTTTATAGTCAGTGTATATATTCTATAAAAATATATATTTTTGATTAAATTGAATTATTTTATTTTGATTTTTGCTTATTCACCTTCTCATTGTATTATATTCAGCTTTTTAAGGTTTTACTTGATTTGATTTTTAACAGATTTTTATGTATAATATTTATATTATGTATTGATTTTTAATTTTCTTTTCTTGAGCTATTCTACACAATATCAGCTTTTTGTGTTAGGCTATGTTTAATTTTTTGGCTCCTCAGCTGAGGACTTTCCCAATTTTTGAGTTAAATACATTGTTTATGTTTTTTATTTCGATCTTGACATGCATTGAATAATATAGAGGTTATTAATAAAAAGATATGTTATTTGTATTTTTCAGACAGTTTAAACTGAGCTGCCTGTTCTCTTAATTCAAATCCTGACTTAGACCTACGTTTACTTTTTTCCAGAGTCATGTCGGGATTTCTGGACGGGATCCGGTGCGGAGACTGTGAGTGTAATGTGGACTGGGGAGAGCGAAGGAACACAATTGCCTCTATAGCTGCTGGAGTCCTGGTATTTCCATTGATTTCTTCAAGACAATAAAGGCATATATATATATATCTGTATAGAAGATTTTACATATTTACATAACCGGGGGATGTTGTTTTTGCAGTTTTTCACCGGCTGGTGGATCATCATTGATGCAGCAGTGAAATACCCGGCAGAGGATGAATTTCATCATGCATATCACACCTGTGGAGTCATCGCTACCGTGGCCTTTCTCATGTAAGACAGCCTGCAGCTGTTTGGTGTTTCTGAAGCTTTAAAGCTCAACCTGCAGGTTTTCCAAATCACATGCGTACTGTAACAGAGGAAGTAGATCTGATATCACATGACCTTAAAAAAAAACAACAACAGCAATTTAGTCACGTAATTACTGGGAGTCGAGGTTGTTGCCCCTTTCTGTTTTCAAAGGTGGCCTGATTGATGACCCTGTCTAAGGTGACACTGATACCACTTTTGATCTTTTTATTCAGACACATTTGTTAACATGTGAGTTAAATTTACACCTGTCAGTCATGTGAAAAGTCTCAATAGCTAAATGAATGTGAAGAGAGACAACTTCAGCTTCATAGTGTGGATTTAGAGATATCTCCAAAACAGGAAGTCTGGAACCGGTTCTTTTTTATCTTTACTGTGTCACAAAAATTTAAAAAGGGAATGCCCAGAATTTACAATTTTTTTGAATGCAGCATATTTTAGTTCAGCAATTTAACATGAGCAAAGCAAAATCCAAATAAAATAATAATAAATACATGAACAAACTCTACTCTGAGATAATGCTGATTTCTACTGCTGGTGTTGAGATGAGGGAGATAGAGGAAAACATCCGCATCCTGGCCACTGACACCGGTCTGTGCCGATACAATCCAAGAGGAGTGCAGATAAAAGTTCTCCAATTCCTCCGTGATTATAAACCAGCACAGCAAAAAATAAGAAGGGAAAAAGACGCTAATTCTAAATCATAAGTCCACAGTGTTTCTGCTTTTTTACACAGTGCCTGCTTGGTGCTCTCACACACACAGAGGGTGCAAAGGTGCACTGTGATCATAACAATGCTCCTGGAATCTGGGTGAAAAAGTCAGGCATGAGGGTCATTACATTACTGAAACTACATTTTCTTACTCACTGTATTGATTACATTTATTCTTGATTATATTCTGATTAGAATTAAGCATGACTTAGTTCTCTGTATCACTGCAACCATAAAAAGGCTGAATGTTAAGTCCTCTTATTCCACTTTTGGATGAAGATAAGCCCAGGGATCTCAGTCTCTTTGACACCCCCTCCTTGAGACTGGCTCGTGTCATGGTGGTTAAGACAGGGGAGTCCACTTCCTCAGCAGTGAGCAGATGTTGCAAGGCCAATCAGCTGGTCCCCAGTTCTGGGGTCCAGGAGGGCCCTGAGTTGGCTCAGGAACCTCAGCGGTCACCATCACTCTTCTCGTGCTCCTGCTCTTCCACCTACTTGTTTTTCCTGATCTTCTATGTCCTCATCGACTTGGATGTTTTTGTAGCAACTTCCCTCATAGTAATCGTACTCTCACTCCCAGCTGGATGTTTGAATGGTGGCAGGTTTGGTCCAGCAAAAGTAAAACGGCTATTAGGCAGATGTGTAGAGGTGATTTGGTGCCCATCAGGATAGTAAACTCCATCAGTATCCCTGCAGATTCCAGATACAGCAGATCTCTGCACTATCTTGGCTTTAGATTCCAGCTCAAAAAAGGTGGCTACTGGGACTGTAGGACTAAACTGGCAATCCATATCCAAGACGATCCCCCACGCCCTGTGGTGTTGGAGTTTATCTTTGTGGCACAATGTGCACTGTAAGGCTGAAGTGACACTTCAGTGATACTTGGCGCTATGAGCATCTGTTCCACACTGGATGCACCTCCTGCCCCCTCGGAGCGGTCCTTTTCGGGGTGTGTTAGTTGTGTTTTTGACCATGGTTCCTTCATCAGCAGACAGTAGTGATATAATCCTGTTCTGTGAGAAGGCAGATCAAAATGTCCCAGGAGTTTCTTCCATAACCTGTTATAAGCTCCTCGGAGGTGCTGTTTTCCCTCCTCCTCATGTCCGAGGTCATCACTAATGCATTAATGACAAAACTTCTCTCCCCCTGAAGCTTTACTGTGTGTAACCCGTGTAACTACACATGCCACTGGTTGTGCCGTGTTTGCATGCTGTTCCTAAATATTTACTTTTTCTTTAACACAAGGTTGTACTCTCATCAAAATAATCACTCTTGCTTATTTCTTTATGACTGCTAGTCTTAACACTGCCTTTCAGGCTAAATCCTCTTCAGCACAGCCACATGTGTACGTATTTATTAACCATTTCCATCCTTTTCTCTGGCGTGTGGTGGTAGCTCTGCTGTATTCTCTTGTGTATACGCTTCTGGGGTCACCCCTTGCCTGGAGGTTTAATTTTCCCTATTCCTCGATCCCGAGAAAGAGTTTCTTTGTTACATCATCCAATTTATTTCATGCTTTTTCCAGCATCTTCTCTCTCTTTGTTATAAACCTTGTAAAAGAAGACTCTCAACTTCATGTTGAAACACAGCTCTGTACTTTTTTCCTCTCTGACCTTGGATCGTCGTCACAGCACTTTCTTAGTCTCTATTCAGCTTCTCTGTTTTTCCTAACTCGCTTTCACAAAACACACAAAAGCACATATGTTTCGAGTCCAAGCCAATATAAGTGCTTCAAATATTGAGGAATTTTGTCCCAAAATAAGGTTTAAAACCTTTTTTTTTCCTGCAAGATGTATTTCCACCACTCCTCTGCACAGTTTCATAACGTTATACACTCCATAACGTACACGTCCATGTTATTGATGCATTAAGTCAAGGAAGAGTTTAAAAAGTACTTTTACACACAAGCACCTGATCAGGTTTAATCAGTTTGAGGTGTTTTTAGAGTCCTGTGAGTCCTTCTTGTGAAACGTCCTCAGAAAGATCTCAAACATTTAGTGGGTTTGTGTTGATTTTTTTTTTTTCCCAACACTTTGTTAATCATAGTGAAATCTCTGTGCACACAGTGCTGTAACCGTCAGTCCGATACATGCGGTTCAGCTGTAGAGTTGTTATTTTTTGTAAAAAAGACAGACTTTGACCCTCATCAAGTCAGAAAGCAGCCTCATCTTCAAGACGGGACTTGACAGTACCCATGTGTGGCACTCTGAGAACCGTGGAGGACTTTGGCGCTGGCTGATTAAGGAATTTTTCATTTGCATGTAATAAACACATTTGTACAACACAGAGTTAACTGGCCTGGATAGTGTTTATAAATAACTTTTCTGCTCTGACAGTTATTAGTTGATGTTACTTTTTTCTTAAAGGTTTGGGATGTAACAGATGAAGATTCTGTATTCTGCTTTTTTCCCTTTTAGGATAAATGCTGTTTCAAATGGCCAAGTGAGAGGAGACAGCTACAGCGAAGGCTGCATGGGACAGACAGGTGTGTGTCTGATGTGATGACGACAGATTGTCTATTTTCATTTAGCTATTTATTTATTTCATGTCTCAGATCTGCTTTCTACTGTTCTTGTAGCGTGTATCTGCGCATGCAGTAAAACACAGTGTGGTAAACGAAGCTCGACGCCATGTCACTCAGTGTCCCGCCCTTTCTTATCTTTTACTTGCAGGTGCTCGAGTGTGGCTCTTTATTGGCTTCATGCTGGCTTTTGGCTCCCTCATCGCCTCCATGTGGATTCTCTTTGGAGGATTTGTAGTGCCCCGTGAGTCCACTTTATCTGCTTAGCACTTTTCCACTTGGCCCAAGTGTTCAGCTGTGTTTTTAACTGTAGAAACTTTGGACTGGGAACTTCGGTTACTGTTTCTGATCATAAAATTTAAACTGGGCCGGTTCAACAACAGTGAGCGACAATGAGTGCAGCAAATCTAATTGTTTCATGGCAGTTACTAAAGACTGACCACACACATCCACAAACCGACACGCACTCATCATATGACACCGGCACGAGGCAGCTCTTACTGTGCAAACAGGAAACGTCCATTAATAGTCAACACCTGTAGACCCTTTTTTTTTTTCATTATAATTTGTATTTCCAGTTGGAGTCATATTTTCATGTAGTGACGTGCAGAGGCAAAGCTACAAACAAAAGTGTCCCTGTCTAAAAACCTTTAGATCTAATTGTATTTATAAACAGCATAACTGTGGTCATATTAGTCCAGGTACCTGGACTGATCTATGTTTAGTTGTTTGTTCGCAGCCGTTTCATAACACAGCTATGAAATGTGTATTTAAAAAAAGAAAGGCATGCGTTTGCTTTCTTTAATGTGGTAATGTGAATAACATTTGTCGCTTGGTTAGAGACGGTCTGAGTGAATCAGCGTCGTCTGCGGTGCGACATGTGTTAATCTGGCAGATAACGTTCACGCATCAGTGTTTGCTGGGTGAAAATGAGGCTGTTTAGAGGGATTTTTGCTGCAGTAAGGAACTCTTGGATCAAAGCTGTGACGGCGTGATGCTGTAACTGACTCCGTAAACCTGTTGCGTCTTTTGCAGAGAAGGCCACTGTGTACCCTGGAATTGCTGTTTTCTTCCAAAATGCCTTCATTTTCTTCGGGTGAGTTGTTGAGTCCTCTTCCTCTCGTCCGTTTCAGGACAATGAAAACATTTCGCTCATCTTATCGTTTTCCTCTTCAGGGGTTTGGTGTTCAAGTTTGGTCGTACAGAGGATCTCTGGCAGTAATGAACTCTGCGTGTCTCTTCATGTCCACAGTTGTACACTCTGCTTTCTATAATGTATGAGACTGTATGCTTCAGTGGGTATTCACTTTATATATAAACTATTTCCTTTTTTTTAGCCTTCAGATTAACATGTTTAATTTATCTGATTTGCTGTATAAAAGCTAAATCATAATTAAGCACAAATCTTCATAGATTTCTTTAAAGTTTGAATATTTTCCAATGTGGCACGTCTATTTGCACTCAGACTCTGTAGCCATGTTGTTAAAATGGTTTACTTATGCATAAAAACAATTGTGTATTTTGGGAGCTTTATGACACTAAACTGTCTCCATCTCCTTTGTTTTATGGCATCCCTTAATTTGACCTGCCTGCCAAGTGGACGTTCCATAAATCGTTATGGTACAAAATATTAACTGAGACGGATGTTTCGTAGATGTGTACACATACGTGTTTCATTGAATGTAAACATGTGGGGTTGTTTGTAATTTTCCAGGAATAACACTATATCAGCTCTGAAAGTTTGGAGTAATCCAGATTTATTGTTGAGTTTCAGTTAGCCCACAGTGCTGACCTGAGGCAGACAGAGGTTTCACATCTGTAGGGTGTCCTTTCAGTGCTGCGACTTTGTATTTAAATGCAACATCTGTCCGTTCAGCTTGTGTAACACCCAGAGCATCAGGGCAGTGTTTCACAGCCATGGCAGCAATAAAAACATACTGAGCAGTAAATCAGTCTGACACTCCTCACTCCTGATTTTTATCCTCCTTTTTTTTTTCCCCTCACACAAAATATATATCCCACTACATTATTTTATAAAAGTCAGGAGAGAGAGTGTGAAATTACATACAGGCGTCTTCGTCTTCTTATTTGCGCACAACGAGATGAGAAAACTGCAAAAACATGAAAACATTTTGTCTGTTTAAGGTTTTGTGAAGGTTTTAAAGTTCAGCATGGTGGAAAATATGTCAGAAATATCTTCAGACTTTAATTATTGAAAGGGAAGCATTAAAGAAGATGACTGCATACCTCCCAGAAGGCTTGATCATCGAAGCATTTATTGTACTGGGGCGGTCTCCAAAACTTCAACCTGATAAGGAGCCCTTCAAACAAGGAGATGAAACTTATAAAGAAGACGGTACACTGACTGTACCTGCTGCTGGAATAGAGGTTAAGGCATACCTGTAAGGATTCCTAGCGTCACACTCAGAGCGATGGTGATGAGGAGACTACAGATGTGAAATACAGCAAACCGGATCGCTCTGTCAGAAGAAGAAAGAAAAACAAATAATTAAGCAGGGTGTTCCTTCTTTTACGTGTTGCAGTTCAACATCACGGGATCGTTTCATTCTTACACTGTGTGATCATCTGAGTCTTTGATCTGCAGGACAAGATGCGCGAGCCATCCCAGTAGACCAGGAAGTGCATGACTGCTTAAGATAGCACATGTGTCATGGCACTGGAATGCCAGCAGCATGTGGATCTGCGAAATAAGTTAACAGCTGAGTTTTATCATACAGACTGTGCAAACGTGAGGCAAATGTCCACGTGTAGGAGGGGGTGAAGAAAACCTTAAGATACTGGAATCCAACGGATGATATTATGGCAGCAGCAAAGCCGATTATCATGGCTTCCCAAGGATGACGAACTGCTGACATGGAGACGCCGACAGCGACGCCACCAGCGAGGATGCAGGACTGCAGGTGGATCTGAAAGAAGATCAGACTTTTAGGTGCTTCACATGATGAAGAAGCTGAGCTTGCACTATTAATTTTAATATACACCAAAGTTCGTTTAAATTAAGCCCACTTTTTTTTTTAATAAGTAAAAAAAATGTTTCCCTTTCATTAAAAACCAAAACCTCTTTGGAGGCCAGCAAAAGTTTGTGAATAACATAAACTTCATTTTTGTCATATTTTAGGAGGTTTCTATGTTAACGCAGCCAGAACATTAAAAACAACTTATGGCTTTAAAGTGTATTTAGGTGCTGATAATTGCAGTCCTCATTTTTTAAATAAAATACTGATAAAAATAATATTCTACATCAGTCACTTTATTAGGTACGCCTGTTCAACTGCTCAGTAATGCAAATAAATCAGCTAATCACATGGCAGCAGTTTAGTGCATTCAAGCATGCAGACACGGTCATTCAAACAGAAAGGGGATTCCCACTAGTTGAAAATGCTTTGAAAGGCAGTACAGTAACTCAAATATCACTCGTTACAACAAAGGTGTGCACAAGAGCGTCTCGGAATGCATAACACGTGGAACCTTGAAGCAGATGGTTTTACCAGCAGCAGAAGATCACACCAGGTGCCAGGAGACTGAGACTACAGTCCACACAGGCTAATTAAAAGTAGGCAACAGAAGTCTGGTATTTCTGCTGTGATGGTAGCGTCTGAATTTGGAGTAAATGGCATGAAAGCATGGATCCATGCTGCCTTGTGTCAAGAGTTCAGGCTCCTGCTGGTGTAACGGTGTGGGGATATTTTCTTGTCACACTCTCAGTGCCAACTAAGAATCTTTTAAATGGCACAGCCTGCCTGACTGTTGTTGCTGACCATGTCCACCCCTTTATGATCACAACTTGCACATCTAAAACCGGTTTCTTGAGCATGCCGATGAGTTCACTGAACTCAAATGGTCTCCAAAAAATATCTCTGAAGAATGTTTCCAGCACCTTGATGAATCTGTGCCACGAAGAATTAAGACAGCTTATAAAGGAAAATGTGGTCCAACCTGACATTAGCAAGGTGTATCTAATAAAGTGGCAGATGCGGGCATTTTCCCATTAAACTATTCATAAAACCCCTTCCTGTGGGGATAGTTTAAATGTGAAGAAAAGCAGTGTTTTCAGCTGTTCAGAGAGAGTAGAAATGGGAAAAAAAAAAGCTAAAATGAAAGAAGATAAACTGATAGATCTTTAATGTCGCTTTAAGCCAACAGCTGCTACCATACGTCTCTCTTTCTAGCAGAGATGCCTACAGGTAGCAAGGATTAGTCTAAAGAGCAGCACAGCATTTGATCCACTGCATTTATTTTAAAGCTTTAGTTTTAAAGCAAAATGAGCAAAAACAGTTAGCTGTATTCAAGCTGACTTTTTGTGGGCCAGCAAAAGTCTGTCTACTGGCACAGAGGGGAGGTTTTATGCTGACATTGCACATAAAGTCCCATAATAATGTGCAAACATATCAAGTGTCATACCAGGTTTAGTTTTCCCTTGGGGTTGGAGAGCACAGACACCGCAGCTGCTGTCACAGCACTAACGGCCAGGGCCAGGTAGGTGCTGCACACGGCTCCTAGCTTCCTTCCAGGAGGCCAATCATCCACGAGGACAGAGTTAAAACTGGGCCAAAACATCCAGAGGAAAACAGTCCCTGGAGAGGAGAGACAGATTCAGGTGTACACAGATTCACTAGAGTGGAAAATAGCCACATGATGCAGCAGATATCTGGTAAAGCTGTTACCTAACATGGAGAACAATCCCATCTTTGTGTCAAATTTCTCCTTTTCAAATCGCCGCTCTGAGCCTTTACGGTAAAGTATCCCTGTCAGCATGAGTCCAAACAAGGACCCAAAGATGTGAAGCATCATGATGCTGATCAGAAGCTGGGTCTAGAAGGACCAGAAAAACATCAGCAGCAGCATATCGATGTGAATACACTTCATCTAAAGATATGATATCAGGGTGAAACGTGGGCTCACGTTCAGGAGAAGCTGCAGAAGCCATTTGTTTAAGATGAACCCTGACACCTCGAGCAGTCCAATAAGGATGAGTTGGACTGGGTTGGTCTTCCCCAGCACAGCTCCAATTGAAATGAGGGCTGACGCAGTGCACATCTCAGCAACTACCAAGCTACAGCAGACAAGTTCCAGTTAAATTTATTTATATAAGCTGCTTTAGAGAAAATTATCTGGACCAACCGTCTCCTCCCACCTTTTGAGATCTATCCTGAGCCTTCCCCTGTCGTACAAGGACTCCACACCGTTCAGTATGAGGGCCCACTGGGTGGCCATGGCAGCCACAAGGAGGTTGAACCCAGAGCCACTGAAACCATGGCGCACGAGAAAAGTGCCCAAAAAGCCAAAGCCTAGAATGACTATCACATTCACATCCTGGAACTCTGAAAAAGAAGAAGAGAAGGCACAAAATATAAACAGTTACAGCTGAATTTTAGCTGAGGACACAACACATTTACTCACGGGCTTATCAATGACCAACAAACGGCAGCTCCTCCCCACACTCTTGGACTGAAGTGTGTTTATTTCGCACACTAAAGCATGCACATGAAGTTAGTTTAAAAGATAGTTCCTTCATAAATTAGCTAATCAATTAAACACGAACTCTCCATCTTTAACCTCATCTGACCCCCCTTTCAAGCTCACAAAAATAAAACTCACCTGGGTAACATTTGCTGAAGTCATCAGCGTTTCCATTTCTTTCGATTTCAGTGTAAAAAGCAAATACGATGATAAACCCAGTCTGCAGGAAAAGCAGCAAGGGTGCCAGACGAGAGCGCAGGCTTGGTGCGTACTGAGGAGGCATTGGAGATGTTTCCTGCACAACTTCTCTTCACACTGAGGCTCAGACAAACGGGCGCAACCCCACAGCACGCAGCTTCTCCTCTTTATCAGCTGCTGCGCATGAAAGCGTCTTGGCAAGACAGCATGAGCTACACTAATAGATGTGAATCAAATAAAAATATATAAATATTTGTGGAGAGTGAAATATTTGGGGTATTTGAGGGAATATTTTTAAACATAAGGAAGTGAGCATGATGAAGCTTTATTATATCCCTATAGATAATAATAATTTAAAAAGGCACAAATAATTCACTTTTTAAGCAGAGACAACTGCAGCCCTCATTTTTTTTGCCGCACACGCATGCACACACCGTGCACACTATTTAGACCTGGTAACAAAGCACAAATGGCATTCATCTCCTTGGGGCAAGTCAGTCAGCGAAACACACACAAAGGCCGTGATATAAATAACCCCCCCCCCCTCCTCCATGTCGGACTGGATGTTTTTGTATCAAGCACAAAGGGAATTATGTCCCGAAGACAGCATATTTGAGTCCTCATAATAAACCAAAGGCAGAGACATATAAGGGAAAGACCCGCCCCCGCTGTCAGTTAATTGGCCGATCGGCGATGCCCAATTTGTTCACAACAATCTGATTGGTTGAACGCCAAGACGCTCCACAAACGGTGAGGAGCGCTCAGTGAGCAGTCACTGAGGGCAGTGATTGGCTCTTCTGTGTATCCGTCAAAAAAGGAGTCCTTTACGGACACGGTGATTGGTCGGACCGGCCGTCTGACAGCCACACTACGTAAAACACAACGCGCTCTGGGCTTATTGAGCCTGCGCTAACAGAAAAGAGGAGGTTCCACGAATAGTCATTTATTTATTTCTTTGTTTCCAGTGGGGAAAATAATAATAACAACAGCGATATATATCACAAGCACCTTTATTTATCATCTCTGTCCGCACACGCAAGAAAACTGGATAAGATTACGGCGGGTACTCGAAGGCCAAAGCCAATTGGAGGAGGATGAAGCGGCGCAATGCGGACTGCAGCAAACTCCGACGGCCGTTAAAACGGAACCGAATCACCGAGGGGATATACGGCAGGTAACTTACACGGAGCCTCCTCAACGAAGGGAAATGAATGGGTTGTTTGCGTTAATACGCCTCCCTAACCTCACAGCTGCTGCCACTGCTTGACAGCTTGTTAACCTAGCCAGGCAGCTTGCCAGCTAGCTCTAGTATGTTTTCGTTATATGCTACACTAGCATGTAAGCTAACTAGAGCGCTAGGCCCCAAAACAGCCTGTTTTGAGCTGGGACTCCGGCTCCATAGCACAGTTACTAATTGAATTACACTGCAGCTGACTTTTTCATGATAACTAAAGAATCCTGGGTGTTAACTGTGCGCCCGAGTCAGCTGTCACTGGCTGAAGGTGTCAAAGTTAGCTGCTTCGCTGTTAGCAGGTCCACCAGCTTATTATTGCCAACATCATCACATGAGCCTCAGCGACAGCGGTGTAACATTAACCACAAACATGTGTCGATAAGGCTGCTGTCACTCGCTTTTAACAGCTCTCAGTGGCTTGGCTGTGCTTCCAGTCTCCAGCTGTGTGTGGCTTCATACATATTAACGTTAAAGGCCATTTAGTTTACACACGTGGCATGAGGACCTGGAGATGTGGGGCAATGTTTGAATTATTGAACAGGTGCCTCCCCCCGACATCAGAGCACCCCCAGTGGGCCACTTTCTGGGTCTATAGCAAATGCAGGATAAAAGCAGCAAGAGGTTAGAGCAGTGTTTATATCCCTGCTGCAGTGTGGCACTGATGTCATATCCAAATCTTCAGCTCCAGGTACACATTTCACTTCATTCTCCCACAGTCTTTGTCAGCAGAGAAAGGGTCTTCCAACTTCTTGTGCCCAAGGCAAAACAAAAGTCTCAAGCCACCCCTCATTTTTTGCTTCCAAGGAGCCAGGTGTACTTGTAATAGTTCTCCACGCTTTCTGAAGTTAGTTTAAAAATCTTTTGCACATTTTCAGTCCAGTCCTTCGACTTGACCATGTTCAGAGGAATGCTTTTCAATCTTCACCTATGAATCCTTCTAGAAAAAAAACAGTTACCTAACTGAAACAGTTTTGTGTCTACAGACAACTGGCAAAAAGAAAAATTAAATTGTAAAGAAGCATGAGATGCAGACCAGATGCAGCCCCGAGAGCTGCATCTGGTCCTTCAGTTGATCGTTTAATGTTGGCCAAAGCCTCGTTAGAAATGCTGTCAGTGGAAGGGTGGCTGCCAAGAAGCCATTCTTAAGGAAGAGAAATGGGGCAAAAAGGCTGAGATATGCCAAATTATACAAGAACTGTACTAAAGATCAGTGGCAACAGCTTCATTTCTCAGGATGACAGTTATCCCTGACAGACTGCCCATCCAATAAAAGCGTACCAGGGCAGTTATCGATTGGCCTCGCCAGAACCTGGACCTCCACATGATTGAAGCATGGTGGGATTGTCTTGTGAGAGAGAACAGAACAAAAGGGAGCCAACATCCAGAGAAGAGATTTGAAATTCCTCCAGGAAGCCTGGAAAACTATTCCTGAGGACTGCTTTAAGAAATTGCAGGGATTTCTTGAAGAGCGTCCAGGCTGTGTTGAAGAATAAATTGCCACGCTTCTTTCCCATTTTCCTAGCAAAATATAAATAAGGAAGGGATGGCTCAAGACTTTTGCTCAGTACTATATTTTCACATGTAGGCACTATCAAGCTTTTTTTTTTTTTTTTTTTGGCTATATTTTCCCACAATCAAACACATGTTCTTGCTGCCTGGGGTTCAGGTTCTTTGCTCTGTCACAGCAGGCAGAAGAGAGATTTGGTTTCCAAGTGCCTCTTTTAAATTGCTTGGCACTGTCGTCCAGCTGAAGCCATGAGATAGGAAGCTTTAGTCAGGCTTTCTTGTGCTTCTGGTGGTTTTTCTTCAAACAAGAAAGTGAGCAGTTTTACCTCCTCACAGTTTTTATTCTCACTATTATTGAGTGCATCTGATGTGAACTAATAACTATAAACTCATAATTGCTTTTTGTGCATTTATGGAAATATTTGCTTGACAAAACCTACGCTGCAACAAATGTCATTACCAGTCTAGACTCTTAAATTTTCTTGTGTGTTTGTGTTGGAAAACAGTTTTCTGTCATTCAGGGTTTTTTGTTTTTGTTTTTAAATGTATTTCTAGTACCTTCCTGTACCTGAAGTTCCTGGTGGTCTGGGCACTGGTGCTACTGGCAGATTTTGTACTTGAATTCAGGTTTGAGTACCTCTGGCCATTCTGGCTCTTCATCCGGAGCGTGTACGACTCCTTTAGATACCAGGGGCTGGTGAGTAGATGGCTTAAAGTATGGACTACACACTGAACAACTGAAAAGATGCACAGAATTCAAGTAAGGTCAGATTTGCAGCTAAAAGAATAGAACAGTACCACACATTTAAAAAACAAAAACAAAAAACAAAACAGGACAAGTAACATAGATAAAAAGTAAAAATGGGTGTTCAGTCAGGTTTTAGTAGGGTCTAATGATGGAGGGGGCCTCATATGAAGGGACAATTTCCTGTGTAGTTTAGGAACAGCTACTGCAAAGGCCTGACTTCCTATATGTTTTAATCCAAACTTCTGGGGAACCAGAAGCCTTTGTTCAGCTCACGGATGTAGTCGCAGTGTGCGAATACAGGGCCATACCTATAGATATGATAGAACTGAAATCATTGGAGTATTTTGGCTGTGTCGCTAACTCGGACCTGCATCACTGCATGAAGATAGCTCAGTGTAATATTTCATATTTATAAACACAGGTTAGTGTTTCCTGCACGTGGGCTCACTTATATAGTCTGTCTCTCAGTGAATTTTCTGTTTTTGTTTGTGTATTTTCAATCATCTGAGATGGCAAAGTATCGATTCACTAGTTGACAATCCCTACGCTCTTTTTTTGGGAAGCTAGGAGTGGTCGGCAGGGACTCTCACCCTGTGACAGACTCCAACTCCACCGTATTGGACAGTAGTCGTTCATTGTGGGAGGATAAACCAAAACAAGACACCACTCATCCAGCTGGACTCAGCAGGAGACTCACTGTGCTATCCAGTTGGTCATATTGCCCGATTCATTTGGCAGCGCATAGATATCCAGACCAGAAATGGCTTCACTTTTACTTTTGCATTTCCCCTTGAGAACAGCTCTTAATCTCATGATTTATCTGTTAGTGAATTAAATGAGTTTTAATTGTGTAAGAGTGTTTGAATTCATTACAACATAATGGACAGTGTGTAGTAGAGGGATATTAGAAAACATAAGGGCACTCTATTTATTTTTACTGTGTTGTAACACTGACAGTGATGCAGAACATTTTTCTGAGAAACCTAATCAGTGCTTGATGGAGAACAAGCTTTTCACACTGAAAACATGACTGGCTTTGACCATAGCCACTGGCTGGAGGAAGACTCTGCTGGTGATGGTGTCTGGGGACCTCTAATGAATGGAGTGAAGGAAAAGTTTCAGCATAAACAAAATAAGTTACCCCTAATTTTTTTTGCGAATTTAAGCATTTTTGCACACTTCTTATAATGTTGCCTGCCACATGCTTCTCTGAAGTTCTGCTGCAACAAACTGCAGTTCAAGGAGGTGGAGTTCGAGTCTGTCACAGGTTTTTGGGATGTGTTTAGTTTTCCTATTTGGATTTTGGTGGTCGGATCGTGATGGTCAGCATGTCATATTTGGCCCATGTGTGAGCTATGGAGGAATTTTTATTCATTGTGATCCTCCAAAGAAACTCGTGATAAACTCTGAGAGCTCGTACAGGTTTTAGAGTTCAGCAGACCACAAACTATGACCACGCTATATGTTTTTGGGCAAATTAAACTTGGGATGCTAGGACAAAAATCAGAATCACATTCATTTTGATGAGTATTGAGATCACAACTGATTATTCCTTTAGCTTGTTAACCAAAACTTGTTCCTCTGACAATCTTGGTTAAAGCTAACCTGCCAAAATGTTTTTTTAGGAGTGAGTCTGATCTTTAAAGAAAAGTGTTTATATGGATTTATAGCAAAAAAGTGAATGCACAATAATGTTGCGTTGATAATTCTTGTTATTGAATGTAGATTTAGTGTGAATTGCACAACCTTAGATTAAACTCTTCTCGTGTGGGATGTGGGATCTGCATAAGAGTCACATAGCTGAGTTTTCTCCACTTATTTATTTATTTATTTTATTATTTAGCCACAAAAACATAATTACAGCCTTTTTATTATTGTCACAACTCAGCTTTTTAGATGTGGAACTAAAGTAAGAATATACATACACGCGCTATTTTTAGGCCCTAAACATTAGTTGTTAATGATTTTATTTATTTGTTTAAATGTTCTTTTGAGCAAAAAAGTAAAACTCTGCTGGTGAAATATGAACTGGGCATCCTCAAAGCATCTGTGTAGTACAATGAAAAGAGTCTAAATACTGATCGACAGTTTAATGACTGAAGTGATTCAAGACGTTTAAAAAATTAGAGGTGAATGTTCATTGTGGCTCATTTGAACCTCTTTAGGTTAAAACACAGTCTAAAAGGTTATAACCTGAACAAACTCTGAATAATGTGACACATAAGATAAATAAGTCAAAGAAGTTGTAGAGGCTGGTAGAAAAGTGAGTGTCTAGTAAATGATGAGAGGAAGTCCTTAAATATATAAGGTGGTAAAATGAGCGTCGACATAACCACACTCCAGGAGAAATGGCAGAAACTTGATGGGAAAATGTGGTTAGCTGGGTTGATGTACAGGTGAGAGCAGTGAGGAATAAAACAGCCTTTCAGGTTATCAGCGTAAAAGAGTGAGTGATAGTTCCCTGGATGTGAGGCAGGTTCAGTCGAGTCCTGGTACAATCTCAAAGACAACATGTTGTTCTTATCGGTAATCTTGTTTGGTGCCTCTTAGAATCAGAGCGCTCCTCTCACATACAAACAGCAGAGATCTGATCAGGCCTGCGGGCCATTCTTCTGCCTGATATCTCCTTATTCTAACGTAAAAGTATCATTTTAGTTTAGCCTCGGGGCCGTTATTGATGCTGCCGGATAGGAAGTGTTTGCTTCTCACACAGAAGAGAACCAAAAATGTCATTCATATAACCACTGATGACACATTTTTAATTAAGGTAACAGTCTTTATTTATCCAACAAGTTGGGGAATTCCTAATAAGGTGCGAGACAAAAGAGGTCAAAAAGGTAAAAATAAAATTACACACAAAAGGGCAATTAATTGGGAAAAAGTAAAATAAACTATATAAATTTTGTTAACCAGCCTCTCTAATGAAATATCTGATAATGTACACTACTACTTCTTCTGCCTGCGATGTTGGTAATAATATTGCCTCTCCTCTGCCCAACAGGCCTTTTCAGTATTCTTCGTGTGTGTGGCGTTTACCTCGGACATCATTTGCCTCCTCTTCATCCCAGTGCAATGGCTGTTCTTTGCTGCCAGTACCTACGTGTGGGTGCAGTATGTTTGGCACACAGGTAAGGCTATGCGATGTTTGGATGCATTTATACCTCTCACTTTAAATACTGGCTCAAAGTGACCTTTAGGGGCATTTTGTATGTTTAAAAATTAAATGTAATATTTAAAAAATTAAATCCATTTTTAAATAAATGCTGCTTGACCATATTTTTATCACAATCTTTCGTTTTGGTTTGGGGTTTTTTTTTTTTTGTCCTCGGGATGTAAATGATGTGTGCTGTAAATCATTCACTCATGAACTGCTAAGATAACTCATCCTTTGTAGTCACGCTTGTCACCACTTCTTAAAAAAACTTCCCTTTCGGGGAAAAAGCAGGTGTGAAGGCGTTGTGCGACTCTCGTTTACTCTCTGTCATTGTATTTACAAATAGTTGTTTCTGAGAATTTTGCACGCCATGTGTAAGGAAGCTGGCCTCTGAGGATTAGTTGTCAGTCTGATTTAGCGGCGTCCCCCTGAGCTGACCGAAGGCCAGGTGTCAGATTGAAATGTTAGTGCCAATTTGGGGCGGGGGGAACTGAAACTAGCCCCCAGTTGCTTTCTGAGCTCTCCAACTGTACTCACCAGTGACATTCAGACCGAGAGGACGTCACAGGAGTATTAATATCCCCCAGCTCTCCACAGCCTAGTGGGAAATCAGTGTTTAGAGCCCCTGAAACAATGGTTATGGTCTGTATGCTGACCACCCCATGTTGGTAATCTTACTGTACTATACTGTTTTATGTGCATATATGCAGTTAACGATTCACCAACATTTCCATAAACATATAAACTGTATGCTCGTGGTGGGTTAATGGCTGGCATCTGCTTTAATCATTTCCATTAAAATGTGATCCTATAAACACATTCCCATCTATTTTCATGCTGATGACATTGATTAGTTGTTGAAATTCCTTCTTCAACAAGCCCGACCAACAAGTTATGCATTTTCCGTGTGCACCTTTTTATGAAAATGTTCATGCTTTTTGCACTTCTGAAAATGTTTAAAATTGTAAATGAATCCTTAAATTATGATGTTGTCTCAGAGTTTGGGTGGAAGAATGTGAAATGTTGGTCGTCCGATACTGATACCTTCAGGTATCCGCAGATACCGAGCCCTGTTCTGATATCAGTGTTAAATTAATAAGCTGTGAGGAGAAGACTGGGAATCACTCTTTAGTGTTCAGCATGGTGTCTTTGGTTGTTGATGATCTCGTCCAACACTGGTTGTGTTGAATCATGAGCCTCGACTTCAGCATTTCCTAAATTTGCAAAATAGAAATAAATCCAGAAAGTGGACACCTTAGGCACTTTACTGCTTTGTAAACGAGTCACGCTGTTACATCTTTGTGCTGCTTTGCTTTTTCAGAAAGGGGGGTCTGTCTACCCACCGTGTCTCTATGGATACTGTTTGTGTACATCGAGGCAGCCATCAGATTCAAAGACCTGAAGAACTTCCATGTGGACCTGTGTCGCCCTTTTGCTGCACACTGGTGAGCCACCGTTCTGTTACAGCTTAAGTTCACTGTCTTGAACGCAGCTAAAAGATAATTTTTAGGTACAGATAGGAAAAAAAAAATGAGCATTTGAACTACTGTAACGTTCACACTGCTTCATTCAGTACATAAAATCACTAAGATCATGTTTAAAAGTACACAGTAAATCTAAATGTGCCTTACTGTGTACTTTTAAACATAACACAGTAGTTCCTACTATTTTTTTTTTTTTCACTTCTGCAGTTGTGTGAGGTTAGTCATCATCTCTCACAGCATTGGTTAGTCCCTTATTGTTCTCTTTCAAGCAGACAGCAGAGTTGTTTCCTGTTCATTTAGACCAAGTCTACACGTGTAAGCATGATTCATCTGCTTATACTTAAAGCAGAGTCTTTGTAGGCAGATGTGTGCACATTTTCCTGGTGTTTCCAGGACTGCACTGATCTTTGGATGGTTATCAGTGACAGCAGGCTCCCTGTGACTCTCTGGCTTTTAATTTGTTCTGTTCAGTCAGAGAGAACTGAGAAAGTAGAAGGACGACAGTCAGGTTTAACTCTCGGGAAGCTTTTATTCGACTTACTCACACACGTTATGTGACGGTATGTGAGGTGAAAAAGGAAGAGAATGCCTACAAATGACAAAGCCTGACGACTCTAATTTTGATATGAGACTGGTCCAAATAAATTAATCCTGGTCCTATTTTCAGTTATTAGTGTTACTAATGAATATCAAATACCTGCATTTATATTTCTGTGTGAATCTATTTTTAACTTTTTTGAAGACAGGAAGTGTTTCCCACACATAGATTTTACTTGGAGGTACATTAGTGTCTGCATAAGCATATTTTTTGACTGTTGTAATTGTTGACATTAGGAAAAAAAAATTGCAGTGACCTTCATCTGTGCCCAGTGACCTCATGAATGTGCGTTTTGTGTTCCTCTCTGTAGCATCGGCTACCCCGTGGTCACGTTGGGCTTCGGCTTCAAGAGCTATGTAAGCTATAAAATGCGCCTCCGGAAGCAGAAGGAGGTGCAGAAGGAGAATGAGTTTTACATGCAGCTTCTACAGCAGGCTCTGCCTCCAGAGCAACAGATGCTTCAGAGGCAAGAGCGCGAAGCCGAAGAAGGTAAGATTCAAACCTGCACACATGCAGAAATCTCGTTATGTCCTTGATTATCCTCTCACTCCGTCCATGCTGTGGTTGTTAGCTCGCTGCCCTAAGGCAGTGATTAGATCATTCATGGCTTGAGTGGTTAGTAGGTCTCCAGTAGGGCTGCACGATTAATCGTTAGAAAATCGCGATCTCAATTCATACTTACGTGCGATCTCATTTCCAAATGACAATGATTTTTAAAAAAAAAAAAAAAAAAAAAAAAGACGACGACGATGATTGTACCGCATTTTGATCCGGGACGTAATCTGCATGAAAACAAGCGCTCACTCTTCCTGCTGAACAAATGACAAGGGCGGAGCCTTATACCACGTGATACAGAAGCTGTGAAGAACACGTCAGGGATGACGAGAAAGTGACAGGAGAAAATCCGTCCCGGTCAACCACCCAAACATCAATAACGGGAACCTTATACAGCGCTTCCCTATACACGTCGAACTCCCGCAGGCACAAAGAAATTACGGAGGCTATTACTTATCACCTGACCAAAGATATGGCTCCCATCAACACTGTGCAAAACGAGGGATTTAGGAAAATGATCAACACCCTAGACAAACGCTACACAGCGCCGTCCTGCAACTATTTTTCTGTTGTTGCACTACCTGCTCTATACACGCAGTGTCCAGCAACGGTGGAGATGGAGTTTCAAGCAGTACAACATTTTGCGGCAACCACAAAATGTGAGGCATTTATTGTTTTTATGTTTATTGTTTTTATGTTCAGTCTCAACTGTTATGAAGTTGATGTGCAGTTAATAAGTGCAATAAATATTTATGTTGGAAAAGAAAATCGTGAGAGAATCGTGATCTCAATTCTAAGCAAAAAAATCGTGATTCTCATTTTATGCAAAATCGTGCAGCCCTAGTCTCCAGGTCTACACAGGAAGTGATTCCCTTGTTGTGCATTGTTTGATAGCTGACAGAGGTGACCTTTTCATTGGTAGTTTCTCACCTCGAAATTTGTGTTCCCAGGGGTTATTTTACTCACTGTTGCTTGAAGTCGCTTCATGTTGTGTCTTTGGGCTGCTAATCACTTCCTGTGTGGATGCATTGATTGTGCCTCATTGAGAACACAGGCAGCCGAGTAGTTGTTCCAGTTTTACTTCTTTGAATTCTGCCACCTGCAAGACGTGTAGTTAGTCCTATAATAGTGAAAATGGATTTATTTATTTATTTATTTATTTATTTTTAGAAAGAGGGGCAATACATATTAATGAACATTTTAATAAATGTAAATATGCCAGATTATAGCCTTGGGCTAATTTCCATCTGCAGACCCTCGGGCAGGTTGGTGTTAAACACAAGTTAGTAAAAACATACAGAGACACTATTTACAGGTCATGTGACAAGGACAAAAACAGTCATCACATTATACTAGAACAAACAAATGACAGGAAGAGTGGACACAGAGGACAGTATAGATAACAATAACGGAAACACATCAATTATATTGCACAAACCCCAGTATTGCACATGCCCTGACTGTCGTGATATTGCGTTCACCCATTGCACTAACAGTTGTTTCCCTTTTTGTGATACACTAACTCTTTTTCCCGTCCAATATAAAGCATGATTATTAAACATGATCACATGTTTGTGTGTCCCTCAGCCGCCCTTTTAAGTGACTCTTAAAGATGGGTAGACTTGTACTTTCCCTCACTGACAGTGGAAGACTATTCCAGAAGCTCACCCCCTGATATGACAGAGCATTCTGTGAAAAGGTGGTCCGCCTGAATGTCAATTCACAATCACCTCTAACAGTGCCTCGAGTCAGTCGAGACCTGGCAACACTGCTAGACTTTTGTTTAATAAAATCACTCATTGGTGGAGGCACCAGACCAGGTATAGCTTTGTATATAAGACAGGCAGATTTAAATAATTTGAAATTAGTAAAATTTAAAAACTTGTATTTATCTAAAATTTGACAATGGTGATATGAAAAAGGTTTTTTATCTAATATTTTCAATGCTCTTTTGTAGCATACTTCGATTGGCCCAATAGCAGCAGAGCTCGTATAGGACCAACTTGTAATACAATATTCAATATGAGCCAGTATCATAGAGTGCAGGAATGTAATCGCTGCTGTGTCTGTTAATGATGTGCGGATATGTCTAAAGTTCTGTATATTAACATTTACAGTTTTCACTACTTTTTTTTAATGTGTTTTTTAAAGGATAACTTAGAGTCTAGTAGCACTCCCAAATACTGAAAAGGTAAAGTCTTGTCTAGATTTAGACAGTGTGCTTCAGTCATTGAGATAAAAACAACTTTTCCACTTTGCAGTGCACTTCCCATTTTAATGGTCCATGTGTTTGACGCTCCGGTACTACCAGGTAGTTCTGAGCAAAGAACCTAATGTCTGTCTGGTGATTGAGCTTGTATGGCTCAATGTGGCTCTACTCTACAACTACAAAGTTCTTTTTTTATTTTTGCTTTGAAACATGGGGGCCGATTTTAGTTTTAGAGGTTTGATCCTCTTCATATAATCTTTAACATCCTTTCTAATCACAGCTTTGGTCAAGCTCTCATTTGTTTCTCATGAATCATTTCAGTCAAATAAATCGTACGCCTTCCCTTTCTATCCAAAGTGTGTGGTCACATGTGCACCTGCCTCACAGTTTAGGTAAACACTCCTTCCACTCAGTCACCACATTGGGTGTGATTAGACAGATGTGTGAGGAGCTGGTGTGAAAACGATGTGAGTTCGTAGCCACAGTCACTTTTTTCACAAATAAAACATCTGAGCCTGCTGTCGGTGTTCACAGGTGTAACTGAAAGTCCTGTTTCAGATATAACATCAAGGCTTGCATATATACTCTACATAATGATGATGTAACAGGTAAAGCGTAAGTGCAGCATGTTAATAGTTAATGCAAATTACAGTACAAACCGTCAAGGCCAGAAATTGAGTTTCAAACACACAGGCAGCAAAGAGACGGCGCAGAGAACGAGGTCGACCACAGCAACACTCGCTTCTGTGATAACAATCAAGGCCTTCAATGAAAGCCCTGAGAGTGTTTAATGAGCACACATGTTCATCTGCATGAACGCAGGTGAACTGCTGCTATTAACTTTGCCCGAATTTTTGTAGCCGTTGCGCATCACTCAGCTAGAGCTCAGTGAAAATATACGAGGGTGGAGCAAAACTGATCTGTTGGACATTTGCAAAGATGTAGACATCCAGAATTGCCGGATGCGCCGGTGTGTCCAGATCACGTAACAGATTTAAGTTGATGTAGCAACAAGACGCAGCCTGACCAAGACTCTGTTTAAACGGGTTCAAAGTGCAGATTGCAAACTATGTACCAGTTTTTACATTTTGTTGGTAGGCCAATAAACCAGACTTAGGATAAATAATTTACACTCTGCTTTTTCCTGAAAACTATCCCATTTGGTCCACGAAGAGACTGTATAACAGAGTTTTCTCAGGATAGCGTCTTTACTATTGGTGAAAAATGCATGACATCAACCGATCAGAAAATTATATGCCAGCACCAGCATGTGGTTGCTGAGGAAGAGGGGAAAGTTATGGGAGTGATCGCGGTGAAAGTGAGACTAGTTTTGAGATTTGAGAGTTTTGTGACATTGAATTGTTTGCAGTGTGTAGTGTAGACTTATTTTTATTTGTTTTGTGTGTGAAAACAATGCGGTGACTGCTGAATGTCAGAGTCTCTGGCCAGAAAGCCACTGAAGACAGATTGAAATGTAAACGCTGTCTCGAGGTGGACATTAGGAGTAGTGATACACCCTGGAGGTGTCAGGCCTGCGATGTGCCCCTCTGTCTTGTTGTGGACAGGAACTATTTTTTTGGGAGCAGTGCAAATAATATGTGTGGCATCTTATTGCGATGCCTGATTGTTTTGTAAATAGTTGAATGAATTGACTGAATTTGAATGTAAACTGTTGTAGGTAACTTCAGCTAACCGTTAGCTAGGTTTGTACATGTATTTGAAGCTTACATTTTATATTTGCATTTCAAGTCATAAAAATAGTTCATTAAACTGTTTGTGGTTTTCACAGAAAAAATTTTTTTTTTCCAAAAGATATTTAGTGTTTTGTGCCATTTTCGGTCCGTTGTGTTAATACAGTGTTCAAATAGTCCAAAGTCTCACACACAGCAAGGTAAATGGGTTTATAGGTCAAATTTGAAGATAAAATCAAAAGTATTTCTACCCTTGACCCCAGAGGGTTAACGTGTTGTGATTTACGCACCATCACACCTCTAATACACATAAATATTCACATAAACATTGCTGTGTTTCTGTGTTCCCACAGCGGCGGCAGCGGCAGCTAAAGGAATATCTGAAGTGGACACACCTCCAGTGTCACAGAATGGCGCCCCAGTCAATAAAAAGACATTGGCACAACTGCCGGAGCTAGAATATAGAGAAAAAGGGAAAGAGGGACGAGGGGAAGCTAAAAAACAGCATAACAGCATCCTGCCGTCATCAGTGGACTCTAAACTCCAGGAGATGGAGTATATGGAGAACCATATGAACAACAAGAGACTGAACACAGAGCTGGGCAGTACAGAGAACCTGCTCCTTAAAGAGGACAACAATTCTTCCTCCTCTTCTTCTTCCTCATCGTCGTCCTCCAAAAATTGCAAAAATGCCAGCAGCAACACCGCAGCGCTTAACTCCTCGCCCCGCGGCCACAGCACCACCAACGGCAGCATCCCCACGCCGACGACGTCGTCGTCGTTTGCGGGGAAGAACGAGAAGAAGCACAAGCTACTGGTGAAAGGGACGTCGGGCGGCTCCCACAGGGACCCCACCGACAACTGCATCCCCAACAACCAGCTAAGCAAGCCGGAAGCACTGGTTCGGTAAGAAGACACAGACATGGTTTATATTCATGAATGCACCGTTCTGACCTCATCAGTGATGTCAGGAGAGAAGCTTATTTTAAGGACACTGAGGGAAAACAGTGTTTCAGGTTTATTTCAGCCGAGTTCAGTTTTAGTCTCCAGAACATTAACATCATCAGAGAAGGATGTCTCGTAAAAAGTTTAGCAACCAACTGATTTTTATCTCCAGAGGCAGAACTGCGATCAAACTGTGATTGAAGTGCTGAGCTTGAGCTTTAATTTAAGGGATTTAACAAATCAAATTAACTGTTTACAGATTAGAAACATTTGTGTACATTTGCAGTAACTTCCTGCTTGTTTCATTTCGCATTCACTGAGATGGTGTACAGGAGAAAACTTTATTTTACCAGTTATTAACAGACCTGACTATATTTTATTCATTTATTTATTTATTTATTGCTTTTTTTGTATATTTTTAACATTATTTTTTATTGGTTTGCTGATATCAACATGTCTCCCTGTGATCCATGATTCATGTAAAATAGTCTGAAAATGGCAAAAGTTTTATTCACAATGATTATGAGTTCAGGCGACTTTTTAAAATGTCGCACGTTTGTTGAACTGTCCTGTTTTTTTTTCTCCTCATCAGACATCTGACCCTCGTTTTAGTATTCCCGCTGACCAAAAGAAACTCACCTTCCTCGTTCTCTCAGGAGAGTTAGAGGTTTTAGAGAGAAGTTCCTTTGTGTAAAGGAACAACAAAAATAAGAGCCACAGATTGAGGGCAGGGTTTCTCAAATGTTTTTTTTTCTCAGTCATCTTGATTTTATTATTGCTGTGGCTGTAACTGCACCTGAATTTAAGTGTTGCTGTGCTTCTCAAACTTCGATTTTTGTTGCGTGTCCTTCTCGTGACCTCGGTGTGTTTCTCATCTCTTGTCATGCTCCCACCCGGGACAGACTGGAGCAGGATGTCAAGAAGCTGAAGGCGGACCTTCAGGCCAGCCGGCAGGTGGAGCAGGACCTGCGCAGCCAGATCGGCTCGCTGGGCAGCGCCGAGCGCTCGATACGCACCGAGCTGGGTCAACTGCGGCAGGAGAACGAGCTGCTGCAGAACAAGTGAGTGCTGCTGCTGTCATTATGAAGGAGGGTTAAAAACAAACAAACATAAAGAAAACAACTGGGTGAAGGAGGGCGGTGGGGGGTTGCATCGAAAACTTTAGGTTTGTCTAAAAGAAATAATAAAAGTCCCCTAAAAATCTATGGTGAATGTTTGATGGGGTTGCCTCCGTTGAGGTTTGCCTTCCAGACGTCCTGGGTCTCACTTCCTGTTGTGCTAACAAGCTTCTCTGTGGTTTTTGTGCTCCTGTAGGCTCCATAATGCTGTGCAGGCAAAGCAGAAAGACAAACAGACAGTGGGCCAACTGGAGAAGAGGCTCAAAGCAGAGCAGGAGGCCCGAGCTGCCGCCGAGAAGCAACTCTCAGAGGAGAAGAAGAGAAAGAAGTTAGAGGAGGCCACAGCAGCCAGAGCAGTAGCACTAGCAGCAGCATCCAGGTGTGTACACATCTGGCTCACCAGCTCTGTTGCTTGTGGTTTATTGTGGGCTTTGAGGGTCATTCACCACTCTGTGTTTCCCATTGCTCTCAGAGGGGAGTGCACAGACACGCTGCGGCGGCGGATCACCGAATTAGAAACAGAGTGCAAGAAATTAACAATGGACATCAAGCTAAAGGAGGACCAGATCCGAGAGCTTGAGTTAAAAGTGCAGGTACAGGTTTGAGAAATTCACTGTTTGGTTTGACGTATTAGTCCATCAGAGGCTTGGGTCTTTTCACATGCTTCTTTTTACAATCCTGTGTGCATGGCCACTTCTGCTTTTGGTCTGATAAAAGCCATCATTGAAACGTGCGACAGGAAAAGTGGAAGTGAGGAAGCAAACTGTAACGTCTGTCATGATGAACCACTTTGTGCAGGATGAGAATATAAAGTTTTAGATGTTTCTGAGTGTCAGGGTGATAAAAGGAGACTGCAGCAGAAATACTAGCCTGGTTAAAATACCACTCTGTGTATACTAGTCTGTTAGATCTGTTAAATCTATAGTAAAGTTTTGGCTAAGATGGAAACGTTGCAAAATCAAACCAGGCTGTATGTGGTCCAAAAAAACGATTGCCTAAAATAAGCTGTTTACGCATTAAATTTGAAAGGTATGTTAATAAAAAGAAGAGCGTCTCAGTATAAAGAAATGCTGCTGTAGTAACTCAAAGACAACCATCTCTTTTAATAAATAACATTTTAATTTGAATTAAAAATGCTTCATAATATAGAAAAATTACTGGAAGTCATTTACTGGGACTTTGTCTTGTATATGATCTATTTTTATAGTAAAAAAACCAAAAAACCTGCAGAGTTCAATAGTAAGTGCTGAAAAACTGGAACTTTTCTGTTATTTACCATAGAGCTCAACCGATGGCAATATTTGGTTATATAAAGAACTAAAAATATAGCAATGTGTTGTGTAATCAACCTTTAAGATGAAACATGACCAGGTTTCCCTAAAATTTGCTCTGTGTAGTTTTCTTTGAAATTTTCTTGTTTATGGCACTTTTATGCTCGCTGTTCATGCACTGTTAAAGAACTTTGTAAAATAAAAGATGACAAATACATCCAAGAATTTAAATTCACTAAATTAGTATTCATTAGTTTATGTTTACAGGACTAAGATGGATCAAATCAAAGTAAATAAGTCCATTTATATTTCTAAATCTTCTATATTTTGCTCTTGTCGGCTCACTTTGAGAGTTTTTACTAAGCTAGCTTCTCCTTTATCTCAGTGTGCCTGCTCGCAAACATCCATAGAGCAGTGTTGAAATTAACATAACAAAGTGACTTGTCGGATCTTTGCAGTTGTCCTACAAATAAAAGCTGCTGGAATATCAGGTGTGAAAAACCTCCAAACCGCTGACCCTTTCTGCAAACACGCTCCTCTCCTGACCCTCACTGTTTCCCTGTCCATCTTTTAGGAGCTTCATAAATATAAAGAAAACGAAAAAGATACAGAGGTGCTGATGTCAGCGCTGTCAGCCATGCAGGACAAGACCCAGCACCTGGAGAACAGCCTGAGTGCAGAGACCAGGATCAAACTGGACCTCTTCTCTGCACTCGGGGACGCCAAGAGGCAGCTGGAGATCGCACAAGGTTCACAAAAAATCACCGTCCTCACAGTTGTTCTTTTTTGGTTTTGTTTTAAATATCTCAGGCTGACTTGTTAAAATCTGTTTTCAGGTCAGATCCTGCAGAAGGACCAGGAGATCAAAGACCTGAAGCAGAAGATAGCCGAAGTGATGGCCGTCATGCCCAGCATCTCCTACACAGCCGACACCAGCAGCATGACCCCCGTGGCCCCCCACTACTCCTCAAAGTTCATGGACACCAATCCCTCCAGCCTGGACCCCAACGCCTCCGTTTACCAGCCTCTCAAAAAGTGAACGCCTCCCCCGCCCTCGCCCCCCTTCCCTCCACCTCGCCATCCATCCTCCTGTCCTTTTTATTCCTCCTGCAGGCCCGCAACCTCTGGGCTGAGAACCTGAGGGGTTTTTTGTTTGTTTTTGTTTGGTTTTTTTGGTTCGGTTCTCTCCTTGCCAGGTCAGAAGGATGTTGTATTGTGTGACTGTATTTGTTGTAGTTAAAACAAAAGAAAACTTAAAAAAACAAACTGAAAAATCCCACATCAGCAAGGAAGCCCCAGTTTTTCTTTTAAGTGTCTAGTGAAACCTCACAGAATCGAGGATCGCTCTCACTTCTCATATTGCAGGGAGCAGCTGCTGTATTTTTCTTTTCTTTTTGGGTTTATCATTCCCTCCACAAACTGGAAAACAGAGCCCTCCTTGATTCTACAGCCTGACTTGTAATCCAAATTTATTTTAACAGCTGTTCTCCCGAGATAGCATCAGAGGAATGTAATGCACTCATGACACCAACTCAACCTCTTTTATTTAAAAAGAAAAAACTATTTGGACACCAAATTGACCCTGCTCTAAGCTGCGTTGGGGATGTGCTGGAGGTCAACAGTTTTTAAGCTGTCTAAAATTGATTTGTTCTTGGTTTTTTGTTTGAAAGGGGGAAAAAGTGACAGCGGTTTGGTTTTCCCACTTTATTCCCACACCCGGTTGCAGAAACAAGTCTGCTTTCCACTGCTCTGCATAATCCTGCATCACGAGTCATGATCACAGTGCCTTGAGTTGAGGACATGAGTTTAATGAGATGTTGCCCAAACCTTCCGAATGAGTTGAAGCATCTGGCTAAGCTGGAAGAGATCAGTTTAGTGGGACTAAAAACACAGATTTGTTGATCGTTGTGCTTTCTGGAGGGCAGCCTTGTAATAAAATCACTCAGATATGTTTGACAGCAACATATTCGAAATGCTTTGGTTTAGCTGCTGCCCCCCTCTTTTCTTTTCTCACTGTGGAAAGCGCACATTGCTGTTTGAAAGGGAAAATTGTAAAGTTGGACTGTGCAATGTAAAAAAAAAAAAAAGAAAGAAAGAAAGAAAAGGAGTTGAATTAATTTAATTAACTTCCACTTTGGTTTGTGTGCCAAGACTGGAATTCCTGTGTTGAAGAATGTACTGCGGACGCATTGGCTCACACCTTAATGGCGGTTTCTGTTAAGGAGTCTATGGGCAGTGGTGACCTGTGGTGTAGTAGTGGACGGTGTATAGTTGACAGTAAGGGACTAGAAGTTTGGTGAATGTCACCGTATTTGCAGCGTCTGGCGAGTGGCAGGTTTTTCCTTTCCTCCTGTTTCTGCTCTTCTCGCCGGTTTCCCGCAGGGAGAGAAGAAAGTTCTGGAGTGTGATGTGGTTTCACCGTCATTGTTGTGCGTGTGGTTTTCACCTTACTGTGTGTGGAGACGCTTGTTTTTTCTTTCTTTTCTCACTCGCTCAGATTGCTGTCATTGGCTTCTTGGAAAATGTTGTGACAAATTTACAGTTTACTCGGTTGTTTGTTCAGCTGAATGTGGAAAGAATAGATTTTTTTGGTTGTTTTTGTTTTCTTTGCCCAAAGTCAGTTCGGTTGTCCCCCACCCTCCCTCCCTCGCCCTCCTCCAGGTCTGACCTTGGCTGCGCTCTCGCTCTGTGAGGTTTACAAGAAATAAACATTTTTTTTCTTGCAAACTGACTTCTCTCTTCTTGGTTGTGTTAATTTAGCGTGTTTGCAGAGGTAAAACCAACTCAACAGCTTTGATGCATTTCAGTTTCCCTCGGCTCGATCTCTCGATGTTTAAAATATTAAACCTCGAAGCTGCTGTGTGCTCTTCAGGGGCACTTTGCCTCAGTTTCATCAGTTTGCGTATTTGTTTTAAAAAAAAATCTCTCTGAGGGTCCATGCAGCTTTTTAAAGGTGTACACTTTCACCCTCTTAGTCCAACTCAAAGCAATCTGCACAAAAAATATTTGGAGCTTTTTTTTTTTTTTTTTTTTTTTTTTTTTTTTGTAGTTTTGTTACAACACCACAGTGGATTTTAAACCAAATAATCAAGATGTGATTTAAGTGCAAACTTCCAGCTTTAATTTAAGGGGTTTAATAAAAGTTTTGCATAAACTGTTCAGGAACTACAGACATTTTTATATACAGTCCCCCATTTTCAGAGGCTCAGGCATTAGACTGACGGAGGTCTGACAGGGAGGTGAGTTCAGTTTTGTCATTTCATGACAAATCAAGCAGATAAAATGATCGGGAGCCGATTCCAGGTCACTTGAATTCTCACTATGAGGTCCAAAGAGATGTCAGCGCAAGTGAGAGAGGAAAAACTACAGAAAGGACCAATTTAAGAGTCTGAATGGACTGACCAACTCAGATAAACCCAAAGAAGAAGAAAACTGAAGCGCATGATCACAGAATTCTTTCCATGGTAAAGACAAACAGATGTTGCATCATTGTCAAAGTCGACATTCAAAAGATGCGTTCATGAATGGGAAAAAAACAAAAGTGCAAACCACTGGTTACACTGACAAACACTAACACCAGATTAGACTTTGCCAGGAAAAGAAAATCCGAAACAGTTCAGGACAAAAATATTTGGAGGGATGAAACCAAGATGAACTTGTCACAATGCATGGATAAAATAATACATGCATGAAATACATAAAAAGAATATTACAAATATACAAAAAACTATAAAACGATTACAAAGGAAAGTATTTAATTAAAAAAGAAGTCAGTGCAGCACTTGGATTAAACAAGAGTACATCATAACATGGAACCACATTTGTGGTAAGGTCCTCAATTATGTCTCTAAAATGTAAACTTAAAACGAGATGTCTAGAAAGCTACTCCTTTTGTTGATTAAATAAATAAATTAATAAACATTAGAAGATGAACTTGTACCGGAGTTATTGGAAAAATGTGAAAAAGGAGAAAAGCTGCTCATGCACATATGTCTGCCAGTGTGAATGGGTGATGAGCCAAAGCAACCCGAGTTTCTCAAAGCAAAGGAACGGCAAATTCTTCAGTTACATGATCTCAAACCAACACGGCAGCGTTTCATTAAAAAAAACAAAAAACCCCCAGAAAACTGATGGCTGAGAGATCTAAAGCAGTGTAACAACTGTTGCTGTGACCCCTTTGCTGTTTTGGAGTTTGCCCAAATGTACCATCTCCCTTTTACCACTAGAAGGCAGTGTCAGTCTGATCAGTGATCACTTCTCTCCACACTAGTTCTGCTCATTCACTCTGCAAATAATCATCATATTTCCCTCTTTTTTAATACCATAAATCACATTTTATTCTGATAAAAGAGTTTAATTATTATTATTTATGTTTATTTATGGTAATAATTTGAGATGGACATTCTTTGGCCACAAAAAGAGGGAAAAGCTGGTCATTAAAATGATCATTTCCTGCAGGACTGAATGAGTCGTTTCTCCAAACTTCCTTTGGCCCTGGAAGTTCATTCAGATCAGGAATGACACTTCCTGAGGGTTGTGGCGATGAAGATTCCCACTGTCAATGTCAAGCACCCTGAATTTCAAAGCATGACAGAAGCCCTCTCAAGACCTTGTCATGTGCCAAGCTTCCTGAGATATGTTTGTTCAACCTGTACGTTGAGACAAACTGTGCGTAGATTGGTAATAAATCTGTTTTTAAACCCGTCTGCTCGCTGCTCTTCCACTTCCTGTTTAACAGGATCAAACATGTGGAATTGGCAAATTATGATCATTAGAATTTACCCACAGTGCCATTAAGCATCAGAAATCTACAGTTAATCCTCGCGCTTGAAGGGAATGAGGCATAAATGAGATAAAATGCAGATAAAGCTTCTCTTGAGTTACTCGGTTTAACGTGTTTTTTCTTGATTGAAAACACTTTCACCCTCAAGGATTAGAAAAAGACTATTTTCGCAGACGATCACTGAAGCTTTGGTGAGGTTGCAGCAGAAATACTCCCATGCTTGCTCTGAGGGTTGCTTACTTGTGTTTGTCCTCATGTATAATTAAACCGTGTGTGTTTTGGCTCTTATACTCACCTTCAGAGTGAAGAATCAAAACATGCTTCTTCTCTCCCCTCTGGGAGAAACTCTCTGATCTTTCTTCTCCAACTAGTACTGCTGCTTCCTTAAAAGCCAGGCTTCGTGCTGCATGCTTCAGTTTACAGTCACTCTCTTTGTCCCATTGCATGGAGGCACGGTTGTATCTGCCAACAAAGAAACAGTGATTTAAAAGGAATTCACCTGCACGGGCACAGAGGGACTTAAAGCAGTGATCAGTCTCTCGAGAAAATGCTGTGCTGTAACTGAAAACTTAGCTTTAGATTGAAGATCGTGGAGCGCTTGCCCAATATGCCCCTGAGGACGTTGTGGCCAGTTAAACTGTAATCTCTGAGCTTGTCATCTCCCATGAGATCTGGTACTGCTGGATTTTTTTGCGAGCCAAACCCTCGAGTGATTCACACACAGGGCGGTGATGTAAGCTCAGTGAAACTCACCAGAGAAATGTTGCTCTGCTACTACAGGAACCAATACGAGACAACATTTCTAATGTCAATCAGCATGTTGGTTGAGATGCTGTGCACTGTATTTTATCTGGGCCTCAAAAATGATTGAGGTTAGAAAAAGATTCCACTTTTTGGTTTCATTTTCTCACAGAAAGTATTCAAATTGGGTTTTTTCCATCACAAAGAAAGATTTCACCGGTCTACAGTCATAATGCATCTGAGGGTACTTTTTTGAGTCAGTGAAAAAGACAAAAAAATAATAATAACCAGAAATGACTAAAACACATTTGGACTTCTGAGTTTTTGCAACAATGGCCGAAATTGCCATTATCAGTACTAATCTTCACATGGCCACTGTGTTTTGTTGATATTGGTCTTGTATGAATTCGAAATGCAATTATCTGTTTGACTTTTGACTTCTACTGTTTGGCCTTGGATTTGACCTTCCTGGTAGCAGGGAATGTAAAATTTGAAAAAGTACATATGAAATTGCCAATTTATATACAAAGTAGGCAGCTTCTGAAAAGATGTCGACCAGTGTAATAAAACCGAGGGTCACAAAGGGTGAATTTTAAATTTCAAATGTCAGAATTGTTGCTGGATCTTCCCAGAAGTCTTATCCATGGAGCAAACTTTGGAGAAAAACAAAGAAGAACAATAAAGGGGTCAGAGGTCATAGAGGTTTGTTAAATTCACTCTGAGCATCACTGTCAGTTAAAGGTTTACACCAAAAAAATATATTTTTTGAATTTTGGGGGCAACTTTTTGTTTATAATAACCGGTTGTGGAAGATGGCTGCCACTGTCTGAGCCTGGTTCTGCTGGAGGTTTCTTCCTGTTAAAAGGGAATTTTTCTTTCCCACTGTTGCCAAAGCACTTGATCACAGAGGGTCATCTGATTGTTGGGGTTTTCTGTTTTTTTGTGTATTATTGTAGGGTCTCTACAATATAAAGCACCTAGAGGCAACTGTTGTTGTGATTTGGTGCTATACAAATAAAATTGAACTGACTTGAATTATATTTTGTGGAAAGTTTTCAGATTCATCAGTTTAATTCATTGACACACACACTATGAGACTACTTTATGATTCTCTTTATAACCGCCTCTTTCTATCCTTGAAAATTCCCAGAACATACCTTTAACTATTAACTATCGTCAAACATGTGGCCCGGGGGTCCAGAACTGCCCACCAAAGGGTCCAGTTCAACCCAAGAGATTTCTCGAACAATGTGTAAAGTGCACAAAGGACTTAAATTTTGTGCTTTTGTTTTGCCTTTCTTACTGACAAAGACACCATTTGTGGCCTGGCATACTACACCAAAGTAAGTAAAAGATAAACCAAAACATGACAGAAAACTTCCTGTTTTTCACTATTTTGTGTGGAAGTTTGACTTTCTTTGATTTACTTTAGTGGCATTTCTTTATTATGTAGAAAAACATTGAACTTGCACTTCTTCTTTTTAAGAATCTCAGACATTAAATATGGATACATATAGTTAAACTTCCTTACCCTGACAGAAAGCGGAACATGTTGGAAGTGGTTATAGGTTATTAGGTTATAACCACAAGGTTATATGTTATTTTACCCATCTGAGCCACTTGAGATCAAACTGGGCAGCATGTAAGTTATAATGTAAAATGTGTTTAACAGCTTTGATTTAGTAGTGGCTGATCTGACTTTTAGAAGAAATGTGAAGAATTTCTTTCGGAAACAGAGCTGGAATATGAAGTACTAAAACTAACGTGTTCACATGATTTTAAAGGACTACTTCAGGGAACACTACTGGTTCATCCACAGCTTTAAGAACTCCAGCTTCAAAACTTTCTGTCACTTGCATGAAAAAATCTGTTTTCATGTTAAGAAATAAAAGAAAATTGTGTTAAATAACTTGAGAGACCAAAATTTTCTGTAGAGACAAAATTATTATCAAGTCCGCAGTGGAAAGATGGCTTTCTATTCTAAGCAAAGATTCACTGATGCAAAATGTCCTTTTTGAGGAGAAACCCCCCACGTACTTCCTCCAAACTGCAACAGTTCACTGTAGTGCAGAATACGGGGCCAAATGTTACCTTAAATTAGCCCCAGTAAAATCTTGTGTTTAAACTTTAATAACCACCTCTAGTGAAAACCAGTTTAGCCCAAAATACAAGCTGAGATGGGCAATTTGTGTTGCATGTGGCTGATGGATGTCTGTGGTGTGCTGCAAAAGTTCATGACTGGGCTTTCTGTGCAAAACAGGAATTAAAAGTGTCGGCATGACTGCAAAATGAAAAACAGGCACAGATTTATCCCTCACAACAATAAAGCATTGCAGTTTTGACTCTGTGCTGCATGGAGGAGCGCGCTCACTTTTTGAGAACACTTTGTTTACTTTTTGCTTTAACTACTTTCGTGAGATTAGTGCAAGAAAAAAAAATCACAGTGGTGATATGTAAGATTATAACTTACTCATTTATATAACAAAAAAAACATTTTTGTGTTTCATCCAGGGTTTGGTAACCTGGATGAAAACTTATTTGTATGATGTTTGGATTAAACTACAGTGGGCTTACAAGAATCTGTACATTGGTTACAATCCTCACAGCAATATGTACGCCAAACAAAGACGGAAAAGTCACCAGGACAACTAAGGGGGCAAATTTGGCTGGCTGACTGTTCAGATCCCTCCGCTGGGGGGTGTGGCTGCACTGAGTGAAGTTTTTTCCCCCCCTCAAAGCCAAAAGCACAGGTGTAACAACTCTGTGACTCGCCTTGATGTACCAGAGCAAACCCATCTCCCTATATAACAAACACTCAGTCACAGAATTCCTCATTCCAGATACATCTAGACACATCACACAGACACACCTTAAAGTATGAGTATATATTTTTAACTTGATGTGGTAACAATGTTTCAGTCCATACAAAAACACAGATGACTCACCCATCAGAGCTTTATCTTTCAGGCCTCGCACTCACAGAGTCATAGACGGCACCGCTCAAGTCCAAAGTCCCAGCGGTGTACTCGTCCTCCTCGCTTCTCTCCTTCCTCTTTTCAGCAACAGTTTTTTTGTTTTGCTTGCTAAAGATAATTTAAAATACCACTTCCCCAGCTAATTACTCTGTAAGCCACTTGCCAAAAAAAACTAATAAATTGCTGCATAGTGTAAGTCACCTGGGTTTTTGAGCATTTTGCACAAATGACAGGGAGCAAGGTCAGGAAGTATGAGTAAGATATTTTCCAGCGTCCAGCAAGCATCCATCTATCTATCTATCTATCTATCTATCTATCTATCTATCTATCTATCTATCTATCTATCTATCTATCTATCCATCCATCCATCCATCCATCCATCTGGACATTTCCTGCAATTATAAAACATAAATTTTGTGTTTATTCATCGAAGATTTGCTATTTCTTATTGTTGACTCACTGTAAAGGCCTTTTGATGTTTAAAATTCACTCAAGAGTTGGCAGTTCGTCTTGTAATCGGAAGGTTGCTGGTTCGAGCCCTGGCTCGGACAGTCTCGGTCATTGTGTCCTTGGGCAAGACACTTCACCTACCGCCTACTGGTGATGGCCAGAGGGTCGATGGCGCAATATGGCAGCCTCGCTTCTGTCAGTCTGCCCCAGGGCAGCTGTGGCTACAACTGTAGCTTGCCTCCACCAGTGTGTGAATGTGAGAGTGAATGAATAGTGGAATTGTAAAGTGCTTTGAGGGTCTCGAAAAGCGCTATATAAATGCAATCCATTATTATTATTATTATTATTATTATTATTATTATTATTATTAAAATTATGTAAATAGCTGAATATTAATATATGATTTTATGATCATAATAATAAACTAATAACAATCACCAATCATACCACTGCATTTGGCAACATGTACACTGCAGTTCAAAACGCCACTGGTACTGAATACACAAATAGTAAAATTATACTATTTTGCCTGAGACACACGGCTAGACCTTCCAGGTCAATCGGCTCTAAAATTTGACAGTTTAATGGTTTGTTTTTACTTCCTTAATAGAACGCCAGACAGATATGCCATCTGTCTTCTTACAGTATGTCAGTATGAAGTCTATAAAAGCAAACAAACAAAAATAGAATTCACATTTTTTGACCTCTTGCCTTGTAAGTTGCACATTTTCTAAAGAGGACCTGTGGGCTGGGTTGGAGCCTTTGACGGCCGCTTCTGGCCCCCTAACCATATTTTTGAACCCCCTTTATGAGCAGCCGGCGATCGAAGGATCACATCAGTCATCGCAGAAGACGCGGGGGGGACAGTAGAAACTGTAGGGCGGGTCTTAGAGGGCGTTATTAACAAGAATAACACTAGCACCGCCCGTCCGGGCTGCCAGCGCCGCCGCGGCTACTGTTACTACCTCTCCCACTCGCGTGACTCCACAAGCGGGCGTCACGCACCTTATCCGGTTAATTTACATACTAACACCGCCCAGGGGGACGAACATGGTAATTTACCGTCGGCTGAGAGCTAGTCGTACGAAGGAGGGGAGAGAAGAACAGCTGAAACAAAGTTTAAACGACAGAGGTTTGTTGTAAACCGAGCGGGGTGTTTCGACACGCACACACAGGCGCTCGTCGGGCTCTTTGCCCCACTTTTGGATTACGATATGGACGCTTTGAAATCCGCCGGAAGGGCAATTATACGGAGCCCCAGCATCGCCAAACAGTCCTGGGGTGCGGGCAGACATAAAAGTAAGTATTCGCCGTCTCATTGCACTCATGTGTTATCCAGTAGCTGGTGCTAATTTGGCTACACTAAAGCTAACTTGGCTAAGAGGAGCTAGCCTCCACAAGTAGCTAACTGTACAACCGGTGGTCTCCGAGCGTTACCTAGCTACAGTTGTCGTAGTGGCGTGAACACCTAGCAACCCGAATAGTTTCACATCAGGTCGGAAACGTTTAGTGAGGGGTTTGAACTTGACACTGAAACTGACAGGAGCTCGTAAACTGACTCCCTGTGTGGCTCGGAGTAACAAGTTCAGCCTCCACGCCGGCTCCCTGCCCACTCCGCTGAGTTTATTTTGGAAGAGGAGCGCAGACGAGACATGACAAAAGTTTGAGGAGTGCTGCTGTTTTTCCGCCACGTCGCTCAGACGCGCTCGGAAACGTGCAGGAGAGGCTCGGTGGGAGCTAAAACACTGTAATCTGGACTTTAAGGAGGCAGGAGCAGGCACGGAGAGATGAGCGTTCTCCTTCCTGGCAAGCCTTTACAAGCCCTGCAACTCACTCTGTTGCTAGGCGATGCACACCGGGAAACACAAAAATGAAGAGGCTGTGTTAAGGGGGGGATTCTTCAAACACCATGGAGGTGTCTTTAGGATGCACCATGATGATGATGCTCTGCAATCATCGCATGCATGCTCAGCTGCCTTGCACAAAGAGTGGGGGGTACCCCCTGCTCCCCATGCCTCTCTGGCTTTTTTTTAATTTTGTTTCACAGACAATGGAGCTGTTGGCTTGACCGTGCTTACACGTGCCAGACCAATCGATGCTTTGTTTTGGGAGTGATGCATAATCAGCAGGGTCCTTCCACATGGGACCCGGCAGCAGCTACGCATACCCGTCCGATGAATAATCGATCAGCTCAGCTGATAATGGAGTTTCCCCTGCATGTGAAATCTGTGGCAGAGGTCTCACCTCTGAGTCTTTTTCAGAGGTTTCGAGTTTTATCTCGATGTTTTTAAAAATGGGAAAAGTTGGCAGAACTCCTGATGAGTCCCTTTTAATGCTTTAAGATTTTAACGGTCTTACAGAGGTGTAGAAATGATAAGCAAATGATCACACCATGAAATTGGTTTAAATGCATTATATTTGTAGACATGACAGAATAAAGTAATCCTGAAACCAAGAACTTTGTTAGAAATCCTTGATTACTTTCGGTCACTGTGGTGTAAAATACACAAAATGCTGGATGTACAGCTACATCTTACATATATATGATAAAATTCAGGTCTGCATCAGTAAACTACTCACTATTGTTAGACTTGGCCTGTGGTTCGACAGACTCTAGCTCCACCGTCCGGAACAACAGCTGGAGATAGTAGTCCTTGCTCTTCTTTGAAGATCTGTTGTGAGCTGGAAGGTCACTCTAACCAGAACCTGGAGCAGGTGGAGTGCTGGTTCAGGTGCCCCTAAACTGAGCAAATGAAGGACTACAGGTAAAAACTATACTTTAAGCTGGTGGAGTCTGAGTTGATCCACAGGTTGAGATATTAGCTCCGTTATCTACTCTCCCATTTACAGTATGATTTGTTCATGTATTTAAGAAAGCTACATCATTTATTGAATTCTGGGAAGTTAGCTAGTTCTTGTTAGGATTTGTCTGGAGGGATTGTGAACCTTCAAGTCTAATTTCACCATGTGGGACTGGCAGCAGCTTAAATAAGTTCTAACACTTTTTTTTGCCTACATCATGATACTGGGCTCATCCTTTAGGCGTGATCGCTTCTGTCTTAAAATGTTTTTTGAATATAATTATATTTGAACACCTATCAGTGTGCCTTGCTTTTAGTATAATGCTGCGTAATCCTGTCTTTCCTGTGGGACCAGGAACTGAGTTTATGGCACCAGCTAAGCATCTCACATTAAATACTGTAATTACTGATATTTAAATATAATCATTATTTATCACTCTTGTCTCGGTGAGTGATTACCCACTCTCAGCGAGCTCTGCACTTTCCTATCGTTGCTACCACACTGATAGTCATTAACCTAGCCCCTTGCTTTACAGCTTTACTGTTCTAACATGACAGTAAATAAACCCCACATTGAGCAACTGAACTGTAAACATAATGAAACAAACAGAAAATATAATAGATATAAAGTGGGCGTAATATTTTAGCCAGTGTCCATACTCCAGAGTTAGTATACTGTAACTCTGAATGCAACAATATCAATCAGCAGTTGCAGGTTATAGCAGATGCATACAATATAAATGGGTACTGTGAAATTATACTTGCTTAATCTACAAAATAGGAGTGAAATAAAAAAAATTCTTTAATACAAAAAGGAATAAGCTCATAAACTCAAAATATCTTAGCATAATTTCTAGTTTGTGTGTTTGTGTTAAGAGACAGACATCTTTGTTTTTGTTTGCTTGAATCTGCCCCATACACCGCACAGTGAGAGTATTGTTTGTGAATGCAGTCGCTGGAGTGCTTATCGCTTCTAACAGCCAAAGAGGAGGACTGCAACCTATATCTGGAATCCAGTAAAATTATTTTTGAAACCTACCACGACACCTTCTTATTTTTTCCTGTCTGTGCATGACAAACCGTGAGCTTGCTCTTCTTTAATGATGTTAGATAGTGTTAGAAGATCAAACCTGATGTTCACAGCCACCACCCAGTTTGAAGTGAATATACGACCAAAGCAAAATTGGTTTCATTTATCTCGCCCAACATGTATTTCTGTCAATTCACATCAAGTTTTGTCGCTTTAATGTGTCCCATACACCACATGGAAACCTTTTATTAACATCTGAGCACTCACCTGAAGTTATTAATCACTATGGAGCCTTCAAACTGTACACTGTTCTTGGATACACAAACACCAGAAACCGCATCCAGATAAGTCTCAAGATCTCAGTTTCTGTCACGTTGATGTACCCCATATACTGTACAGCTGTCTGAACAGCACCACCGATTTAGATCTTTAATCACTACAAGAGACTCGGTCATGGAGGGCTGTTACTGCGCTGTTTTCAACCACACAAACACTGGAAACCAAATTAGATATCCACCGAACTCAAAATCTAAACACAATACGTACCAAAATAATAACGCTGCTAAATTAAGATTTTGAAGGTAAGAGTTCAAACCACAGGTCTTTGTTCTTACTAATGCATATGTTACATTTTTAGAAACAAGTATGTGTATCTTTACTCATTAGTGTGGTTAAAAAGAAAAAACCCTGAACATAAGTAAGTATACTTTAAACTTTGTGTTAAGTTGAAGGCATTTCTCACACAGTGTAGTCAGCCTTTTTGGAGCAGCTGTTTATAAGGTTTGATTCTTTCACCCACATTACCGTTTTATTTGGGGTTCCTGTTTTTGTGTATGATCAAACAATGCGTCACCTTCCCCTTTTTTTCCAATCTGTTAATATAATCTTACACTTGGCTGTTTTGGTGCTGTGAGTAAAAAGCAACTTGTGTCATCCTGTGGTGTCGATAGCTTCTCTAAAGTGTACCCTGTTTTTAAAAATGACATTAATGCAGGGTAAGAATTAAAGGTTCACTTAATCTCGTGCCCTCTGGCTTGGATTGTATTGCCTTAAAGGCACAACATTTCAGTCTTTATATGCAATTAGGGGCAAAGTTTTGCCTTTTTACAGTCTTGTTCCTCCTGTCTGTGGGCTTGGCCTTGTCAGAGCAGCCTATTCACAGCATTGGTATGCATCAACACTGCATTCCTCTTCTCCTACTGTCAGTGGTAGATCATAACAGGTGCTGTTATTGTTTTCATTAAGCTCCCGTATCTTTGAATGCTTGCTGTTTGTCAGGCTTTTAGAATAGCCTGACGTCAGTGCTTGCTTCGTTCCCTTTGCCCTGCTTTTTGCACTCGTTTCCTGCATAACTTTAAAGAGCATGCTTTCTTTTTTGGCTGAAAATGCTTTCCTGCGCTGCCCTCTCATTACATCCACATAGTTTGGATTTTTTTCCAGATAGATGGTGGAGTGGTATGTAACATTAGACATCTTTTTAGGTCACGAAAGCATGTGTGAGTGAGACAGGAAATCCCCACCTATACGACTAGGTGTCGTTTACAACCTATACGACATTTTCTTCTCATGGTCAAGAGGTTGTCTCCTCTGAGGTTATTAATACTGAAACCGCTAGATTACCGAATGTCTGAGTTGACCAGACTTGTGTGTGAGAGTGTGGACTACGTTTCATTTAAGACCTTTATGTGTAAACCAAAGTTGATGTTGATCAAAGTTTTCATGATGTGTATTTCTACACCTTTTTCAGATAGCAGTACTGCATGTTAAACTGTTTTTTTTTTCGGGTTGATGTCAGCTGCCTTGTTAGTTTGAGGAAGCCGCTCGACTCATGAGTCAGTTGCTTGTAGATCCACATAAAGCAGGAACAACTTGAAGTAGTTGCTTTCTGTTGGAGTTTATCAGTCTCTCACATCAACTTCATTGTGACTGATGATTGCACTGAATTTTTTTCTCTACACTTACAAGTAGTTATGGCAACCAAATGGGCAACCTAGAAACTTTTGTAAATCTCTCCTAGTGAGAGACAACCTGTCTCCAAAGAAGTGCGGTCTGACTTGAACGACTGCAATCCCTCTAAGATGGATCAGTAAAGGTTTGCATCTAACTGCGGAGGAATTTATTTATTTTTTCAGATCTCCGAGGTTCTGTCTGGACTGTGAATACAGAATTTATAAAATAATATGAGTTTTTGTTTATGCAGATGGTAACAGGCTAGTTAATCGTTGTGTTATTGCAAGCAGATTGCATGCAATTGCATTTAATCACAGACTGATACGAGACTGTCTTGTTGCCAATTTATTGCCGACTTTATGCATCAAAATAGGATTGAAGACAGCACCTGACATGCCTGTCTTTAAAACAACCATTTAAAAGGCAATGTGATCAGAAGTTTATTCCACATGTCACAATAATCCTGGTTGTAACAGGGTCTCTAACCAGTGTGAGTGTAGCCAGGTTTAGGTCTGGACTTTGCTGGGCCATTGCAGCACCCTGATTCTTTTCTTCTTCGGCCATGCTGAAAGAGATTTTCAAGTTATTGCTGCTAACGCAATACAAGATACTGACTCATTAATCAGTGTCCAAAAGTGGTTTTAAACATATTTTAGTGATCAATATATAATTGTCTGTATTGGGTGTGGTGAGTAAAGGCATGACCTCAGACACCACCCATGTTTATGTAAGAGGGTGGTGCGCCAAGTTATCAGCCAAACCTGGCGAGCTGTTTCCATAAACTGTAAAAGTACCATCATCCCTGCTCTGGCCCTGGTCACCCGGTGCCATGTCCCCTATGCAAAGTCATCCAAAAGTATCTGCCAGGCTGTAATAGAGATCACATCCTGCTGGCTTCCTTTATGGAGTGTAAAGTCCTTACTGATTTACAGCCCTGTTATCTGTATCTATAAGCTGCTTCTGTGTTTGGTCATGTGTGAGCATTTGCTGGTAGAGCTGCACAGCTATGCTTCGTCACTGTTTCTCCCAGAGAATGATTTTAAAAATAGATGCTGTCAGGGAAATAGATGAAGATAAATTATTGGACTTAAACATGATATTTAGTGCTGGTGAAGCCGGCTGGTTTGAGTTTGTGATCAGAAAAGTAGAACTTTTTGTATGTGGTGTTATTTTGGACTAACCACTTTTAGTTCTCCAAAGTGTGTGTTTTAATTGAAAGCATAAATCTATTTATGGCGGAAAAGCTAGAAAATGAAGTCTTGAGTCACTAACTCTGTCTTTTGTTTCATGTTCTATTTTAAATAATAGGATGTAACACATTTACACCTGCTTTTCACAGTGCAGGCTGCTTCCACTTTACTCTGTCATTCCGAGACACCAGTAAGGACGTCTGGGTCTAAACAGCATGACTTGGAGGAAAGAAATAGTTCATGTAATCTCCTTTAGCCATATGTCTAGACATATGGTCAGTGTTGCTTTGGTTCAATGTTAGTAGGCCCTGTTGGTGCTTAATAAACACCACTTGAGGCAAGAAGAGAGCCTACAATACCAATTAAGTGTATTTGGATAGCCTTTTCTTTGTTAGCAGTTTAGTCTTCCAGTCCACAGTTACAGCTCCTTCTATTTAATCTGTCGAGCAACGGTGTCAGTAATACTTAAATAGCTACTCGAGTCCTCAAGCATTACTGTGCACCTACAGTAGAGACAGTCCTCCTTTCTGTAACTTGACTGAGTGTATCTGTAATGATTTATGGATCTCGTTTGAGTGTTCAGCCAGGAGGAAGGAATCAAACACCCTGCCTTTCCCCACCCCCTCCATCCCTGTTCAGCATCAGCACAATCCTCAAATTTCACGCTTCCTCTTTACCATTAACTCATTCTATATATGAAGTCTGTGAGACTGCAAAGAGGATTATTTATGAATGTGAAGCTATTTTCACACAACACTGCAGCCCTGAACTTTTCTTGGCTTTACCTGTCAGAGCTGTCCTGGAGGAAACACTGGGCAGTGAATAATTACATTCTTCCATCAGAGTGTTTTTAAATGACTTGTTTTGTCCACCCAGCAGTCCAAAATCTAAAGAGTCACTATTCTGTCCCGTGGTCCTCGGCCTCATGTCCAGTTTGGCTGCTGAACCTGAATTTTTCTTACTGGTTAACAATCCAAGGCTCATAAAGGAAATTACTTCACCTGCTTTGCATCTGTATGAACTTGTTTCTTCCCAAGATTTGTCTCGTTCCTCCTGGGAGGCTCATGTCTTTAAGATTAGTTATCATTTGCTTTGGTTTGACTGTTGCTTTAGTTTAAGGCACATGTGGGGTTCAGGTTTTCGCAGATTCATTGGATCTGTTTGGTTTATATCTTTGGTTTATAACTGTGACCTTTTATTAAATCTAAACTTTTTGGAAAACTGTTGCTGTGGTGAAAACGCCTCAGGATTGCTCAGTCCTGCTTGGATCTGCGTTTCTGTGTTGGTGCCAGAAATTGAAAGAAATCTGCAAAGAAACACCCAAATGCACTGGAGTCGAAGTGCAGCGAGTACACTTGTAGAGGGGTTGACCTGCATACTGCTTAAATTTCAGGGTCATGGTGTAGATCTGTGGTCCCGGGTGTAAAATGCTGACGTGTTTTAAAAGAGACAAACATCCATCTGCACTTTAGGCAGACTTTACTCGATTATCTTACTCTGTTGTTTTGCTGTGGATGAGCCATCCATCCCACACCTAGGTTTTTCAAAACAATTACAGCACATTGTTGTTGGATATAAAACCTCCAACCTGTTCTTTTGAGTGAGAGCTACTGGGAAAAAGCTGCCTGCACTTTGGTGCTATGAGCCCTAAGCAAGAAAAAAGAAACTGAAACTCTATGCAAAGGAGTAGAGTGCAATCAATCTAACCAACTGCTGAAACTGTCGGCTGGGAAGTTTCTGTTCTTTACAGATAAGTGTCCAAACCACAACACCAAGGCAGACAAAACAGACTCGATAGAAGCACAATAAAATAAGATAATCATGGTTTTTGAATCTTGAGATGCTGGCGTCCTTTTAAACACAGCTCCAGTTTGCTTCAAAGTTCAGTTATGAATAAATGATTGCACATTCCAATATCACACCTTTAATGCACGTGATCTTTAGTGTATGAGAGCATTTTCTAAATGCAGTGGTTATATCTTTTTATTTGGATATGTTTATTTGAATGAGTCCATTTTAACATAGGCCTGTTTTCATACCTGCTCGGGCTCATTTGTGCGCAAATGAGATAAAAATGAATCCTTGTGAGGAGAAAACTTCAATTTATGAGGAAGCCAAGAATCCAGTCCACAAAGTTGTTCTAAAGACCTGTTGGTTGAAATATGAGGCTGAACTCGCACAAGAAAAATCAAGTAACATTAGCTTAGTGTATGTGTAGTGTATGTAGGGGTCAGGCACACTCTGTTTTCCTTCAAATTTCTCACCTCACCAGTTTTTCAAGGATTTTTAACATGCCTGATGTAAGAGCAACCTGTCTTTAATAATTTAGAGATTTGGTGGTATATTTATCTGCATAGACTACAAGATGCACCGTGCATCCCTCGATTTTGTGGAGACTGCATCGCTTTCAGTGAGAATGATTTGAGCTGTGTTGGAGTGCAGCCGCTCCTGTTAGCCGTGACTCCGCGCAGAGCGCTTTAAGGATCACTTTCATAACCCAGATTCCCGCTGAGAGTACATTCTGGCCTCAGCTGGTCATCCGCTGTAATCCCTGACTGGCATGACCTTTCATTTCTCCTCTCATCTCCTCACTTTCCTTCATTGAGTGGATTTGGCCAATACTGAGTGACATGTGTCTCAATGTTAAGGCATCAACTATAAGACTCTTATTTTCTGCAAATCCTTCTCTTCACACTGAACGTTGTTTCAGATGGGCCTGAAAATTAAACGCTGATGGCTGCACGCTCATGCAACACGTGCGCTGTCTGATATTGATTATGATTATTATGATTAACCTGCAGGTTTAGAGGATGAAAGTAGAGAAGCCTCTTGAAGCTCAGGGACTGAGACAGACGAGGTCACATGCTGATGGGCTAAATGGATCCTCGCTGACTGTTCATTTGATCCCGTTTCGTATCGATTGCTCCCTTAGTGAACTGGTCTGTTTATGCCTCTGTGGTCATTTGTGCTTAATGGTTTTATTTGTGGATGTCACATAGTCTTTGACCTGGGTTTTCAGTCATTTGTTAAACAGTTTCCACTGAAGCTGGAGCTCAAAGGAAGACGGGACAATAGTAGCGGATCAGTTTTTGTACGCGGCCGGGACGGACAATGATAATTGTCCCATGTGGACTAACACAGTTTTTCCCTTTGACTAACACTCAGTCTTTCTTTTCTTAACAATGCTCCCTCTCAGCCTTTTCCCATAACGCCCAGCTCTGTGAGCAATGGTTTTACTCTACGCTTGGAATCAAAAGGCTGAACAAAACATATTGGCTTAGATGTAGAACTTTTTTTTTGGGGGGGGGGGGGCACACTTAGAAGTTGAGTGTTTCTTTCTCAACAAGCTCTGGGCTTTTGTCTCTGTTTGTAGCTTCAGGCGTCTTTCCTCGCGTGAGTCAGCAGTTTCTAAATTAGCCCAGAAAGTCCTGATCGGAATCTAATAATGCTGGAATTGGGCTTTTTTTGCACGCGTCTTGTTGCTGTGAGATAAAAAAAAAAAGGTCATCTCACAACAGGTATGGGTCACTTGAGGTGTCAAAGGATCCATGTTACACTATTTTCTCACAAGTTTAAGATTTTGTAATTGGAGCACAGGTATTAATGCATGAGATGGTGAGGCATTTTTGAATTTTTTACTTTAAGTAAAACAGTGAATATTAATCACTTTGCTATTATTCAAAGCTGCACAGAGGAAGCTGGTCCTGGCATTCATGCAGCTCTTACTTTGACATGTTTCAGCCAGTTTAGAATGGTAAACTGACCCAGTCTTATGGCGATGTTACTCCCCAATGACCTTGGTCTCCTGATGCAGCTTTGACTCAGCAGAAGCTGCTCAGGAACAGTTTGAGGGTTAAGCTTGATTCTTGGAGGACCCACACCGCAACCTGGAGGACCCAAAGGATCAGAGATGGGATTGAGGGATGTGCTCTGTAGGTAGGGGGATTAAGTGCAACCAGTTAATATAGTGCTATTCACCCACCACTTAAATAATAAATGATGCCACCTGCGATTGATTCACTCATGGACAGTCCTCTGTCTAATTTAGTAAGGCGCTGCTAATCAGCGTGTACCTGCGCTTCCCATCTCTTTTTCCTGTTGGCTGGCTTGGAGGCCCGGGTTGTTCCTGTGGCGCTTTGTGACATTTATTCAGCTTGTTCTCCAGAGACGACCTGCAGTTGAATGTACTCTGCAGTGAGCTCACCGAAGCTACAGAAGAGAACAAGTACTACTGCAGAAATTGTGGATTTGTAGTTTATCTGGGAGATGAGAAACTGGATGTTATTTTTCTTTTTTTGGTATAAAATATTTGGCAAATAAAATATGTCAGTGGATTTGCGTTTATTTAATAAGTCACTACAGGCCGTGTGCTTTCATTGAGGACACCACAGTATATGTGCTTTGATTAATGGCTATTTTTTATTATTCCTGCAGATCTTAAAACTATAAACATGACTATGTGTAAATGAGGCACATCGTGGTGACAGGCTGTAGTGTGTGTTTTTTAAAGTCAGTCCATGTGCAGTCTGCATGTGATGTTTTTATAAATTTTCATCATGCGTGTGAATAAATGGGCTTTGAAGATTGAATCTGACTGTTAAACTGCTGTGTTTGGCCCTTTTTATTTAATTTGTTGTACAGAATCATGTTAATCATGGTGGTGTAAATGCTCCCTGACATTTTGCAGCAGACGTCTGTGCCAGTTTGTTTGGGTTGACAGCTGGCTTTGACTTCCCTCGCTGTCTGTAGAGCAGTGGTGTTTAACAGCACCTCTGTTAAACCCTGATTGTCTGGGAGGACCATATGAAAGGCAGCCAGGCAGTGCAGCCTTTCCCAGTATCCCAGAGTGACGCACATCTCCAACCAAAGCAAGACCTGAAACCCTGTGGGTTGCCAGATTTTTATTTATTTATTTTTTTCCTGTGCAGATTCCTCTGTGTGGCCATAAAATGTGTTTTTAAACCAGTTGAAACTGCAGAGAAGATTGAATTTCCCATTTTGCTCATGAGAAGATATGCAGGTGTGCCGGAGCGTGCCCAGCCAAGCCAAAAACAATGAGTCATTCAGTTTGCATCCAGAGGTTACAGACGTGTGCACTGGGATCCTTTCCTCTCATGCGGCACCATGCAGAGAGTTCTCAGTGCTGTGAAGCTACTTTCTGATCCTAACAAAGGAGCAAACTGTCAATGCTGCAGGCTCGACCCGTGCACTCTGCTTTGGTGGTGACATCTTTATCTCTGCTTGTGTCAAACCAAACTGTGTCACACTGGCTGCTAGTTGCCCTTCCCCAATTTCTGCAATCTGAAGTAATGATTCATAGCAAACATGGGGGAATAAGTAACTGTTGCATCTGAGTGTTTTGACACTACAACAGATTACTCACATGCGAACAACTTTCAGTTGTTGGATGATGTCAATAACGGGAATATAAAAGGATTTTCCCACATCCTGTTGGAACATTAACTCCCAGCGTTGACTGACTCAGTCACACCAAAGTTAAAGTAACTTTATCTGTATAGCATTTTGTAAAACCTAGAGTAGATACAAACACCGATTCAGGCATACATTCTTATATATAGTTTCATTCAGGCATTTAGTGTGAACCTTTAGTGTGAAAAAGCTCTGATCCCATGGCCAGAGAGGCTGACTACAGTAGTCTGTAAGCAGGAGTGCAGCCATTTGTATGTACTTCTATTAAAATTGTAAAACACTTTCTAAATTTCACTGGAAGCCGGTGAAGGGAATCAAGCGTAGGGCTGATGTGTAATCACAGGCTACCTGGTTAGAGAGTGAGTTAGTAGTGTTTATTATCCGTTTGGAAATTCTCTGTATTCATTTCAGATAAATACAACCACAACAAAGATGACCTCACAGACATGGTCGATGTTAACAAAGTGCTCCATAGCAACAGCAACATTGCTATCCTTTGCCCACCGCTTGTGACTCACAAAGCCAGCTCACATTGTTGTTGAGTTACGTGTGAAGTTCTGTAAAAAATTCGACAGAGAGTTATTTTAAATGGCATTGCAAGCATCGCCTTGAGGGTGTGCGACCTGAGCTGGAATGTGGATACTTTGGATCGCAGAATTTGGCGGCCTTGCTGCTGTCGTCTGGACCAGTTCGTGTGAAAAATAGCTCACAGTAATCTAGGAGGAAGAAAATTACATGTGTGTGTTCCAAGTTACAGGCTGATGGTAAAGGCTTGAATTCTGCAGTTTTTTTTGATAAAACAAACCAGACTGGATGAGCTTACAGATGTAAGTTGAAATGTTTCCGAACAATAATACCATGATTCTTAGCAGCTGATTTGACGTCGCAGGCGAGGGGGACCAATTTTGTGGCCGCCCTCCTTAATAAAGCTGTCGGGGCCAAACACAAATCATGTGTCCCTCGGGCTGAAAAGACTGTTACTGTTATTTATCTTTTATTTGTTCTCAGCACTTGTGCAATCATGTTTTGTATTTGGAGATGAGCTTTCATCCATTTTCAAGCAGAGAAACGCTATTAATGTCAGCTGGAAGCAGAATAGATCGCAGTGACAAAATGACTCGGTTGACAGCATGGCTCTGGTGGTGATTTGTGTTTTTTTGTGCCTGTATGGCTGCGTCTCTCTCCCTCTCTGGGAGCTCCACAGTATGAACTGCATTATTTAGTCTGCACTTGCGGCACAGCGGAGTGCTCCTGCTGTTTCCACAGTGATTAAACTGTTGCATCTCCCTAATTGTCCATTACATTTGTTGTACAAAGGCGGCACTTGCGTGTGTCTGCTGCCTTCATTTGCAGATTTTTAACTTGTTTTAAAAATATTTTACAAATATTTCACTTCCCCTTTCTCTTTCATCTTCTTCAGTCTTTATTTGTCTTAAAATGTCTCCATGCCTCCGTCTGTCCTTTGTCACCCTCTGTCCATCTGAAAATAGAGCAGAGTGATACTCTTCCTTTCCGACCTTCCTCTGTGTTGGCTTTGACCAAAATACTCGCCACCATCACCACTGCTTTACCACTTCTGCACAGGCTCATCGCCCAAATCCCTTTGATTATAATTCCCGAGACTTCTGTGCCGTCTTGCCTCTCCTAATCTCTTGTTGCATCAAAAGGACCCATCTCCCTCTGTAGTTTTAGCTTCATTAAAACTTCATGAAAATTTCTGGGTAATGATCGAATCTTAAAGTAGCGGCTAAGACCATCAACATTATGCTTTCTGCCTTTTAGCACTAGAGGAGATGGACAGCTGCAGCTGGGCCTTATTGCCATATCTCACTAATAACATGTTTGTTTAGCCCCTCAGACCTAATCTTAAAATTTGAGCCGAGACATAGTGTATAAATACATTACCAGTCCTAATTTAACCTGCAGTTTGCCATTCATGTGCTCTTATTTTGTTTTTACTCCTTAGCTGTAAAAGGCTGATGGGGTATTGGACATGCGGCGGTCATGAGGGGAGCGTGGACACCCAAGTTTGTGAATGTGATAACTCGAGAACAAGGCGATGTAGGAGTTTCAGATTGATACCATAGATGTACCTGCTAGTGTGTGTACGTTGATATTGTGATTCAGCATTGCAGTCCTAACAGTTTTTAATGTCAGGAAGGTAGGTAGGTTATAGGTTAACGCTATTTTTAGAGTGTTTTTGCACCTGCGATGTTTTGTTAGTTTAAATGGATCTCCCTCCCCAGTGAGTTTGTTTATGCAGGTGTGAACACAGTAATCGCACTCAGGTGTGGACCAAATCAACCAGACTGAGACCAACTCGTTGAAGCCAGGTGATTGTACATGATTTAACCTTCATCTGACCCAACCACCAGGTGTACTCTGCAAGTTTAAACTAATCACCTTGCTCTTGCCATGTATCCATTGCTTCCTGGGATATGTCTACTCTGATATGAGTACAGTATATGTGCACAGTACAAAAACTGTAGCAAATAGCTGTAAAAGTAAGTGGGGGCTCACTGGTTTAGAACAGAGCGGCTTCTTCCTGTTTTTACTTTTGCTGCTGCTGTCCCCAGACTGTAAGACGACTGGACGTCCCCTCATGGCTTATAGTGATACATTTTGGTTTGCTTGGAGTAAAACATGGAGGGAAAAAAGCTGCATGTTTATAAATGAATTTGGACAAAGATTATCTGGAATAGGCTGGAAAAGTATGGGAATGAGTTCCTTGTCCCGGGTAGAGGAGACTGGAGCAGGAACTGGCAGAAGGATTAGTGTAACGTCTCTAATTGTTTTGAAGAGAGAGCTGAGTGTAAATGTGATGCTATTTATGTTACTGGTTGATCTGATTTCCTTCCCCTGATGGCCATGAGCTGTGGGAAATGACCAAAAGAATAAGCATTACAGAGACAAGCAGCAAAGATGAGCTTCCTCTGAAACCATTAAGGAGGGGCTGAGAGTAGAGCCAGTTCTTCTCCTCATCAAAGGAGTTGAGTTGGTTCGGGCGTCTGACTAAGGTGCCTCCTGGGTGCCTTGTAGGTGAGGTGTTTTGGGCATGTTCACACTGGTGAGATTGGGAAAGCCTCAGGGTTTCACCAGAAGAGCTGGACGGTGTGTTCTGGGAAAGAGATGTGTGGGCGTCTCTGCTTAGACTGCCAGTGCTGCAACCTGGACTGGGAATAAGCGGCAGAAGGTGGATGGATGGATAAATGGAAGATTATTCAGCTTTTAGATATTAGAGAAAGTAAAATAACAGAGGTGATGGAAAAGGTTGTAAGACGTGACAAAGACCCAGTCATGAATAATTCTTTCTGTGCTCCAGTTTTTGATATGCAGACTAGCTATAAAACTGAAATTCAGTGAAATAACCACAGATTTCAGGAGCTTGAAGTGTGAGCTGAACACAATCTGACATTGTCATACATTGCGAAACGCGTCAGAGAGGCTCTTTGTGCAGAAATCTCATCACTTTAATGACCCGTTATCACAGTCAGTTACAGGAACATTTGATCCAAATGTCACACGCATTTTGTTCTTCTCAGTTTACTGGGAGCTGTTGGTTTTTTATTTATTTATTTATTTATTTTTTTTTAGAGGTTTTTCACATCAGCAGTTGAGCGATGAAGCAGCAGTACATTTTTCCTGGTTCACCTCTTCTGCTGCTGGGAGTGTTGAAACTTGTCCAAGGCAGGAGGAGACGGAGGGGATGGCAGCAGGATTTGATTGGCGGAGTGAACTGTGCGATTACGGGCTGTATACACCTCATTGACTGACTGTCAGAGGCTCCTTTATCAGGGGTTATTACGAGTCTGTGATACCTTTGTCGTATCAAAACTTAAACATGTTTTATTTCCAAGGATAACTTTGTTCAGTGCAGCAGGAAAAATGAGCTGTGTGTTTTTATGACAATCAATCAAAGAGTTCCTTGGTATGCATTTGCTGCACGTGTCTGGTGTATTTCTATTGTAATGATTTAACTTCGGAGGAGTGATATTCAAATGAATGAATCAGTTAAAGTGTAACTGTAAGTCACAGCACAAGCCGATTTCCATTCATGTGCTGAGATTTCCCAGTCTTTGTTCCCTATAATGTGAACTCTGCAGATGATGTAAACACATGATAAAACTCTGATATGATGCTTTCCCCCCCCCCCCGACAAAACATTTAACATAATGTATGACTACATCTCAGTCACACAGGCCTAGACATCAACAAACTGACAACCACAGGCCACTGGGAAAAAGTGCATTCCCGGACTGGTTGGTGAGTGGTTGCTGGGTGAAATCTGTTGAAAAGAAGCTCTAAAATCTGCTTCGTGATTGCTTTGGTTGCAGGCAGATTGCACAAAAGACATACTGAAAATGGAGACTGTTCTCCGTGAAAGTAAAAGCCGTGTCTTACTAATGCGACTTTTACTTTGAAGGCAAACGGTCTCTGCTTTCAGTATGCGTCACACTTTTCAGTTTCACTGTAACTTCAGTGAGTTAGTTGATGTGTGTTTGTTGCAGTCAGTCACAGCTTCCATGAAAGCTACGAACTTGTCTGCAACCTGCTTGCAACCAAAGCCATTGCAAGGAGGAGGTTTTTAGAGCAGTGCTGTACAAGTCTTTGTGACCAGTTTCATCTAGTGACACCCAGTAACCTCCAGCATCAACTCGCCATTTTGCTGGGTAATACAGATTTTTACCTGGCAGCCACCGGTTACTAGAGAAGAGTTTGTATTCCCCGATCACTGGCTGGTCTCTAGACCTCTGTGACTTAGAGCTACATATAAAGAAAACACACTGACAGCTAATTATACTTATACCCTTTGTACAGAACCAGCTGTGTTAGCAGCACATGACCATCTGACCAAAATGTAGCACCCTGCTTTATTTATCCGCTCCATCCTTTGAAGAAGATTGCTTAATTAGACCCTCGTGCTCGCTGATAAGCACAGACTCTACCTGTGCTGTCCCCCTCCTCTCAGCTAACAGCAGCTCTCCATCACCTGCTCTCTCAGGCTTATTTACAGGCAGTGTCGCCCGTGAGCAGCTCTCACTGACCGGCCGAGAAGCCTTTGAAGTTTGCTCTAATCAGCACCGCAGCTGCACAGAGGCTGCTGCTGGTGGGGGTGTTAGTTGTGCTAATGCAAATGTGACCAATATGAAAATGGATTATTATTGCATATAAAGTAGTACTCTGGGTGTATGCACCAGGCTAAAAATAGCTCCAGTTCCAGAGTTGCTCATTTGAACCGCTATCATGCCAGCTTTTGAAGAAAGCTGTTGTTTCGTTGCTTCTCATCTGTCTCATCTGCTGAACTTAATGTCTCAGCTTGTTATCTGTGCAGTCTTGTCTCCCAGATCCTCCCTCGATAATGGATTCCTGAGTCCCTGCAGTCAGGGTGAACTGCTGGTCACGCGTGGCTCAGTGGCTCGCCTTTCAGAGCCTGTGCGTGTTCTGTGATTGGCGTCTCTCCTCATCCTTGAATCACTTGGAGCATTTACTGAGCACGTCTGACAGTTTGTTGAAATTCATTGGAGCAGACCTGTCAGCGGCGTGGCTTTTGTGTAAACACTGAAAGTCTCTCAGCTGAAGCTTCACTGTCTCTTCTACAAACACTAGCACGTATTCAAGGTTAGAGATGTTATGACTGTGCAGGTTAAGCCTGTGTTTCTATTCATTACAGGAAAGGTGAGATGAGGTAAGAAAAAGAGAGGAGTGATAAGGAGAGGTAAGGTGAGGCAAAGAAAGGAAAGGAATGGAGAGGGAATGTAAGGAAATGAAAGCTGGGAGTGAAAAAGACGAGGAGAGGTAGGGAAAGGCGAGGGGGAAAAAAGTTAAATATAAAACAGTATGGAGCGGAATAATTTAAAACCTAAATAAAATGCAATGAAAAGTAAAATTTAAATAAAATATTAAACGATGATTCATTTTAGTCATATAAAAGCAGAATATAGCACAGTAAAGTGGCTTTATACAGTAAAATAATGCAGAATAAAAAAAGCTTACTGTGGGTAGTAAAAGAAAAACGAACCCAAAAACAAGCACAGCAGATATGGGATGAGATTACAGCATCTCAGATTAACAGTGAAATAAACTGTATTAACATGAGAGAACAGATGCTCTGGATGCTGCATTTGTGTGCAAACATCTCGAGCGCCTGCCCCACCTAATGGACATTTATGGCCTCCACAGACTGCTTGTAACTTGGTTTCAATGATGAATAGCAGCTAGTGATTCTCCACCACAGATTCTATTATAGTGAGTGTTTTTCTTATCCAGGCACTAATGTAACTGCAGGATCAGCTCAGCAGGAGAGCTTCATCTGCCCCCCACACTCAGGAGCTCAAAGAGCTCGACCTTGGAGTGGGGCGTTCACTGTCAGACTCGCCCATTACTTAAATGTCTGGTTGAAGCTGCTTTTAGACCATTAAAAACCATTCTCCATAACCACTCACACTGGGTTGGTTTGGCTGGAGAACAAAGGAATATTATAGGCTAGCAGCTGTTTCCAAATGGTTTATGTTCCCTAAATTATATGGTGTCTTAAATTGCTGTTTACAGTAACTGTGTTCATAAAGCTTTGGAAAACTGAAATAGTTTTTTGGAAATCAATGGTCTCCTTTTTGTATTTGTTCAGCAGTTTTTAAATTAAGTACTTATTTACATTTACAAAATGGGAACTAGTTAAAATTTTCCTCAGAAAAGACATAAAATTGTTTGTCTTTCACACTTCAGTGTAAAATCGTATGATTAGTGTTGTGCCATTAACTACGTTTTTCTATCAGTTACAGTTTTTGCTCCATGATATTATGAAAACAAAATAAACAAGATTTTTTCTTTTTTTTTGTTTTATAAAATCAGTTAAACCCCTGTCCTGTACAGCTATGTGTTTTCGGTTAAAAATGCCAGTCTCGCTCTCTGTTTAGTTCGGCTCGAGCCAACATGGTTTAAAATTGAGCCACTGGTCAACAAGGGAAGAACTCACAGCGTTTTCATAGTTAATGGTATCCGTCCACGGTTGGCTTCATCCCTCGGTGTCTCGCAGTGGCTGCCAAGTCCCCCGCAGCCTGGGCTTTTCTTTGTCGCCATCTGCACCCACAGCCTGTGGTGGAGGCTCAGGCACGCAGGGACGGGCGGTTGGCCTTGTGAAATGGGCTTTATGATCAAAGCCCCATCAGCTGGTCTCGACCTAACTGGCAGTTTACGCTCGCCACTGACACCCTTGCCAAGGGAGCCGCGTGCCAAAAGTAATGTCATTGGTGTCGTTCATGCGTGGTTTGGTCTTTACTGGCATTTCAATGATAAATCAGCTCAGAGCGAAATTTGGAAATGACCTTCTGTAGAAACTTTGAATAATCCTTTGCAATCACTTTGTTTCCTGTTTTGACTTCTTCACTTCCTATATCAGCACTGATGCAGGGACCTTTGGGTTGCATAAGCTATTGCTCAGGACTAGACTGCAGCTTGCTTTAAACGCCAGCATCAGTGTTAATGGATTGGTGTGATTTTTAAGATCAGTGGGCTCAAAGAAACCCCTCACATAAAAATAAATTAGAGCATTATATTACATTTAAATGAATGTACTAAATGATTGGAATCACAATATTGATACAGTGCTATCGGCGTTCTTGGCGACCATCAGCCTATCGGGTTTGGTGTGTCAGTTTTATGGAATAGAAGTGTTTAAAGCAAGTATGACGTAAAGTTTAAGACTTGTTATTGTTTATAACAGTGTTATAGGCCATACTGGGACTTTCAGCATTGGTGTGGCCCAGAATTCTTTAAATGCTGCATGTCTAATAAGATGTTTGATGCTCATTTGGGACTTTAGAGCGTGACAGTGCACGTAACGATTAGTCTGCATGTAGACAAACAGTCTGTGTTACTGTATTTAACACCACCCATCCCTTTTCTCCATTGTATTTAAACTAATGTGGATAAGCACAACTTAAAAATGGCTGAATTGTATATTTTTATTTTCACAGTCTGGGTGAAATTCGTTTAGAGAAGACCAATACCAGTAGGAGAAACGTTAGCTTAACAAACGGTACATTTGAAGCCCTTAGAAAACTCTTCCCACTTACACCTGTTTGCACATCTTGGACAGAAACACTGTGGCACTGACAGCCGATCACCTTGAAGACCCTGGGTTAGTGCTGTCGTTGATAATGTTTTCCGATGGACCTTTTGAAGGGGGAAATGGATTCCCTCTGCCCCTCACTCAATCACACCACACAGAGACAAGCCCTAAACCTTTTACGAGCTTCAAGGAGAGCTCGGCTTGTTTATTGTTGGAGCAAATGGCTGAACAGTGACAGCAGTTGTTTACTTGTGTGAACTTCCATTCAGAAACTTTGTTCCTGCTGTTTATGCAGCTGGTTTCTAATTTACTCAGTTTTGCTCTCCTTTGTTGGGTATCTAATGCGATGTGCTGGCATAAATTGAACATAGGTGTCGGGGATTTGGCACTACTTGACCAGATGCAGAAGCTTTATTCATACTGGCACAATAAGACGAAAACAAATTCGCCCTGAGCCGTCTTTTATGAATAGCTTCACCGGCAGGAGTTGGCAGGATTATAAATGAAATGTGGCAAACAGGAAAGAGCGACGAGTTTTTCCTCTTGAACCTGCAAGAGATGTATGATCTACACAGCACTGCTCATGTTGTTTTTCCCCTTAAATGTTGGTGTTTTTTGTAATCAGTGTTTTTAACAGAATAAGGGTTGGTGATGGGAAAGAACGGGATAACTGTGAAACTGAGGCTGTGCTTAATTGTGTGTATAATAGTGTGTATTTACTGATATTGAAGCAGAGATTTGAAGTGCGAAAGCAGAGAACAGATGCACTGAAGAGTAATTAAAAAAAACTGATGTTATGCTTTGCTAATGTGTGATTCATGCAAATTAAACACAAACTAAAGTCTTTGGCTGTCAGTAACTGCAGCTCCACATTTCCTCTACACACTTCCAGCTTCACGATAAAGCTCTCTTCCTTTGAAAGGTACTTTATCACCATTGTTTCATTGTCTGAAGTTTCCCTTTTCTCCCATGTACCAAACAACAGGAGATTTGCTGATGGAGTCATTTTTACTGATGGAAATACTCCATTTAGTTTGGGTGACAGCAGTGACGTCTGGGTAAAGCCTGCGTGGAGGGCACCTTATGAAGCACATAGATTTTTATTTTTTTAACTAGAGGTCATTATAGTTCACCAAAACAAAGTATGAAAAACAGTTCAGTTAACTGAGAGTGTCTTTAGCTCTAGTCTTCCTCATGTTGGTCACATGTGCCATCACAGACAGCTTATGGACGCATGGGTGCACATGTTTCTCGAGGCTTGGGGACGTTTGCATGACTCCGAGTCAGCTGCCTTCAATGGCTGTTTTTGTTGTCATGTCTAATCTGAACTGTTCAGGTTTTGTCCCTGACACACACTGAATCAGATAAAACTAAAAGAAACACTGAAACTAGTATCAGTGAGACCAAAACCACCTTTCCTTTATGAATGGAAATATGTTTATTGCATGATTAAAAATAAATGACAGCTGCTTCTTCTTTGTTTACTGATGAAGTAAAATGAGATGCAAAAACTGGATGTATAATTTTATAATATAAAGTTAATGCATTCATCCTTGTGGCTTCCCACAGAATATTTTGTGCGTTTAATCTACTGTTAATTTCATGTAATTTGAATGCGAGTCCACAGATGAGGACATCCCGTCTTATGCAAAAAGAAAACTGTTGCAATCTGAGGCAGTGAAGCAACAGTTGCAAAGCTCTTCCGCTGGTCTTGCAAGATCACACAGCTACGTTATATTAGTGTTAAAATATGACGATATTAAAAAGCACAGAAGAACTCATAGGTAGAACATGAGTCTGCTATCTGAATGTTGGTGAACAGGAAACCTTTTCTTTTATTATGACTAGCCACCTACACCACATGGTGGTGACGCCACTGAAAGTTTGCCCAAAGTGTTTTTTAATCAGGAAACAGCTCTAACATGGAGGGCACCAGTGCTTGTTTCTGTTCCTCTACATCGCAGACATGAAATTGTGCAGTTTTGAGGGCCTGTAAATTAAAAACTATTCTTGGTATTAAGATTTTGGTTATTAGTAAAACAAATCCGTTGATCCGTTAGGGTCAGGTTGAAGGCGATGCTTTTTTTGTTACTCACCTAAGTTGAGCACACGGTCCTTAGTGTAGCAAGTGCAATACACTCCATACAAGAGCATAATCTTACCATTGTGAAAGGAGGGTGTACAGACCCGTGATAAGGACACGTCCTGCCAGCCTACAAGCTGCGCTGACATGTTTGACGGGGTGATTTTCAGCCTGCCGTGCAAACAGCCGGGAATGGTGGTGACCAGAAGTGTCACTGGTGTGTGTCTCATGTTGCAGAGCTGCCGGAGAACTGGACGGACACGAGAGAGACCCTACTGGAGGGCATGACGTTCCAGCTCAAGTATCTGGGAGTCACGATGGTCGAGCAGCCCAAAGGAGAGGAGCTCTCAGCAGCAGCTGTCAAGAGGATAGTGGCAACGGTGAGACAGACACACACACACACACACACACACACACACACACACACACACACACACACACACGAGTAGTTTAAAATCTCTTTTTAATGTTCAGAAAACTGTTCCCAGAAAATGAGTTTCTCTCTGACGTTTCCTTCATCATCACCTCTGCCGCTTAAATATTTTAGTCATTCAGAAGCGTGCTCCGTTATGACCTGACCTCGCCGACACCTCAGTGAAAAGTGACTGGTTGGCTGCTTCCCTAAGGCCCAGGTTGACATTTAGAGGAGGATGCAATTAGTGTGTGGACACTGTGTGGCTCAGTCAGCTTTATCATGGTGGAGAGCTTAATGTTATTGGATCTGGCAGCTCAGTGGATAATGAAGTTAGTGGCGGCAGAATAGTGGGACACGGTGAATGAAGTCAGAGGCTCTGATTGGGTCTAATCTGCTGGCTGCCCTTAATGCCCCCCTGCAGAGGATGCTTACTCCTGAATGGGAACATGCGATTTTAAGCAATAGATTTGATAAAGTAAAGAATCTTTATCGCACAGGTTTGTTTGACCGTGTTTTTGTCTAACGATAGACGCCACATTGATTGGATACGACACCCTGACTTATTTGCGCTCACATAGGCGTTCTTACCATGAGAGGTGCTCATATTAAACATGGCTGAATTATTACATGACGGGCCTTTGTACAAGTAATCCTGAGAGCCACACGTTCAGGCTTTAGACTCTTCTCCGCGCACAGTTTCAGGTGCTGTTTCTAAACTTGTATCTATATGATGTCCCTGAGATGGACACAGTAGCTCCACCCACTTGCAAGTCAAACCTTATGTGTGCAATGGGCAGCCAATTAGAAGCAAGTATGGTTAAAGGAGGAGGAGTTCTAATTGCTTGTTTCATACAGAGACTGCACCAAGGCCTGGTAAAAGATAAAGAAGGATTATTTTGAGCAGTGTATCATGCGAATCTACTTTGATAAAACCAGGAATGAAAATGTGGAGCTGGAAATGAACTTCAGCCCAGTTAGGCCCAGTTAGGCTCAGGTTAGGCCCAGATTAAAATGATCTTGACCAATGTTCCCTCTAATTTTTCATGTGTCTGAGCGAACGCACAAACTCCCTGAGCGGACACTTGGACCACTGTGAGGGACATCAGACGTGTGCACTGTGGTCGCGCCAGCATCTAATCCATCCAAGTTACATAGTTTATTAAAATAATCAAATTACAGCATTTACATTTATGTTAGACTACTTTTAATTAACTGCTTTAGCCCACTTGCAATGAAAATGTAAAAAATCCTGTTCATGACCTGTGTAGTATGTTAACACTATTGGAAGTAAAAATAACTTGAACTCCAATTTTGAAAACACAACTTTCTTTCTTTCTTTTCTTTTTTTTCATAAAGCTCTGACTTGTATTATGAGTCTGTGGTCTGAGAGAGAGTCCTGTAACTCTGTCTGCCAAATACAGTATATAATGACCAATGTTGGGCAATTAATTATATAGTTACTTCTTCAAAAAAGTAACTCAGTTTGGCAAACAACAAAGTTTTTTGCAGCTGTTTTTTTATGCAGCCAAGGCGTTTTTAAATAAACATTTCAAACTATTTACAGAACAATCAGCTGTTCTGCTTCAAATCTGATGCCACACAAATTATTTGTGCCACTCCAAAAAATAATTTCTGTCCACTATGAGATAAAGGAGAACAACAGCCTGATACCTGCAGGCCTGACAACAGGAGATGTATCACTCCTGTAACACCTGTAACATTCAGCAGTCGCCTCATTGTTCTGACACACACAACAAAACTATTGACTACACTACACACTAACTACACACTAACTACACAAGATTTGCGCTAAACGTCTCAAATCTCTCACATCTCAGAACACCGCCGTCACTCCTAAAACTTCCCCCCGTTTCTTAACAACTAGATGCCACGTTGCCATATCATTTTTTTTGATTGGTCGACATGGTACTTTTTTCGACCAATAGGAAAGGGTGGGGGTTTTGGTTTTATTTTTGCTCACAGGCGGAGAGTGCTTTCGAGCGTTTTCCTTATAAAACGCCGCGTTTTACCGTTCTTCCGCAGTAAATATAAACAACGATAGTATTCAGGAAGAAAACCAAACATTGCAGATATTTTTATCATAACTCTGGTTTTACGTGGCCGATCAACACAATTTAAAAACTGGTATAAAGTCCACACTTTTTCCGTCAATTGTTCCGTCTGTCCTGCTCACATCTCCAATGGTTGGACACGTTGTCATTAATGTGGCTTCACTGCACATCAGCCACGCCGCTTTGCTAGCTAAAACACCGGCGTCGGCACATAAGGACGCTGTCATAGGCTGTCAACGTTGATTGGCTGCGTATATACGAATGTGAATCGCATCATTGGCTGGACTATGGGATAAGGTGGCATCGTTCTAATCCCATACAGGAGCAGCCAGTCACTTACTGACTAACACTGCAAAACAGAATTGTTAAAGTTTTAATTTTAATTTCAATTCAGGTTAGATTTCGTTAGCTTCATAGCATAATTGCCTAAGTCATGTTTTTGTGTTAGGCACTTAGGCACTTATGCTATGAAGCTAACGATTTTTTTTTGTGCGCAACGCAGATTTTCTGTGCGCAGAGACCGTGCCAGCAGTGCGCAATTGCGCACGTGCGCAGCTTAGAGGGAACATTGGTCTTGACATTACTATACTAGAGTGAAAGGGAGGGAAGGTTTAAAGCATTTCTGCATCTCAACCTTAAAGTAATTTGAAACTTGAAAATATATATAATTACCTTTTTTCTTTTTAGCTAAAATATTCTTTATATGAATAAAAGTGCCACGAGAGATAGAAGTTATCATTTAAAAGGTTGGTTGTTCCAGTCCACTCCAGATAGTGGGTCTAATATGCCACTTTAATGTTTTATGTAGTTTTTATTTTTACCCATGCTGAATGAAGATTAGCACCTGAGGTTTTAGCCTTTTTTTTTCTTCTGTTAGCAAACTCACTCTCCCTCTTTTTGTTTTTGTGGCCTCCACCCTTTCTCTTTCCACCCTGTCCGCTCTCTACATGTTCCTTTCTCCAGGCCAAAGCCAGTGGAAAAAAGCTCCAGAAAGTCTCGTTAACGGTCTCCCCTCGTGGAATCATCCTGCGTGACAGTGCCTCAAACCAGCTGATAGAAAACGTCTCCATATACAGGTCAGTCTGCCTCTTTCACCTCGTCAGGCAAACCTTGTGTGCCGCTGACCTGACCAGGTTGTCTGGATTTGTGAAATAGTTTCACCCTAAGCTTCTCTTTATCATCCACAATAAAAGCAAAAGTTGTTATCCACCTCTTGCTGTCATTTATCACTGGATAGATGAGAGTGTTAGGAGGTGTGGCGCTCCCAAGGCTGTGGGAGAAGCAGGGAGGGTAGGAGTCTATCAGCGCTGTCTCTAATCAGTCTCAGTGCTCTCGGGAGCTGTGTGTCTGAGCTTTTACCTCAGATGTCTCTTACACACACTTGACTTAAGATCTCACTTGCCTGCCAGAGCTTGCATGTAAAAGTTGCCTCGCCTCTGCTGGCCCCGAGCTGGATTCACTTTTCCCAAATTCCACTTAAATGAGTTGACAAATCAAGGAGAGATGGGACTTTCCAGCATTGTTCCCAGCATGAATGTGGGCCGTCTTGACTAATTTCTTTTCAAAGCTGGCAGATTGAGGACAACATTTAAATTATTGACCGTTTTCTCAAGGTATCATGGAGCCATATGATTGACAAGTCGTGTTTCTGGCTTTATTTGAGAGGAAAGTCTCCCCACCTGTTCAATTTTGCATCGCTTATCACTGAACAACTGTCGCCTAGCTGTGCAAGATGGAGCTAATTTTCCAGCATGCACCATTTATCTATATTAAAAATCTAGTCTCTCCATCTCCAGGCAGTTTTTCTTTTTCTTTTTTTCTTTTTGGACTAAACTTGGCTAACATTTTCACTGTTGTGCAAAGGGAGGGTGAGGCAGAATGACAGATGTCACAGGGTTGGGTGGAGATAAAACTCAGCTGATTAATTGTGTTGCTGGAAGCTGGAAGTGCATCCAAACACATTAAGATCAATTCCTCATTTGCTCTTTAAAATATGGAAATCTTTTCGTAAGAATTTCTTTAATTTGCATCATTTTTTTGTGAGCAATGGTTCTTTAACCAAGGACGTCCTGGAGGAAGTGAGCAAAATGTGTTTCAGAAAATTATGCAGGGATCTACAGTTTTAGCCCTGAGCTCCATATTTGTTCATATTAAAATGATGCAGGAAGAGCTGACAGCATGTCCTGTTATTACTGGATTAACTGGATACTGAAGAAAACCTGAAAGTTGTGATTTCTGAGCCGATTTTCAGCAGTTTATACACTGTGGGATTTGGGGAGATGCAGGAGTAGACACTCCTATTCCCATGGGCTGTGTGGGTGTTGTTAAAGCTGGTGATAGGAGAGCCAAATAACAGGGTGGAGCTAGAACAGCTAACTTCTTTTGTTTCATATCTTTCTCTCGCTATTTAACTAATAGACTCCATATAAAACAGAGCTTCCAGGTCTGAAAAGTGAAAGCAGTCCCACAAATGCTGCATAAACCTTTATATCCACACAACAAACCTCGTTACTCCATTAAAGCTAGTTTAAGTAGCCGGGATTGGCCCTCCAAGGCGGCCGCCTTCAACTGCCACAAAGCACTGCACATCTGCAGCTCCGCACGCAGGTGTGCTACAGGAATATGAGCTCATGTGGCTCGTTTTCACTGAGCCTGGAGGTTGAGGTGTCTCTGGTGCAGGCCAGGATTCTGGACCCTCCAGTTGTCATTTCCATAGCATGCTCGTGAGTCGCACTTGGTGCTGCTCTTCACTCACGACTGATTTGCTATAGCTCCTGGGATCTCTCGGGCACCCAAACCCCTCCGCCACCAGGAGTGGTTGCTACTGTTTTTTTTTCAAAGGACCTAAGACACGTCATGGGCATGTCCCAGCTACAGCTGTAACTGCAGTATCCAGGTGGATGAGTTCAACCCTATTTGAGATGTTATGAAGAGGCCATAAAGAAGTTTGGTTGCAGGCTGTAAGCGTGCTTACTTGTTAAAATGTCCACTTGAACTCAAGTGGATGTCAGAGGAAGCTGGGACGTCCGTGTTGGCGTCATTGTTCAGCACCAACCCTCTATTTCTGTAGATCTCCAGGAAAACGCTGCGTTAATTATAACTTGCTTATTTGAAGAAATAAATAGTTTATAGTAATTAAAAAGCTGCACCGGGTGAGTCCAGCTGTGACCTCAGCATGGAGCTCAGACGTAAAGCAGCCGGCTGTATCTGCTCGCCAGACGTCTGCTAAGAAGATGAACATCCAATAAAAAAAACGGATTTGCCTGACACCCAATTTTCCCCGACGCCCTCCTGCCTAAACATTGGCCCGTAAATCTCGGTTGTGTTCCTCAGATCACAGCTGTGATTCTTCGCCCCTCCAAACTTTTATATGTCTCAGTCGTTGGTTAGCAGACTGTGTGACTATCGCACAGTGAAGATGATGCGCGAAGGAGAAAGGAAGGACAGATGGCAGAAATTCATTATAGCCTTCTTCCATCATCTTGGGTATCCCCTCCCCGAATGGCCGACGCGCTCGTGTCTTTGGCGTTAGAGTGATGGCATCATGATCAAATAGTGGAGCAAAGCTATTATGGCTTAATTTGAAAGCATACTCTGCACCTGAGACTGACGTGCCAGAGCGACAGAGACGACGCAGAGGATTCTCACATCAAGATGACCTTCTGCATGTGCACGTTTTCTGCACAGAGTCCAGGCCACAGCAAATTCTTATAAAATTATTACAGTAACTTTAGCATATCTCACAAAGCCATGCAAAATTTTACCAGCATACAGTGAAATTACAGCTCCTCCAGTTACATTAAGGCGAAATTCTGTGCTTCCAAATCTGCTCTACTTTTTCCAGCATTTCTGATTTATTTATTTATTTTTGCTATGAGATTTTTTTAATGTTTGGAGGGGAACATGCAGCTGCAGTGTCCTGATCTCCTGGCTCGTAGTTCTGTGATTGAGGCTCATCTGTGAGCTCAGAGTTTTAGGATTCTTGAAGCTTCAGTTTTAGCTCAGCCGTGATATGTTATGTCCAAACTATGTTAGAGAAATTATTAGCATGAGGGCTCTTTGTCAAAAGAAAATTAGAAAATTATGTGAACACAGAAGGAATCATGGCTCCAAAAGTGCCCCGGGTAAAAAAAGAGAGGTTTTAAGATGGATGGCTGCTCCTTCAATCACACGGTGATATGAGACTTGAAAATTTTCTCCGGTGAATGATCAGAAATCCCATCATACATCCAGGGTACCAGCAGGGTTAAAGGACTGCTGTTTGAACAATGTTGAGGTTTTGACCTTAGATCGTGATGCTTGCAGTGGAAGTTAAATTCATCCGATTCAGCTCTATAAAAATCATGTAGATATCTCCTGTATTTATGAAGTTGTGATGTCTCAAAAGTGCTGAAATGAAACAGCATAAATTTCAATGCAAATGTACTTTTAGAGCTTAGAAGATCGGAAAATATTCGTGGTAAATTTTGCGCGGCTTCATTAAACATACTGGAGTTATTGTACCATAAAGCAGCTGATTGTTTTCCAGATTAAACTGGTTTTTATATGGAATGTCCCCACTATGATTTATGGGTTGACACTGTGGGTGTGTGTAGTAACAGAAACCAAACACCGCACACGTTCCCTTTCAGATTTATGACTTTGTCCAGCTGTGTACCTGCACACAGCTGTAGTGTGTGTGATGTGTTTGATCACGTGGGCAGTTTTAAGTCAGATTTCTGGAATAGCTTAAGGGCTTAGAGCAGATAGTCTCATTTAATCCCAGATGACTCTTAAATTAAAGGCTTTCTGAATGTGTGTGTGTGTGTGTGTGTGTTTGTTTCAGAATATCATATTGCACTGCGGACAAAATGCACGACAAAGTGTTTGCCTACATCGTCCAGAGCCAGCACAACGAGACCCTCGAGTGTCACGCCTTCCTCTGCGCTAAGAGGAAAATGGTGAGTAAGTTGATGTTTTTCAAACGCCTCCTGCTGTGTGAAAGCCGAGGTGGTAGCTGACGTCGAGCTTGTCGACTGTCGCTGGGCGACAGGACGTCTGAGTCCTGTTGTTCTTTGAGCCCCAAAACAGTCCAGATTCTTTCAGCTTCAATAAAATGATCGGTGTCTGTTTGCCCAGGTGTTGCCCACAGGGTTTAGCAGCACTGCTATAAATAAATGCCAGCAACTGAGCTACGGTTAGGCTAATATACACACATTAGCATAATGAAGATGTCGTTCATGTTGATGGCACCATCATATGGCAGGAAGAAGATGCCAAAAATAAACCAAACCTCAGAAAAGACAGGATTGGAGATGATCCAGAGGTTAGTCATTAATATGTTTCTGTGTGGTTTGGATCGCTCGCCCAGGAAAAAGGCCTGATCCGTAACTTAATGTCCACACTAGAGATGGCACGATACCACTTTTTTATGTCCGATACCGATATCATAAATTTGGATATCTGCCGATACTGATATTAATCCGATATAGTGTGTTTTTTAATCAATAAAACTGTTTTTTTAATATCTTGCTGCATTTTGTATAAGTTCATACTCAAGTTTAAATAAACAACAACACTAAAGCTATTCTGTTATACCTGTATGTAAAAAATACACTGCACCCAAAATATTTCATAGTTCAGCAACACTGATCAATCTAATAAACTTAAACCTACTCCATCCTCCCTATTCTGGTATTTTAAAGAGTACTTAGCAGAAATATTAAGCAACCTAACTAATAGGGTTGCAAACTCCCAGCAAAAAAAAATAGAGAACCACCCCCCACCCTCCACCTCATGATGCTTAATCGATGTAATCAACTTTAATTTGATGCAGGGTGAGAAAAAATGCACAGAAATAAATTATTTTTCAAGAATAATTAAATAGATTCAACATCTTTCTTCAACAGAATTGCAGAATTCACAGATGGTACCTTCCCAAAGGAAACAGTACTATAGCTTACTAGGGTATATTAGACTTAACAGTTACTATATACAGTAATGGACTTCTATACATTTTACATCAGATTAAAACTTTGGGTGTAAGATTCAGATAATTATTTATTAAAAGCTAGACATTTTAAATGAGAATAAGAAAGAAAAGTATGTCTTTGTGCCCCCTTTTCCCTGTTCATGCCCTATCGCCCCCCTGGCCAAACTTTGCTAGATCCGCCCCTGCACAGTTACCAGCCGTCAGCTACGTAGAAAAGGATCCTGGTGTAGAAAGTAATATTAAATAAATTCTAACAACAGCTTATCAAGCTTAAAGGTGCTGCTGTTGTTCAGCCGCTGGTTTCCTCTTTCTGGTGCAAAGTGGGCCAAAAACAAAGAAGAGCGACGGACTCGCGACAGAAAAGCCGATCAGCTGATCATTAATCAGTTTCATGATTGAAGTAGCACCAGCAGAGGGAGGGAGAGAGAGAGGCAGTCGCTCCATATATCGGTTGTTAAGCTTAATGTGGGAATGCTTTACAAACATTCAGAGATGAACTTACACACTTGCTTTACTTCTCTCTGGGATAACTTCCTCGGAGATGAAATGCTGGTTTGGTAGCGAGGCTACAAATACACACAGCCGCTCAATCACGTGGTGCATACTGCTCCGACGTGCTACGGTTATGAGCCGAGTTACGCCATGTCGCAAGTTTTGTGAGGTGTTTTTTTGATATTTAATGGATCGGATTACATTTTTTATTTCTCGCCGATATCCGATCCAGTAATTTAGGTCAGTATCGGACCGATACCGATACGTAATATCGGATCGGTCCATCTCTAGTCCACACTATAATTCACATACATTTTGGGGTGGATAAAGGAAGGACAAAGCTCCCCATCACTTTAAAAAAGGCGAAAACCTCATTCAGCGGGGTCGTTGTGCTAATCTGCTCGATAAGTAATGACATAAGAGAAGGTTTAATAAAAGGTTAATCTGTCATAGCAATTAGTTTTTATAATGAAGGTTTCTTTCTTTTCCCTGGCACACACAAAAAATAACAGAATCAGCCTCCAGTTTACACCAGTGTAGGTGATTTATATGCACTTGATGTATTAAACACTTCCTGTCTTTTGCTTTATTTTAAAGATAAATTGAACATTTTGGGAAATCTGTTTTTTGGTCTGTTAAAAAACTAGCACTGTTTTGAAATGATCAAATGTAACCACCAGCACCGCTGCTGATCAGACTAAAGCCTACCCAGCTGGAAGACAGGAAATGACATGGATAGGGTTAGAAATGTAATAATGTAATAAATGTAATGTAATGTAATCCCTGAGTGAAGGAACTGGCATTATAGAGGCAGATTTCTCATAATGCAAAGAAATCTACTGCAAAACGTTTTCTATGAATAAATGCAATGTGAGCTAAGGACACGCACTGCAGCTTCAGAGCCTTAATGAAATTTTGTATTCAGGTAAAACATGCAGCTTCTGCACCTGGCCACCTGGCCACACATGAAGAACAGTTTATTCAGAGACCTGAGAGTAGCCGCGCTGCCACTTTACTTGTATTTATGCAAATGTGTAAATATTAAGTCGGGAAAAGAAAGGAGCGGGAGCATGAAAGGCGAGCAGGTTGTCATCCCTCTCTCGGCCTTCTCACCATCTCTGGAGTTTTGCCGAAAGAGCCGCTCCCTCCTCTTCCTTCCCCTCACTAATTTCATTGTGGTCAAAAGGCCACGTATCCTCCCAGTTGCATAAACAACTCGTCGTGTTGTCCGCGAGTTTCTCTTCCCTCTCTCCGAGTATCTGTGAAGAAAATCCTTCTTATGTCGATGGTCGTTTCCTGTTTGTGTCACAGCCATACCTTCCCTTCCTCCCTGTAATGCATGAGATGCGTATCGTGTATTATTCATCCCTCATTCCTGTCTCTGTCTCTTCCTCCGTCCCAACAGGCCCAGGCGGTAACTCTAACGGTGGCTCAGGCGTTCAAAGTGGCGTTTGAATTCTGGCAGGCTGCCAAAGAAGGTACGCATGGTCGCTCTTCATCACCACAGAAAATTTCCTCTCTGTCTTCCTGCACTTGGCTTTTACACCCTCCAGAGAGGTCATGTGAAATACTGGAGATCTGTTTGGCTTTCCCTGTGATCTCTCTCACTCACACAGTGATGTCCTCATCGATTCCCTGCACAGCGGTGAAATCACCAGCCAAAGACACCTGGTTCAGGTTATTAAAGGCAACTCAGTCATGGTTAAAGAGTCTCACAGTTAAAGGTATCAGTGTGAGGAGGGGTGGACAGGAGGATTAGCCTGGGGCAGAGGTGCGGTGACTAGAATAGATCTTCTCTGTTCCTTTTACAGCAAAATAAAGACTCAGATGTGTGGGAAGTGGGATTTTTCTCATGTAGTTTATCATACGGAGGAACAAAAGTGCCAAACTGAGACATAACTCAAATGTGTAAGCTGTTAAATGCACCAGTACGTTGTTTTACTTTGGATTTACATTACATTGCAGTCAATTTTTCATATCTTTACTCTGTAAATGCAATTTATTTTGCATTTACTTCACTTCCATGTGCATTTCTGCTTTAATATGCAAAACAGCAAGTCGCTGGATCAACTGTTGGGCTCTTTGTTCATGCAAAGCTGACCCCACGACACGCTTTGCATAGCAAAGCATGAAGTCATACAGTTATGTCAGTGAGTGTTCAGACAGTGATGCAAATCTTGCATCTGCACACCACCACAGTGGAGTTTCATCCAAACTTTCAGCTTTAAGAGGTTTAATATAATTGCACTGTTTAAAAATTACAGCCATTTTTATTCACAGAGGTTAAAATTAATTGGAAAGTTGACGGATGAGTAGGTTCATGGTCAGACCAGGCATGTTCCAACATTGTTTCATGACAAAGTAGAGAAAAGCTGAGTTGATTCCAAGCAGTGAACTCGTTTTTAGTGCATTTACTATTTTTGTAAAAATGGTAAATGCACCGAACAGCTCAGCAACACCAAAAGGCTGGAAACGCCACAGAAGACAAATGCATGAAAACAGAGTTGCACAACAGCTGCGCAGCATCTAACCAAGTCAAGAACACCCTCGAAGAGGAAAGCACATCATTGTCAAAGTCTACATTCAGGAAATGCCTTCATGAATGTAAATGCAGAGGGGCTTAAGGGAGGAAACGCAGCATTTGGTGATGCATTTGGTGATGCATTTGGTGATGCATAGGAAACACAGCATTAGGTGATGCAAACGAGTTCTAGATTTCAGTAAGTCATTGAGTGCCAACGTGCTTCTGTTTAAAACTATGTCCAGTTAATTTTGAGCCCTAAAAAAGTCCCTAATTCAAAACAGTTCATTGCATGTTTATGTTAAACCTCTTGAATCGAAACTGAAAGTCTGCACTTCAACCACATGTGGACCATCTGATTTAAAATCCACTGTGGTGGAGAACAGAGGCAATATTACAAAAGTTAAATATTTATGGACCTGACTCTCTGAATGTAAAAAATAAAAACACAGAAAGATTGAGCTTGGGAAGATGGTAGTGGGGAAAATACACAAACAGTACACATTTAATACAGAAATAAATGTATAAACCTTTAGGAGTTTTCTAAGCTGCCTGCCTCCATCAACAAACCTGCCACCAAAGCTGAGAAATTCCACCAAAAACAATTAAGAAAATAGAAATTTAGACGGAAGCTAATAAAGTATATTTATATTTTTGTTGAGTTGTGTTGAGCCTCTTTAAAACCCAGTTGAACAGTAGGTGTGAGTGTCAAAGGAACCGTGGAGGCGGCAGCCAATCAGAGAGCTGTGTGAGGCCGGCGTTTCCTCAGCTCAGCAGAAACATGCATGTAATTTTCTGCACGTATGACTCCAGAGTAAATGAGCAATTCTTGCCACATAATATCAGTTTCTGCATCGGCGCCCCCTCAACCATTTTCTCTAATCTTTACATTTGAATCGCCCTGTGAGTGCTCTTTGAATTTTGTGATTATCCTTTGTCGTCTTGTCACACCTGCCTTCCCCGTGCATGCACTGTTTAGTTGTTTTCTATTCCCTCTCCATCCAAATCCATCGCTTCTTCTGTTTTTTGTTTTTTTTCCTGAGGAGTGGAGAAGAGGAGGGCGACGGAGGGGGATGGGGATGAGGAGAAGAGAGGGGCAAGAAAGCATGAAAGGCAGGGCAGGGAGGGGTGTTTGGATGGCGAGTGTGTGAGAGAGAAAATGATTGTGTGTGTGTGTGTGTGTGTGTGTGTGTGTGTGTGTGTGTGTCGGCGGGAGCTCAGCCTCCTGACAGATTCAGTGTCAGTGTCATTGATCCCGTCTCAAGCGACGGCGTGCTTATTTATTCAGTCCTTTCGAGACGCACGCTTGCTCTGTTTGAAAATCCAGCCGCCTCTTTCTTTCCTGCAACATTTCCACAGCTTCCTCTGCTCTTACTGTGGAGATTCCACTGTGGCCACATTTCCATTTTGACGGGGGATTATTTTATTTTCCCCCCATCAAAATGAAGGCCACGGACTCCTCGCCTCACGCCTCTTCGTTTGTCTTTTTTTGTATTTCTGAGTCGAATATTAAAACGTGCAATTTAGTGCAGACAGCCTCACTCGCCCCATCCTTCTCCTTCCCTCGCTCTACACTTCTCACCTCAAATTTTTAATGTGGGTGAAGTCGCTTAATTGAACGACTTATCTGTTCTGTGGGGTTATGGAGGGGAATTTTTTTGTTTTTTTATAAAGAAGCCGTGGTGCTCTCTTGTGACAGGGAAGAAGAAAGAGAGATGGGGAGAAGGAAAAAAATCCTTTGGAGTCTGTTTTCATTAAAGTTGCAAGACCCCGGGGATGAGGGCAGGAAGGGAGATATCCACCGCATGTCTGTGTGGTTTGCTTGTTTCTTACAAGCTCTCCACCACCACCCACCGTGGTTCTGCACATTCCTGACCCACATTCCTCTGTATATTACAGATCCCGTCTCTGCTCATAAATCTGCCTTCATAGAATATTCACTGCAAACACTACAGCAAGCTTTGAACTGCTGTATCTGTGAGTTGGCTCCATGTTTAGCAGCAGACTGAAAAGTGCACACGTGAGGATCTGCAGGAGAGAAAAAAACGGGTGCCCTGGGAAATTTTTCTAACGCTGCCATTACCAAGCGACCCGGGCTCATGGGAAATGTTATTTTCACTGCACCAAGAATGACGGTGCGTATAAGAAAGTTGTGGTTAGAAAAGCAGAAAGCGACATTTCATCTCAAGCTGTGAGGCGGACTTTTGAATAAAGCTCTATAATCTATTTTTAAGACGAGCTGTAGAACTTTATTCATGCTAAAAGTTTGGGAATTCATGAGTTATAACAGCCAAAACATTAAACACAGCCTGTAAACAAAGTGGAATAACTCAATAAAAAAAAACATACGGATATAAAATGGCTCAATAAATTTAAAAGGACAGAAAAATGATAAAAAACAATAAGAGTTTGTATATAGAATTCTAAAAATGCTGTATAACAACATGAAAAAGACCAAGTAAATCCTCTTATTAATGAACTTTATTCTCTTTTTTTGCATTTTTAAAACTTCAAGGCTGCAGTTGTTTTTGGTTAATTTCACAAATTGATAATTTTATTTGTTTTTTCTGACCAATTTAATCAAATTGGACTGAAATAATATTTAATCGAGGCCTATGGATGTTTTGCCGGCCCACAAAAATTATTGAATCTATAAATCTCGAGGATTCTCCTTCAGCTTCCTTTTTTGTTTGTAAACTGTAACAAATGCACAAATCACAGATATGACTCACAAATATTTCTTAACAAACGGCTGTTTTTATGAAACACATCAAAGCTGCAAGACAGAAAACTCAAAGCAGTCTGCCCCGAAAACAGAAAATCCACAAAATAAATGAAAGCGGGCATCAGTGTTTTTGGCAGAGAAACTCCAAAGAAAAACCAGGACGGACACTTAAATGGAAGAAAACCAGATTACAGTGGGCTGAAGAGAAGTGGTCATGGGCTGCGGGGTCAGTCACGAATCTGTGAAAAGAAAATGCACACCTTTCCTCATGTATGACATGAATACGCATGTAAGGTGAAAGAGCAGGAGAGACTGTGAACTATAACTTTGGACAGAATTGCTTAACAAGTGGCAAAAAAATATTTTGGCTTTCTTAACTTAATGAATCGCCGTGATTGGCCCCAAATAAACGGAGGTGTGAAAATCAGGTAGAGTGATGTTAGCGCTCGTGTGACGACACTGGGCTCATTGAAAGATTTCTCAAACTGCACACGAGTACTTGCCATCTCTGCACAGACGGATTTCCGTGCAGTGTTTCACATGCAGTTGTGTAATTCTGATGATTCATGGTGAAACAGTAAGTTTTAAAATATTTTAACACAATTCAAAAACACTTGTGAAACTCAAAGTGTGCGAGAGTCCTTAAAACAGGACTGAGTGAAACCAGTTTGAGCCTTTAGCTGCGTGTACAGTTCTGTAATGTGATGTTGTGTCAAAGAGGTTTCTGTGAGCCGCTGTGCTGCACTCGGGTTGGTGGATGCTCTCTTGTTCCTCCACATATAGACCATAGGATTGAACAAAGGATGCAGCTCAAAGGCGTATCAGTGGAAGCGAGAGATTTGCTCATTAAGTGGCATGCCACAGAGGAGTTGCAACATGCGCTTGTGCAAGCTGCAGCAGCGCCCTCATAGAACTGGTGAAATATTTGGTCGTATGTAACACAGCTCAGGCAGATTAGGATTAATTACCGTCTGATATCTGTAAATATTTATATGGCTTTTGTGTTGTTGTTATGTGTAAAAACACAGTTTGCCACAAAGTGTGATATCTGTACCACTACGCTCTGCAGCCATGTTTCTGTTTGCAAATGCAGAAATGTGCCCGTCAAACAGCTACTAACATGTTTCCTGCTTAGACTGTTGATTGGCTCTTCTGGAGCTGCAGGACAACCATCATCTCCAGCCCCCCCGCATAGATCATTGACCAGGATTTATTTAGTCCCGTCTCTGTTCCTTTTATAATGTTTCAGGTCAAATGCTGTGTCCAGTACAGCTCTGTAAGTCTAATAAATTACTTGAAAGTCCTAGATTCTATTCAGGAGCTATCCTGGAGCTGATCAAATCCACTCAGGTCCACATTGAAAGCCCCACAGACGTGGTTTTCACCTCCGTGTTGCTTCAAGCTGTACAGAGCACGTGAGGAGGGCAGGAAATTTAAACACTAAAAGATCCTAAAACGCTTCTGGTGTGACTTGAAACCGTGCAAAGAGTGGGACAAAGATGTGTCTGAGACATGGCGTCACAGACATGCACCCAGTGTATTTCCCAGGGTTAGCCTAAAGGAAGCGTTTTCTGTCCTCAGTTAACTCTGAGTGCAGTTTGAAGTTGTGGCTCTGACATGTGTGAATAACACAGGCCCTGAAACTGCTCTGCTGGACTGAGATTAACAGAAATGTTGTGCGGGAAGTCGCAGGGAGCTGTTGCTGTGCATGGAGAAACTTCTCAGCAGGAGTGTTTGGCCCCAGCGGAACGTATCTAACAGACCCAGGCGCTCCTGTTTAAAGGCTACGGTTACAAACCCTGCTGTAGCTGGCAGATGGTTTCAGTAATAGTCTTAACATATTCAAAGAGTTTTTTGGGGGGGAATTGTTTGCCTTTATTTGACATTACAAAAATTGAGCCTCTACATTTGGGAACAGTACAGCAGCAGAAGTTTTGAAAAGATTCATTAATCAAGCTTAAAGTGAAATCTTTCAAGCTTTTTTTGTTTTACTTTTGATGATTGTGGCTTAGAGCCAATGAAAATCACAAATGACATGATTTTCAACGCTGAAATATCGAACGTCTGAAAAATATGGTCATTTGTTGAAAGTTGTTGCTCCTCTAGGTTTCTCATAGATTCTCTGTGGGGCTCAGGTCAGACGAGTTGGTAGGCCGGACACATTTGGTACTACTGCAAATTTCCTCTACTGATGGGAAAAGAAATCTGCATCTCCAGAGAGCTCGTCAGCAGACGGAAGCGTGACGTTTTCTAAAACCTCCTGGGTCACGCTGTGTTGACTTTGGCTTCTGAGCCTCTTCCCTCAGACTCCAGGACCTCAGTTTCCAAACTGCATCTTTTATCTGAAAAGAGGATTTTGAGCCACTGAGCAACCATCCAGTGGGTTTTTTTTTGTTTTTTGTTTTTTTTTTTTTTTAAACCAAACACTTCTGATATAATGTCTGGTTCAGGATTGGTGATGTTGGGAATGAGACGGTTGTAGCCTCCTTGCTGAAAACAGCTGTGTGTTGTTGCTCTTGATGCTGTGACGCCAGCCTCAGCCTGCTCGTGTGATGCTCTCCAAATTTCTTGAATCGACTGTTCTTTACAACCATTTAAAGTCTGCAGTCGTCTCTGTTGTTTGTGCACCTTTTCCTGTTGCGCTTCTCGATTAATATTCTTCGATACAGCTTTCAGGCTCTTCAGCAGTGACCTTCTGTGTCTTACTGTCCTCATGGAGCATGTCGATAATCATCAAAATTAAAGCAAAAGATGCGCTGGGATATTTCACTTTGCACATAATGAATATAGAATTTGTGAACATTTTAAACTGAAATGCTTGTTGAGTGAAACTTTTAACCACATCTGAGCTGCTTGAAGGCAAACTGTTCGTTGCAGCACAACCACTCTGGCCCTGTGGTTAGAACTTCCTGAATCACAGATTGTCCTCACTGACTGCACTGTTTTCATTTTCTTTCTTGTCTTTTTTGTTCTCCCCTGCTTTGTGTTTCTGTTCAGAGAAAGAGAAACGAGTAAAGTCGAGTTCAGACGGGGAAGGAGCCAGCAGCTCTCAGTCGGACAGCTCGGCCAGCCAGGGCAGCCTGAAGGGAGGAGGTGAGTCACGTCACCCATCATCACATCTTTTTCTCTCTTCCTCTTTCTCTCTGTCTCTCTCTCCATGTCGCAACGATCGTAGCCTCAAGGGACGGAAGAGTGTTCAGCCACTTGTCAAAGGTTGGCCTACATCGAGGCTGCAGGTCAGCTGATGACAGTCTGCTTTTCCTTGGTTACCATGTCTCACTAACATGACAAAAGTTAACAGTAGGTGACATTTTAAGGGGTTTACGTGTGGTGATAATGGCGCTGCTGATGATCTGGTTAATTTGAACACATAAAGCCACACTGCAGTCATTGTGGATGCATTAAACCGAATCTTGGTTCAGCGATTCCCCTGACATTTTTATGAAAACAAAGGGCTGCTATCATGCTGTTATTCCGCCTGACTCTGGAAGCACAATTACAGCCTTGTTTCTTTAGAAAGCATGAAAGAATTTCACGTTTCTGTTGCCCCCATTGTTCGATCAGATCCTAAACATCCGCTGAGCCAGACGACCTGAAGGCATTATTAATCCCATACATGTCCACATCCAGGGAATAAATTACACGAACAGCATCATGTTGTTTCACGATGCTTTATTTTTGTGCATGTTGTGTTTGCGCATGCCTTTCCCTGTCCCGACCCGATCCTTTCGGTATTTGTTTGGAGTGGGCATTTTTTCCCAGGAAAGTCTTAAAAACATCAGCTTTGTACTCCTGCTCAGCCAGCAGGCCTCCCGTCAGAGAAGCGCAGCTCCCTTAATGTGTTCTGATGCTTTATTTGGCTCTGCAGTGCTGCACGTGCAGCGCTTCATGGTCAACACGGGCTTTAAAGATGATCCTCTGTGAGAAGACTCAACAAAGCAGAGATTTTGCAAACAGAGAGGCTTTTTTTGGACTAACATTATCCTACTGACCCTCTGGTGGGTCATTTAGCTGCCAGTGGACCACATTTCTGTGAGGCAAATTAGCATAATTTCACAGCAGAGTAAAGCTCTGTGCTCTGGAGATTTCACTGCCAGCCCTGAAGCAGTGATCGGGGACAGCAGAGCTCTTACATTTATCTGCTCTTCACTGTGTGGCTGATGGACTAGCAGCGTGTCAGAGACTCTCGGGATCAGTGGCGTTGTCGGAGGTGAGTCAGCTTTATTCGTGACACATGATACCCTCGACTTTCTCCCAGCGCCAGGCCTGTAAATGCCACGTCCTGCCATAACCTGATTGTTGGGGGATTTTTGCCTGCAGGAGATGAATCATCCTCTCAGTCTCTTCCTCTTCACAAGGTTAAAAGTAGAGCTTAGTTTCCTTATAATTTAATCTGATGGAGGAGATGATGATCATTTTCTTGGTTAAAAGTTTCAGCACTAAAGTGTTTATGCATAGTTCTGTGACACGATATGAAGCAGCAAATTAAATACTTTTTTAGTCTTTATTTAAACTGGAAGTAAAACAGCCGTGATTAAGAGATAGGCAGCATTAAACAAGCATGTGCAGTCAGTACATGCTTGTTCCAAGGCTCGACGTATCAAAGTGTAATACAAATTACTCTGGTCCTAAAATTATGGAACTGAACAAAAAAACATGTATTTTAGTCAAACTAAGTTAAAATGCAGACGCAGTGTGTGGAAAAGTTCTTACTGCTTCTGTAGGAATTAAGAGGGTAAGCAGCAGCCAGGTGCTGCTTGTCAAATGTACTCGATTAACTGATCATCAGCAAGTGTGAGCACATCTATAAAAGGCCAGTCTGGAGCTTTCAGGTGTGGTAACATAATACCAAGGAGGAAAAACATCAGCAGTGGTCTTAAATAAGCAGGTTTTGCTGCCCATCAATCTGGGAAGTTTTACAAGACCACTTTCAAACAAATTCAAGTCCATCATTCTACAGTGAAAACGATTATTCACAAGCTGAGAACATTCAGGAAGCTGCCAATCTTCCCAGGAGTGGACACCACAGCAAAATCACCCCAAGGTCAAACCATGCAAATAAACTAAGAGCCAGCAAAAGCCCCAAATCACTCCATCTTAGACTCATCAGGCCTCAGTTAGCACTTAAAGTTTAAAGTTCATGAGAGCACAGTTGCAAAGACTGAGCAAGTATAGCTTGTTTGGAAGGATTACCGAGAGAAAGCTTCTTCTCTCTCGTGAGCTTCAAAGTATTCCCGAGTCAGATGTGAGGTCATCTCCCCAACAATTAAAGCTTGATCCAAATTGTGTTATGCAACAGGACAGTGATCCCAAACACAGCAGCAAATCTGCAGATTAGCTGAAAAAGAAAAGAATAGAGGTGCTGCAGTGGCCCAGACAAAGTGCAGACCTCAGTCTGACTGGAACGCTGTTGTTCATCGAAGAGTAGATGATTTCTTTGTTGTGGTATCCTGATCTATAAAACCTTAGACGTCAAAAAGACAACTGTCAATTTAAAATCAAGAGAAACAAAAACTTTTGGTATCATCTTAAATATTTATCCACTTTAAAAATAGTTTGCTTGTTAATCGCCTTTCAGGTAATTGATTGATTAATTAGTTCTAACCTGTTTGTTCACAGACCCTGTCCTTCACTAAAGTAATAAATAAGCTTTTAAGCGAGCGGCATTAATCATCAGATGAGTCCTTCCCTCCCCGTGAAGGACTGTCTCACAATATTGCCTCTTTCGTAACAGCAGACGGTCTGAATGCCTTCTGTTGACACACAGGAAAGACTGAATGAAAATCTTATTGCATGCTGACTCAGTTATACGGGACCATTTTCCCTTAAGGAGCATAAAATCTAGTAAAAAGGTCAGCTAAGAATTGAAGCGTATTTATATCCCACCATTAGAAGAGTTACTGTGGTTTTACTGTTCTCAGAGGGTGACATTAGCCTAAAGACTCGACTGAAATTAGTGTTGACACACATTATTGACATGCATTAATCATCGGGCAGGGCCATTACGAGCCAATCCCATTACAGTTCAGCAGTGTCGCCGTAGTCAGGCGTGGGGTTACTGCGTGCTCACTTATCACTAAGTGACGTGCCACATATGGCTGAATTGATGAGATGCATTAGAGGCTTGATGATGAGAAGTGTGGGGGCTGTTCTGCCCATTTCCAGCTACATATTTTCATTCTTGGGCTCAACTAGAGCAGCTTTGCATGATTCACATTTTAAACTAGCATTTATTTCATACTGAGCTGCTACACAGCCCCCAACAAACAAGCTGTTATGGCCTTTACTTTAAATCAACTGTCTTCTGATTGGTTGTCCCTGAGAAACAGAAAGGGGTGGGGCTTCTGTGCTCACAGAGGTGTGACTGAGATCACCATGTCTCTATGGCCCAAGAAGCTACTCTCCAAGACTGAGGGTCCAGTTTGGCATGGGAGACCCTAACAGAGGCTCTTGCTATCAGGATCACAGGGACGCACAAACCCCGCCACTATGATAAGGTGCCGATTCGTCAGGTTGTCATGGTTCTGTACGAAAAAAGGTGAAATTCTCACTCTGGGTGAGAGTTAAGTATCTTGAGATCTTCATAACGACTGATGGGAAGCTTCTGATTAATTATTCCATCTACATCTCAACTTTCATCGTGGTCATGAAATCTGGGTAAAGACCAAAAGAGCCGGTCATTACCCAGACACACGGCTGAAATGAGTTTCCTCCGCTGGCTGGCTGAGGAGAAGGACGTATGGAATAGCCTGCTGCCACAGTAGCCTTCTTCAGATAAGTGGGAGATGGACAGATGGATCTCTCTATGACATCATAACAAACTATTTTTAAGGCTGAGAACATCGATATTTGAAACTTTGACCGCATGTAATCTATTAACCATCAGCTGAGTTCCAACCGCCTCCTGTGTTGGACGAGAGTCTCGTCTTTTAATTTGCTTCTGAGCTTTTTGGTTTATTTGAATATGATTGTGTTGGTCTCTGCCCATCGTCGACCTTCAGCACGAACTTTTACTGAGATCAGTTTAGCCCTTGCCCTCAGAAGATGAGAAAAATCACGTGTCCACTCTTCGTGTTTGTTGACCGTCACAGGTGCCCGTGCGGTTTTTAGGAGTAAATTAATGTTACGAACTTTGTTTTGTTTTTCAGAGGTCGCTACGGGGAAACTTCTGGATTTGGCTGAGGGAGCGAACGCGGCGCTGACCCACTCAGGAACAAAGCAGACCCAGTCGGATCCCTTTACGGTGCATAATCACGCAACAGAGAACAACAATACTGTATGGGTAAGACGAGAGAAGGGCTGGTCAGTACGTTTCAGCTGTTTAAGCTTGATAAGAAGACTGGCGTGCTGGAAACGGTGATTAAGCATCCGAGTGATGTACTGTACCTGTTGTATTCAGAGGAGTGTTTTCTACAGCCGCGCCGCTGCCGTGATGAAGCACACAATAGCCTATTGAACAGAACGGGCCTTATCAAATAACTGGCGAGGGTGTGGGGCTGCAAACAGCATAACTCAACCTCCTGAGAGCATAGAGGAGACTTTGTGCATGTTAATGTATCATAAATAAGGACTGTTATCACCTCATGAGACAAAAACTCTGAATTTAACCAGCGTGTGTGTGTTTTCTGTCTGGCAGGAGTTGGAGGACGGTCTGGACGAGGCTTTCTCAAGGTGAGGAGATGAGTTAATTTGGGTTTTCCCTGAAGCTCAGGCTCTAATGAGCTGCTGTTTTGGGATCAGGAGTCTATAGTTTGGGCTGCACTTGTAGTAAACACTGCCTCTCCCTCCGCTTGACTCACCCCGGCTCAGTTTACAGTCCCTGACTCAGCTGACACCCTCCCTGAGTCATGCTGCCTTTCTAGGCTCCGATTGCCACACACTGTTTTCCTACGAGGGGGAGAAAGAAGACGGATTGCTTGGTATTTATATCCCAAGCCCAATGAAGATGTAGTAATTAGTTGCATAGGAAAGTCTTTTTGCCCTCACAGCTGTTAATCTAACTCTGATATCTTACTAGGTTGGACCAGGGAACATTTACACATGCCACTTTCAACAGAGCAGACGTCTGAGTGCATACCGAGCGAGGCTTTTATAGTTCAAATAAACCAAAAACTAAATTAAAAAGTGGGTGCAGGAAAAAAAGTAGTTAACTGCTATAAAAAAACAAAAGTGCTTTGAAAGGAATGAAAATGAAAGGATAATTTGTACTTGGAAAACTGACTCGAAACAAAAATGTGGAGGAAGTTTGTTTAGATTCAGGCTGTTTATTGAAACTTTGAATGTTTTCTTAACTGTACGTCAAACTAGGAACTTGAATATGAAGCACAGGAAACACGAGGTCTTCAGGTTCAAGGTTGACCGGGAAGTCCGTTGTCTCTGCTTAACGTCTGTCTGTACCATCAACAAACTGGTCAGAGTGGAGCTGGAGGCCGCTGTGACTGATGCTTCAATTTGGGCTCCATCGGCAGGCCTCTCTGATAAGCGGCGGTGGTCTGCTGTCAAGTTTGCACTCTGCAAATGTTTACAGCTTTTCATTTGACTGCCATAAAGACTCGTTCAGCCTTTTACGACTGCGTTTATTTCCTTTGGCTCTGCTTTTCATTCCCTCTTAATTCTGCAGTGGGCCTCACATTCTCTCACTTTTCATTTAGTGGCGGGCGAATGGACGTCTCAGTCTCTGTAATCAAGCACTAAGAGGCCATTTTAGCCCCGTTATCAGATGATTATTCGTCTGCGCACACTGTAATTACACCCTAACGCCATTAGCCGCCCTCTCTGTGATTAACGAGGATGCTCCCAGCATCAGCAGAGATGCATCCGCTAACTGGAAGTTCGGGTTCCCCGAGGGAAAGGTCGACTTCTTTGTCTGTCAGGAGGAGCCGATTGTGCTGGTTGATGTGGGGTCAGAGCGAGAGAAGGAAAAAATTAGAGGCAATTTGAGTCTGTGAATGAGGATGTCACTGAGTAATGAAGTTATTTACGGTTTACAGTTTAGCACGAGGAGTGAAATAAGCTCCAGATTAATGGATTGTTTACAGCACAGTAAATGTGACTTTTTAATCACTGCTCTGTCTGATTAAGAAACAGCTCGGTATCATTTCAGATTAAAGAAGCAGCAGCAGAGATTAGTGGTCAGAGGGTCTGTAATGTGGATTAGTCGCAGTATTGTAAACGTTTTTAATTTAAAAAAAAGAAAAGCACCTTTGAGTTGTTCCCCTTTGTTCACTGTAAATGAGTTTTAACTTCATGCCAAATCTCAGAGGATAAGTGAAGTTTTTCTGCATTTTAAAGACATTTTGCTGTCTTAAATGTCTGTCTTTAAGAAATGCATTGGAACCTAACTGTTATTTAATGGTTTATCTTTTACTTGCTTTAGATGGCCATAGGTGATGTCAGTAAGAAGAGTGTAAAGCTGACAGAAGTACAGCTATAAGTGCTAAATTTATGCCCTCCAGTTTGCTGGATTGTTCCCTCAAAGGGCCGGGTTTGATCCCCAGAATGAGCCAAAGTACACAGTGTTGTGAAACTGCAGGATGTTTCACAGTACATGAAGTAACAAGCAATACTTGAACTTTTTGTTTTATTTCTTTTTTCTCATGCTCCTAAATAATCGTGTTCAGCTCAGAAACTTGCTCACTCTTAAAGTGAGAGCATGCATTCACACTTGGTAACATTTCCCACAGTGATGGTTTTTAAAAGGAGCGCACGTCTGAAACAGTCTCAGAGTTCTACTGAAGGGACGCAGCACCCCTCGTTGTTGTTTGAGGACAGTGATGGACGTGTCGTTCCAAAATCTTTTAAACCGATCGAGGCCGTTACGTGGCTTTCACTTATGTTTCATGTCTCTGTATTATCAGCCTCCCATCAGCACAGCAGTGTTTCCTGCTAGGCTGAAGGTGAGCTCGGTGGATCCAAACAAAGCTGCCAAGATGCCCACACACAGAGAAACAGAGCCATGACAAGCATTCAGAGCTTTCCTTTAAGTTGTCACCAGTCTTTCCACTGCCTCTGTTGTCAGCTGTGACTCTTGTTGGGATTTGAGATTCTGCACTGCCCTCTGCTGGCTGGATCAGTCCAGGTGCTTTATAATTAGGCCTTTCGGGAGACTGTGGAGTTTAAGTGTTGCCTGACTTATGATGTTTTCTTTGCACCCTCAGCCGCAGTCTGGATAGCTTTGAATCCTACTCAGGTAATAATATCATGTCACTGGATGTTGTGACGTCCACCTCATCGTCCTGTCGTCAACCTTACTGTTTAAACCTGCTCATCTGTGTGGGTAGCCGTGATCATCCAGGCCATCCCAGACACATGTCTCCACATCATGTTTCATGACAGGAACCATTAACATAGCACAGAACCGTAGCTCAACTAACTTTAGAGCAAAGTGAGGAGGAAGCCTTCCCTCTTTTACCATTTCACTGTTTAAAAAGTATGAGGGACGTCTCTGCCACAGATCCTGATGTTTCCTCTACTCTGTCCACGTCCTCATCACAGATGTTTGAGTGTTTGCCTCACATGCATTGGCTTTAACACAGAGACTGAGAGTGGCACGTTCATATGAAGTAAAAATAAGCCCTTCTGTTTATGATCAGAGGGGCTCGTGTTAGAGTGTTATGGCTGTTTAAGCAGGGGATTTGTTTCATTTCCACATCTGTGTGAATGTGTGCGTGAATGGGTGGATGACTGGATGTGTAAAGTGCTTTGGGGTCCTTAGGGACTAGTAAAGCGCTATATAAAATACAGGCCATTTACCATTTATCTGGCCACATTGTTATTATTTTCTAATCATTTTCATTAAAAATTCGATGTCCATTTTCATCTTCTTGTTTTTTGTACACACTGTACCGACCATGCCGTACAGCCACTCAGATTTTATCCATCGACTGTATATAAAAGATGGGCATGGCCACTATGACGTCACCCACTGGTTTGCCAAGTCTATCAATTCTGATCCTCTGAAGTGTTCCAGATGTCCTTTTCTTCAGCAGGGCCTTCTCGGGCGTCCTAAGGCATTCCCAAACCTGATACGATCTCTCCGGCGAACTCCTCCCAGTTGGGTGGAAGCTCAAAAATAGTCCAGGAAGCCTAATTAGACCCCGAGCAACGTCAACCGGGTCCTGTCAGCACAGAGGAGAAACATTTCTCCTTTGAGCTTCCTCCAGACGTTGCCGACTCCATCTCAGCGATTCTGCCCCAGCACCCCAGTCATCTTTAGAGCTTCAGATGGAAGCCATGCCCATCTTTTATGTACAGTCTATGGTTTTACCAAAGCTGCTAATAAAATTTCTTTTTTTCTTCTTCCTCTTTGTCTCTGTAGACTCGCTGAGTCTCGCACTAACCCCCAGGTCCTGGACATTGGGGTGAACCCTCAGGACTTCAGCACTGAAGAGTGCCTGTCCCCCGGCAAATGGGACCAAGAGGAGTCGGACTTCACGGCACAAAAAGACACGTGGGGGTTCTAACGTGAAGCCTCGGCCAAGAAGGGAAAACCAGGGAAACGAGGAGCCCGGTGGTAAACATGTCCGAACACTGAAGTGACGAAACGGACACTGTGACATCCGCCATGTTCCCCACCGCCTCCCTGCTGTCGTCTTCTCTCTGATGCTTCCGCAGTTGCGTGACCGCAGGAGGACGGCGACACGAGCTGGCTGCTCACAGAACAGGCCAAAGCAATACAAACCATTTATTCCTTTTTTTAAAAAGAAAAACATGCAGTCAGTTAATGTGCGTTACAGTCAGTGTGTCACTCCTATGTCTGTTTACTGTTGTGTTTGTGCTTGTGTACACCACGTGTTTGTGTGAATGTGCAGTATATATGTGTGCAAAGTGAGCCGAGTGCTGTTTGTGTCATAGTGAGGTCACAGAGGGTGCTGGTGAGTGTTTTATATACCTGAACATGGAGCACTGTAACTGGATTAGAGGGAAACTCACTGGTGAGGTTACTACCTGCGTGCTTCGGCCTTTTGTTGGGCACCAAAAGCTTTAAAAAAAAAAAAAAGTGTGCATGTGTCGATCAGAGAGTGTTTGTGTGGAAAAAAAATAATAAGAACAAAGTGACAATCTTTTTTTTTTTTTTGTATTGCAAAATCTATTTTTGCACTCTGCATTCATCCGTGTTCAAAAGCACACATTTCATGTAAGGGAATTTAATGTCCACAAGTGTCAGCCTCATCATTTAGGACTATACGCAGTGCCTCTGTTCGCCCTTCCTCCTCATCCTTAAATATTTGACCCTCGGTGAGACTTCACCATCGCTGAAGACGACCTGAAAACAGAGTTACAAAAAACAAGCAGTGTGAGAGGATGCAGGTGTTACGCGGCGCTCCATCACCATATGTTAAATTATGTTAAGTTCACTCCTCTAGTTTACTATATTTCTCCCAGGGATGGATCCCAGTGTTATTTTGGCATTTGTTAATATATTCATTTAATTTAATTCATCGGTTTTCAATAAAAATCCAATTATCAGTGTGTGTCACGTTTTATTTTGAAATCTAAATGTTGAATGTTACTTTTTTTGTCACGTCTTGTCCACTGTGGGGATTTGCTGCCTGTGTTGTGTGTTTTTTTTGGGGGTTTTTTTTTTTTTTTTTTTTTTTACTTATTTGTCTAATTCAGAGCTCATAAATATAAAAATATATAGTTTATGAAATAAAATTTATGATCATGAGCGCTTGTCTGAGTACTGAGACGACATCTCTCTGGCCAATCAGCGTCCAAGAGGGGGGACCTGGTGAGCCTCACAGGTAATATTTGTTGTTTCTGAGGCTGCGCTCTCACAGATGGGCTTATTTCAATGAGTCACACCTTTTATTTAAAAATATTTAAATACTTGTAGCTTGTAATTATAACTTCTTTTTTTCTTAAGATGTGTACGTTTAACTAGGAAAAAAATAGTCAGAAGGTGGCGCCAAATCTTCGTTTTTTCTGCATTTGGAGACGCATGCGCACAGGATCACAGAGGGATCTCGGTTATTTCACTGCTTCGTCGAGGCAAAGGTCGAAAGATGGGTCGTGTATTTACGTCTTTTATTCGTTTACTTATTGTGTGGTCCACTTCTCAAAGAGCTCCAGCCGTCGTCCCTCCACCTCTGGCTCCCAGCTGTGTAGGATGTTTGTTCAGGTAGGATGGATTCCCAGAACACCGGCAGCAGGTGAGCAGTCCACACTAAACACACTGTTAAAATGTTTTCTCTGTGGAGTTCATCGGTATGAATAAACTCTTAATGACTCACCTGGTTAAACGAAGCTGTCTCAGTGCGCCATCTTGTGGTATTACATGAACATACAGCAGTTTTTTTTAATAGGTGAAGTCAGACCAGTTTTTTTCAAATACATTTTGAAGGCTGTTTAACTACAAGTTACGTCATACGTCAAATAAACACGTCATGTGTCCCATATTTTGGAAATTATTTTGTTAAAGTAGTTGTAATACTACTTTTAATGATACTACTGTTGATAATGATAATAACAGTAATTATTATTACTATTAACAGTGGACAGGCTGAGAGATGAGGCCAGGTGCGAGTCACCGTAGGCTCTGATGTTCACAGAAAACATGGTGATCTGTGCTGAGAGTGGGTGGCAGACAGAAAGAAGAAGACGCATCGAGTTGACGTCGTGAAAGTAGAAGAGTTTCAGTATCTGGCATCAACCATCCAAGGCAACAGACAGTGCACAAGAAAGTGCAGGATGGGTGGAGCAGGTGGAGACGATTGTCAGAGGTAAGGTGTGACAGAAGGATATCAGCAGGCGTGAAAAGGAGAGTTTACAAGATGGCAGTGAGACCTGCTGTGGTGTTTGGTTTGGAGACAGGAGGCTGAGCTGAAGATGTGATGATTTTCTTTGGGAAGGACCGGGATGGACGAGATTAGAAATGAGCGCATCAGCAGCCTGGCTGTGGATCCAGCAGCTCTCCCGTAGACAGACGTCTCTCCTGGCACTCCTGATCAGTCCAATTAGACCTGCACTAATCCAACATCCTTTAAACGTCTCGTCTCAGGTGCTCTCCACAGCCCGACTCACCAACGTGCTTCGGTCATGCGTTCAGCCAAGTACTGTGGGGTGAACTGTGGCCATCTGGGAGACGTCTAGTTTACCTTTTTCCAAATTTCAACCTCACACTTAAAAGAAAAGAAAATTCCAATGTAGACATTTTTTAAGGACACAGGTCTCACAGTATGTTTAAGGCCTGTTTAAAAACTTGTTTAATGGTGCTTTTATTTGTTTACATACTTTCAAAATAAAACAGTCCGGGTCAAGTTGTCACGTTTCGTCATCACGAGTGAACGATTTCACCACCCTACGCAGCAGTTGCATCAGCTCATTAATGACTTTTTTTCAGAATCCTTCCTGTTTTGTTTTTTCAAAATAAGATCACACATTAAAGACATTAACTGTAAAAAATGTTATTTAAAGTCTACTGGCAGGAATGATAAAGCAGGCACTTTTTTCTGGCTCAGTGTGAGTGATTGCTCAACAGGTTTGGCAGCAACATCAATAATCAAACTCCCACTTCAAGGTTTTGACTGTTTACAAACCTTAAAACTCGTCTTTAACTCAGTCCAGCACATCTGAATCCAGTCACATACATTTTTGAATAATTAGAAATATACTAAGATTTAAAGACTTTACTGATGACAGATGACAAATTAAAGGAAAAAACTGTGGCTGAGTGCACGGTCAGTGTGCCATCTCCAAGGAAAAAGATCCTTGATTGGGTGTTTTGGTAATGGGAATGAATGTCATGATAATTTGTGAATTTTGATGATTTCTTTGAACTGATTGGTGACATGATTGTACAGCCAGGTTTCAATAAGCTCAAGTGTAGACACACACACCTTTAATGTTTGGTTAAATGTAACTTAACAAGTCGTACCTCGACCAGATCCATCAACATGCTTCTGGCAAAGTGCTTTTTTTTTGGCCTTTTTCTGGCTTTATTAGATAGTAACAGTGAAGACTGACAGGAAAGCGTGGGAGAGTGAGGGCAAGTCATACGGCGAAGGCCTGCTCATCCTGGTGAGCTAAACCGGCGCTTCTGGCATAATTCTGGTTGGATATTTATTTAACCACTCGTCTCCGCAGAAAAGGTGGAGGTAATTAAAATTGGTTAGTTCCCTGGCATAGACCTGACTTCAGATTTTAAATAAGGTCGTGGCTTTAGTGTTAGCCTTTTTTATTCATTCCAAAACCAGGTTTAATGTGTCCTGTTGGAACACCCCATCATGTCCAAGTTTCAACTGTCTCAGAGAATTTGAAGGTGGTAGTCCTCCTCTTTCTTTATTCCATCCACTTTGTGTAGTGTGCCAGCACCACTGCAGAAAAACAGCTCCAGAGCATGATGCTTGACAGCTGTTCAGTGTTCTTAGCTTTGAAAACCGCACCTTTACTCGTCCAAACATACCACTCGTCGTTGATGCCAAAGAGCTCAATCTTTAAAGCTTTTCCTGAGACTGCATTTGGCTCGTCCATGTGGGCTGCTGCAAAAGTTGATTTTGAAGCATGAGCTTCTTTTTATGGTCGGGACCCTCTCAGTCCATGATTATGTAAAACTTTCCGGTGTGGAAGACCAATGAGTCTTCCAATGAGTGCACACATTGACTGGTCTGAGTATCAGTCGTTCCAGTGAGAGCAGTTAAACAATCCTCATTATGCTGGCAAAGATCTAATCAATCATGATCACTGAAGGTAACGGGCCTTGGGCTCGTCGAGTCGACCTTCAGCAGAACTTATTAAAAGATTTAAGTGAATGTGTTTCCATGTGATTCACGTCATTTTTATGCTCGTCTAACCTTTCAGTGACTCCCTCTGAGCTGTGAATGAGTGCATCCCCATCTGGGTAGAGGATGAAGCTGATCAGAGATCAGTTTGTATTAATTTGCAGTGAGTCTTCCCTTTCATGTGTTTTAGATCATATTACTCTCAGTAATTTACTGAGAACTAACTTCCAAGTCAATGTGAATTAACTTCACATTAATTTTAAAATACTCCTTTATACGTTTAAGGCTATTCATTCTTTCTCCCCACCATACCTCTCTGATTTGGTACAGATCTCCATCCCATCTCGGTGCCTCAGATCCTCCTCTTCTCTTCTTCTTTCTGTTCCTTCATTCCGTCTTATTACCATGGGGGGCGGGGCTTTTAGTCGCTCAGCCCCTTGACTTTGGAATTTCCTACCCCCTGACCTGAGAAACATCACTTCATTCCCTCTTTTTAAGTCCACCCTCAAAATCCACCTGTTCAAGATGGCCTACTCTATATAACTTCTCCATGCTCTTAAACTTTCTTTTATTATTGTGTTTATTTCCTGTTTTTATGCTTGTCTTATTTGGTCTGTAAGTGTCCTTGGGTGTTTTGAAAAAGGCGCTTTTAAATAAAATTTAGTAGTAGTAGTAGTAGTAGTAGTAGTAGTACAAGTTTACATTAACGTTTTATTTTGAAGAGCGCGGCCTTGGGTGGTTTTTTTTTTAGGGGGGTTTTTGGTAGAGAAGACAGTATGAGAACAAAGAAAAGGTGGAGCTCAGGAAGTTGAGTATTTAGTCACCAGAGCGATGGCTGCAGGGTGGAAGCTGAGCGCTGCGGTGCTGCTGAGTGAGTATTGTGTTAAAGAACTATTTAAAAAAAGCTGCCTGGAAGCAAAGCGTGTGTGCTTAGTATGACGGAGGGGAAAGTATTTTTATTTGATCAATGTCCATGTGATCGTGAGCAGATTACACCGAGGGTGAGATTGCGTCACTCAGTATCCAGTCAGCCTTCGACAGCTTTCACTGTCTTTACTTAAATTTACTCGAGCAGTGATCCAATCTTGTTTTTCTAACAATCTTGGGAAGGTAACGGCAACATGTTTCCTGTTGTGTAATCTGCACTGAAGTTATTTCCACGTGTCGTCTGTGGCAGGATTCATCGTCGCATCTTAAACTGAATTCTTATCTGTTTTTTTTGTAGTTTAGTTTTAGTTTATTAGAGAAGGTTTAGTTCAGATTTTTACGGTTTGCTTCAGGTTGGTTTAAAGGTTTACACACACACACACACACACACACACACACACACACACACACACACACACACACACACACACACACACACACACACACACACACACTCTCACTCTCACTCTCACTCTCTCACACACACACACACACACACTCTCACTCTCACTCTCACTCTCTCACACACACACACACACACTCACTCTCTCTCTCTCTCTCTCTCTCTCTCTCTCTCTCTCTCTCACTCACTCACTCACTCACTCACTCACTCACTCACTCACACACACACACACACACACACACACACACACACACACACACACACACACACACACACACACACACACACACACGTGTGTGCTTGTTTGACAACAGAAAACCAACACCCAGACGCGTCACAACATCAGGCCATGTTACATCATTTCCTAGACATGACACTGCACCGCGGGTCCACCTTCCTATTCCAAAACGTGAACATCCGGTTTTTTGACTTTGTCAGCGATTTAAAAAAATAAAAATAAAAAATAAAAAAATAAAAATAAAAAAGGATTTTAAAGAAATGGAGCTTTTTACAGAGTGCAGATGTCACCAAACACTCTTAGGTTAATACTGTTATAGTGACCAAGTGACCTTGTTTATGCGACTGCGTAGTATTTTTATCAGCTGCCCCTCCTCCCACACCGAGACAGTGTTTACAAATGTTAACACGCCTCACAAATACACAAAGATCTGAATGCATGACTAACACACTGTAAACCGCCTCAAAGCTAGAAGTAAACTAAAACTGATTCACTCAGGTTTAAAGATTCATTCACTTCCACAGGATGTCGTTAATCTGTTAATTGTTGTTACTTAAGCTCAGCAGAGAGCTCGTCTTTGTCATCAGCTAAAGAAACAGCTTCATAACAATAACTCTGGCATCAGACCACAAATATAAACTTCCAAACTTTATGCAGGCTGCACTCAGTACACTGTTGTGTGGATTATGCAAAAACGTGCAGCCTGCATAGCGTTTCTTTATTTGTTATAAATCTGTTACATGTAACTGTCGCACCTGAGCACACTCTTTGCCTCAGCCCTGACGGTTATATTTAAATGTACAAGAATAACATGCTTAATAATGATTGCATTTTATTTATAAACCTCACTGTCGCCGTTAGAATAAAGAAACCTCATCTTTCTGTTCCCAGGTGTGTTTGTGCAGGTTTTGAGCGGGCTGCCAGTGAAGTGCACCGTCTCCCGTGATGGTGGCAGGACTACGTACGCCCTCCAGACCGGGTTTTATGACAAGGATGTGCAGAAGCCCGAGTTCTCGTGGTTTAACATCTCCGTGAGTGACCTCTCAGATATATATTCTCTTATATATATCATAAAGTTTAAAGGGTTCCACTTGATTTGTATTTATTTGGGATTTTGTCGCATGACAGGCTGATAATTTTTATTTGTTTTCATTTGCTGACTTTAGAAATACGTCCTCGCCAACCACATTGGCCAAATTGATGTGGTGAAAAGTTGCAGCTTCAACGTTCTCACTGTCAGAGGCTGCATCGAAAACCTTTTCTGTGAAGGACACATCAACTCCAAGGTACAACCCTCCAAATATGAGAAAAAAACCTTATTGCACACTGGAGGGAAAAAGCTTGCCTGGGTTATCGGACGTGTTGTAGTTTGAATAGTGCTGTTTGCTCACGAGAGGTTGAGTTTACTCTGGAAATCTGCTAATCGCAAAATAAATATGCAGGGAAAACAATCCTGTCAGCAGTACTTGAACTGCCTCTTTTTATTTTCCGTAGGGGAAACCTCTCGACTACACGGCCAACTGCACCAGTGAGTATCGCTGACCCGTCTTCACATTGTGTCGGGTTTTTGTTTTCATCAATTTTGAAGTAAAATGTGAATTTCTTGTGTTCTTTTGCAGCCGTCTGCCCTTCAGAAGCTTTGCCTGGAGACCAAGGTGAAAAAAACAGTCAGTATTTATGTAACTGTGTCTTTGTGTCACTAAAAGAGATGAAACTGAAATGAAATGTGATTAAATCACAGGAATGTTTGGCAGCGTCTGCATGTTTTCACACGTGATGAACAAATGCAGGAAATGGCCTCATTATTAGATAACACATATCTTTAACACTATTTACAGTGGAGAGATCAAACTTTGTTACATTAGTGCTTTACCCGCTCTATTTATTTACGACATCATCTTTAAATCACAGTGTTTATCAGCGCCGGGCTGCATGCTGTGTGTCGTCCCATTCAGGTTATGTAAGAGTGGTAATAAACTCTGAGAAAGTGACTGTTTTTTGTTAGCTTTGAATAATTTATTTGGTCGTTAATGCAATATTAAATCTGTTTTCCTTCTCAGGGAACTCTCATCGCTGGATCATCGCTGTCATTGTCATTGTCATAGTGATAGCGCTTGTATGCATCATGTGCTTCCTGTGCTGCAGAAATGAAAATCTCAGGTAATATTCTCCCGTATATAAATCATACAATGACATGCTGTGTCCTCATCTGACGTGTCATAACTGCTGCTCTGTTTTCATTGGCAGGAGATGCCGCTGTGGGCAAACCAGAGGACTCTACACCGTCAAGAAGAAAGAAGCAGCAAAGCCAGAAGTTGTGTAAAAAGAACAGATCTGATGATCTTTCCCCTTTTTTCACTTAGAGTGTGCATGAAAAGGTTAATCTCTACCTCTGAGTGGATGCTTTCTGTAGTTTCCCACTGCGTCTACACAGTAAGTCCACGCTTCCTGTGGACTTGTTTTCAGTTCCTCTTTGTTCGCACTTTGGCCCAGTTAATGACAGCACGGTGGTGGTAATGAGTGACAGAAGGACACTTATGTGACTGGATGCTGGAGACTTGAAGTGCTAAACTCTAACTCATGTGTGACTTTTTATTTTAAGCTTTACTTAATAATGATAATAATGCAACAATGTTTACTTTATTGATCCCCGTGGGGAAATTCCTCTCTGCATTTAACCCATTCACTCAGTGAAGCAGTGGGCAGCCACTGGGCGCCCGGGGAGCAGCGTGTAGGGACGGTACCTTGCTCAGGGATTCAAACCCTCCTGTTTTGCATTATAATTGCCAAAACTGAACCCCAGCTCACTGATTTGTGTTACTGTAACTGTATCCTGTTACAGCGTCGATCCCATCGTTGATTTTGATTCCACTTGCCGGTCAGCTGTGAGGGATTGGTGCACAGGTGAAAAGTTCTCTGGGCTGTGGAAGCTCTCAGACTCTTTGCTGCACCAGCGAGTGCACTTTGAGGAGCTAATACTAAACCCCCCCCCCCGCCCCGCCAAATTGTGTAAACCAGCTGTGGAAGCTCGGAGACTTGTAATGCAGCACCAGGGCGTGCACTTTCAGTGTCCTATAGCATTACAGCACATAGTATATATAATATATAGTAATATAAAGATGAATATAGATGACTTACTATCTATATGCTGCTGATATTTTTATAATATGAAAGTATATTATTTATATATAAATGTATTATGTATTATTATTATTATATAACTTGTAAGGATGAATATTGTGATCTTAAACTACTCGTCATGTGTCCTTCTCTTATGAAATTTATATTTTATGCTGTCAATCAAACATTTGATTCTGTATAAGCTGTATCTGTTGCATTATTGTTTCTTTTTCAGTCATTAAAAGCTTCTGTTCAGACTCATGAGCTCATTGTGTTTTTTGTGCGTGCAGCTCATGCTTGTTTTAGTTTGTTTTTTCTTTCTTCCTCTTTTTCCTACAGGGGCTTTTCTTTTAGTTAAACTATCTGGTGATATTTTCTGAGCCAATTGAAGCTGAGCAGGTGGGTTGACACGTGCACAAGGAAATGATTGGTCATGTTTGTGCTGCTGCCACTTCAGAACACGATGACTCTGCACATTTAAGCAATGACAGTCACAAGTCTTGTTCTGAGGAAGCGTGGGGGCTTTTTGATGAAGCTACACAGGAGTGCTTAAATGTTCTCCATGACTTCATTTTTTGCTGTTGTGGAAGTTAAAAATGTATTTATAAAATCCCGAATGCACGCTGGTGCTGCGCGTGGCCGTGTAACTCCAACTGCATATTTACTGTGTGTGTATATAACAGGAAGGAAGAGGGCAGAGGGGCTTTTCTAATTCGCTGCAAACAAAATCACTGGCGGGAGTTTCCTTGCTCGTGAACCTGCAGCCACACTCCAAACACTTTACTTGTTTATATACAGTATTTTTATCTTTAGCTTATATTCAGCCACAGACACACAAACTGTTTGACCCAAAACATTTACTTTCACACATGCTACTCCATAACATTGTGATGTCACCGTGTTTCACTTTCTGTGAGGTTACTGCAGGTCAGACAGCAGATCACGTAACGTTACTGGTATACAGAACAAGCATGGAAATGGTGTGAGTTGTGTCAGCCAATAGGGATGAAGCAGACGTCTGGCAGAGCATGTTTGTGCATACAGTAACCCTCACGCTGAGGTAACTAGGCCACACGTGTGTGACCTTACGTGACCGCAGTGCATACCATTATGCATCACTTAGGAAGAAGAATTTAGAGATTTCCTGGAGCGTTCAAAGAATTTGCAGTCTCAGACCAAAGAAACCAAACCAAAACAGTCTATCAGCTGCTGTAATCACAGTGGTTTTAATCCTTTTAGCGATGTAATGAAACAGCTCGAGATGGATAGATGTTAAAAAAAATGTTATAGATACAAAAGTGATTAATAAAAACAAAGAAAATAAAGAATAAGAATTAGGTCAAGTTACGTAACAGCATCGTGGGTTAAGCCTGAGATGGTTTCCGGCCCTGACATGTTGTCTGGTGGTGTTGAAGGGGATTTTTCATTTCACTCGGTTCATATTCGTGCACTTACTTTATTGCAATGCTTCAACCGAAATATTCCTGAAATCTAAAGTGTTGTGTTTATTATTAGCAGAATGACATTGCAAAATGTTTATACTTAAAATCTGAAACCATAAGTTTGGCTCAGAGTCTGTTTCTTTGGTTTCCTCTTTCCTTGTGTTTGGGTCAAAGGTCAACCAAATCACAACAGTGTGTGCTTTGGCATGGTGTGTATAGCATAAACCATGTGGTTTATGATTATTTTTCTCCAAAGGACTTCTTGATTCTCTGTATGTGGCTGATATGAGATGACTTTAAAGTAATTTTTGGTCTTTGAGGTGTGTTTTTGGTTCATTATGAACTTCTCCACAAACCTGAGGTTGGAGCGTGACTTTGAAGAAAGGAGCACTGCTTCTCTTTCATTTTTTAAGCTACCCAAAAACTTTCTTGCTATTTTTTTCTCATTTCTTTTTAATTGTTTTGGCTGCTGAATTTTGCTCCCTAACTCCCTGCAATATCCTGTTTCTGGCGTGTTATGATGTGTAACCTGTGGCTGGGAAACGCCTCGGTCTTCCCCCAAAGAGTTGGAGGAAGTGGGTGGGGCAGTAAAGGGCAAGACGGTGGCCCTGCAATGAATTAAAGGTGTGGTCTCTGTGTGGAGCTTTCAAAAGAAATCTGCAGTTTGTTTCAAGACAAAAGGATTGTGAAGACAGCGAGACGGTGTGAGCGATGCTTTCAAGTGAGTAAAGAACAAAAGACTTTCAGTGTGAATAATCATCTGGGCTGAGTGAGTGTGCTGCGTTGCATTGTTTCTGCACTCATTTAAAATGTGTTTCCCGAGTATTTTCCATTCATCTTTTTATTTCTGCTTTTTATTTTTTTTTTTCCATGTTGGAATAAGTTTATTTTCCCTTCAAGCACTTACAGCTCACCTTCTCTCCCAGCTTCACTGTTGCTTTGTTTTTGGGTCTTTGCTTCTTCACTTTTTCTTTGTTGACAAAAAAGAAAACAAAGTGTCTCATTTATGGTATAAATGTGACATTGCAGCTCATTTAAAATAGACCAAGCATGTGTCATGTGTCATGACAGAAGTCAGGGACAAAGATAAGCATCGCTCTCACTGTTTGAACTTGAGCGGTGTGGGCGTTAGTGGTGTTCCTTCCCGTTTACCTGATCCATAATCGACTCAGAGGCTCGGGAGACGTCTGCTACAGCGTGTAATGAAGTCAGTGGAGTTGATTGCTGTGACTGATTCCTGTGAGCCCTACACACTCAGATCTGAGCGTGCTGATTGGTCTAGGATCACCAGCTGTCAGACCTAATATGGAACATCTCCAGACAATCCCCTATGTTTTCAAGGGAAGTGAGAATGTATCAAAAATACCCCGACTGAAACTTTTATAGTTATTGGAGAAGAAAAAGAAAGCGGCACAAAGACTGTCACATGAGAGCATTTTCTATACTTTTGAATAGTTACATTTAAATCCAGAACACCACTTTTAAGCTTTATCTTACCTCTAACCTGCAGAGTGTGTGTTTAGTATATCAATATACCTGAGCTCGTCACTCCAGTACAGCTGTATGCAAGGATTAGGATAATGTCTGTTTTTCATACAAGCATAAAGACATTAATGGCGGTTTTGAGTCTTATTAGCTTGTATGTGTTTACCATAAATATAAAGATTAAATAACATAAAAGCACATTTTTGTCCACAGGTGGACTTCAGCTCTCCAGCATACAGGAACTGATGTGCAATGTGTCCCACGGTGGTGGCACAGCCAAATACAACATCCAGAAGTTTGTTGATTTCATGCATAGAAACAGATCCAAGCTTGAGTTCTCCTGGATCACTGCAGACGTGAGTAAGACGAGTCAGAGCAGCTTCCCATTTTATGATGTGGTTCAGCTTTATTCAAATATATCTGTAAGAACATGTGATTTTGTTGTGTGATGAACTGTTTTTTAATATTTCCTTTTATTTTCTGACTTCAGAAAAGTGTCCTTGCAAACCACCTGGACCGCGCCAAGCAGGTGATAAGTAGCAGCTGCGACACTCTCGTCACCTCAAGCTGCTACCCAAACGTCGTCTATGAAGGACATGTCGTCTTAGAGGTACCTTAGAGCATAAAAGACAATCTAAGATGTGAGGGTGAAGTTTCTGCGCTTGCATGGTTTGTGGGCAAAGTGTTTTCGAAGAACAATACGGCCGCAGGAGCAAAGTTTAGTGTTTTGTTCATACGAGTGGGTTCGCTCACTGTGGAAATCTGATAAGCATTCTCTGAAGTATCACAACCACAAATGTAAAGATAAACTGAGAATGTTTCTGGCAACATCTAATTGCTTGTTTATTTTCCACAGGGGACGGTCCGAGATTACACAGCCAACTGCACCAGTTTGTCACCTTCCTGCCACATAAGCAATATTCTGCATATTTTCTTCTGCTTTTCATTTCATGTGAGGTTTTTATGACTTTTCTCTCTTTCTTTCACAGCTACCTGCCCTGCAAAAGGTCTGTTTGATGGAAAAGGTGGGATAAAAGTCTTAATCTGCGTAACGCATGATTTTTTAGATCAAATTGAAAAGGAATTTGTGATTAAGATACTGGAAATGATCAAGCACACGCATCTTCTGTTACTTGGAGTAAAAGTCCTGCAGCTGCAAAACCACAAGAGCTGTCTTTCACTTTCACTCTTACAGTACAACAAAAGTCATGCATCACAGAACTAGAATGCCTAAAAAGACAAAGTGTCTTGAGGAAACTGTTTTTGTGATTTGCTACTAGGGGAGTCCTCCTTGACTGAAATCCCTCCTTTAATGACTGCGGTCATGGTTATCCTGCCCGTCCTACTGCTGGCAGTCCTCGTGGTGTATCTCGTGCGCTCTAGAAGGTATTCTTCTAATTATGTCAGCATATAAATGCATCACAGCTACCTGACGTGTTTTAAATAGTTCTTCTCTTGTCACTGAAGAAACACGGGTGTGCCCATGATGCAAGATCCTGCACTGCAGATGAAACTCCAAATACCAGCTGACGTGGAGACGGGAAATCCGGAGAGCAGCGTGTAAAAGTTTCTCTGCACATGCTGGATTGATACTTTGTGTTGTTGCCTCTGCAGTATTTTATTAGGGATATGCGTCCGTTATATATCTTTGCTTTTCTGTGTTTTGTCAGGCAGTTACAGAAACTCAGCAAAGAGTTTCCACTCAGGACCCCCAGTATAATAAATACGCTTTAATTATAAACTCATTGTTTTAGTGCATTAATGTGTAAAATGTGTCCACCGGGTCAGTAGATCAGAGCTGTACTGGCTCTGAAAAAGGCCAGTTTCATTACTTTATAGGCTATTCTGCTACTACAGGGTTACCAAGTAAGAGTACGCCATAATTTATTAGAGGATTTAAATTTTTATGAGAAAAAAATCAGCGACTTAAGCTTTAAAATCATTGTAGTGGAGTGAATGCTGTGTGCCTCTTTAGACTGACCTCCGCCCGCAGCAGTTTACAAGAAAACCCTGACAAATTTAAAGTTGCAGCACTTTATCTGTAGATGCACTTGGACCCAATGTGAGCAGCTGAAGACGTGGCTTTTCTTCACTTTTAAACTATGCATGCAGGCGGTTTGATGAAGAGCTTTTATTAGGATTTTAATGTGAAATTTACGATGGCCCTGAGAGATCAAATCCACAGGAACTTGGAGAAACATCCACAAGTAGGAACACAATCATCAGATAATTGATGTGAGACTGTAGATACATGTGTGCTATTAGCTGTTTGCTCACCGTTTGTCACTCCTACAGCTGCTCCGTCACGTTATTGTCTCACTTTGTGTTTTGTGTGTCATTGCAGCGTTTTTTTATTTGCTAGTGTTTTCCAAAGTTGCAGTGCGTTTGACCTCTCAGGGCCTCCGTGGAAAAGATTGTAAGAAGAGACTTCTTACTAGTGAGGGTCCATTTAAGCTAGTTTGCTTTATAGATGAAATGTATATTTAACCCAGCTGTATCAGCTTTGTGTCGCAATGTGATTTCCCTTTGTTTAAAATCAATAAAATGTTCTGTTTGTGATCATGATTTTGTCTTTATCACGTGTTGTGGGTGCAGCGTCTTTCTTTTTTTCATACATCTTTCAGGGACAGAAGCTTTTCAGATGAAACGCGAAATTCGGTTCAGTTCAGTTTTATTGTATTTGTTTAGTGCAAATCACAACAGCAGTCGTCTCAAGGCCCTTAATATTGGAAGGTAAAGATCATACAGCGTACTGCACAGTAATTCAGGGAAACCCCCAATAATCTGATCATTCCCTATGCGCAAGCACTTTGGCTTTGGCAGTGGGAAGGAAACTCTTCCTTTTAACAGGAAGAAGCCTCGTGCAGAACCAGATTCAGGGAGAGAGACAGGACAGAAGACATGCTGTGGAAGAGAGCCAGAGATAGCTGATGATTAAATGCAGAGGAGTGCATAAACACATGGTCAGAGAAAGTGAAACACTCGGAGCATCATGGGAATCCCCCAGCAGTGTAATTATGTCTGCAAAAATGTACGCAGGACCCTAAACGTCAGCCCAGTTCCCTTCAGCTGCAGCATGTAGGAGCGTGCACACGCATATATTTTATCTTGGCATTTTGGAGCTCAATTTGGTTGTGCCACAATTTCCACATTTCCCAGGAGGATGCATCTCAGGCACCAACCACTCTACAAACACTTCAGCACAAAGCCAGCCACTGCACCCAGATGAAAGCTTTCAGTCTTACTCTCAAGAAAGGCGGAGGGTTTAAATGTTCTCCCTGTCCTGATATAATCTGCACACATCCAGTAAATCACCATGGCAACCCTGACCAGCCACAACAGCAAAACCACCTGCTTTAATATTGTTTACCTCCCTCTCATGCTGGGACATGAACACAGGTGTATCCTGTGGAGTTTTTCACAGGCGGGCTGCTGCCTTCATGAGTGACAGTTTGGTGTCGGAGGGAAGAAGGTGCATGTAAGTCAAACAGTGGCTCAGAAAACATTTAAAAGTTACATCTGTCACTTTTGCTTTTGGAATGCTTGTATCTGCAACCATGCGCTGTGTAGATGTGTCACAATAGCAGCTAAACCACAAGCTGCTGTGTGCCTTCTCTTTACTCTTTCCTTGTATTCAGAGTGAGTCCTTATGTCTCTTTCTAGAAAAGCTACCTGAAGTAACCCTCATGTCAGTTCCAAGGAGCTAGTCTGACAATACAAGGGGACTTTTTGCTTTCTCTGTTTTCTCTGTATTTCTGCTGAGCAGCTTCTGGGAAGCTTGAAACAATGTGGGCAAAGCAGCGCTCTATTTGATGTCTATTTCACGTGAAAGCTCCTTCGGTTACTGCACATTACTCACACTTAGTTTCTGATCGTCAACCTTGGTGCGGTCTTATCTTTTCTTTCAGCTATATCAGGTCACGAATGCTTTTAATTTTGTTTCACTCTGATTGTTTTAGGGAATTTTATGTCAGCATCTGTTGAAACTGACTACACTTAGGTGGATATTGGCCACGTTTAGTTTCTGAGGGACAGGAGTACATGGTTGTACTCGCAGCAGCGCGTGTATGACATTCAATTATGTTTAATCCCAGCAGCCCAGTGCATAGCTGGGCTCCTGAATCACATCATCATCGCGAAATCAAAGCCTGACTAACCCGCTCCCGTCCTGCTGCACCGACTCCTTCAGTCCACCAGGTGGCATCATACATTTTCCCTGGATGTAGGGTGTTCACATGTTGCACGAGCGTTTAAAAAAATCATAAAAGTAATAAAACCTCCGTCTTCCACCTTCAGGCTACAATTTTCATGACGTTAATGTCATATATGTAAGCACGTGGTGATGTGGTGCAATGTGCTCCTTTGTAAATACAAATAAGGGACACAGATCAAATATAATTAATTGTTCTCCAGTTGAATTTAATCTTATATGTGCTTATAAAGTGCTCATAACAGCAGCTGCTGATACGATGGCTTTACTCTGCACTTTATACTGTACGCATTAATCAGTTTCATCATCCAGACGGGAAATTTCTTTGGCTTTAGTCCCGCTTGCATCATCAAACAGCAAACACATGAAGTTCCGGTTAGGTTTTTCCACAATAAACGCACAAGCTTAACTTCAGTGCCGCTATCTGAAACCATAAAGTACAATATTCAAATATGAGAAATAATACACTAGGCTGAAGGTGTGTGCGCGCGTGCAACATTCGGTAGTTGAAACTACTCTTAATCGGTGCCAAACAAGCTTGCAGGAGCTGCTCCATTTGAACTGAATGCATCAGTAATTGCTTATAGATAAATAACATATTGGTTTATGGTTTGTTATTTTTAGTTCATCACACACACACACACACACACACACACACACACACACACACACACACACACACACACACACACACACACACACACACACACACACTAACAGCAAGTCCGCTACACTGGATTAAAAACTACACCTGGAATAAAGTGATACTTAAATAGAAAAAATAATTTGATTTAAAGACCAATATTAAGCTTCACCCACGTCTGGGAGACAGTGAAGTTTAAGCTTCTTCTGTCTAACGTAGAACATGCTTTTATTTTGAAAGCATCACTCCCTGATGAAAAAATGCGAGCTCAAGACAGAAGTCTTCAGAAGCTGGCTGCAGGTTCAGTAAAGAAGTGGAGATAACGAGTGAGGAAAGATGTTCCCTGCTGTCGTGCTCTTATGTGAGTGACCTATTAATTAATAACGATAATTAATATGATTACTTATATTATTTTGTTGCCTGGAAAAAAAGCGTGAAAGCTCCATGACAGAGAGGCAAAGATTTGGAGCTTTGGAAGTTCTACCTGTTGCGTCACTCTGTGAAGAAGCGCTATCGGCTTTGTTTAAGGACATTCACTGAAGTTTGAATGTGTTATAATATAATTATTATTCGCTGTGATTTTAACCGTTTTATATTAAAGCTGCTGCACCGGTAGTATTTGTAGTCCTACATTATTAGATTTTGTTATTTATGCAGTTCGGGGTGGTACTAGTATTAGTAGTAATTTCTGTAGTATTCTGCATTTATTCTGTATTTATTGCAGAATTAATAGTTTTGGGTTCGCCACAGATGGCGGGTAGTTTGGTTTCATGGATTTTGTTTTGCGGGTGCGGACACGGTTTACATCTGCGGCATACTCACACATGGCGTCACCAGTCACGAGTGTTAAAACTTCCGCATTACTGAGGGAATTCCCGGTAGGCGGGGCGACCCAGGGGGTGTGGAGATAGTAGGTTTCCTCGCTGATTGTGTGTGTGTCAGTGGTGCATTATTACACTAACCATGTGACCCAGTATTTATGGAACTACACAGCATACAGTACTAAAAGTAGTTTGAGTTTCTAACAGGCAGCTTGTAGTAAGTTCACACATCCTGATCTATTTATGGCTTCTTACTGAACCAAAACATGACTGTTACTCAACTTTAACATCTGACACAGGAAAATGAAACCATGACATACTCCTTGACCTCTCAGCATGAGCTTTACCTTCATTGTCTCGTGCACTAAGTGCTGATAAAATATTCATGTGCATAACTGTAACATAACTTAACTTCAAACTGCATTTTGTTCCCAGGGTTGTTTGTTCAGCTTTGCAGTGCACATGACATGAAGTGCACCGTCACTCACGCTGGCAGCAAGACGACATACGACATCTCAGACCTGTCACCTGATATGCGCAACAAGGCTTCCCGCTGCATGTTTACGTGGTCCAATGCAACTGTAAGTGTGATAAACCAGAGCAGTTTGATCTGTCGTGGTCCAACATAAGCAGCTACGACATATCAACATGTGTGCAGTGAGAAGGCATTCGAATCTATTATGACTTACTTACAGTGTGACAGTCTGGCTTGTTTTAATATAATATGGTTGAATTGTTTTCTTAATGATTTATTTAAATTCGATGACTTTAGGATTTTGTGATCGCACACCACCGGGGCCTGTTCCTGCAGCCCGTGATGAGCAGCAGCTTTGGCACACTAATCACCTCCAAATGCATCGGCAATGTTAGCTTCACAGCCACTTGCGAGATAAAGGTATGACTCTTTAAAAAATACCTTGTTATGAACTGATTGAGTCATAAAAAAAACGTTTAAAAATGCAAACATGTGAGGGAAGAGATTTTCTGAGTTATGTTAAGCATTGTGGGGTGAACATTGTGTTCATAGGAGGGGTTTAATCTGGAAATGATGAGATGAATTTACTGTGAAAATGTCTGTGTGGGTTCTCAGTCATCCAGGTCATGGTTGTCTGCGGAGCTCGGAAAGAAAGCAACTGGACGTCTTTAAGTTTAAAGAACTTAAAGACGTCCACTTGCTTTCTATGCTGTGAAAACAACCTTTAATCACAATCACTGTGTCTTTGTTCTTCATAGCAAAGAGCATATGATTACACAGCCAGCTGCACCCGTGAGTATCACTGTGCTAAATTTAATAAAATTAAAAAATTTTTCTTTATTTGTTCAGCCCGTGTTAGAGTTTCTGTGTTAATTTATAAGTCTAATGTGATTTTCTGATGTTCTTTTACAGCCGTCTGCCCTCCAGAAGCTCTGATTGATGGCACAGGTAGGCATTTGATATACAGGTAGCGTGCTCAGGCCTCAGGTGGCTCGCTGTGGCTCATGTTAGCAGAGAACTGATCTTCAGCACCACTTAGTGAGGAGATCAAACTTTGTTAAACTAGTGCTAAACTCTATTTATTTATGACTTCACAGATAAATTACAGGATTTATTTAAGGTTTTATTATGAATGTTGTGCAACTGCATGCAGATTTCTCAAGACTGGTAGTAAGCCCTGAGAAAATGTCTGTTTTTGTACCTTTGAACAAACTACTTGACCTTTGAGATGATGTTAGATGTTGTTGGCTGGTAGCTGAACTGTTTGTCTTTTCAGGAATGCCTCCTTCCCAGATTGGTGTCATTGTAGCAGCTGTCATTGTAGCAGCTGTCCTGCTGCTGGTCGGCCTCGTGTATAGACTTTGGAGGTATCTATCTGACTGTAACAGCTGTATTTAGTAACATGCTCATCTGACATGGTCTAACTAATGCTCTGTCTTTGGTAGTAAATGCTGTGGCCAGACTGGAGGCATCTACCCTCATGTGATGTTTAAGAAGGCGCCGCAACCAAAAGCTGATGTGGAGACAGGAGGAGGATAGAGCAGATTAGAGCAGCTTCTCGGTGCACGATAACTCTATATCCATGCTTTCGCCATCCTTTCCGCTGCATTACTTAAGTAGCAGTATGCTTGCATTATTATATCATCTCTGCGGGTTTGCTTTTCTATATTTTGCCGGGCGGCTTTTTGGGACAGGACAGTTACAGAATGAAATCCATGTTACAGGATATTAGAGACTTGATGGGCCAAACTCTAATGTAAGAGTTCCTCCTTCCACACTATTCAATTCAATTTTATTTATATGAAACCAAATGACAACAGTTTAAGGCTCTTCTGTGGCCTCATCAATGCTAAAAAACGCTGTGACTGATAAAAGGTCATTGATTTCTTCCCACACAGACAAACCTCAGCTCAGTGTTAGAAACTGTATCCTGTTACAGCCCTGTTTCATTAATTCCACTTGCCGGTTAGCTGAGAGGGATTGGTGCACAGGTGAAAAGTTCTCTGGGCTGTGGAAGCTCTCAGACTCTTTGCTGCACCAGCGAGTGCACTTTGAGGACCCAGTACCATGAATAAATTAACAATGACCCCCCTACTTCCAGCCAGGACCCCCATGTTAGTGTTAATGATGTAAACCAGCTGTGGAAGCTCAGAGACTCGTACTGCAGCACCAGGGCGTGCACTTTCAGTGTTCTATAGCATTACAGCACATAGTATATATGCAGAGCATACAACACTATAAAGATTATTATAAATAACTTATTATCCAAATGCTGCTAATATTTTTATAATATGTTTTTTATTATTTCTATTATATAAGATATATATGTTTATAATAATTATAAATACACTACCTGGGGTTGAGATGCAATAATAAAGTAGAGTGTTCTTGTACTGTAGTACTGGATTGCTTGTGATTATGACCAGTTATTATGAATGTTTTAGTCCTAAATAATGCATCATGAATCCTGCCTTATCAAACGTGTGTGTGTGTGTGTGTGTGTGTGTGTGTGTGTGTGTGTGTGTGTGTGTGTGTGTGTGTGTGTGTGTGTGTGTGTGTGTGTTATCAGGCTCACCAAATCATTTTTCTGTATCACATTTCTTGTATTTGTTTTTGCTGTTGTCACAGTTTCATGTTAATTTCACTTTGCACATCACAGCTAATGCACCTGCAAAGAATAAAATCACTTTGTCTAAAAACACAAGTCATGCATTATGTAAATTTGTTGTTCCAGGTTTTATATTATAGCTTTTTGTCTGCTGCAAGTAGTCTACAAGTAACTGTATATAATTTTAAGTCAAACTAGGTAGTACGTGAATAAGTACTGCTTAACTTCAGGTATTTTACAGGAAAGGAGTCCCACAAACTTCTGTAAGTAAATTTAAGTAGTCCATAATATCAATGAATTAAGTAATTTTAAGTATCACATAATGTCTTAGTAATTTCCCCATCTTACACTGTAAGTACGCTGTACTTTTTAGGGGACTTGCCATTTTATTGTCAGGCTTGAGTCAAGTGAGGAGCTCCTTTAAAATAGGGAATTTATTTGCAATGATAGCAAAAACAATTCCACAGTAGTGATACATCCCAATCCCGGGTGCCAGTGGTACTTCTTCCACTCCACTTCAGCTCACTCAGTATTTATAATTGCTCACCACACAGGTGAGTTTCGTTGCAGGAAACAAAAAGAACTTCAATCACTAGAGCCGGGTTTCACTGAATGCAGTCATTCAACAGTCATTCCGGACAGGCTTGAGCTGGGAGACATGAAAAATGTTATGGATCTTCATATTGTGGGGCAGGATAAGACGGGCAGACACAGGGTGGATCATAGATGAAGACGGGAAGTCGAGGGGCGGATTGTTCCAACGGCTAATCAATCTGTGATATATTAGCTGCTGGTGACAGTGGTTCTTCTTCTACGGTCCTTCTCCCCTTGCAAAGGCTCCGTCAGGGTCAAAAATGTTTTTCCATTGCCTCCCTTTCACGTTTGGAAAGGCCGTAAAGGCGACTATTAGGTGATGGGACACCAAGGAGCAGGTCTATTCCCCAATCGTCAGGGCAACGAGGAGGGAGAGAAAGAGCGAACTCGAAACACTTCTGCAAGTTTGTGATGCACAACAGGGACTGAGGACAGATCAGGTACCTTGACCAGAACTCACCGGGTTAAACTGGAACAGAGAGAGCTGTGGTACTTATACAGTTTTGCCCAGTCTATATTTGGATTGTGTGTACTCAAGCAGGGTGCTTCGTGCATCAAACATGAACTAACTACTCTTTCCACATTTTCACCAGACAGGGACAATGACATGGACTGAGTGTTATGTGTGATATCCAGGAATTTGGGATCATTCAAAGCAGAAACTTGTCCCTGTTCAGGAAGGGTGACAACTGGGATGTTAAGCTCTTTTGCTAGCACTTGATCAATAAAGCTGTTCAGCCCAGGAGTCAGTTAAGGTTTGCGAACAGTGAGTGAGAGCGTTAATGATGAATTTGGCTGAAACCATGAGTCTGGGTAGGGAGGAGTTATCATTCATCTTGCCTGCCAGTCTCCCCACACTTACACCCAATCTTTTGTTCGCACAGGACAGGTGCCAACAAAACGTCCCTTCTTCAGAAGGTGAAAGGTGCATGGGCTGTTCCTCGTTGTCTTCAAACTCACCTCTCCCTCAGCTAGGCTCCGCACCACATGGAGGAGAGCCCTCCAAAGAGATGAGGGAGTTGTAGTTGTTCACTGGGAGAAACATTTCGTCACTCAGCCAGGATACTTTGTTTCTCTGAACAAGTTTCTCCCACTGAAAACCGAATGTCCAGAAGAAGATTTCCTTACCTGGATGATTGAGCATACATCAAGACACTTCTTATGTTTATATTCACCCACATGGTTATCCGACCTGATACACATGGAAACAAGAGCATAAAGTGAATTACGGAGATCCTTGGCAGCCAGCTCCTATCTTAAGTTTCCTTCTTCTCCGGTCTGGCTTCGTCAAACAAAATCCCAAAGTCTATAGAAAAACTGGCCACACTCCTCCTACCTTGCTTCGGGTGAAACATCTTATACACCGCCGTGTCACAGTTGGATCCTTTGTCAAAAAGATTCTTGAATTTGCAGATAAACCCCTCAGGTTAGTTTTTAAACCGCCTGTGCCCACTTTAAAGCTCTCCCCTGTGAGAGCAGAACCATGAAAGCAGTCTTAGCATTGTCTGTCGAATAAGTCATACTTTGTTGGTGGAAAACCAAGGCACATCTGATTTACCCGTAAATGTTTTGGGCAAAGGAAGTGGGCCCTCCGGAGGCTCGGGACGTGGGGGAGGTGTGTGGACAGCACAGATCAAAGAAGCACTTGTAGATAAAGAGGGAAAAGATGGCTGATTAGAGACTACTCATTTCTGCAGGATCCAATATATCTTTTAATGCAAAAATTTGTTGCACAGTGGAGCCCTGTTCTCTGGAAACATGGGGCAGAATTTGCTCATCACGGTTTAACTGGGCCTCCTGCAAAGTTCGCATAGACAGAACGCGTTTAATGGGATCCAAACCCACTGAGTCCATCTTCTTCCAGAAGATTAGATTAGATTAGATAAAACTTTATTAATCCCTCTGGTGGGTTCCTCTGGGAAATTCAGTTTCCAGTAGCACAGCACAGACAGAAGTTGCATGTTACAGAGTTGGAATACCAAATAAAAGGGGAATGACGGCGTACAAATATAAGAATAAATATAGCATATATACACACATACACATATATAAATGTCACACAGTGGAAATTTCTATTTATCTTTTCTATTGGTTTTATTCTGATTTTTAATGCTTTTTATAAGTGTAGTTTTTATTTGCATGATTTAATTCTGTTTGTATTGCATGTTTTTAGTATGTTATTTGACACTGTTTTAATCCACTGTGGATTGGCTGGGCATGGGACAATTAGCTGATAGTGATCACCTGCTGAGGCATGGGTGTGTCCACAGGTGGCCTATCAGCTGTCTAAAGACCTCTTAAAAGGAAGCTAGCTAAGCACTGGAAGACAGAGGCCCCAGATGGAAACAGGAATGCAAGAAGGCCAGGTGAAACAAACAAACAAACAAACAAACAAACAAACAAACAAACAAACAAACAAACAAGCAAGCAAGCAAGCAAGCAAGCAAGCAAGCAAGCAAACAAAAACAAAAAGGGACCCGCTGCCTGATCGTGGGGGTGCGACGCCTCATCTGGAAACAGAGCGGTCACACGCGACGCGACCCAGGACTGAGAGAGAGAGAGGTGCCGCATACCAAAAAGTACCACGTACTTAAGAAAGATAAGATACTTTATCATCATTATACAACAATGTACAACGAAATAATAGTACACTGTCATGCACTGGATATGGACTTACAATGTAAGATGGGGGAATAGTTACCATATAATATAATATATTACCACATAGGTCTAATACTTACCAAAGTTACCATGAAATTGTACTTACACAGTGTAATTATGTCTTTGTTTCCTTTAAAAATCTGACTTGTTACCCCCCTTAATGTGCCTACCTTTAAGTATGTGTAAGTAAATATAATTACATTGTAATTTCAAATTCCATTTAATTACAGGTCAATTACGCCCTCAGTCGGACTCGATTATACCCGGGTCAGTTTTGTAGTAACAACTTTTTTGACATGTGAGACAACAGGTGGTGTCCCCAGGATTGACTTGAAAAGTTATTTTCCATAGACAGTAGCCTGTTGCTCAGGCTTTACTTTCTTGCTTTGGGTATTTAAAAGAAAAGAAAAGGCGCGATTAGGACGCAACCAAGTGTCACATCTACGGGGGTGGGGCAGGTGCAGGATATCCTTTGCTTGCCGAGTACATTAAATCGAGAAAGCTAAACAATGTTTCGTGTTTAATGACAGTAAACACTTTTCTTTCATCATTATGATATGAGATGTGGGAGGTGTGTACAAGCTGGTTTGGTTATTCTGGAGTTACACGCCCCCCACTCCTCCTGCTCCCTGACACATAAACGGGAAATACACCGGCAGTCAGCTGGCAGAGCAGAAAACGTTCAAGATGGGGATGGTGCACGCTGGGAATGCGGTGTCGGCAGCCATGGGGATAAGTGAGTAACTTCATCAGATTATTTGATAAAAGGTTGATTGGAAACAAACAAACACTGTAACCTGTAGGGCAGAGAGGAAAGTGTGTTTATGGGTTTATCAGTAATCCGCGCACCTACTCAGCTGTTTTATTGCATCGTCCGGTTTGTGTTCACCGGAATGTCAAAACTTTTAGCCTGTAAACTTCGGCTCGCGCAAAAAGCGCGTTCGAGTAATTGGCAGGAAATATTCATGCGAGCACTTTCTGAAATTTTAGTTGTTTCTTTGTGGTTTTCATTTCCGTGGCTAAAATCTCACCAAGTCTCCGAGACACGTGAGGAGTTTAAAGTCATGGCACGCGAGGGATCTTTAACACCCAACCACTCAACCACACCCGGAAAGGAGCACAGAGCATAGTGTGTTAATCTGATTAATGTCAAAGCTGTAATCTGCAAAGTTATTCTGTTAGTTCTGAAGTTAGTTTTGTCTAAACTTCAGGTATTGTCTGTAAACTTCAAACCTCCAAAGTTTCATGAAAAGAAAGAAAGAAAATATTCACGTGCACAATTATATTTTTATATCAACTTTAAAACACTTTCTTTGTTGTCAGGTGTTTTACTTCATCTTGGTGGTGCACACGAGTGCAACGTCACTCAGCGTGATCATGAGACTACATATAACGTCCTAGGTCTGTCTTACGGTGTGTTCACACCGAACGCGATAGGCGCGAGCGAAAACGCCCCAAACGCCCCTAATTTGACGCGTGCACATTCGCACCTCGAACGCGTGTCCAAGAAAAAAAATCCATCGCGCGTCAAAATTGCATATTTTGACGGCGTGAACGGAAATGTGGGAGGGATGTGGGAGGAAGTTGTGCCAGACAGTATCTTTGCTAGACGGCAGCTGTCGAGCTAGCGTTTCTATTTACTGTGGAGAGCAGAGCAGCGGCGTTAAGGGACGCCCTCGCCGTACCTGGGTCCATCAAGTCCTCCAGACGGGTGAGCAGTTTGGTGAGTTTCACCACTTGCTCCAGGAGCTGCGCCTGGATGACAGCCCGATTTCAGCGATATCGCTGTCTTTCCCTCGCCCAGTTTGAGGACCTGCTGTCCCGCGTTGGTCCAAGCATCGCCCGCCTAGACACCAACTACAGGCGCTCAATCCCACCTGCAGAGCGCCTGTCCATCTGCCTGCGGTTAGTAAAAGTGTTTAATACGGTAGTCCTTTATTGATACCTGTGCTAATATGCTAAACTATCGTTTATACACTGCTAACATGGATGTGCTATGCTATCAATGAATGCCGTCGGTGTTTACTGATAGCAAACTGTGGTATGGAGACGACTGTTTATAATATTTCTAGTGATGCTTGAAAGGTCTCATCAAGTCCCGATTTAATTCAATTTATGCTGTTATCAGTGTTTGCACTGATAGCATGGCTGTGGTGTCTATCAGTGTATGCTCTCTGTGTTTGCTGATATCAAACTGGTACAAGGGCCACTGTGGGTTAATCTTTGTAGTGATACTCACTCCTTATTTACACCTGGTTTAATTCTGGTATAGATGAATATTTGTATGTAATCCTCACAGCTGTCAGACTCTATAACAGGGGTCACCAGCCTTTCTTTAAACTGAGAGGTAGATAAAATTGTGAACAGTTTGGTTCATCTTTAGTTATATGGTTCTATCTTGATAAGCTATGTCTTATCACAGATTAATTTTTCAAAAATATTAATGATTTAAGCAAGGAAAGGGCTACATGTCAACATACAACTCTTTATTTCTATTAATGTCTTACTTCATTCCTGCCTGATTTACATGTTTAGGAATTATGAGTGATTGGCTCACTGTAGTGGTAAAAGTTGCTACCAATCAAATTATGATATGTTAAAGTTAAAACAAAACACAACTGACTGTTTTATATTATATCTAATATATGTTATGTAATTATCCTTATAATTAGAAAATGTTTTATGTAAGATTTATGTTTTGTAATTTAAATCTGACATCACAAAAGTATTTTGAATTTGAATAATGTATTTTGTAACTGCAGTACACATAATACTAATTTTGAACACTTTTGTCCAGGTTCCTTGCCACCGGGACTCCTTCAGGACCATCGCGTTCAGTTTCAGAGTCGGTGTGTCCACGGTGTGCCAGATCACCCCCAGGTAGCGACGGCCATCTGGGACTGTCTAGTGGGCGACTTCATGGCTGTGCCTTCACCTGGAGACTGGCGGTCCATCACAGAGGGATTCCAGGAGCGCTGGAACTTCCCTCTCTGCTGTGGAGCTCTGGATGGGGGAAGCACGTCCAGACAAAGGCCCCCATATATCACATAGGAGACACACACATTGATATACACTAAATATTTATTTCATTTCTTTTTTTGTGGTGCCCAAATTTATGCTCCTGCTTGATTTTGTTTAAACAATTATTGCACACTTTTTGTAAATCCAGTAAACTTCTTTTCACTTCTCAAATATCACTGTGTGTGTCTCCTGTATGATATATTTAACTGACATTTTTATTGTAACAACTAACCATTTATACAGGAAAATAATGGCTATTAACAAGGTTGCCCAAACCTTTGCATCCCACTGTATTAGTATATTCTGTCATTAGTGTAATATGAAATAAATTCTACATGTGTCAAGTCGTGCCAACATTTGCTGTGTAGTAGAACTGAGACATTAGTCATTATAAAAATTTATTTGAAATAATATTAAAATTCTCACAGAGAAAAACATTAAACGTAAATATATAAAATATAACTATTTACAGAGAGAGACAGGAAAAAAAAAAAGACCCAGCTGCTCTCCAGAGCAGGAACAAGGCTGAGGAGGAAATGCTCCATTGCAGACTGGCGTGGCCTCTTCAGGGACACCAGGATGGCCAGCTCCACTGCCGATGGACCGTCCTGGGACCCGTCCCTCATCTGCCTCGGAGCTGTCCTCCTCTCTGGGCGTGTAAAACACAGCACAAAACACAAAGAAATGAGAAGGCTGCTACTAGATTTTAATTTCAACATTGAAAAAACAAAACAGGATATAATCAGATTAGTTGTAGATATTTAGTAAAGGTGATCACAAGGCAATCCCACACAGAGTAAAAGCTATCAGTGCTTGCTGTACATACCTGTGGGTGCAGCAGCAGGAGCTCAGGGACTGGGGAGCCAGGAGAAGCAACAGGGATGCTCTGCAGCAGAATCAGTTGGTTCTATCAAGACAATATTAACTGTTAACAGGTTGAATACAATAATCATAGAGAAAGTATATACAGTGGTCCCTGTTTTTATTGCAGCAGGGGTTGTCAGAATAACTAGCCCCTCGCCACGCACTTTATACACTTTTTTCCCCACACACATGAACATTAGTCACAGTTCTCACAAGTTGATTCTCAAAGTGCAAACCTTTGTAGATTGCAAAACGTAAAAGTATTTTTATGCCGCGTTTTGTCTTCATCTGCCCGCCACTTTCGTGCGCCTTTTCCTTTTCCTCCCGGTGCAGGTGTCTATTTCGAATGAGGGTCATAGTTATGAGAGTGTTTTGTGCTGTTTTTCTCTTGGACGTGATGGTTATCAAAACCAAACATGATCAATTTGGCAAGCGCAGGAGACACGACACGGAGGAGATTTGTCAATCAGGCTGCAGAATGCAATGCTGTACGGTGCAATGAAAAATCAGCTAAAAAGCGAGGCAGTGACGGATGAGCGGGACCACTGTGTGCTGTTTATTAATAAACAATATATTCCTATATGACAACATGCATAAAACCAGAACGGTATTTGTACATCAGTGGGAAAATAGCGGGACAGTAGGCGGGCTTGCTAGCTTTAGCGCGGCTTCATCGGGTCAGTCTGAAAATTAAAAAGAAGAACAAATGAACTTACCAGGTTGCCCGATCTCCTCACTTCTGTGCCTCCAAGCTCGGTCCTTTTATTCCTGTCCCGGTAGAAGTAGCAGCTAGCATCGTATAGTTCTGGACGATTAGCCACTGTTGATGAGTTTTTCCTCCATACTGAATGAAGAATGAAGGGCTTTGGTTTGATCTGCCCTTTGACCTGGTTACAGCCACGTCACCAGGCTCCTGATTGGTTGACGCGGCGCGACTTGGACGCTGGAGTTCAAATTTTTCCAACTCGAGCGGTAGAGGCGAAAGACGCGTATGCACAAAATGCAACACAAAAACTCACGCGCGTGGTTTTTTCCGCGAGTCAAACGCGCCAGACGCGCTACACTGACGCGCGTTTCAGGCGTTTTGGCGTTTTCGCGACGCAAATCTGCTTCAGAATTTTCGCCGGACGCGCAATCGCGTGTCATCAGCCTCTTTCCATTGACTTTACATGTAAACCTGACGCTCTGGCCGCCTCTATCGCGTTCGGTGTGAACGCACCGTTATGCTCGGGGTACAAGTGATTCCAGCTGCACATTCACCTGGTCTAACGCATCGGTAAGACGATTCTGATGTGTAACAGTTACTATGAAGGCTTAACTTCACATAAGCGCTTCCATCAATATGTGTGCAGTAAAAATGCAGGTTACATGGGGTTGCACTTCATTTACGTGCAGCCTGGCTTGTTCTGATAGAATGTGGTGGGTTTGTGTTTCAGCAAACCGTGGTTGCAACGCATGTTAATAAAATGAAGCTGGTGACTATGAGCAGATTTGGCGAACTTGTGTCTTCCAAATGCATTGGCAACATGAGCTTCAGTGGAACCTGCGTGACTGAGGTATCACTGTTTCAATGGCCAACAGTGGTCAGCATAATTAGAAACTCTAGTTTTGATGGGGGAGGTTTAGTTAACAGCAGAAATACAAACATGCTGAAATACTTAGAATACAACAATAAAAGTATTAATTTGAACACGCTGAGAAAACATTTAATCATTATCCCTGCGTCTTTATTTTTTCTTCATAGGGGACACCAAAGGATTACACGGCCAGCTGCACCGGTGAGTATCACTGTGCTAACAGACTAAACAGACTCTGTTGGACGAGCTTTATTCTGAATATCTCCTTCTCTTATTCACATTCTGTCATGTTTTTCCTCCATTCTTTAAGTCTAATGTGAACATCTAATATTCTTTTACAGTCACCTGCCTGCCAGAAACAGAAGAAAAAACAGGAGACAAAGGTGAGATTAAAAAAAAATCACATTTTCATATAGTCCAAAGTCGTTGGATCTCTAATAGAGACAACACAGCGGGGTTAAGTTAGAAGAATGTTTGGCAGTTTTGATACATGATGTTTACATGGAAATCCTAGAATATCATGGATATTTACAAGAAATGGCCTCGCTGTGGCTCATGTTAGCAGAGAACTGATCTTCAACACCAGTTAGTGAGGAGATCAAACTTCATTAAACTAGTGCTAAACTCACTCTGTTTATTTATGACTTCACAGATAAATTACAGCATTTATTTAAGGTTTTATTATGAATGTTGTGCAACTGCATGCAGATTTCTCAAGACTGGTAGTAAGCCCTGAGAAAATGTCTGTTTTTGTACCTTTGAACAAACTACTTGACCTTTGAGATGATGTTAGATGTTGTTGGCTGGTAGCTGAACTGTTTGTCTTTTCAGGAATGCCTCCTTCCCAGATCGCTGTCATTGTAGCAGCTGTCCTGCTGCTGGTCGGCCTCGTGTGCTTCCTGTGCTACAAATATAGACTTAGGAGGTATCTCTCTGACTGTAACAGCTGTATTTAATGACATGCTTTACCCTCATCTGACATGGTCTAACTAATGCTCTGTCTTTGGTAGTAAATGCTGTGGCCAGACTGGAGGCATCTACCCTCATGTGATGTTTAAGAAGGCTCCGCAACCAAAAGCTGATGTGGAGACAGGAGGAGGATAGAGCAGATTAGAGGAGCTTCTCGGTGCACGATAATTCTATATCCATGCTTTCTCAATCCTTTCCGCTGCATTACTTAAGTAGCAGTATGCTTGCATTATTATATCATCTCTGCGGGTTTGCTTTTCTATATTTTGCCGGGCGGCGTTTTGGGACAGGACAGTTACAAAATGAAATCCATGTTACAGGATATTAGAGACTTGATGTGCCAAACTCTAATGTAAGAGTTCCTCCTTCCACACTATTCAATTCAATTTTATTTATATGAAACCAAATGACAACAGTTTAAGGCTCTTCTGTGGCCTCATCAATGCTAAAAAACGCTGTGACTGATAAAAGGTCATTGATTTCTTCCCACACAGACAAACCTCAGCTCAGTGTTAGAAACTGTATCCTGTTACAGTGTTGATCCCATTGTTGATTTTAATTCCACTTGCCAGTTAGATGTGAGGAATTGGTGCACAGGTGAAAAGTTCTCTGGTAAATTGTTAATGGACTGATTCTTATATAGCGCTTTTCTACTCTCCTGGAGTACTCAAAGCGCTATGGGCTGTGGAAGCTCACAGACTCTTTGCTGCAATAATGCTCGTATAATATAATATAATATAATATAATATAATATAATATAATATAATATAATATAATATCATATAATATCATATAATATAATATAATATAATATAATATAATATAATATAATATAATATAATAATGACCCCCCTACTTCCAGCCAGGACCCCCATGTTAGTGTTAATGATGTAAACCAGCTGTGGAAGCTCGGAGACTCGTACTGCAGCACCAGGGCGTGCACTTTCAGTGTCCTATAGCATTACAGCACATAGTATATATGCAGAGCATACAACGCTATAAATAACTTATTATCTAAATGCTGCAAATATTTTTATAATGTGGATCTTTCTTTATTTTTGCTTACTTATTTATACTGTTTTCTTATTACATAACGTAAATGTCATAAATTGAAATGATTCCTCCTGTAACATGTACTCTGTACCTGCATGCTCAGTCACTGAATGTTTTTGTCCCAGATTATCCTTCTTGCTCTGTTTTTCTGCCTTATGTTCCCCTATTATGCTGAAAATGGATTAAAAACCTCCGATTAAAATCCTGAGTTGGTTTTGTTTCTTTGCATGCAGTGGGCGTCGATTTGTTTTTTTTTTACATCATATCAGGTGACACGTTAGCATCCAGTGAAGGCTGGCGGAGGTGGGCAGCTGAGGTGGCGTGAGCTGTGCCAGCAGGAGATGAGTCATTATATGCCGAACCAGTCCTTTGTGTTACAGCAGTCTGGAGGAGCTCAGGCACTAACTCCACTGTAACCCGACACTGCTCTCATGCCTCTGCAGACATTCTAATATTAAAGTTGAGTGTTGTTCTCTGAGTTTATTTGTTACTGACTGGGTGAAAAAAATAAAAACTTTACTTAGGTAATCCATACTGCATGCTTTACAGATTTACAAATTATTAACAAATTATTACCTCTGGAAGTGTCGTGAAGTCTGCCATCAGCACTGACAGACTGAAGGATAAACTCTAGAGTCACGTTGTGTGAAACATCAAAGTGGTTGTGCTTCTTTTTATCCTTCCCAGAGGCTCAAAAATCATGACTTTTACAGTGTTTTTATTTTTCTGCCACTTCTTTTGTACCCCACGTGTCCACTTCCTTCACATTTTCCAGCTAACTTCTTTGGGAATCAACCTGTTAGTGCAAAAATGTAATTTTCCACCAGTCCAAGTTTAAAATGTGTTATTTGCTCAAATGTTTGTTATCTATAGATGCATCCCTAGGTCAGTGTCAAGATGCTTAATAACATATGACATATTAATATTCATCACAACATGAAAATGGTTTCTGAAACCAGACATGACTATTCTGTGTGTATGCTCTTCCTGGAAACTGTATCTATGGTTGGTATCACAACAAGGGTCATGTGATTTATCAGAATATACATGAGTTCTGAGAAGTCCAGTCTGAGGTTTATGATTTCATAATAAGTGCACTTTCTTGTGTCCATGTGTGATAAAGCAAATAATGCACTTGGGAAAATCCCAGTGAGATATGTTATTGTGATAACTAGACTGGAAAATGTACTTGTTTGCAGACTCCTTTATGTATTTTGACCAACAGTTTCTCCTCATTAATTTCCCCACTGAATTCCACTCTTAAGGCTCCTCTAGGACACCTCTGAAGTAATGTGGCGTATGATTATTTGGTGATCTGCAAGAAGTGAAACTGTTAATCTTTTAAGGCTGTTTGGGGAGCAGTGCTAATACTGTGCAGACTGATTGGGCATGGGGGTTGTCACAGTGCACCTTTGAGGTGTGGTGGATTGAAAGGTGGAGGCCTCTGGGGAAATTATCTTAGTGTCTTGGGCTCTTTGAGTTCCTTGAGGCCTTTCTGAGCACTTTACATGGAGCCTGCACAGAGAGGTCGATGTGATTAGGATACACTGCTACAATTAAGGCGTATCAACTACCCACAACAAGCCCTGCTGTTGTTATTGTAGCTGTTCTATATCTGAGCCAGCAGGTCATATCTAAGAATATAAGTGAAACACGTGGTGTAATCGGTTTCACTCAATGAAAAGAAAATAGCCCAGCGCAATCTGAGTAATCTGAGTAATATGGTGATGTAACTGCAGAGCTTTGCAGCACAGTATAAACTATGCTGCAAAGATGTCAGCATTGATCCTGTTCTTAATAACAGTCTGGGTGGTTGCAAATGTCAAAGTATTGGCTCAAAACTTTCAGATGGTGCACCTGCTAAGTCATACGAATTTTATGGCTTCTTGCCAGATATTACATTAGCTGGGAATTTCCCATAAATGGCAGCAGAGCTACACCCCGGCCAACTCGAAAACCGAAGTTGCTTTTCAGTAAGAAGACTATTCTTTCAGACTCTTTAAACTCTCTGTTCCCTCTTATTGCAGTTATTTAGCAGAGTATTAAAACGAAGTCTTAAAGTTATGCCCTCCTGTTGTGAGGTTTTACACGTTGGACCCTCTGCCTGGCTCGTTCTCACCCAGGGTGATTTACAGTGTTGTGTTTTTGTGTTTGTGTCGCAGCCAGCTCTCATGTGCTACTCAGACTCTCATTTTTTTTCCTGACTGAACAATAGAAACGCCAGAGCCAATTTTAAGCCATATATGGTTTCATGAGCTGAGTCTAGGTGGTGATTGGGTGACTATGTATCGGCAGTTGTTGCACAGGGCATCGTAAATGAACGCTTTTAACCTTTTAAAGCTTATTACGGGAATTGGTGACGCTTCTAAAAATAGAAAGATCCCAGTAACTGTGAAATGACAGCAGGGGGCTGTCCAAATCACAATTTCTGACAAAAGAATCTGAACTAAACATGCGCCAGCAAGTACATTCAGTTTTCTGATAATACCTTGTTTTTGTGAGGCACTTGAAAGCTTCCTTTCTAGTTGTTATTATTATTATCGACGATGATGATGCCAATAATAAAAATAATACTCTTATTGTTATCATTTTTGTTGTCATGGTTTACATTTACTGCCAGGAATGTTTATAAACTTGTGATGATTGTTATGTCATAGCATCCTTGTCTGATAATCATCTACATGTTTGTAAACTGAGCAGAGCGTGTTTGAAACCATCCACGTGAGGTGATGTGTTTCAGCCAATGGGGCATATACAGGAAGTAAAACCCTGTGACATCACATCATTGCTTTTTTGCTGATACATCACTGGGTAGTTAATATTTATACATTTACAGTGTGTATATACACTCACTGGCCACTTTAATAGGTATAGATATATACAGGTTGTGTTGACCACGTCTACACACATTGGCATGTTTATTTGCATTAATAAGCAGCCGAACACATGCTGGGTGTGTTTGTTTATTTTGCATAGCATCCAAAGCCGTGCTTGTTAGGTTAACACAGGGGTCTCCAACCTCCAGGCTCAGTCACCTCAGATCAACTCCATCAAAATGAAGGAAAAAACAGAGCCTTATGTTTTCTATGTATGTAAGACTTATATGTGGTATGAGGTTTCCTGTGTCTTTTCATCTGGATTTGTTCTATAAACAGAAACATAGCAGCTGAAATTTCCTCTGAACTTCCAGGACTTCCTCCTTTTTCTTTCACATTGTTTCCAGCATTGTTGATGTTGCTCTCTCACCGTTTCACCTTGGTTATATCACTTACTGACAACAGTTGACGTGGTTCAACTGTGGTCAGTATTGTTTAGCTTTTTCTGCGTTTAGGAAATGGCGTCTGTGCTGTGTGTAATTCCTGCTCTTCATGCATCACTGTACAAAAAAGTGTTTTAGTGAGGGGAAATGTGGGCGCTGCCTCGGGCTCAGTGGTGCTACGGGGCGTTGTCATTGGGGGGAAGTGGGCCTCCATCCTTCTGGGATGAATATGCAGCTATTGCAGAGATGTTTGGCCTCACACACACACACACACACACACACACACACACACACACACACACACACACACACACACACACACACACACACACACACACACACCTTCTCCACAACATATTAGAAATAATGTAATAACTGAAAAAATACCAATAGAAATTAATACATAAACAGGTAAAAGAAACACATGAGCAAGAGGAGCCTACAGAGAATTTATAGAGCTCATCTTAGAAAAGTAAAATGTATTTGGCCCAACAGTGCATTCAGATCATAATTCTGAGAGGAAGAGCTGCCAGATAGGACAGGATTTTATTGAAAAAAAGTAGAAATAAATGTGCCAATGTAGCCCAGATTCTGCTACTTTTTTTTTTTTTTCATTTTTAAGGCCATTTAGGATTAAAACCTCAACTTTTTTGTAGAAGCTGTTTGTTATTTTGTTGTTTAATACATTTTATTCAGACTCCTTTTATTTCCTGTTTTCAGCCTATCGGAGTTCATGCACAAGCCATACCTGACAATACAATATACTACCTCCAGACATCCAGACAAGATAAAAGTTATGAGTCTAAAGGGTGGAGGACTTTTCTTCTGAGTCCTTAAATGTTTATTTCTTACAGAAAGACAAAAGCCATTGTTTTTATAAACCATTCATCCATATTTTATGCATGTTTGCTGAGACACTGACTGGATTTTCTTAAGAGGTCTGTTTTATCTGTTTGATAAAAGGTTTATTAAATGGAAGATTTTTTAAATTCTACTTCTATATACATTAAAAAAGGGGGATAATCTTTCTTCAGTATGTCATTACCGTATGTAGTGGTTTTACTGGCCCAGTTGGGAATATAAAAGCAAATGAAGTTTGACACCCCAGTTTGAGGGCCTTTAGCTGGAATAAGCTGCAGCTTACCCTGCAAGCCTGAACTGGACAAGCAGTTAAGAAAGTGGAGTGGATAGATTGATGGATGTTTTAGGTGTAGTTTGTGGAAGAATAGGGCCAGTGGGGGGATTTTGGAGAGCCGGCACTTTAGGCTCTCTGCGCTTCTTCTCGAGCGCTCCTGACTCTTTCTGTCCTGCATGGGGCGTCCACTGTCACTGGTTTGCACTGTGGCAATTCAGGGATGGAAGGAGGGTCTAGATGTGTAGCATCCACCTGAACACAAGAGCTGAGATTTTTCAGAAGAACATTATGGTGTGATTATTTGCTTAGGAATGTGATCTATCTCACCTGACAGTCACTTTATTGTTGTGTTTGTTTCCATATCCACGTGTCAACATGAACTCTGGTTTTGCATGCTCTTCCTGTTCTTTCTCCCAGAGCTCTGGTTCCTTCGCCACCACAAGAAAAGGTTAGCTCATCAACTAGCTCTCTCTCACACACGAGATTCTGAATCTTAGTATTTAACCCTATTTAACCCTTCCAAGTTCAATTAAGCTCATCTGCATCATCTTCAGTCATCACAGCAACTCCTTTCTTGTGATTTACCACCAAAGGATTTCTCAGAAGTCGAGCCTGCAACTACCAGAATTGTGCACTGATTTGCCAATGTATGGCAAACAATGCATGTGTATCATTTCCAGTAAGATCAGTAAGATTCAGTAAGTTTACTGTAGGTCAGACCACAAAACCATTCAGGCCACCAGCTGGTTGAAAGGTGAGGCTTCTGGGAACCGTTCTTCACACCTTCAGCTCTTTGTTGTTTTCTTTGAACTCTCCTGAGTTGCTTTTATTTCAGTGTAAAAATCATTTGGACTTTTGAAAGCAAGGGGCTGAGGGCTTGATGAACATCTTAAAACAACATCCATAACATCCACCCAGCAGAAAGTTGCACTGCTATGAAATTCTTCAATCATTTTCTGTCTTCACTAGGTCAGGAGGAGTTTACGTCATGAGGTTAAGCTGCACAAAAGGTTACTAATACTATGAATAACAGAAAGAGTGCTTAAACATTTGTGGCGTGACTGGTTTTCCAGAAAACAAAGAGGAAGTAATGGCAAACAGAAGCAGCCCTGGTGATGCAGTCACATTCCATTACAGCACTCTCAGCCTGATAGTAAACAATGGCTCCGAGCACATTGCTCATCACACATAATTAAACACAGCAGCTCAGAGGTGAAGTTCTCTGTGTACATTATAGGGCACACCATAGATCTGCGCATTAGCATACATCCTGTCAGGGATCATATGCACAGCAGTTGTGTGCTGCACAGTAGCAGCTGATATCACATGAAACAGGGTCTGATTTCCCAGATGGGGCACCACTAACATCGAAGTCATGTGAGTTTTTGCTCACATGTTGCTGCCACCTCTTACAGCACCTACACCCTAATCATAAACAAAAGCCAAAGGAGAACTCTTTCTACTTGCACTGTACCACATGCATGACTCTCTTGGCTTAAGCTTTAACATATAGATTACAGAAAACTAACTGGCAATTTGATCCTGTAATTTTAAAACAGTAAATAGTGACAAAATGTTTTCTGTTACTAACAATTAAAAAACTCATTCTGCCATTTAATGTTTTGTTTTTTGTTTTATTTCTTTGGTGCAGTATTCAGGTCATGTGTGAACGAATTAATCCCAGTTCTTGCAGTCAGATCTTATGTTTGGCACTCCGTTCATTCATGTTTAACTCGCACAGTGAGTTGAGTCAGACAATATGACTTAGCAATAGTAACCCCAGTGTCGATGTCAGACATCAGTCTGAGTGATGATTGGGTTATTGCATAAAATCTGTTGTTGGAGAAGGAATAATAAATAAACTGCCAACTCTTTTAAATGATGTTTTGAGTAATGGATTCTACTTTAAATAGAAAGCTCAACATTATGGCTACATTTCAAAAAGTTAGAGCAGGCATATAAACCTCTGTTCACAATCTCCTTCCTCTGCTGCCCTCTGCTGCCCTCTCTGTTTTGGTTTTCTCTTGAATTGAATTTTTTTCTTTCTCCATTTCCTCCTCACATTTTCTGAATGGGTGCTTGGCTGCACTCTATTTTCTAATATTGTCTTTTCTTTTCTCATTATTAATACTAATACTTGATATTCGCAGGGTCATGAATGTTTATAAGCTTATGATGATTGTTATGTCACAGCTTTGTTTCTAATCATTTTCTGTACGTGTGTAGAGTAAGGTGAAGAGGGGGTGATGTGTCTCAACCAGTGGGGCATAAACTGGAAGTAATGGTCTGTGGTATCACATGAGCAGACCAGTACTTTCCAGGTTTGAAACATTTTTCATGCACACTGATATTTTATATCCACACAATTATGTTGTGTGGATACTATACAGCCACAGGTCATGCTGGTCATGCTCTGTTTGTTCATCAAACATCTGAATCTGGCACGCACCAACACAGACTCAACACCTGACTGAAAAACAAACTGTAAAAATGTAATGTGATGTTAATCCAGTGACTCAAAATGATTCATGCTGTTTAACTTTGAACATCACGAGGAGTATCAAGTTTCTCATAGTAAGCAGACAAGCATGAAAACAAAAGATTTTTCATTTTGTTAAAAAAGGTTAACACAAATAAGCTGGATTTGAGGACAAGACATGATCAATGTCACTGCATTCACTGATTGAACTGCTTGAAGTTTTTCAAAAGGAAAAATGTTTATACATTGGTAAAGATGGATTTTCTTCTTGTCCGCAGGTAAATCAGCAGTATAATAGAAGTAAAGCTTTTTTTTTTTTAGTATTATTTTGATGATAGTGTTCGCTTATATTTTCTGCCCACGATTCCCTCCAAGAGCAGCCAGTACTGTTCTGTGAAATCACACCCTGGACTCTGAGAATTTGTCCTGAGGTTTGAAAATCCTGGTCCTTCTGTGGGGGCTGGGAAAGTTTCCAAATTGTATAACACTTTTCACATCTTCACCTCATATACTTCTTTGCCTTTTCATTAATTGACTGGCAGCCATTCACTAACCAGTAATAGAAAACACGTCAAACATAGTCCAACCAGGAGCACAGCTGCAGAACCTGCAAAACAGTCATATTAGAAAGAAAATGTACACATAATGTACATGGGCACTATGTATATAGCGGGACATCTAAATTAATTCCAGTATCATAAGCATTGTAATCCCAATCCCCAAAATAAATGTAAGCTAGAGCCTAAACAAGGACATCCATATGTCTCCTGGCAATGTCACAGAATAAAGGTCTAATTATTATTATAATTGAAATTAAAATATTAATTAATTAATTATTAAAGTTTTTAAATCAAAAATAAATATAAGTAAATAAACCATTTAAAAGAGATAAAGTTAAAGTTATTTGAAGAAAGTTTAAATTCTTGAAACCGGAAGTTTGAACTGAACAGTCAGCCAACCGTGTAGGGACGACTGTTCCGTGTTCTCGTGTTAACCACCTGCACGCGGGAGTGAGGGAAGGAAGTAGGGCGGGAGGCGGGAGCTGCAACGGGTGAGTTTGGTTTGATATTAAAGCCGTTAAATTTAGTTTGTTTTTTTAAAAAAACAAAAAAAAAAAACAATCCGTTACTGAGTTTCTCAGACCGGCAGCGTACCGCTCTCATCCGCTCGGGGGTCTCGGTGGTACTCGAGCCGATTCCAGCGCGCAATAACGGGTAGCGGACTTAGCAGTTAAGTGTGCTAATAGCTAATGTTAGTTTATTACATGGCTTAAAGCTAAGCTTTTGTAAGCTAAGCTTTTGTAACCCAGCGCTGGTGTTTAATGTGCGATTATTTATGGGAACTATTTTTTAAGTAATATTAAAAAAAATGTTCTCTTTACTACCTTAAATACACCCGAGGTTTTAGTAATCATCAAGTGTCAGAAATGTTTGCCTGCCATCCGCGATAGCTACAAACATCATTGATTCAGACTTACAGAAGTCATAATTTAGTTTTATTTAATTTGGTTGGTGGTATTCACTGTGTGTAATTTTATTATGTAATGCAATCATATTCTAAGGTTGAAATATTTTAGTGTTTTCGGTATTTGGTCCTCAAACTGAAGGTGATTGACTCAGTGTAAATGAGCTTATTACATTAGGTCAAAATTAGTCCTTTGCCACAAGTGAGTACACACACATTTTTTTGGTGTAGGTTATCGTTTTGATTTCATTGCATTAATACTAGTAACTGTTATATTTATGAAGATAGAGCTAAAAAAATTTTTATTGCTATTAAAACAATTCAAATGGGGAGTGAAATATCTCAATAGTTGTGGTTTGACCAAATTGTATGTGAAAAGACTGAATGAGATGATTTGGTGTGACTTTGATTTCTTAGTGTGGGCCTTGGTAGAACCTTTCCCTCTACACCAGGGGTGGGGAACTTCAGACCTCAATGGCTGGTGTCCTGCAGGTTTTAGATGTGTTCTTGATCCAAAACAGCTGATTCAAATGGCTAAATTACTTCCTTAACATGTATTGAAGTTCTCCACATGCCTGGTAATAAACTAATCATTGGCTTCAGGTGTGCTGACCCAGGGTGATATCGAAAACCTTGAGGTCTGGAGTTCATCCACCCCTGCTCTATACCAATAGTGTTTCCTTTTTTTTTTTTTTTTTTTTTTTTTTTTTTTAGTTGCACGTGAATTTAAAAAATATGATCTCAATAATCATCTAAGAGCTCAATAATGGCATTTGTGGCTAGGACTTGTTGTTAAGCTCTCTGAAGGATGACTGGAGCTTCATGTGTCTTACTCGGTATTCAATAAGCATGGAATAAATATGAATCAGGGCCGAGTATGTCTGCATTCACATAGAGCCAAAGCTTTTTTTAAAATTTTTTTTTAACCATCTTAAGAAAACAAAATAAAAATGCAAATTCATAAACTAAAACTTAAGTTTAAATCTTTTTGGTAACTTTAAATGCATGCTCAGTAACTCGGGTAGGGATATCCTGAAATATCATCATCCAGATTCAGTGGGAAAAACTTTTAATCACTTATGCAAATGGTGACTTCAGTCTCAGTGACTGCAGGTTTCCTCAAGCTTATAAACAGTACAGCTGTATACCGACCTGCCTGCAGTCAGCTGAGACTGAGGAAGTTATTTGGATGAGTGATGAAACGTTTCTCCCCCCTGGAAAGGCTGCATCCAGATGAACAGAATAAACTTGCTGAATTTCTAAAAACCTAAAACTTAAAAAAAAAAAAAAAAAAACAGAGGAAAAAATGAAAGAAATTTCCATGGAACAGTTTAATCTTTATTTTCTCTGTGCTTTTCCAACATGCGCCCTTCAACTTGATGTAAACACAGAGGCGTACATTTTTTCTCTTCCCTAAAACTGAAGGAATTGGAATCCAGGACACATTCATCACGAGCACAGAGAAGGACATGGCGCAAAGAATCCACAGTGAGTCTTGGGGGGAAATGCTGTTGACATGCAGGAGTTCATATTTTTCCAAGGGTTGTATAGTGTTGCCCATGAATGCATTAAGGAGAAAAAAAATCATGTTAAACTGATATAAACTTCTGTTTGAACAATAATTTAATGACTAAAAAAAAGAAAATGGTGCTTTTTCCGTTCTTTTTCCAATAGACCTAGATGACAAATATCCCACAAATATATTCAGAAGACTCGGTCCACCCATATTTGACCAGTTGAAACCTTTTTCTGTCTGTCCAGGGATCATCAGTTGTGACCAAAAAGCTGATGTGCATCAGTTAAGAAGGCTTTCTAAGCCATTTATTAATTTTAAGATTGAGATCATTAACAATGGCACAAATAAAAGAAAACTGCATGAATCCAGTCCTGACGACTGTTACGTGACCCCATTAAAAAAGCCCTTTGATCCAAAGGCTTTGTCCCCTGACCTCGGGTGTTTTGTGGACTGTTGCAGCACTCCTGTGAAACAGGAATCAGAATCCCCCTTTTCCACATTGAATCCTGAACTGACAGCTAAGACACAAGATGTTGGGAGTGAAATAAAAGAAACTGTGAGCTCTCAGCTGTTCTCAAAGGATGCAAAATATGGGCCTTCCACAGAGCGAGGAGGAGGATCTCTCAAAAAAGAGACCAAAACACAAGATGTGATGCGTGAGAGGGTTTTAAATCCTTCACCGACGTTTGACTACGATGTGGATGACATCTTGTGTCTCAATCCCGATAGCCCTTTAAGATTTTTGGAAGATGAAGACGGCTACATGAGTCACAGTTGCCAAATCTTTCAAGATGGGCTGTTTCCCGTTGCTGGACTCAATATGGTGGAAGAAACAGCAGATGGGCGAGAAGATGAGGTGAAAAAGGAAACGTGTCTCAGTGTAAAAGACGTGGAAGAGGATAAAGGCTATATATCGCTTTCGTTTATCAATGACAATAAAGGGGCTGGGTTGGTGAACTCCAAACAGCTTACAACTAACTCAGCCAAGGGTGACTATCATCCTGAAACTTCATCCAAACCACGGTTACATGAACAAACTGCAACCTCTGGGTGCCTTACCGTCAAAGTGGACAACCTGATCCCAAGTAGTGGTGAACCTCCCTTGGAGCATGTGAACAATAATTGTTTGGAAAGTTGTAAATTGGAGGGGGTGTGGGATATCGGTCCTCCAATATTTGAATCCTCTATGTGCCACAGCGAAACGGACAAGTTGAAAGCAGAGCAGAGCTGTCAGGTGTCTGAGGAGGTGCAGGAAAGTGTGACTGAGCCTGTCCAAAGCACACTGAAGAAAGAAGACACTGCTGTGGAAACCAGCTATGAAGCCACGATTCCCCTCAAAGTACAGGTATGTTACCTCAGCCTTTACCTTTATCTTATTTGTCTGGATTACTTTTTAAATATAAATATCAATTCTGTAATATTGTGAATCGCTTATGTAAATCTTGGACGTTACACAAAATGCCCTTCTAACTTTTTTTCTCAGGTTAAATCCAAAGTACAGAACACAAACAGAAGCACACCGGACAGCAGTGTTGTTTCTGTCCCAAAGATGGAGGTGACAAAGCCCATCAGAGCCCTTCAGCCTGCCAAGAGTGCTTCTCAGAGGTATTGTAGTAATCACCACCACCACCACCACTAGAGGGAGCTATGTGACTGTAACTGACAAGGTTTTTTTTTTTTTTTTTTTTTTTTTTGATTTCAAGGTTGTCTGTATCTGCCTTATTTTTTTTCTTGCAGCTTAATGTATCTTTTGTTAGCTGAGCAGGCTTTGCGTTTATAGTTTTCATAATTTCATGTCTGAAGCATGACATGATTAGATATGGTTGAATTAAACTTGGTATTTTTATTTTCCTTTAGATCCATGGTCTTCAGCAGTGAATTGCAGTGGGAGCAGGAAAAGGAGCTCTATGTGAATTCAGTTGTCAGTCATATGTATGAGAATCCAGGAGTCAGTAATGGTAAGACATGACCTACTGTCTGCGCAAAGAGAATGGGAGCACTCTGGTATCTAAATAATCAGGTCTTTCTCCTGTTTACTGTTGTGTTATGCATTCCTTTTTTTAATGTCCATTAATTTACACATTATATAGATTTATTAGAACATGATTTTGAGAACGAACACCAGAGAACAGTTTTTAAATTTCAGCATGATACAGGTTATTTTTTCCGTTTTAAGCTCTGTCTATAGTACTGTGGAGGAGTGTAGTAAAGACAATGCAAACAAACAAACTAAAAATACTTAAACTATATAGGGTAAAGACATTTGTTTCCTCCAGGTGTCACATCTGAGCTCCGGAGTTTGATGAGCTGTGTATCAGCAGGCGTGAAAAGCAGAGAGTGGCAGCATCCCTCCGACCTCACCCGCAGGTACGTCGCGCTCTCTGCAGTTCTTTATAACTATGTTGAAGTCTCACTTTCAAGCAATCATTTGGCAGATCTGAGGAGTGATGCAAAGCAAGATTAATGGGTTAACTAGATATGTCATGCAGGTTCAGTGTTATGAAGGTGGCTTTTCTTCCTGGTTGGATGAGCATAGTAAATTATGCTGAATGGATCCACTTGTCAGGAGTAGGTTATGTTTACTTGCATGCTGGGGGAGCAGGTTGAAGGTAGCAGATTCCAACAGGGTCCATAGACTGGTCTGCAAGGCCAGGCAAACTGTGGGGATGGAGCTAGACTTGAGTCCAAGATGAGGACAGTGCTGGACACTTCCTCCAACCCACTCAATGACGTGCTGGCCAGTCACATGAGCAGGTTTGGTGAGAGTCTGAGAAAACCTAAATGCACCACTGAACAACACAGGAAATCATTCCTGCCTGTGGCTGCCTCACGGTACAACCCCTCCACGTAAAGCACAAGTTCAGTTCACTTAGTTTTACAGTGCCAAATCACAAGAACAGTCATCTCAAGGCGCTTTATATTGTAAGCTAGTCCCATACAGCAGAGAGAACCCAAACAATCATATGACCCCCTATGAGCAAGCACTTTGGTGACAGTAGGAAGGAACAACCCCCCCCTTTTTTTTTTTTTTTTTTTAAACAGAACGAAACCTCCTGCAAGTACACACTGCAGTAGTTGCACAACTGTACTATCTGCACATCCTCTGTGGAGAATAGAAATAAAGTACAGTAAGAGGGCACCTCAGTGTCAAACCTGTATATTTAACTTGTGTGATATACTCTGATATTTTTAATTAGAGCTATTTTCTGCCTAAACACACAGCGCTGCTGTTACAGGAATTTGCATGTGTTCAGTTTGTGATGCAGAAAACTCATAAATGTTTTTGTACTTCATCCCAGTTTAACTCAGTTTAAAGTTTCATAGGTTAAATTTCTGCCAGCCACTTTAGAAATAAACAACAGCACTTACTTTAAGTGCTGTATTAACTTAACTTTATTAAGTCATGAAGTATTACGCTTAGCTTATTTATAGCAACAGTTGTTGCCTGTAGGAGACATTTATTGTCTCATTTTAATAATTACTGTTATTTATGAGATGTATGTGTGCCGTATTTGCCTGTTGATCATTTGATTTTTATCGTCTTTATTTTGTGTTATAAGAACTTATTAAAGACTGCAGGGTTATAGGACCAGCATGTAGTGGAGCGCCTGGAGCAGAACGCCTCAGTCAACAGAATGCTGATAATCATGACACCCATTTTGTTGATGTTGAACTTCATAGTTACGCCGTTTTCTGCCCTTATTTTCAGAAATTACTGGAGACACTTTGGGGCAGCAGCACCACTGATTACCCTGGATGAATGGCAGGCAAAGAACTGTCTGATGCACAAGCGCTTCGATAAGATACCGAAGATCTTTGAAAGGAGTCTGTGCCCATAAACTCAGCTTTGTGGTTTATAGACGCATCAGAAAAACTGCACTTTCAAAACACATTTATGTGTATATGTATATATTTGAGCATTTAGGTTTCCTTTCTGGCTTTTTGATTTACTTTTCTTTCAAATGCATGCACGTTCCTCCTAATTAAAAAACTTATGCATGTTTTCAGTGGTTTTGTTTTGTGAAAGTCTGAATCACTAAAGAATGTCCTAAACTTGAATTACTGACTTAGAGTTTTGGATTTTAGGTATTTACTACTTGATATTTGTCTGTTTACTCTGCATGTGGTTACAGTTTTTATCCCTCAGCTCTAAAAGCTTGATGGGAGCACCCTGCAGGTGTGCGGCCAGGACCACCCGAGTGTATGAATGTGAAAACTCAAGATCGAGGTGATGTAGGATTTTTCAAAATCATACCACATGTTAATTTATTAAAACTCTGAGGTGACTTTGAATCTCAGTGACCTCCGGGCCAGAGGTGAAGGTTTCTGAATCTTTAGGAATATTCAAATTGAGAAAAAAGTCCGCTAAGATTATCAAATGCATACCATTGGTGGATCTACTGGGAGGCTGGGGTTAGCGCTGGCGGCTGCCAGTGTTTTTCATGTGTTCCTGTTATCTGTCTTCTCTTTGGGGTTGTAACGCAGCAGCCAACAGACTTCCAATCCAATAAGAATGAGACTCAATTTCTATCTTTGTTTTTGTACCTTTTGTTTTTGTGCGTCTTTTATTGCACTGAATTTTTACTTTACGATAGCGATGATTTGTTACTTCGCAAGTCAAACTGACAAAGTAACAAAGCATCTGCACTTTCTAGGTACCGTTTTCTTTGAAGTATTTACTCAGCGTTGGTGTAAATATTTAAAGATTTTGCTCAGTAACTTTAAAAATTATGAACATGGTTATATTGTTGCATTAAATGTTCTTTTTCCATGGCTGATTCTTACTGTTGTCTTTGGATATTTATTTAAAAACAAAACAAAAACATCAGACAAATTTAAATACAATCCAGTGTCAGGATCTCTAATTGTTTTGTTTTTTTTTCTCCATATATTTTTATTGAAATTTTCTGTTGCACCCTCACATTCACACCCCCATCCATACATCAAACCTGCCTACATCATATTCAAATGTAGAAATGAACATAGTTCTCACAGTAATACAAGGAATTAGGATAAACAAGATTCTCCCCTCCTTCCCTACTTCTTTTCCTTCTTTCTCATAAACATCCTACACCTCCACTCTGTAAAATATCCATATATGGCTTCCACATATTCACAAAGTCCCATTGTTTGCCCTTGGCAATATATATTAGTCGTTCCAGGTCTAGAGAGTCTGCAATTTCCTTCTTCCAGAGTCTCATGGAGGGAGCATCCATACTCCTCCAACATAGTGCAATGGCTCTTCTGGCTTGAAATAGTCTGTAGTCCAGTAATTTAGTTTTTTTTCTGGTTGCTTAAGTTCCCTTGGGTATATTCCAAGTACACAGTTTACCTTTTAAAGGGATTTTTTACCTTAAACATTTCAGACATTTGATGACATCTTTCCAAAATTCCTGGATTTCAGGACTTTCCCATAGACAATTGAGAAGAGTTCCTTTTTCAACTAAACATTTAGTACAGATGTCTGGAATATCATTGGACGTATGATGGAGCTGGGCAGGTGTTATATAGGGTTTCTATGAGCCATTTATATTGCAGCAGTTTAAAGCGTGTGTTTATTTGTTTTTGTGCTTTTAAGCAAGCCTGGTTCCAGTCATTTTCATCCATGTTCTGTTGGATCTCCCGTCTCCAAGCATCCAGCTTATCTGCTGCTGAGTCTTTGGAGGAAAGCGTCAATAAATTATAATATATAGAGAGAAAACCTTTCCCTTTTGTATTCTTAACACATACCTTTTTTATTTTTGTTAATGGTGGAAGTTCAGCAATCTTTTGCAGTTTTGATGACAATTTTTCAATTGTAAATATTCAAAAAAGTGCTTTGGGGGTATTAAAAACTTTTTACATAACTGATCAAATGTGAGCAACTTGCCATCTGCATATAGGGCTTTAACTTTTTGAATGCCTTTAGTTTTCCATATTTTAAATCCTCCATTTTTACCAGGAGTAAACTTTTCATTTCCCCAAATAGGGGTAATTTGTGAAAGCGATGGAGGATCGCCCAAATGTTTATGTACTGCATGCCAAACTATAATTGTATTTTTCAAGAAATATTTCTTTGTATTCTTTTTTTTTTTTAATGTTTTAGTGCCTGAAGAATATAGAAAAGTGTGTAAGGGAAGATCTGGAACAGATTCTTGCTCAATGTCAAACCAGGCTGGAGGTGGTGTTGGGCAAAAATAATGGTTGGTTGATGTTAGTTGGGCAGTCATATAATACCATCTGAGGTTGGGGACTTGGACACCCCCTCTTTCATAGGGCAAGTAAAGTAATTTTCAGCAGAGCCTTGCCTTCCTATTATTTCAAATACATTGTTTAAATAGTTTGTTTAAACTGTCAAAAAATGAAGGTGGAAGTGTTTTGAAGTAATCTAAAAATTTTGGTAAGATTGTAATTTTTAGGATATTTATTCGGCCTATCATAGATACAGGCAGGTTTAACCAACAGTTTAGTGTTTCCGTGACCTCTTCTACAAGGGGATTATGATTTGAGGTTATGTCCTTGAGGCTTGGGGCGATCCTAATGCCTAAATATTTAAAGCCTCTTGTAGTTGTTTTAAATGGGGTGGCCACAACAGGCCTCCTCCTTTCTTCCTCATTAAGAAACATTAATTCTGATTTAGAAATTTTAATTTTGTATCCTGAAAAATTCTCCAATTTTTTTTTTAATCTGAAAGACGGGGATGCTATCCTTCAGATTAGACTAAATTTGTTTTAATATTATCTGCAAATAAAGAAATTAGATGATCTCTTCCTCCAGTTCTGATACCTGATATTCTTGTATTTGCTCTCACAGCGATGGCCAGAGGTTCTATTGCGCACACAAAAAGAATTGGTGACAGAGGCAGCCCTGCCTGGTTGACCGCTGTAGGTTAAAGGGCTTTGATATGTTATTATTAGTTAAAACTTGTCCTTTCGGGTTTGTATACAATAACCGGATCCATTTCAGAAATGTTTCACCCAGTCCATGTTTGGGGAGCACCTGGAAGAGAGAGAGTTCCATTCTATTCTATCGAAGGCTTTGCATGCATCCAGTGATAACAGCGCAGTGTCCTTACTATTGATTTTCTCATAAAGTACATTGAGGACACGTCTTATATGATAGCCTTGTTTCATTTTAACAAAACCTTGTTCATCATCTATTATCAAATTAAGCACACATTTATCTAGTCTCCTAGAGAATGCTTTACACAAAATCTTTGTATCATATCCCGTAAGACTAATTCCCCTATAAGAGGAGCATTCAGTCGGAGGCTTATTTGGCTAAAATAAAATGGACTGTAATTGTATTTAAATCCAGAATCTACACTTAAAATTACAAAGTTAAGCATCAGTTGGTGCTTTCCTCACCCCCCCCCCCGCCCTGCAGAAAGAAGTTGATTTGTTCCTGTAGATGTAAATTATAATGGTAGTAGTTAAAATTGCTTCCATCATTTTTGATAAGTTTGCACTGGTTCATCATTTAAAATCATTTTTTTAGGGGTTATAATTTTGCTTTTTCTTTGTCCTTTTTCACATGCAGCTTTGTATTGGGTGGTTGAGATTTATCGATCCATAATGGTGCACTCTCGCTTAAAATATTCATAAAACAGTAATTGAATAGAATAAATCAGTCTGCAGGTTTTGCCACTGCACATTAATTTTTAATTTTTAGAGACTGTGACAGTGACATACTAAGAAAAAGGATATTGTGTATAAAAGCGAGAAATTCAGTTAATTTCTTAGGTGAATTTGCTAATTCGCAACAACAATTACCTTAAGGTGCTTCATATTGCAAAGTATAGCTCTTATAGTTCTTGACTGAGGATGATTACAATGAAGGTATTACGCACAATCATCTAATAAGTGATATTGTATCCATCCCTGGAGGAGGAGCTGGCCTGGGAAGAATTTGTCATCTAGATGAATTTGAGGCTGATGTGAGGCTTCCTCAGTTTACAGACCTAAAACCTGAACAAAGTCAACCTGGGGCATGAATGCACCGTGTTGCACACAGGAATTATATGAAGTATTCACCCTCATTCTGATGACTTAATGTTTTGCATATTTGTCATTTGTTTCAGATCATAAAGGTTTAGGTAATCCAAGTAAATACAAGTAAATTATTTCATTTATTAAAGTAAAAGGTTATCCAAAAAAGTATTAAATTGGAGATAATACATTTTTATTATCATTATTTATGATTATTAGATGATTTGCAGATGATCCCTGGATTTATCGATGAAGCCAGATGACACATCAATTAAACTATAGGCATGTGTTAAAGACATGAAGATGACCTCTATTTTCCTGCTTTTTGCTTCAGATAAAACTGAGGTGTTAAATCTTCACTAAACTCTTTTCACCCTCTGTATTTATACACAGTCTCTGGCTCTTTTGTCCTGTTTTCCTCCCCTCACCCCAAACCAACCATGGCAGATTGCTGCCCATCCCTGAGCCTGGTTCTACCATACTGAAGTGAATTGGTATCTCCAGCTTTCTTACACTGCTTTCTAAATAAAACCAATGCCAATAGACAGTTAATTGGCCAGCTCTTTATATCCCTGCCAGTGCATTGTAACTACACAACACAGCTAAAATATTTATGTAAATAAACATGTATTAAAAATAAAGTAAATAAAAGGGTAGTGACACTTAACATATAAATCATAACCTTACTCCAGTGAGTGGGCTTAAACTGAAGACACATAAATAACTATATAGACTAATCTTTTTAAATGTACTTTTAGCCCCTGGCCAATCTGAAGCCGTTAGCACAGAACTGTAGTTTGGGAATCTAATGTAAACAACATGTGCGCGTTTTCATGTCAGTTTGTTGCGTCAACTCAAGTTTGAGCTTTGCAGTGTCGCCTGCTCATTTAACCTGTATGTGCGCCTTGTGTTTAACCACCTGTGCGTGCTACCGAGGGAGGAAAGCGTGTGCGTAAAGCACGTGGGCGCGTGTCTAGTAGATTAATTTCCAGGAAAGAGGTGAGTTTTATTTCATGTTATCTATGTGGTCTTACAGCTGTAGCATATCCAAAATATCGACGAAGGTAACAAGCTAAAAGCTAATGTTAGCCCTGAGCATGCGAAAGACGTTTTTGAGGACCGAGCAGGTGCGAAGTCAGGTAATATAAAAAAAATAACGCGGGGTTAGCGTCTGCTAGCCTGAGGCCAACAAAAAGTTAGTCTTTAACCAAGTGTGGAACGTTTGGGCTCAGCTAAACTGATTTTGGCTATTTGGCTAACTGTTTGGCTAACTCGAAGCTAATAAACCGAAACTTTAGGTATTAAAAAATTAAAGGGAAATGCAGGTAAGTGCTTTTATTGGTGATAGGGGTTTTTTGTTTGTTTTTGTTTGTTTGACAAAGCAGGTGGAGATGGCTCATAAAATCCAGGGTGAGTAAAAATTGATTTTAAAACTCACATCTGTTGGGGAGTGTGCACTGCATGATCTCATAACAACACAACAAGACAAGTGACCTTTGTGTTATTTAAGTTTTGCTTTGGGATACGACAGTGTGTATTGGTTAGTTTGAGCAACTTGGAGGCGATTCATGGAGTTTGTGATTAATATTTGTGTTGGTGTTGTGCTGGCTAAATGTTTAAAGTTGGAAAACTCTTTTGTTATATTGGAGGTTTAGGTTTTCTAAACACAAATGGAGGAACAAATAAACGGCAAAGTTTGAGTGGTCAGCCCAGAAATTGTGTGTAGTAGGACATAAATAACTGAATATATTGAAATAATTTCTTCACCCTCAACAGGTATGGATAAAAAAGCAAGAAGAAACAACGTGATGTCTGCTGTCTGAAACCACCCATATTCGAATGTTTGAAACCTCTCTCCAAGTATTCAAGGATGACCTGTAACAGAAAGGCTGATCTGCAGCAGTCGGGAAGGTTTTCCACATTTAATCATTTAAAAATTGAGGTCCGTAATAACTGGATAAATAAAAGGAAACTGTACTATTCCAGTCCTGATGAAGGCTATGTTAGTCCATTAAAAAAGCCCCTTAGTCCAAAGGCTTTGTCCCCTGACCTCGAGTGTTTTACAGACCACTACAGCCCTTTTGTGGGGCAGCAATCAGCGTCGTCTTATCCTGAACCTTTACCTAAGAAGCAAAATGTTGGGAGTGCAGTAAAACAACCTGTGAACTCTAGGCTACACTGTGAGCACATCAAGCAATGTGGGTCCTCCACAGATCCAGGAGGTGAAGAGATCGTACAAAAACATATTACATCTGAGAATATCCTTTTCAATTTTTCCCCTGTGTTTGACTATGATTTAGATGCAGTATGTTACCTCAGTCCCATTAATACCTGTACTGCAGCAGGTAATTTGGATCCTGCAGAAAGCTGCACAGCTCCACATTGCAACACGTTTCCAGAGAAACAATTTCCTGCTGTTCAACACTTAGAAGAGATGGAAAGAAGAGTTGGACGAGAGAGTTTGAGAGTCAGTGATGATAGAGGCTATGTATCTCTGTCCTCCATAAATGACCATAAAGGAGATGGGTTATTGAACTCTAAACAGCTCACTGGTAACTCAAACCCCCGTCTCAGGGTGGTTGAGAATGGCTGTCATCCGCAAAGATCACCCAAGCCACAACATAAGAAACAAACTGTGACCTCTGGAAGCTTTACTGTTGCAGTGGACGACTTGAGTCCTGCTGTCAGTGGGCCTTATATGGAGCCTGTGACCTCTGTGGAGAGTTTAGAAAGTGAGACTGAGGGGGTGTGGGATATCGGTCCTCCCATGCTTGAATCCTCTCCGTATGGCACAGTCAGGCCAAACACTGCTGGCGACAGAAGTCTGGCATCAGAGTCATCTGGATGCAGTACAGAAGATACCAATCTGGAGGACACCTGGGAAAATACCTTACCTCTTCAAGTACAGGTAAGTCACTTTGCTCTCTCCTGTTCTTTACAGCAGTGCTCTGTATATATGTTTTTACAAGAACATCAAAATAAATCAAAGTTTTGTCCTGACCCAGATAGCAATGAATGTTTGGCCCAATTATGGCTCCTATCTCAGCCACAGGTCCACCTCACATTGCCCAGTGCCATAACTGAGCTGTAAGTGCAGAGAATTGGCCCCGATTGGCCCAAATCTCTCTATCAGGAAGCAAATTACTTCAGTGAGTTTGTGGTGCTCTTCAACTCCATTCTAATGCAGCATGCTTTTGTAGGGACGTGTGCAGTGGTGCATCTCAGACAATTTGGAAGATGTATGTTAATTGAAATCTTAATAAACAATCAAGTTGGTATGATATGATATGATATGATACACCTTTATTAGTCCCACAAGGGGAAATTTCATCGTAACCTAAACAGACTTAACCCCATGTAACCTCTTTGTCTGAAAAGCCAATGTGGAATTATAAAATATGGATGCATCTTCTGGGTATGCAAGGCGAATCTTAGTGTTCTAAACCTGCCTTCTTTTTAACAGCCACCAGGGGGCGATAGCTGCGGCTGTGAAAAAAGACTGTAAATCAGTCCTCAGCTGTGAACTCTGTTAACACTTTGCTGATTCTTTTGGGTCATGTTGAATAAAACATTAAGTACATTTTATAAATGTTGATCATTTTGAGAGGCAGAAAAGGCCGGTTATCGAGGGTATGCTCATCAACTGTGGTTTCACACTGAGATCCACCCTTCACTCATCACAACGTGATTCAGAATATAAAGTTACCTAAGATGAAAATAGATGGGTGATGTCGAAGCACCTACGTCCATTTTTGAGGTTTAAAAACAAGGGAAAACGTGTATTTTAAGACAAAAGTAATGTCTGTCATTTGTAGTGGTGCAACGGATCAAAAATCTCACGGTTCAGATCGGATCACAGTTTTAAGTCACGGATCAGATCAATTTTCGGATCAGCGAAAAAAAGACAAAATTTTAACATTTACTTATTAACTTATTTAAGTATTTTTTGCCTGTTAAAAACATTCAACTCAAGACTGATTCCACGCAATTATATAAAAACAAATTAAGGTGCAGTATAGGGCAGTACAGGGCTTTGTATCTACCACTCCGCTGTGATATAATGAGCGGTCACGGTCACGTGGCTTTCCGTTGACCTGGAGGTCCACCCATTTGTAGTTGGGCAACAGAAGATGCCTGGGACAGTTCAGCCACAACTTTAAACTTTTCCTGCTCATACATGCCTGGGTACAATCTTGTCACTGAAGTGGACGCGCAACGGGATATCATAGCGTGGCTCAAGCACGTTCATCATAGTTTAAACCCCTTGTTTTGCACAAGGGAATATGGCCTCCCGTCTGCAGCTAAACACCCAAGTAGCTTTTGTAATAGCTTTAGCCCGGTCGGACTGGGCAGCAAAGGGCTGCTTAAATGCCGCAAACTCCTCTGCTCCTCCGCTAGCACTGGCCATAACTATCGCTTGACAGACTGACCACGCGCACCATACACATAGTTTTTTTCCCTTCTTTGTCTAATCTTTGGATCACGTGCGTGCCGAACCGTGGAGTGGGATCGGTTCGGATTACGGATCAACCGTGATCCGTTGCACCACTAGTCATTTGTAATACTTGGAATGACCCTCACTAATCCAGGGGTATGTTAGGTGAACGGAGCAGATTGTGGTGCACTTGGAGGAATATCCCTGCATAAATCCATACACTGTGTTTGCCATGACTGAGCTCTTTACACAGCATATTGCTACCAAACAGTCGTGGCCGAGGGCATTTCTGGAGAGGTGAACGTTGAGCTGCAGTGGATCGACACAGATATGTTCTAAGCTGATTGACATTGGCGAGCTCTCTTTTGTCTCACTGAGGGTCTCTCCCTGGTTTGGTGTCAGGGTTTGTTACCCACCTTCCTGTGGTTGTGAGAATAACATTGCAAGGCAGGACTACTCCCTTATGTCAGCATAATTCCTGTGCCTCTGTGTATCCCAGCAGCTCCACCTGAATTTTGATTAACTAAAAATATATTTGTTTGGGTTTTGTTTCATATTAAGAGTTCAAATAAAATGCTCTAAAAGTTTTCTAAAATAAATGATATTTGTAATGCTAAAAAAAAACTGTAATAACCCAGCAATCATACACAAATATTCTGTGCTTCCTCAAGGTGAAATCAAAAGTTGTTGTTCCATGCCAGCAAACCACAAAACCCGAGGAAGAGTCGCGTGCTCGGACTGCCAAGTGCTCCGGGACTCAAAGGTACTGGTACCTCTAGGGGGAGCAGTGGGACCACACTAGCCTCGCTCTGGTTTTTAGAGGCACCGAGTGCCTCTAAAAACCAGAGCGAGGCCTGTTCTCTAGAAGCCTCATATTTACAGATTTGTGGGGCCATGTGCTTGTATCTTTTCAGGCCTGTGATCTTCAGCAGGAGGTCAGACTGGGAGAAGAAAAAGAGGCTCTATGTCCATTCAGTAATGAGACACATGCAAGAGAAACAAGGAGCACATAATGGTAGGAACCTGTTGTTCTTTTCTCTCCATATTTTTTTCCTCTTTTCCTATTTAAACATTTATTTTGATGTTTTACCTCAGAGGAAACTGAAAGTTAATTTTTTTTATTATGACATGTAAGGAAACGTGTGAAATGGTCGCAGACATCATGGCAATGACTCCCTGAAATGATTTTTCAGTAGTCCTCCGAGCCTGATTGTAGCTGATCCTTTACATGTGCTGTGCTGTGAGTATGTGCTCATGAATTCTAGGAGAAGGTACAAATTGAAAACATTGTTTCGCTTTCTGACAAAGTAACCTTTAACCTGGATCGGACTTTACCTGTGGCCTGGGCCCTGAATTATGAATCTCCATCTACATACCCAGGGTATCTTGCTGTTATCTGGATTAGCTTACTCGATCAAGATAAGTGGTCACACAAAGTTGATTAGGAACTCACTAAGTTAACCCGGGGTTTGCCCTGTGCGTTCACATGAATGGCGCATCTTTGTTGTTTCACAGATCATGTCATATTCTACAAAATAACGATCCCTATGAGTGCCACCTACTACAAAGGCTTCAAAAGTAAAATGCAACATTCTTGTAAAAAGCACTGGAGATGAATGCTGCAGCAAATCGTTAATGTGGTGATGTGATGCGCAGAGCAGGAAATGATCATTTTTTAAATTCTAGTTAATTATTTTATTGTTGAGTGCGCTCTCAGTGCTGTTGTTTTCCTCAGCTGATGGCTGTACATTAGCTACTCTCATGAAATAGTTTCAGTTTGCCACAAAGCAAAGTGAAAGGAATTTGATTGATAGGCCAAGAATATGTGTTGTGTGATTGCAGTATGCAATATGTGTAATTGCAGGATGTTGCACTGATGGCTAGTAATAAAAACACAACGAAGACGTATGTCAGGCAAGCTGATTGGTCAGTGGTCGGCCCTTTTGAGCCAGAGACGAAGTTTCTACCATTACTGAGTCACACGTGAAGAAACTAGCTGAAGTAAGCCTCGCCAAGGATTATTTTTTCCTTGTTGTCAGTACCAGAATTTCACAGTAAAGGAAGCATTTAACATTTACCTTGAGTTTGCGACTAAAATGTAGACGTGTGTCGGCTGTAAAACGTGATTCTGAGATTCAGCCTGAGCATTTTCACTTTTAGCCGACATGAAAGTTGATGACGCAGCAGCAGCAAGGATGGCGCTGTAGTTGTTTATGGCGGAGCCTCTGTGACTCCACACGCAGCAGGCTGAAGAGAAGGAAAACATTTTTCTACAGTTGACAGCAGCCACGGTTGTTTCTGTAATCTCTATCCAAACCCTTGCAGGTAAAATGCCAGTAAGAGTCCTTTATCAGATCACACGATAAACAAACGTAAAGGTGAAGGAAAGTGATTCTGTTCCCCTCCACACAGAAATAAAAAAACTGTCTTGACCTTTAAGCTTGGTGGATTTTTTTTTTTTCTTGTAAACTTTGCTGCAGGTCGATTGTCAGCTACAGCATGCAGGGGTCTGTCTTAAAGCAGCATGTAGTGTTACCTGTATCATTTATTTCAAAGCTTTAGGTAGAATAAATAAATCTGTCAAATTATTACTAAGTACTGGGCCACCTACACATTACACCTACAGGAGCTGCTCGGCCATGGAAACCCATGCCATGAAGCTTGCGGTGCACAGTTAGTGCTGATGTCAATGCCAGAGGAGTTTTAGAGCTCCACAGCTACTGAGTCCGGAGAGCTTTGGCGACTTTTAATTGATTAAATGAGCAGTTAGAAGTACAGAAAGTAATAACTCAGTAATACAGTTACTTTTACTGTAACTAATTCCATTAAAAGTAATTATTTTATAGATGTAAGTTAACGTGTAAACGTCTCTCACTTGGAAGCTTGTGTTGTGGGGTTTTTTTTCCCCCCTCTGTGTCTCATCATGACTCTTCCCTTCAGTCACATGTGACCTTCAGTTTTGATGTTCTAACATCTGTGCCTCCATCAGGTGTCATGTCTGAGCTGCTGAGCGTGATGAACCGTGTTGCTGGTGAGAGAGCGGGCAAGGATGGGAAAAGGTGGCAGCATCCCTCCGACTTCACCCGCCGGTACGCAACCTTTTGTTGGAAATATTTCTGTGGATTCAGAATACACGAGTCTGAGTTTATTTTGTCTTTAAAAAAAAGGTTCACCAAATGCTTCCTGACTGTTTTGTCAGATTTGTCAGAGATTAAATAAAAATATCTTCTAAATTTAGTTTTAGAAGCACATAATGTTATGTTTTACATCAAGTTTTAGTTTAGCTTTATTTAAAGTTTTAATAATCTCCATCTGAATCTGCTTAATTTCAGAAATTACCAGAGTCGCTTTGGTACAAAGCCAGAGATGACGCTCCGAGAATGGCAACGCAAGAACTATGGCTCACACGAACGCTTTTCAAAAGTTCCTAAACAGTTTGAAAGATGCCACTGTCCTCGAGTCTAAAATGTCTGAGCAATAAACACTGTGTGAAAAAACCCTTGACTGTTATAGTGTAATAGGGCCCTTTTCAGACATGCATAGCCTCGCTGCTGGCAACATTCAGATGTCATGGAGAGAGGCACAGCACGCACAAGCGCTGTAGCTGTAGTGAAGTGTAGCCACGCTTTAAATATTTAGCTCTCTCCACTGATGTCGATAAGAAGGTGCGTGCAGTGCAGGGTGCTGCTGAGAGAGCTGTACACCGCCCCTCACACACAGAGAGACCCCTCCTCTCGATAAAAGTAATGTTTTAATAACTGAAAAGAGTATGTGTACATGTTATTGCTAATTGGTGTATTCATACGTGCAGGGCCTCTGGTATGGTGCAGCTGTGTGGATCAGGCAGTGGGGTTACTGAGGAGGAGGGTGTGTGTCTGGATGGGGCTCGTTTTGCCTCGTGCCAAATATTTGCACTTTTTCTGTTTCTTGGGTGAATTTGTGTTTGGTTTCCTGGTTTGTCTGTTTGATTGTTGCACTTTTGCTTTTTCTTTCTTTCTTTCTTTTGATTCTACTTTTGTCTTTTATTTAAAAATTGGTGCATGTTTTAATGTGTGTGCTGATCCAGTACTTGCATCCTTCCAAGTGACATCAGGCCCATCTGTCCTGCTAAATTCTTCACCATCCCACGAGCTGTCACATCATTTCCTGCTTGATACGCTAACAAGTTCTTTTTTCTAGTTTGTTCCTTATTTTTCATTTAGTGTTGATGTGTTTTGACGTCTGAAAAGCGTGGCTAATGGCAATTCCCCGGTCATCTACAATTTAGAAAACGATGTTCAAGCCTCATCGTCACGGTGAGAAATGCTGACAGGTAACAGATACTCAAAGCCAAGGTATCTGAGGTGTTGCAGGACTGAGAAAGTTGCATCGGTAAATCACAGGTTATCAGGGATTTGTCATATTTTGATATGGGGAAGAAGCAGAAAAGCTTTTCAGGCACGTGAAATGTCTTTTTAAATAGTTGAAACGTGCTCAGTATCATCAGGATTTGTGAGCAGCTGTTTGCAGCACACTTACTGACGCACATTTGAGTTTGATATGGAGGCAGGCTGTTATGTCATACCTGCCAGGTCAGTTCACCCACATACCAGCTGTTTCATCTTCGTCCAACATTACCGGTGGTTTAAATGTGTCTGATTTGTGTCATGACTTATAATGGTCTCCCTGGGCATAAAACAGTGCTCAGTGCAATTTATTTTTTCATAATCGTGCCTGTTTATTAAGATCGTGGCCTAAACAAATGTCCTTTGTGCTTTCTTTTAAAGGCATCAGCTGAAGTCTCAGTGTTTGGGGTTTTTTCCTGCAATGTGACACAAGCTCAGGATATCCAACTTATCTCTTCCCTGTCTGGCTTCACTTACTTAAACATCAGCAATCAGGGTAAGCTTTTAAGCTCAACCTGGGATTTGTTAATCCAACTCCAAGCATATTCACCTAAAAGTGCGTTAGCAGGACGACTGGAAAAGGACATCTTAATTGATAAAGTTGTAATTTTATGAAGTTTGAAGCTGTGGAGAAAAGCCTGCAGTGTTTAAGGTAACGGACCTCTCAGTATCACAGCATGTCTGAGTTGGGTTTCATCAAATTAATGTTTAGATGTGCGTAAGACGATTTTAATTTTCAATCCTTCAGCTGCAGCACCGGCAGTGTTCAACAGTGTGAGAGTAAAAAAATAATAAATGTAAAAATAGAATTCAAACGTAAGCTTATTCTACTGAACAAATTTAATATAAAGTCAAAAAGGACAAAAATGTGTCATTGATTGTTTATGATCAGATGCACTACTGTGCAAAAGTCTTGAGCCACCCCTCATTTAAAAAAACAAAAAATATTTGTGTATTTCTATTTTTATATTTGCTATGAAAATGGGAAAGAGGTACCGCAATGTATTGAAAGATGATGCAAACATAGAAATGCAGCATGTAAAGCAAGTCTTGAAAGTCACTATTTGGTATCACCACCTTTTTATTTTTCAACACAGTCTGAAGTCTTCTCGGCAGCTTTTTTATAATTTCATTGAGTAGTCTTCAGGAATGGTTCTCCAGGCTTCTCGAAGGACATTCAAAGCTCTTTTTTGGATGTTGGCTGTGCTTAGAGGATCCCACACTGCTTCAGTGATGTTGAGGTTCGGACTCTGGGGAGGCCAGTTGTTGACTGGTAGTGTTTCATTGTGTATTTGTCTGTCCAGGTCTGCTTTTACTGGACTGGAAGTGTTTGGGATCATTATCATGTTGGAAAAATGAAGCTTTGCCAATCAAATGCTTTCCAGATGATTTTATACAAAATCTGACTGTACCAAACTTCGATCAGTTTAGACTGGATCCCACCACCGCTGGCTGAAATGCAGCACGTAGCCATGATAGAAGCTTCACTGTTTTCCCCCTCTCCTGACTTCCTGTGTTATATTTGGCATTTTTCATAGATTCATGTAAAGAAATGGGAACAAATGACGAGTTTCTGCAACAGACTGCTACTAACAAGGTGCCTAAAGATACAATTAAAAATGGTCGCTTACGTTATCTCTCTTTTTTTTTTTTTTTTTTTTTTTCTTGAGTGAGTCATAGTTTAGTTTTAAGCAGCTTAACAAATAAAAAGAATCCTTTGAAAATGGTCAGGTACAGGGTCTGGACTGAAAATGGGCGAAAAAGCAGCCAGTGTCCAAAGAAACACTTTGAAAGACCTTAAAGAAAGCTGGAGAACTATTCCTCAAGGCCACCTTAAAAAAACAAAAACCTGTTAGGAAGTCTGACTCAATGGAATCAAAACAAAGAAGTGATGGTGGCTCAAGACTTTTGCGCAGTGTGGCATTAATTCATATAGAGCAGCGTTTACCTCTCCTCAGGTTTGAGGGATCTTCCTGAAGGCGGTGATTTCATACCTTTTCTTTTGAACTGCTTATCAAATTACCTCTTTGGCCACACACTACAACTTGGGGTTAAACACGAAGTTGTTTAAATCATAAATATTAGTTTAAATTCCTCTGTTTTTTTATTGTAAAGCAGCAGCAGCATCTTTGTACTCTGGTGCTCGGTGGATTCAATGCACCGTGCTCTCATTAAACCTTGGCATGAAAAGTGTAAGTGCCACCGGCTCTTAGCAGAGAACTCGCTTCCTAGAGTCAGAGAGTCGTCATAATAATGCTCAGCTCCCACTACAGTTGTCTTCCTGTGTTAATGTTTGGTGAATAATGCTGCATCTTTTGTCAGTTTTATTCTGACAGCCCAGGTGAACACAGGCGGCCCAGAAACACGGAGCAGGGGTCTTTTCCACTGAATAATGCATGCGGCTAAAGTAATCCTGTCTGTGCAGATAGTAGGGCAGCCTTTCCCTGCCTGGTCAGCCAGAAGGCAGAAGGTAGGTAGGTGTGTGTCAGTGAAGGCCTCGTGAAACTGCAGACTGCAGGGCACGTGCACACTTGGCGTGCTGATCTACACCTTCCAGCTGTGTTTTATTTTGTGTGTTATACTTTTTCTCCCTCCTCTTTCCTTCGGAGGCAGTAACAAAGCTTTGTGTTTACCTGACATGCCTCACAGTTTTCCTGCAGCTGTGTTGGGAATTGTCAAAACAGACTACAAATAACGAGTCAGCTCTAAAATCCCACCGCCTCGTTTCGCCTGCTCAGCCAAACAGTCGAGCCGGCGGTCGCTCTCGTATTGATACATGCGAAAGCAAATGCAGTCTAATGTTGGACTCGAGTAGGCTTCGAGTGATTTGTCGTTTCGCTGCTAAAGCCTAATTGATTTCTGAGCCATTACGAATTCATGCACGTTTTCTTAGCTGCTGACTGAACGGGAAATGCATTCGCCCAAAACCACGCTGACGGCAGAATTTTTCAGCAGGACGCTGTTTGTCAAAGTGATTCCTCCACAGCAACCGTGAAACTAAACTGCATTTTTATTTAAAGGTAGGAGAAGTCTGTCAGTTGCAGTCTGCTGAATTTAAGCTTTTTTCTTGCTGAAATAATTTTTATTTCTTTTCTTAAAGCTTAGAAATCACCAGTCGCATCTTGTCTCCGGTGCTTTACCAGCTGTCCTCACGGTTTCCAACAAGGAGCAAACACACACCTTTATTTTGAAAATATTAGATATTTTATTTAAGCATACACAAGTAAGCATACACCATATTCTTCATAATTGAAGTTGTGTAACCTTGTGCATAATAGTTAAACCATGCTAGCCCTCATTAAGCAATGACTGCTGTACACTCCATACAATGAATATAAACGTGATAGCTAGTAAAGCAGTTAATTTTTACTAAACCATGCTTCTTTGTCATCCTCATTCCTAAATTTCAAGAATCCCATAATGAAATGGTCAAACTTCATGTATTTCCAGGCAAAACAAAACACATGTTGTGTAAGTTGTTAAAATCCAGCAATTGTTGCGAAACGGCCCATCACTGCAACCGAGCATCGTTTTTTGTTTTTGTTTTTTCCTCAGGCATTGATTTTGCACAAACGGTAGCAGGGAAAAAGGTTTCAGGCTTTTTTAATGAGTGGTTTGACGCCACAGGGCTCCTGTGGAATGTTGAGTTCGTGCTGTTGTCACCGGTTGTCGAGTGCGATTAAGGAAAAAGATTTTTCATCTGGCCACCGTTTGCTTAACCTGTTCCAGTCAGAGTGGTAGCAGCTGGGTGCCGCCTTCAGCCAACTTAAATCCCAGTAATCAGTTTTTCAGTAGCAGCAGGAACGGGCTGAGCGAACTGCACTGCCCACTGTGTGTAATGAGTGGACTTTAATTAGATACCCAGATGCCTTCCACTTAATTAATTTGACATGTTATGCCACTGTGTAGCTGTTAAACATGGTCGAACACTTGCGTGTAAAAATAAATGAATAAATTGTTGGATAAGTTTGAGAGCTCGCCCAGCGCACAGCTGCTGAAGCTGCAACCCTTAAAGGAAAAGGTTGGCGCTTTCAGACATCCACTTGATGGCTTTCTCAGCCATTAGTTAGTTGAAGAGACTGACTGCGCTCCCATGTTTGTACTGTTGCTTGAGCCAGCAGCCCATTCTCATTCCCGGGGGGCAAATACTGCTGTTTTGTTAAAACTGCTGGTTTCTCACAGATGCACACAGTTGTTCTTTGGGACTTATGAGGATAGTGAGACAGAAATTCATTGTAATCATTAAATTTGGACACTAGCATAGAGCTCCTTGGTTTTGCATTCAAACGCGTTGGGACAGCTGCGCATTTCTTTTTTTAACTTACGGATCAAACGTTAGACAGGAAAGTGAAGCGGAATGACCCAGCGCGAACTTTGACCCAGGACGCTAGAGGCAGGACTCCAGCCTTCAGTAAACGGCTGAAGAGTGACTGAAGAATTAAGCGGAAAGCTCCCAATGGGAACAGCAGACGACTCAAACCTCCAACTTCCTAATGTTGACTTTGTGGGTCTTTAAAACTGTTGTGTTATGGTGGCTGTGGCTGGTGCGTTAAGGTAACAGCACCATGGGACATGTTGTAGCATCTGACAAAACAGCATTATTTTCTACCCCAGGATATCAACGTGCTGGCATTCGATGCCTTACTTTGAGAATGTGTTGGCTGTAATTTAACCAGCTGCTAAGAGAAGTGTCGATCTTCTCGTGTAACTGCAAATTCCCAAAATGTCAAACTATTTATTGGTAAAGTTTGACAACCTGCCAAAATAGCCCTACATTTAAATCTTTAATAACAAATACAGTATTTACAGTGTCAACACAGAGCGTACCATCATCGAACTTTTCAAATGAACTTCATACGCCGCTAGCTGACTCGGTACCAAAAGGGAGAAAAGGACTTTAACTGTTTCGGGGAATGCGGATGATAAATATGTTGTTGGATGTTCAAAGAAATCATCTGGAGACGACGCTCGTCATTATCCTTCACTGTGTGGACGGATGCCTATTGATCGGAGAGTCTGCTACTGGGGGAAATGTTCCTGGGGGATAAAACGGATTCAACCTTCAGCTAGACAAGTTTTAAGAAAAGTGGTGATCACTTCACAGAAAATTTCCCAAAGTTTGTCCTGGCTAGACAGAAGTGTTAGTCAGGAGAGACCTTTACATTAGACAGACTCACATTTTAAACCCTTATGTGACAGTTGCGGTGAAGAGGAAGAAATTGGGGAAGGAAATCGGGGGAATGGTGTGCAGCAAATAGCAGGGCTCGCTGCTCGTGAGTGATAAAAACCTGCCATTGCATTAGTTATCAGTCTACTCATTCTGTTCATTGCTTTTTCTCTTAACTGCCTCCTTTTTCCACTGCACTCCAGGCTGAGGAGCCGGGACCTGTTGCGTTCGCAGTAGAAGACGAGTCGGTGCATCACAGAATGAGAAGCTGCCCGTCGATACGGGTTCCCAGCTTGAATGGCCCTCGAACCCCACGTCTGGGTGATTATGTGAAATATCCAGGGCTTTGTCCCTCATCAAAAACACTCTTCTTTTTAATGCACATAAACAGCATAATGACATAATAGAAGCACATAACGGTAGAGGAGTGCCATGAAAAACGTATTCAATAACAGGACTTTAACAGCCGTGTCTAAACAAAAAAAATTCACTAGCAGTAGCTGTACCCTCTTACAATACGAGACTATATATCTTCCATTTAGTCTTGTCATATTTCATTAAAAGCTCTTCAGACTGACGCTACCAAACACGAGTGAAATTTTAAATGTATTTACACATTAAAGGCCAGCCACCTCTTCCAGCTTTTCAGACAACATGGCATCGATCTGTAATGTTTCCCTTTTTCTTTGCACACACATTTAAATACTGGGTGGAAGATAAATATCATGGTGTGAGAGATACAGGGGCTTCTATCTTATTAGATAAATCATATGGTGTGATTATTTTTAAGGCAGTACTACTGAGTTTGAATCAGCCCTCGAATGCATCATTTTGCTCCCAGATGTGCCATTTACCATTACGTTTCAGCACACATGTTGACTTTAAATTGGTGAAAAAGTCTGAATAAAAGCCCTTCTGTCTGGTGACAAAGAAATCGTAGGGTTGCAAGTTGGGCCCCATTTTAAAAAAAGTTTTTTTTTAAATCCCATGCTAACCACTGGAAACCAAAGTTTTTACAACAGCGCTTAAGGACGTTTGGAGATCATCTGCTCGAAGTTAATTCCCTCCAAACTGGACGTGCAGTTCATTTGTCTGCCTGAACATTACAACATGCTGAAAGGTCGGGATTTTATTCAAAGAGGCTTCAGCGTTTGAGTCCTCGATTCTGCACTTCCTCTGAGGGCTGTTATTGCTGATGTAAGAGATCTCCTCTGTGTCTCTGAAGAGGAAAGACCGCTTCCTCCGAGAGTCCAGCCCCGTTTAGAGTTCGTTAATTAGATGAATGCACTCCATTATGGCAGTTCTGCTCGTCTCCAGAATGCTTTGAGATTCATCCCCCTCAGAGAGAAAGACACGAGGGAATACTAAAGGGCTCATTCTGGACATGGAATGTAACATTTCAGAATAAAAGCACGAGGGACAAGAAGTAGGATGAAACCTGGCTTCTCATGAACTTTACTGTGAATATTTGTTCAGATCAGAGGTGCCTTTTATGTGTTTCTATCTTGTTGCTCGAGTCCTGGTGATTCAGCTTTGGTAGCAGCCCTCTCAAAAGCTGCTATGGCATCTTCACAACACATTTTAGAAACATCTCATAAATTAGCCAGGTGGTAGAGTCTGGATTCCCTGAGGGGGCGAAAAAAAACGTGAATCCACAAGATGGGAAAGAGCTTCTGCCCGAGAGGGGATCAATGAAACAAATATACCAGAACAACAAAACTGTACTGGTGGCACCTTGTAAAAGTTTAAAGAACTACACCCTAACAGCCCACTTAAGAGTACAGAATGCAACAAGTAATGATGAAGTTGTGTGGATATAAAAGATTAAAGCAGAAGAGACAATTTCAACCCAGAAAAGGGAAATGCCCAGGTTTGGTGGTCACTGATAACACACTGAAAGACGCTGAGAAGAAGGTGACGGAGAGAATGAAAAGGTCTCTGGCTCTGTTTATCAGCTTTGGTCCCTGGGGCCTGTTTATCTGCAGTCTCTCCAACACCGGAGCCATTCGGCTCTAATCGCTGCTGCCCCACAGTGCAGTAGTCCTGGACCACGGAGCAGCCGCTGCCTCTTCACACCGGCGCAGGCGGAGGGAGCGTGCTCGACGCCCGGAGTCCTGCGGCCTCGCTCCGGCGCCAGGCCCAAAGGAGAGAAGGCGCTGCCGAGGGGCCCGGAGTCCCAGCGTCATCCTGACAAGCAGATGGGCTTAAAAGGGGCCCGCTTGTTTGTGAGAACACAGTCTTTTAGGTAAAGAGAAGACGTCCTGGCAGTCACACCTCAATGATGTTGACAGATGGCATCCTGTTGTTGTTGTTGTTGTTCTTGGGAAACTGTGGGAGGAGAGAAGAAGATGACAGGTATGAGACGACCGCAGGACTCACAGGAGTCGCACAATAAAATTCGATGAGTATGAGGATGCCTCTGCTGTTACTTGGATGCTTTATTGATGTTTGTAGGAGGGTGAAAGGAATAAAGATTAGTTCTGGACTTGTGCTGTCGGCACACGATACATGGTTATGAAATGGGTTCTGTGCATTGATCAATTAGAACTTATCGGAAGCCATGACTCGAGGGCTGCTGTGAGCTGATGCTGCGTAGTCATGCACGTAATGGCGCCATGTTGGAGCAATGTTCAGCTTTAGCCTGACGCTCAGATGACACCATGGGAGCATATGAAGTGTCAGTGGAAGAAAAGTCTAGAAGTGGCCGGGACCATTCACCTGCCCGGTGCCGCTGAGGGGGAGACACCCAGGGAGAGGAGGAGGGGAGGGGGGTGGGTTATACCTTACTGCGCAACAGCCCCCCCGTCGGATGCTCGGGAGTGCTGCACTCTGAGGAGTTTTTGGCTTTGTCCTTGTTGTTGTTGGGCTCGTTGTCTTTGATTATGTCATACTGGCGACAGAAGAGGGCGATCACACCTGGGGGAGAGACGGTTTGCATTCATGATCGGACAAATCCGGGTATTGTTATCGTCTGAACATTAAAAGCTGGATTTTGTGTTGTATTTAGAGAAAATTGGGAAAATCGAGTGTAATCCACACAAAGGCCATCTGATCCTGGTTTACTGAACAGGTTTGTCCTCACCTGCCCACATGATGAGTACCACCACGATGATGATGAGCTCCCCAGCCCTCAGCTGGGTCGTCTGTCCCACTTCTTCCATTGTTACTTCGTCTAAAAAAGATTTTAGAGGAAACAGGAAATAGTTTTTTAATATAGGCTAATCTAACTAACACTACAGACAATATATATTACAGTGGTCCCTCGTTTATCCGCAATAGGTGAAATCCACCAAGTAGCCAACTTTATTTTTTACAATTATTATATATGTTTTAAGGCTGTAAAACCCCTCACTACACACTGTATACGCTTTTCTCAGACAGGCACGAACATTTTCACACTTTTCTCTCTTGTTTAAACACTTAAAGTTCAAACCTTCAAGAAAAATAAGTCCAGTATTATAGAATGAAACCCAAGGCACCTGCAGGTCCCTTTGACGATGCAAAATGTTTCATCGACGTTGTTGTTGTTGGGGAGAAAACTTGCAAACATACAGTACAGCTTGCATCGAAGATTTATGTAAATTTGAAAAGCTGAACGCATTCTGTACTGTACAGGAGACACATGGCACGGAGGAGATTGGCTGTAGACCTTTGTGACTCAATCAGGACGCAGAACACAATGCGCTGTAAAAAACAAAAAACAAAAAAAAAAAAAACAGGAAACAGCGAGACCGCAAAAGGTGAACCGCGTTATAGTGAGGGACCACTGTATATATCCCCTTCATGCATAGTGGTCACTGCAGAGGACAGCTAATGCAAAGTATTTGTGTCAGTGTTGGTATACTTGCACATAAACCACAGAACTAGACACTGATGTGTCACTCCATACTCCAAACGTGGTGATGTACACCCAAGTGGACATGTAATAAACAAGAACAAAGAAAACAAAACAAAAACACTATTTGAAGAATACATGTTTGGAAAGAAAAAATAAGTTCAAGAATCTTTTATTCAAGATGAATGACTGAATGATAAACAAAAGATACTAATGAAGAATGATTAAAGATGATAAAGATAGTACTAATAGATACTAAATAAAGATTATACTATCTTGTTCTATCCACAAATAAAAATATACACAGCTGGTCCCTCTCCTAGCTTGGGAGGCAGCGCAACCTCCCCCCTGACCTGGCGTCCTGGCTCCCCCTTGCCGTAGCATGTGATGTGTGTTGTGGAAGATTGCATAGGAATGGAATGTAACCCTTACTGGATACAGACTCACCCAAGCAGGAATCGAACTTGTGACTCCTGCTCCAAAGGCGTGTAGTCTTACCACTACGCTATCCAGCTGCTTCTGAACTGCTTCTGCAGTTGCAGCTACATATGAGTATGTACAAGTGAGGTCAGACTGCACCCTGCTCTCACCAAGCACTGTTTCAGACAGTTTTACTCTGCTCTTGGCTTTAGAAAGTTAGCTAAAAGAGATGGGGAAAGGAACTAAAATGGCCCCTTTTACACAGAGGATAATCTGAGAGGCTCAACATACTCCCACTGGACTGTGAAACATTAAAGGCTTCTCTAATCCAAGAATAGAAATATGGAGCTGGAAATGAACACAATAGGTCTTCTTTAATTACACCAGCCTTAATAAAATTCCATCTTTGAAGTCATGACCATCAAGAGAAAAGTCTGCCTGTGGGTGCCTGCAGACCTCCACTGAGCAAAACAACAGCACAAACAACTCTTCCTCAATGCTGAGTGCTGAGGAAGTCACAGGCTTGATATAAAGTTCACTGCAGCGTGGAGAGCACTCTTATTAGATGCAGTGTGTGACATTTGGAGGGCCCGGTGTGGCAGGAAACCCACGCTCCGGTAGCTTTTAGCATCAAGCATTTCTGCTGATCAATCGGCCTCTGTTGCCTTGTATTAAATAATCAAAGTACAGCAGCCCTGGGCACCTGACACTGTTGCAAGCTGGCCTCACTGGGGCTCACTGCATTGCTCTAAAACACCTCTGATGCTTTCTGACCAAGATCCAGACACCAGGCGGGTTTTATCTGTTACAGCCATCAATAAGTTCCATTTAGTGTTAATATTTTAGCCTTGTTGGCCTTTTAAAAGTCGTCTCCCATGGAAAGAGCATTTTGGAAACTAATGAATAGCATTCATTTAAAAGGAGACTGATTTATTTTTTATTCTATTGAGGTCTAAATGTCCATCCTCATGTCTGTAACCCAGAAATCGGTCTCATTACGCTGTGATGAAGGATCTCTCGGTTCCTTAAATGCATCTGGAGGACAGATGAGAGGGGAGTCTGTAGGAGGAGATGTAATTGAGGACACACAGGTGCATCCTTTGCAGAAGTGTTTTTACCTTCAGTGTATAAAAGAGGTGCAGTGCACAGCTGGGACAGATCAATCATGGTTTAAAAGCTCAAAGCTTTTTGTTTCTTAGTTATTTAAGATGATCAGACTTTCTCCTTTTCACTGTCTCTGCGTGATTAAAAAATATTATATCCTGTCACATCTTACCATGCCGTGAATTTAATTAAAAGCGGCATGAAGTATAAACACTGTTCCACCTGAGATCATAAAATCCAGCCGTAACAAAACTGTTTATGATGCAGATACGTCAAACATTTTATTCACATCATTGAGGCTCTGAGGCCAGCATGTCTCATTCTGTTCAGCGGCTGTTGCATCTACTCTTCTCCACTTACATCTCTGTGAGGTGAGAGGGACTAACAAGTGAGTAGAAGAGTCAAGGATGGGTGCTTAATGTCTGATGAGGCTTGTTGACAGAGGCAGAAAGCAGGACGACCACGCTGCAAATACATTTTATTGTTACCACACCAATGCAAATGGTTGTCACGAATTCTGCAGTAGGGAGCTTAAGAGTTAAAGACAGTTTATTAGTAAAAATAGGACAGCGAGCTCCGTGTAACTATGGAATATCCGTGATTACCTGGCAGTAGCTCTGAATTTGTCCAGCAACTGATTATAGAAGTTGTTTCAGCTCACTGCTTTTAATTGGTTTCCCAGTTTTTGTTTTTGTGGGAGTTTTCCATATAATTGTTGTCAAATTTATAAATGCAGGGAGACTGTCATAAAATTGCACTTGGGACTCAACTCAGCTTCTTACCAGTTGGTTGCATTGTTGTTATGTTCCCATATCAAAGCAAAGTTGCCAAGCCGCTGTGTAATTTTGCAGTTAAATTGCTGTCATGCAGCAACTGCGTCAGTATTTGAGGAGCAATTTCTAAATTTCTGTTCCACATCTTCGAGGTTCTGGCTGGACTCTGAAGCTAAAAAGTTAATGTGAATTTGTGTTTATGCTGATCACAACAGGTTTGCAAATTTCCCTGACTTATCATAGTTGATTGTTATACTAGCACATGCAGATTACATGTAAGTGCCAACTTGACCCTATTTAAAGGCTAATAGCAGAATGACTTATTGACTGTTTTATTGCCATTGTGACACACTGATGGCTGCAGTTAAAGCCACACAGTGGTAATATCCACCGAATACACACCACTGCATTCACATTTTCTTTCTTTTGATATAGGATATAGGATTTAATTTACAGGAAATAACTGGTTTTGGCTTAGAATTAATTCACATAACACTGTATTCTAAAAGAAGTGCACACATTTTAGTTTACACTGTTATTTATGATTGAATCTCTTTGTTTTTTGAGTTACCTCAGTTGCAGCTGCTCCAGTCCCTTGATTGAGGAGCCAAGAGGTGGAAAAGGGGCGGAGCAAGCCTAGATGGAAAACTGCAAATTGGCTCATTCCATAACTTGGGATCATGGGGGGGGGAATTGGAGTTCGTTATGTTAGTTTCAGTTAGGTTTTGTGTGTTTTACCCCTTTTTTGTGTTTTCGTGGGCTGATCAGCCACTATTTAAGTTTCCCCTTTGCCTTCTTAGGTCAGTTTGCGTTATCAGTATTGTTTGTTGTTAACTTTGAGTAGAGTTCTGTTATTTTTACCTCTTTTGTTGGTCCAAGGTTTAGATTTTTTTGTATGATTTAACCAACTATGTTTTGGGAACACGCTTGATATAATTTTGTTTGTGCCAGCGTCTCCAACAACTCTTTTGCTGTGTGTGACTGCAGCTTAAACTACATTTTTAACGTGTGGCTTTAATAAATAATAAAATGTATGTAGCCTAAAGGATGTAATTACTTCCTCCATCATCTGGCCTTATTTTGTCAAACAATTAATTAATTATTTGTTGATATGTCCGGACTGCTGCTGCTCTTTTTTGGCACAACTTAGGAAGCATGCAGACTTCGATTATCAATTCAGATTATGTAACTGAATAACATCTCAAACTTACTGATGAAAGATAAACACAGCCTTTAAGAAACAACGTATGAGCAGCTTTTTTATATTTACTTTCACTTCCTGCTCATCTGTTTGCCTTTCTTCACTCTTCACTTCCAAACAGGGAAAACGAACAAAACAGAAAACAGGAAAAGTGGTCTTTTTTAAATTAATTTAATTTAAAAAAAATTGCTTGTCTCATTTTGTCTCTGATGTCATGTTGATGAAGAACGAGTCAGATTTCTCAGCTTTGGCTTAAAAGAAAAAAATCATTTTTTCCCCCCTTTCTGGTTTCCAGGTCCAGGGTCGTACTCATGACACGATACTCTGTTTCTCAGTCAGGTTCCCCCTGTGCAGTATTCAAACATGAGATGGAGATAAAGAAAAGGTTTCACTCAAGATGGATCCTCATAAAAGAACAAGGCGGACTTTTATACACAGTCTCGTTCAAACACATGTGCCACTTCATATTTATGTAACATGCTGTGCATATGTTGATTCTTTCTGTTTCAAGTTTTTAACCCAAGGTCGGCTAAAAACATCCCGGCTTTCCTCCTTAACGCATAAAAATTAGCTTGCAATTGATTTTTCTTATTTCATTATTGGGAGGAAGCAACTGATTCTCCAAAAGTTGAATCTGTTCATCTGGACGTAGCGTTTTGTGGGAGAAGCAAAGCAACTGATTGATTTTTGCCAAAACAAAGTCAACTTATTTCTATAAAGCAGCAAAGCCACAGGATCCTTCTTCTGCTTTATGTGACTCAGTTTAAAATATACCCCGGGAGTGTTTTTCCAGGCTTCCAGCTGAGCTGACGGTTGCTGTTAGGGGAAATATCTTCCAGTATTTTACTGCAGCCCAGTTTTCACGTACAGATCAAAATTCTCTCTCTCAAATTCTAGGCTTTCAGAGAGAAGTTTCTACCTTTATTAGATCTGAGGAGACGAACCTTTTCACCAGAACTTTGTATTCTCCATGTTTGCGAGTCTGTAAATTTCCTTGAGAGGTTGTATAGGTACGTCTGTGCCCCACACACACATTCTCGTTTTCATGTCTTAGTGAGGACATCTAATTGACATAATGCTTTCCCTAGCCGCTTACCCTAACCCTCAAAAATGCCTTCAAACACGGGGGGACAGGCTCTTTTGTCCTCACGAGTGACTGCTGGTCCCCACAAGTATAGTAACATTCTAATTTTTGGTCCTCACAAAGATATCTAAACAGGTACACACACACACACACTGTGTTTCTGACAGCAGAATTTAATTTTCAGGATTTCTCTGTCCTGTTTTGCCGTGGCTGCTTCTGTCAGTCACTCTCCGTTTCCCCTCCTCTCTTCCTGCTGTTTTGTGAACAGGTTGTTCTGTTTTCCCCTCTCCCTTCATCTCTCTCTTACTTCCTTTGATCTCCTGAAGCTTAAACCCATTGTGAAAGAGGAAACGAGAAGAAATGCGGAATAATCCACCATTTCAGGCTCATCCTTTGCTCTTTCCACTGAGATCAGCGTGATACTGCAGAACAGAAGGGCTGAGCAGCTGAGCGGGGACGGTGAAAGCCTCTCTCTGCTTCTCGGGACGTTCGCCTGTCATACAGAGACAAAGGACTAAGAGAAGCTCTGAGACACTCTCCCTCCACACTCTGTACCCTGTGCAATTATCCGCAGTGAAAGACAAACTCCTTCTCTCTCTTCGCGTCATTCTCAATAAGTGAACAGCTCTGGTCCCACTGTCTGGACTCACAGCTCAGCCGTTTTTTCTGATGGGAAATTGGCAGGATTATGAGCGAAAAATGATGTAGTGGTAAATGACGACCATTTGTCTTGTTAGAGAAAGACAAAGTGTTTCATCATAAAAGCCAAACATATCTGGGTGGATTTAAGAAGATTGCTCTAAACTAAAATTACCCTTTATACTAGATACCAGATCCCAAATCCTACCCACAGCGATTTTCTAATAAATTACAAAATGTTGAGTGAAGAACACCTTCTCATCTTCCATCAAAGCTTTTATTGTTTCAACACAGCTACACTAATTAAACAGACATCCTTGAGCAAGCAGCACAAATGAGACCGAGACGGATGTGTGTCGTCGCGCTAAACCGTGAAGCTGTTGTTGAGTACAAGTGAAGGATGATGAATCACAGACGTGCTCTCTGTGGATATTTGCTTTGTGATAGTTTCAAATGTGTGAAGCAGCATTTTTCAGCAAATTAGGGGCTCTGTGTGTGTGTCTGTGCAAATCCTGCTGATTTTTGGATCAGGCAGACTTCCTGCACCCGACTCATTTAAGAAAGCGGGAGGTCGCACTCTGGAACACACACATGACCCGTGCTTCTCGACCTTTTGGGAAATAATTTGCTCTCTTACTGAGAGTTACACGGGAAGACTGCTAATATTCTCTTGTCTGTACGGCATCTATCTGTGTTCTGTGTAAAAATGTAACCACATCCACCTACCTGCATCTCCAAAGCTTACTAATTACATCACACCAGTCTGACTAGTCTGAGCAACAACAAAAGTTAATATGAAGGAAATACCAGGAGAAAGTTCGCTCGGCATAAAGACAGGAGCTCTTTCTTTATCCTGAGGTTAAGTTGGGCCACTTTTTGTCCTCATTTAAAATTAAAATGCTTCTTGCAAGCTTTTCAGCTGCATGTAGGAAAACCATTGCAAAGCAATGGTCCACCTGTTATCACCTGTTTTCAAGTTAATGCTGAGGTTAGAGGTCAATGATTCATCCAGATCAGGAGGTTTGACCTCCTTTTGCTTTCAGAACTGCCGTAATTCTTCATGGCACAGTTTCAAAAGGTACGGAAAACATTCCTCACCGACAGCCTCAAATACTTGTTGGAGATTTGTCAGCTGCACCATGATGCAAATCTCACATTCTAGCACATCACAAAGGTCTGCTGTTGGACTGAGATCTGGTGACTGTGGAGGCCATATTTAACCAACCAGTTTGTTGGCTGTGATTGGAATAAACATGGTTAGCAACAACACTCTGGTAGGCTGTGGTGTTTTAGACAATGCTCGGTTGGTACTAAGAGGGCCAAAGTGTGCCAGAGCCTGGACTGTTGCTACAAGGCAGGATGAATCCTTGCTTTCATGTTGTTTATGCTAACCTTTGATCTGGATATCATGACATATCAAACCAGGCAACGGTTTCCAGTTTTCTGTTGTCCAGAGAACTGCTGTTCACTGGATATTTTACCTTTGTTGGACAATTCTCTGTAACCTTAGAGATGGTTGACAGCAGCAGTTTCTGAAACACTCAGACCAGCCCGTCTGACACCAACCTGCACGTTACGTCACGTTTCTTCCCTATTCTAAATAATTTTGATCATTGAGCTTCTATAAAAAAAAATCTAAATGACCTAAATTTATATATTAATTTATACTGGTGATTCAACAGCTTTTGTGGTTTATGGATTAAAAGCAGCGTCCCCTGGTGCAGGAACAGCTGTGTCAACAGTTGGTTCATTAACAAAAGCTATGGACTGACACAGAATTGGACAAGTTTTATTTTTAGTTATAATTTAATAGATTTTTCTGTTTTTCTGCCCCTGGTAAAACTCAGAGTGTGCGATTGTGGATACGAAGCACTTGTGTTTATTTTGAAGTCATTGTTCTGCCTTTGAGGGTTTTGAAAACAGCAGGAGAGAAGATCTGTCCTGAAATCTCAAAGAAACGAGCACGTGCACAAACAGGAACAGAAGCAGGCTGCTATGAAAGTGCACAAGTTTATCTGTGCTGTTATTGATTTCTGTAAATTCTTCTCAGCTACACAAATAACACACAGACAACACATCCGGTGCTAATTAGGCCTCGGCGGTGGCGAGAGCATTGCCTCACCGCTCTGCAATGATTGCTTTTGTGTTCTACATGCCTCTGCCAGCCCGCTCGCCACCAGAACAGAAGTTCAGACTCTTTCTGGCTCAACACTCTGCGAAGTATCGGAGTGTAGCTGCAGCTCACATGAGACATGAGTGTAAATGAGAGGAAGAATAGTTGGAGAAGCGCCTCAGCCAAAAGCACATCGATTCCCCACCCCTCACAGCTCACACAGCCTCCTCCCTGCGTCTGATAAATGCCTTTCCTCATTTTGGTTTACAGTGCAGTTGTGCAGAGTGCGTGCAGGGTGAGGCCCACGAAGGCAAGTCGATACACAGTGAAGTATGCATCCCTCTCAGCTCTTCTACTCCCGAGTTGTGGTTAGAGGGGGGCAAGCTTCAAGAGCACTTTCTTGTGAAATTTCATTTCATGGTTTGTGTTTCTATTGATTTTTATTGGTCTTTGGACAAAATCAGTCACAATGCTGTCAAAAGGCCAAGTCCCTGCTGCAGTCATGTCTGGAAAACAGACAGATCCAGGGTTTTTTTCTTTTAAGTGTGGACGTGTTGGGTGACTGAGTGTATTTGTGTGGATGCGTATGCATGCGTGGCGCTGTCACGCTTCACCTTCACTCTTAGAGGCCTGAGTCTCGGCCTCCTTCGGTGTCCGGAAGCGCAGCGGTTCGCTCAGTGGGCTCGTCCCAGACATGGAGATGGACTGGACATGCACGATGTAGTCTGTCTCTTCCTCCAAGTCCCATAATGCACAGGATCGGGTGGTGGTGTTGACTTCCTGGATGAATCGCAGCATGCGCACGTCTTTCTTCTGTTGGAGGGTGACAGAGAGACACATAGAACCGGCGTTCACACTCGCACTTTATTTCACTAAAATTAAAGTTTTAATGGCCGTGGCTCTGGGTTGTCCTGTTAATTTTTTATTTCCCTGTAGAGTTTTATCATTCCTGGTCACCTCCTTTGACCTCTCGTCTTTGTTACTTTTCCATCCTCTGTATCAGTCTTTCCTGCCTTCTTAGTAATTACAATTAAAAAACCTTATTCCTATAGCACTTTTCTCAAAATTACAAAGTGTTTCAAACAAATTAAACATATGCACATCAACCCCCCCCTCCCGAGAATACTTTTAAAAAACAATCAAGACGTGGCCACTCTGATCTCAGTGGTCCCACCGCTCGGGAGCTCTTTGATTACTAGCCAAGATGCTGGAATAACCATTCACCAATTTAACACCCAGGCACATAAGAGGTAAATAAATCTTTAATGTACTCTGGAGCAAGGCCACTTAGTGCTTTAAAAATGATTAGTAAGATTTTAAAATCAATTTGGCATTTAACAGGCAGCCAGTGTAAATTTGCCAGAACTGGAGTGATGTGTTCATGGTGTCAGTTAAAATCCAGGCAGCAGAGTTCTGGATCAGCTTGAGTCGGTGATGTGAGCTCTGACTGATGCTGTTATAAAAAGTATTATCTTCTTATATCACAATCAGGATCAGTATCAGACAACTTTATTAATCCCAGAGGAAATGCTTTAGTTATGATGACTGGTGTGGCTCAGTAGGTAGAGTGGATCGTCTACTAATCTCGAGGTTGGTGGTTCAATCCCCGGCTTCTGTAGTCTGCTTCTGAGCATCTGCACATCCAAATGCATCCATGAGAGTATGTCTGAAAGCTAGGCCCAAAAAAAACCACTTGAACGAGGCTTGTTGTAAGAAAGCGCATTCGGTGCTCCAATAAAAGCCAAGTAAAGTATCTGTCCATTTAGCCTTAATCAAGGCGGGTGAAATAAATGCAACTCAGCAGCTGACAAGAATGATCTAATTCTGGAAATATTCTTGTTGCGCTGAACCGGAGGGGCTGAAACAGAGATCAGTTTCAAAAACAGCTTCCAGGTTGAGAGCAGACTGAATGAAACAAGCTCATTCTGGGCCAAGGTAGTACATTTTTCGGACCAATGACTTATACACCAGATTTATCTATGGTGAGTTTAGTTTTCACCCTTACGTGGGTCAGTAGATTACCAACGCTGCTGGTGTTGTTAGATAGTAGAGATGCACACAACTGTGCCAACTGAATAGTGTTGGCGAAACAGTGGCTGAGAGGAAGTGTGCTTATAAAACAAGAGGGCCAAGGAGAGAGCCTTGAGGGACACCACAATTCAAATGTGACAGCGGATCATTGATTAGCTGTGGACACAGACAAAATAAATGTAAATACATTTCTAAGTTGTCAAATTGTGTTGTTTCTCAGTTCTGTCTTCAGCCTGAAGTGATATCCTTTGTTTTTGCCTGTTACTCATTATGTTTGACCTCCGGATTTAAACATCTGTGACTTCATCATGGTTAAATTTATTGTTAAACGCTGATTTAAAATGGGATGCAAACTGTTTTGGTTTCTGGTTAAGAGATGCCTGGAACAGTCTCAGAATCATAGTCACAAGGACCACAGTTAGCACAGTTAGCATTGGAAAAACCACACAAAACTGTGGAAGGAGACGTTGGAAAACCATAAGGACATTTGGGAGCACTTGAGTTGTGCTTGACTTCTGAATTGAAGTTTTAATTGTCAGGTGTATTTCATGTTAGTGTTGTACAAAATAAAGAGTGAATATGCTTTTACCTTTCTTGCCAAGACCTGGATGATGAGTTTGCTATACGATAGAGGATGACGTTGTACAGTACTGATTAAAGCCACCGCCACCCTTTTTGAATGCTTCAAACTTGTCAAACTTTAAAATAATACAGCATCTGATATTGTATACATCTCTGTGACTGCAGCGGCTTTGACAAAACAGCGGGATTTGATGACCAGTGAATGAGAACAGCCTGAACAATAACCGTTGCAGAGCAGCTGAATGTCCTCTGCTATTGTTTCTTATTATTAACTTTTATTTATAGCTTTAAACCACACATTTCACAGCTTCCAGTGCTGCCATCAAACATGTCACTTCAGTCTCCTGTGGACGGGTGCATGTGTGTGTTTGTACAACCACGAGATGGCAACTTGTCCCACGTAAATGCGTGGTTGTGCGAGAGATGTGTGTCTAAGCTTGCATGTTGACTTTTCTCCTGTCACACAGCTGTCATAGTCTGTCAGCGAGGGGACAGGCTGTCCGACAGGATGCCGAATCCTCTGATGATTCCCATAATGCATTCTGACTCGGAGTGAGGGAGCAACACAGGAAAGGAAAGTGGACGTGGGAGACAATAACCTGTGACAAACCACAGCTTAATTGAATTAGTTTGGGAGTTGCTTCAAGCAATCTTCTACATGCATTAATAAATGTACCCACATTGTTGGTACATTTACATGTACACTCAGGGGACACTTCATTAGGTACACCACCAGGAGCCTGAACCATTGATACGAACTAGGATGGAGCCATACTTTCATGTTGTTTTACTCCAAATTCAGGCCCTTTCACCCAGATGTCACAGCAGAAATGGAAACTCATCAGACCAGGCAACATTTTTCAAATCTTCTATTGTCCAGTTTTGGTGATTTGGTGTAAAATGTAGCCTCAGTATCCTGAACTTGGCTGACAGGAGTGGCAGACGGTGTGGTCTTCTGCTGCTTTACTCCATCTGCTGCTCAGTTTGAACTAGAGATGGCACGATACCACTTTTTTTATGTCCGATACCGATACCGATATCATAAATTTGGATATCTGCCCATACCGATATGAATCCGATATAGTGTGTTTTTTAATCAGTAAAACTGTTTTTTTAATATCTTGCTGCATTTTGTATAAGTTCATACTCCAGTTTAAATAAACAACAACACTAAAGCTATTATGTTATACCTGTGTGTAAAAAATACACTGCACCCAAAATATTTCATAGTTCAGCAACACTGATCAATCTAATAAACTTAAACCTACTCCATCCTCCCTATTCTGGTATTTTAAAGAGTACTTAGCAGAAATATTAAGCAACCTAACTAATAGGGTTGCAAACTCCCAGCAAAAGAAAATAGGGAACCACCCCCCACCCTCCACCTCATGATGCTTAATCGATGTAATCAACTTTAATTTGATGCAGTGTGAAAAAAAATGCACAGAAATAAATTATTTTTCAAGAATAATTAAATAGATTCAACATCTTTCTTCAACAGAATTGCAGACTGCACAGATGGTACCTTCCCAAAGGAAAAAGTAGCTTACTAGGGTATATCTTCTTCTGACGAAGTTGCGTTTTTGTATTTTCCTACTCAGTTGTATATAGTATTTGTATTTCTATTTTATTCTATTGTATATATTATTCTATTCTATTTTATTCTATTGTACATAGTATTTTATTTTATTTTATTTTATTGCATTCCAGTGTTTTCTAATTTCTGCTACATAACTTTGCACTTTTGCTGTAACAAAACAAATTTCCCACCTGTGGGACTAATAAAGGCCATCTTATCTTATCTTATCTTATTAGACTTAACAGTTACTATATACAGTAATGGACTTACATACATACATTTTACATCAGATTAAAACTTTGGGTGTAAGATTCAGATAATTATTTATTAAAACCTCGAGATTTTAAATGAGAATAAGAAAGAAAAGTATGTCTTTGTGCCCCCTTTTCCCTGTTAATGCCCTATCGGCCCCCCTGGCTAAACTTTGCTAGATCCGCCCCTGCACAGTTACCAGCCGTCAGCTACGTAGAAAAGGATCCTGGTCTACAAAGTAATATTAAATAAATTCTAACAACAGCTTATCAAGCTTAAACGCGCTGCTGTTGTTCAGCCGCTGGTTTCCTCTTTCTGGTGCAAAGTGGGCCAAAAACAAAGAAGAGAGACGGACTCGCGACAGAAAAGCCGATCAGCTGATCATTGATCAGTTTCATGATTGAAGTAGCAGCAGGTAGGGGAGGGAGAGAGAGAGAAGAGGCAGTCGCTCCATATATCGGTTGTTAAGCTTAACGCTGGAATGCTTTACAAACATTCAGAGATGAACTTAAACACTTGCTTTACTTCTCTCTGGGATAACTTCCTCGGAGATGAAATGCTGGTTTGTTAGAGGCTCCACACAGCCGCTCTATCATGTGATGCATACTGCTCCGACGTGCTACGGTTATGAGCCGAGTTACGCCATGTCGCAAGTTTTGTGAGGTGCTTTTTTGATATTTAATGGATCGGATTACATTTTTTATTTCTCGCCGATATCCGATCCAGTAATTTAGGTCAGTATCAGACCGATACCGATACGTAATATCGGATCGGTCCATCTCTAGTTTGAACTTTAGATATTTTCATTAATGAGGAGTTGAACAGGCGTATCTAGTAAAGTTGTACCTTTAGCTGTAAAACTGTAATATGAGTTGCGATAAATAAAAGGTTTGGACAATTTTATTCCCTCCAAAACTTGCCTGAATCTGCTAAATGCTTTTCATTTAACAGTAAAACTTTGCTGTTTTTTTTTTTTACCGTTTCCTGATTATCACACCTTCAAAGTCTACAATAAATTGTGCACATATGTACTTTTTACTGCTTATAAGCAAAATATTAGCATTAATGGTTACAGTGGTATAGATTGCCCTGCAGGGACAGAGAGTGTTACCGACCTGCTGTGTGATGGCAAAGCCAATGACTGGGTCTCCCTCGGGGATGTCCCATGACACCACAGCAGAGTTTGCTTTCACCTCTCTGATGGTCACATTGACGGGAGGCGACAAGCTATCTGCAGAGATAGAGACAGAGAGAGAGAGAGAAGAAAAGGTTATTGTATGTTTTATAGTACGAAGGAGCAGCTCTGTGAAATGACCACCAGAATGGCACAAGTTTATTCAGTGGTGTGAATAAATGGCTCAGTTGAATCCATTATTAGGCCTGAGCACTAAAAGTGCGAAGGCCGTATTGTAATTGCTCCCTTTCTTTTTGTTATAATCCAGGCACATGAATTGGGTTTTTGAGGGCTTTAACATACTCGAAAACTCATGAAAATTTACACGTGTCAAGCCTGGTGAAAATTTACTGGTTTTACTGGTTTGAGACCTGGGCACAGCAAAATGGCTCAATAGCACCCCCTACAAAGTGGAAAAAATTGACCCCCTGCTGGGGCTTTTACGTAAATGTATGAAATTTTGTACACGTGTAACATCCCAAGACATACCAAAAAGTCTATTGGACTTTTATCGGATCAGCTCCATATTTCGTCAGTCTAGACTACAGAGCTGAGCCATATTAAATTGTGGAACTTTAGAGTTTTCACCTAAGGGCGTTTCTGTGGTGCCACAGCGAGTTTCGATCATTCGCTTTGAAATTTTAATTGGCTCTTATTCCCACATACATTGACCGATCTGTACCAAACTTCTCACGCTTGATGAAGCTACATCCCCGAAAACATTTGACAGTGGTCACAGCGCCACCTAGTGGGAACAGGAAATGTCATGTTTTACACTTTGGGCTACAGTTTCAAGACGCTTGATGCCAGCAACCTCAAATTTGTTCAGGGAAGCCTGAAGGAGTTGGTCTTAGGTCACATTCAACACAGTGAGTTTTCATAAGAGGGCGTGACTTCGGCAGCTTGGTGAATTTTGATGTTTCGCCATGAAGCACGAAACTGCTATACCTCAAAGAAATCTAGGCCAATCTCTCCCAAACTTCACAGACATTCTTCTGACATTAGTAACCTCACCTGCAAAAATCTCCATTATATACACTTTAATGCCAGATGAATTCTACTTAATTTAATTTTCTCACATCAGTAAACCTCACCTGCTAAGACCTTAATCCTCTGACGAGCAGGTCAAAGTTCATTAACGAAAGAGAAAAACTGTGTTTGCCCTGGAGTTCATTCCCAGTTTGGCTGGTAACACCTCACCTATGACAGTCCAGGAGGTCGGATGCAGGTGTGAAGGAGTAGAGGCTCTTAGCACCTCCCATCAGCCAAAAGCTCCTCACCCTCTAAGTCAGCAGTCATAAAGGCTGCTGACTTAGAGGGTGTTGCTGGGCGAGTTGGGTGGCAACTGGTTGCTGGAGGTTGTTGGCAAGTTGTTTGCATGAAATTGGTCACAATTCCAAGTACATGCTAGTGACCAAAGCAGTTACATGGAGTTTTTGTAGTGCAGCAGACTCTTTGTGACCAATTACATCGAGCAACACCCAGCAACATCTAGCAACTACTCGCCCACTGACTGGGATTTTTCCACTCACAAACCAGCTGGTCTGCAGGATTGAGGCCTAAAGCTGCATCCACACTGGGAACGACGTCGTGACCAAGACGATACAACGTGAATGACATTCTGCAACAAAGTGGGCGTGACCAATGAGAGAAGTCAATACTGATGATGTGACCTGAGGAGATTAGCAATAGGTTAACTAGGCAGCTGGAACCTCGACTACAAATGCTGTCAGCTTCAAAGCAATGCGCAACAAGCGACTTGTTTTCAGCTTTCATTTCTGCTGCTTAGACTCGCAGTTTCATTCTTTACAGTCACATTCAGTTAACAAAGGTGATGGTCATAGTGAGGGTGGGAACGTAGATCAACCTGGAAACTTTTTCACGTTGTATTTCTTTAAATAGGCACTTCAAAATTACAGTCAGGTGTTGTTACCAATATGGCTGCTAAGTGGGAAGACTGGGTTTTGGAGGGATTTGTTTATGGCGTCATCTTTTGTTGGACCCATCAGCAAACTGTGACTGCAGCTAATGTGTGTGTGTGTGTGTGTGTGTGTGTGTGTGTGTGTGTGTGTGTGTGTGTGTGTGTGTGTGTATTAGTCTTGTTTTCATCTAAGTGTCATACTTCATGCTCTGAACACACTTCTAGTTTAATTGGGCTCACAGGCTACAAGATTTGAGAATAATAATTTGTCTTGTTATATAATTAAGTGTGAGCTGTACGTTTGTGTGTGTGTGTGTGTGTGTGCGTCCACCGCCTGCCGCTGAATGAGACTGTAATTACTGTATGAGTTCTGAACAAGCACGTACCTAATGGTGGCCGTATTACATGAACGTTTGTGCAGATCAGAAGATCGAGGCGAGAGATTAAATAACATCATCATTCTATTTGTCCTGAAATTGATTTTTCTTCACTTTCTTGTTTTATGATCACGTCTCCTTCGATTCTTCTTTTCCCCTCAAACAGAGACGCCGCACATTCGTACCGTCATAGTTCAACTGTGGCCTAAAGTCATGAGACAGTATGCACCACAGATCCATAAACTGACTGGAATTCATGTCAGTACAATCAGTTATGACTCTGTGATTTATAATTACACCTGCATCTAATGCCTGGCTCTTATTCTAGATTGTTGGCTTTATGAACTGGTTTGAACTGCTGCATCTAATATTCCTGCAGATTTTTAGTTGGTCTGAAAACAGGCTTTATACAACCAAGTTTTACCATTTACTCTTTATTTTTGTCAACATCAGGACCATAATCTGTCTATATCTGTATGTTCAACTGATTGTGAATTTAATCGCCCAATCACATGGCAGCAAATCAGTTCAAATCAAGGACGAGATTGTGGAAGAAAAGTGATTTAAGTTACTTTGAACGTGCTGTGGTGATTCCAGACGGTCTGGGATTATTCCCACAGGCAGAAGAGCGTCTTCCTGAAGCAGCAGAGTACTGTCATCTGAGTACAAGAGACTGAGGCTCATCAAAATTGGACAGTAGAAGATTGGAAAAATGTTGTCTGGTCTGATGAGTCTCGACTTCTGCTGTGACATTTAGATGGTAGGTTCAAAATTTGGCATAAACAATATGGCAGCATGGATCCATCCTGCCGTGTATTAACTGTTCAGGCTGCTGCTTGTGGCATACTTTGAGCCTCTTGTAGCAAACGAACATTGTTAAAACATGCCGCCATGTCAATCCCTTTATGACCACAGGATACCATCATCTTATGGTGGCTTCCAGCGGTATGACGATGTTCAAGAATCCAGCAAATCGGTTACTTGAACATGCCCTCCACAGTCACCAGATCGCAGTCCAGTAGAGCATATATGGGATGTGGTGGAACAGGAGATGTCATCATGGATGTGCATCCCTCTAGTCTGCAGCAACAGTGTGATGCCATCATGTCAACACGGACCAAAATCTGTGAGGAACGTTTCCAGCACCTTGAATCTCTGCCAGGAAGAACTTAAACAGAAGTCTAATTCGGTAAAAGCAAGGAGTTTGTACATTTTCCAGTGAATGTAGATTAAATCACAAATTCTCCAATTAAATGATGCATCAGTTCTGATATATCTGGTCCAAGCTGTCTGAAATGGATGAAGTGGAAACTATTAGAAATGTCAGAAACTGAAAACCAGGGCATTTTCGACCGTGCGTCCCATTAGGGACCATTTTTACATTTGTGACATGTTTGGTATGTTTACGTTCTTGTTTATGCAAATAAAAGAGAATAAGCTGCTGAATATTAAGGTGAAACTAATGCAGTGTGTCACTTCTCCCTCTGTTTCTTGGTCTTTTTGGTGTTTATTGATATTTGTAAGAAGGACCGGTGAATAAGGATGAGGAGAAGTGGTCCCTGTCAGTGAGGCTAATGGGACATAAATCTAATTCAGGTAATAACACAGTCAGCCTGTTATTGAATAGGTTAACGCTCGCTTGCCCTTCGACGGGGAAACCTCACAGGATGATGAGCTGCTGCGGCACTTGTTTACACCTTGACACACTGTACGTTTAGAAAGAGCGAAGCGGAGCCAAAGCAGGCCTCTAGGTTACTTGCTTCCACTCAGCCTGCAGCCGATGTTTTGATAAATAGCCCGACTAACAGCAGATGACAGGAAGGAGACCCACTGCATCTCTTCATCCGAGTGGGGGGCCTGGATGTTTGAAGTGGATTTGCTTTTGTTTACTGTCTGCTGTTTGCCTAAGGGACAGTCGCCACGGGCTGAGAGGGCTGATGGAACAGAAGAAATCACAAATCATAGTCATTGTCTTTCCGCATATTCTCCTCCTCCTGCTTGTGAACTAATGTTTAGCTCCTAATGGAGTGAAAAACACCTCTTTCATTCAGTGATGTGCACCGCCGCTTTGTTTGCACATGCTCAAAAGTATCTAGAATCATATATAAAAAGATAAAATCAGATAATATCAAGTTCTATAATGAAAATAACCGAGTGGGTTCATTTATGTTACACAGAAACACTTTGAAGGTTTGTGTTTGTCATTGCTGCACTGCTTCCTTTATTTAAAATGTTCTGATGTTGATTAGTTTTGGTTACTTTCATTCATTTTTTTTTGCAAAATGGCACCAAGTCACAAACCGACCCGTCTGCAGGTTTCATCTTCGCTTTGGGCTTCAGTAAATATCAGCGTCAAAGGCTTCTGCAGCAGTAAATCTGTACTGTATGTCTGTTACTCGCGGCTCACGGCAAATCATCACAGTTTAGTGATTAAAGTGGAAAAATGCAATAAAATCAGCGGTTATTAAAACATACATATACTTGAGATGGATGATAAAACACATTACAGTGGCACAGGTGAGTACATCGCTGAGGTCACTTGAAGGATAAACATGTACCAAATTATTTTTTTATGATCACAAACTGTTTTCATGTCTCATTGCTGGTTTAACAAATAAAGAGCCTGATCAACATCATTTCTGATATGTTAATTAGTGATTTAAATTTGATATCTAATGTATCAACTGAAAGGGGTTTTTTTCCCCCAAACATTTGTTATGTGTAGAAACTGTTTTTCTCATCTACGCTCTACTCGACTCTGCTCGGACCAGCTCATTGTTTGGGACCTTTGCAGAGTGCCCTCTGGTGGACAAACTATGCAACTCACTCGTCACATGGTTGAAGGGTGTTTCTCCCATCTCTCCTTAAATTTGTGACTCCCTAAATAAGATGCATTAGTGTTTAAGCAGCAACGCCTCACACAAAAACAAAAAACAGGTATTACACTGGGTGAATGAATGGCCCCAACAAAACAAAGCCTGTTTTTCTTGCTTTTCTTTCACTAATACTGGAACCACTGGAAGAGCTGGGAATGACATCACACAGCTCTGCCATCAGAGCTAAAAGAAACTCATTTATCTCTTGTTGATCAATACAGGTGAGGCCGGCTCATCAAGGCAAATATCTTTAAAAGATCCCTCAAAATGCCTGCAAGGTCACGTGTGCATGCGATAAAACGCAGTTACATGACGCCTCAGGATCAGAACGAGGACATCAGTGAATCACTCTTCTGTGAGGAAAGTATTAAACATGACAGAAGCACAGCAGCTGCTCATCACATACGTGCTTAGGACCCCCATCTTCACACTTTAACGTGGGATTTTTCAAAGAGCAGGGTGGAAATTTCCTCTGTGGCTATCATCGCTGTTGTGGAGGTTATAAAAATGGAGGAGAACCGTACGTTCTAACGTGGTTAAATATTGCTGTTTTTTAAAAACCGCTTGAAGTCATGTTTTTTTCTTAAACCTGACCAAAGATCAATCAAAAAGAACGTATTCAGACACAAAAGTTAAAAATGGCGCTACACAGGATGCAAACTCCTGTGTTATGGGTGAAAGTTCATGATTTATATTCAGCCACGTCTCAGTTCCTGTTTTCTTAGAGGAAGCCAGTCCTGACCAATCATCAGCTGACAGAGACTACTAAAAAGCAAAAACTATAACTGAAAAGAAAGAAAATAAAGGAGTGAAATAAACATCATGCAGAGAGAATAGAATTTAATATTGCAGATGTGATAAGAGCATCAGGCTGGTGTGGCTCTGCGTCTCCTCTCAGTGATCACGGACTAAAGTCTGATCTGTAAAGCTATAACTGAAGCTTTGTACCTCACGTCTCATGTCTTTTAAATCCTATAATTTCGCACAGAGCTTATTAGTTTTTAATAAAACCTCGAAACTTTGGATCTTGGTGAAGCCACTTTCTCTTTGCTCCTTAAAATGAAGCCGTCTGCTGCAAAGCCCTTTGAAATCACGAATGTCTTTCCTGCTGGATGAGCTTAAATAATGAAACTCACATTTTCATTGATGTCCTTGACTTACTTAGTTTCTTTCTCTTTTATTGGATACAGTGATGACTGGCTGTTGCTTTGCATTTTTGAATTATTGTGTTTTAAGTCTGGAAAACAGACTTTGTCTTCTTTGTTCTTGAGTCTCAAAGATTAAAGGGTAAAAACATGTCCTTGTTATTTCTCCTCTGATTTCTGCTAAATAAAGTTCAACTCTCTCTTTGAGTGTCCTCACGTCCCACAACTTCTGGTCACTTTGTGCCCGTCTTTGGCTCCACTTCCTCATATGACTGCTTTTCACTTTGGGGACAAAGAGAGGGGATGCTGGCCGTGACTGCAGGTCTTAAATATCCACATGACATGCGAGTCTGCTCTAATGAAACACCAGACAGATGTCTTCATAAACTCTCTGCGGCTCACAGTCTGCATCTCCCCGAGAGATGGGGGTGACTTTGAGCAATGACGGATGTGTGTGTGTGTGTGTCATTGTTAGCCCGATGATGATCAGAGTGACAGCTAGTTGTCTACCTCACACTGTGCAGTGTAAAGGGTGACAGCTCCTTAATGTCCCCCTTCATTAGAAAACTCACCAGGACAGATTGTGTGTGCATGTGTGAGCGCACAGTCAAGAGAGGAGGCTAATTTGCTGTTTCACAACACAGACTTGTGTAAACACACACACACACAGTCTCCATGCATAAAGTCCATCATCGCTTAATGAACACTCTCGTCTCTCCGTTGACCTCAGAAAGAAAATCCTCCCTCCTCCTCCTCCTGGTAGAGATTATGTAATGTTGCATACTTTCGTTTGTGTTACGGCCCTGGGCATTGGAGGCAGTGAGACTGCCTTTTTGTGTTCATGCAAATCCAAGTGTGCCACGACTTGTGGGTGATTGGCTGCTGGGAGTCTTGTGCCAGCCTTTTTTTATGCAGATCACAGTGTGCCAGACCTCACGGACGATTGGCTGCCTGGAGATCCCATGACCACTCCAAGATCAATTGACTGGCTGATTGTCTGCACCTGGGAGTATAAAAGGCTGAAGATCTGTCACACTATGGGGAACTGCTGCTCTGAAGGGAACATGCAGTGTCCTCCTCGTCTACTTTGCATGTGAACGTTGTTTGTTAGCCCTGTTCGCTGTGTTAAACCTGATATACAGCTGACCTTAGTTTTACTGTCTTGTGTTTGAGTTGAACTGTGTTTGTAACCTCTGATATTCACCAGACCTTAGTTTTATAAGAGTCTTGTGTTTGCTGGCTCACCTTAGTTAACCCTTAGTTTTTATTCTTGCCTGTTCTTTTCATTGTGTATTAATTGTTTCCCCGGTGGTCTGTTGAACAGCCCCGTTGGTTTTCGGTTTAATGTTTGTAATAAAACCCTTTATTAACTCAGATTTCGTGAGAGGGCTTGTGTATGTTTCTCCCCTCCTGTCGCCTAGCGGAGGGGGTCGTAACATTTGCTTCAAAGAAAATGTTTTTAATAGAATCTCGTCTTTTGTTGACGATGCTGAAGTTTGTGCTGAACAGTTAGTTGAGCTGTTTTCTACTTTGCATTAGGGAGCTAACGTGTTCTCATTCGCACCTCTGTTGTGTAATTTCTAGAAAAATTCAGAGCATCTGTGCAGAAGTTGTAACAAATGTTTGTTTTTTTATAGTCGTTTCATTGCCGTCTGTTTTATTATTATATCTCTGAACTGGTTAAAATCTGCTGACTTTGGGATTACACTACGCAGGCCTATCGTTAGTGTTATACAGCACCTCTGTACCATGAGATGTGAGACCTGCCTGTACTGTACACATGCTTTGAAAATGAAGTCTATGAGTAAAACCCGTCTTTCTGCACTACACCGTCAGTGTGATACCTGGGCCGACAGCAGGGGCTTTTTCGAGTGGGAGATCATAAAGCTGGGTGGTGCTCCAGCTTCCATCCACCCCTGTGGTGTGATATTATTGATTCGTACCACCTTATTACAGCTCCGCAATCCTCAGAAATGCCTCTCTCCGAGTGAGGCCTCTGGGCTGGTTCTGCTCCTTGGGATGCTAATGAGTCAGTCTGCATGCTTTTGAACTAACATGAAAACTGCCTGTTAGCTACATCATATTTCACTGCTATCTCGCACTTAAGAGGCAAGTACAGGCCTCAGGTGCTGCTTACTTCCTGTTCTCCTCTTTGAATCACTTTGTGCTTCGCTGCGCTGCTACTAATTCATATTTAGCAAGTTAAAACACTTTAGTTCATTCCCAGCTAATAGTAAGTAAACAGTGACTTTGTATGGAACGTGCAACAAGCAGTAGGAACACTTTGCCGGGGAGAATAATACAGTTTTAAATTAGCATATGTTTATTATCCAGGGGTGAAGCTGACAGCAGTACCGGAGGAGCCGCAGTGGCTTGCTGCATGCCCCTCCATGCTAACGTGTTATTAGGCCTCGGAGCTGCGTGCGCTTCAGGCGCGCTGTGCTCGCAGAGGTCAGCTGGCAGCGATGCCCTCATTCATAGTTAATGTGCCATGATAGAGCCATCAGGATTTTGTGCTGATCTTGAATTTGCCCTTGCATGTGTCAGAGGAGACCATGGCGTGTGGCCTTGTCCTTGCAGACGCACACATCTATACAAGGATAACAGAGCGACTGAGCGGGGAGGGACGTGAACATGAGGTGTTTCTGTGTCTCCTTTAGAAGCTGAAGAAGCTGATAAATAATTTAGAAGTGCTTTCTAACGCATGTTTTACGCTCTCTCTTGTTTCATAATTGATTACCATAATTCCTTTTCCATAACTGACAGCTGCTTCCCAGCTGATCCACCTCTCATCCACAAGTCTGCTTCAAATGTTACGTAAACCACAAACAGGAGCTCCCCCTATGGATTTCCTCTTTTCTGCTGTTTCTTTGTCCCATCGTTTGTTTCAAACAGCTGCCAGCGCTGTTGGATCTGTATCCACCACCTCCGTGTCAGAGGAAATCCACCACAAACATTTCCTCTATTTCTTCTTTTATTCACTTTTGCTTTCAACACCTATTTTTCTGACAGTAACGGACACTTGGCGCTAAGCCTCCCCCTCACACACACCCGCATCGTCGATGTGTTTTTTGTCTCTTTTTATCTTTTGTCTGCCTCTCCAACGCTCCTCTCCATATTTCTCTACAGCTACTACACTGGGACTTTTTGGCAGCTCCTCCATAGTCTGCGGTGTACAGCTCTCTGCCTGTAACTGACACTTCAATGGGAATCTGGGTGCAGAGAGGAGATGGTGGGTGAAAAGGGGAGACGGTAATCTGGCTGTGACTCATTCATGCACTGTTCTACTATTGATTAGCCTCACGCTGCTCACGCGCTGCCTGCTGATCAGCTGGTTTACTGTGCAGGCAGATGAGCTGCTTATAAATGAAGAGCAGCTTTCAGCATGAAATATAATCCTCGTATAGTTTTTCCTTCACGGGAAAACGTCCCCGTTTGTAAGATGTAACCCATCGCTTTGTGTGGCTCACACTGAGCATGTTAGCCGTTACCATCTTGGCTGTTAAGAGCCAAAATGAGGTTAGGGAGACAATGCAGGGTGACTTAATACCTGCTAATTAGTGCCAAGACCCCACCACACAGGCCTAGACACTAATTGGTCACCATCTGGTAGACACCTGTTCCTCAGGAAAGTGCTCTAGGAGGCTTGCTAGCGTGAAATTGGTTGTAAAGAGGCATACAGCACTACAAAGAAAAACAACATGTGATTGCTTTGGTCGCCAGCAGGTTGCTGCAGTCGCCGCTTTCACCTCCAGCAACCACTTGCCGACAGGTCAGGAAATGCAGATTTTTCCCAAGCGACCAGACTTGCTAATCTAAAAAAACTGAAGCAAAGTCATCTTGAATGGCATATTAATATAATTAAAGAGCTTTAAAAACCCTCCAAAACACAACTGTGAAGTTTTGAATAGCAGGGACAATCTGCAGTTTCAGTATTCCGTGCTCATAAAATGCACAGATTAGAGCTTTACAAGTTAACTACAGAGACAAACCTTTTCCTGTACCAGGTCATAAACCTGCTGTTAATATGCTTTTTATTTATTTTAATATGAGAGTCTATGGGGATGGCCCCATGTGATCATTTGAGGGACTGCGGTGTTTTGGCACTGCTGCAGTGGCTTCATTTTAACCTGAGGGTTTCTGCCTATTCTGAGCACCGTGATGAGCCTCGTTGTGAGGCTGAGAGCTGTTTTTGCTGTCACCATATTTCCTTTTTAAACCAGATGTAACAGGAACAATACACATTACAGGCTACCAACCTGTCAAAGCGTATTCTCCTCTGTTGTCCCACTGGATACTGATGGGTACCACAATTTAGCAAATGAACATCGTGTTGTATTTAATAAGACTTTAAACTGGGGACTGAGCTCATAAACTTGTTATTGTTTACTGAGATCATGGCCGAAGTGGAGCTGAGGGTCGTTTTCCTCTTCCCTGGCAGACTAATTTTTTTTTTTTGCTTGCCGTTAAGACACTTCTGCACTGGCTTCAACCATGTCCGTCTTTTATATACAGTCAATACGGGAGTCCGTGTGGGTTTTCTGCACGTGTGCCTGTCTGTTCTCCGTGGTCCAGTCTGCATTTGTACACAGCGGCTCTGTCAAATTATCACACCTAAGGGTCCTTCTGTCCCTTTGCAGAGAAATGAGTTATTTACTCCAAGGAAATGAATTTTCCAACCGAGCGGACCACGAGAACAGGGAGGTGGGGAGGGTGGGCTGTAAAACTGCATCTCTCTCCTTCCTTTAAGTGCGCACACACGCACATTTCTCTAATTAAATGTCAAAAGGCAGCGTATGAAAATCAATGCAGCATTGTGTTCAGAGAGAAAGCCAGGCAGCTGATTCAAAAAGGCAAAGGAGTGCCGTGAGGCTGATTATTTGACAAGCCCACTGTTAATGAAATCTACTCTCAAATCAGGAGCAAGCCACCCCCCCGGCAGTGAAACAACCGTGCTGTGGGACGGGGCTGACGCTGGGCTTACAGCTTGATGCGACGTTATGAATATGATATTAGCGCTTCATAATATACTTAACGCTTTTCTCTGTATTTCACTTCAGTTACTGTAGCTCTCCCTCTCTCCCTGTGGATTTTCTTCCAGCCTTTTAAGCAACTGGAAAGTAATGCCTACAGTATGTGCCTGCGAGGATTCATATAACAGACAGGTGCAGGGGGGGGCGTGGAGACAACGTGAATAATATGCACCTCCGTGTTCTTCTCCCTTTGCCACTGGCGCTCTCCATGTTCCTCTTTGAGTTTCTCTCTCTCGAGCGCCATCTCCCTCTTGCATCCACTCCTTTTCTTTCCTTCAATCCATCACTCTCTCCGTGTGTGCGTGCGTCTCTCTCTCGCAAATATTCCCCTAAGAGTAGCACATGCCCTGAGGCGCCTGATGGAGGATCGAGGCCCCCCTCTGCCTGAACCAGACTCGCTGCTCGGGTTTGAGAAATTTACAGCATCTTAGACTTTGTGGCCACTCTGACAGAAGAACAAAAATATCCCCTGACTTATTTATGTCAGACACACTGGGGACAGCAGACAAACGAGCAAAAGTGTGTGGGTAACGGCAGGGCAGGTACCTTCGTGTGGGTTCCACCTGTGCCTCAGATTATTCAAATGTAAAAAATACACCATCTGGCCCACCACACATAAAAAAGACCCCCCCCCCCCCAAAACACAGCAGCAAATAAAAATAGTATTTTTATGCTCTGCTGAGGAGAGCTGGATGAGAAGGAGAAATCAAGTGGCCTACGCGCAGTTTTGTGCTTAAATCATCATTTAAACAGAAGCAGGCGGATCGATTTCTGCTGCTCGAGGCCGCCGTGGTTCTGAATTGGAAATTTGGAACCACAGTACTAAGCGACTGATTACAGACCTTAAAACTAAGTGTGCTGGCAGGGATGTAGGCATAAATTATGCATCGCAATCACTGAAGGGATGCATGTCTGTCTTCATTCGGAACAAGTAAATAACTATTTTAAAAATCAACTCAATGTGATGACGAAGTTTTAGATTTTGATATGGTTTCAAAATATTAACAAGATAAATGGTTTAACTGTGTAACACAGTGCGCACAGTGTACATGCTCAAAAGATAATAGGAAGGAATATGAACTTATTTAAACCTAACACTAGTGATAAAGATATTTAATCATATTCTATTTTATTAACCCATGCACCATTCTGCTTATTTAAGATATTTCTTACATACTTGTGCATATTGTAATTTTTAATAGTTGCAAGAAATATTCCCATATTTTGGACAGATAAAGCACATCTTATATTAAATAGCTATACGCTTTGTTTATGATGGAGGTTGTAGGATGGTAGAAAGAACATAGTTCCGAGATTAAAACCAGGACATGATTTCTGAAACTGACATTTCTCTTTACTTTTTTCTATTAATTTATTCATTCAGTCACTACAGCAGCAGCATTACAGACCAGAAAAATATTAATGTTTGAATTTGGGTGAACTGGCCCTTTAAGTCCTTTCTGTATTTTCTTCTGCTTTTGAGTCTTAACTTAACTTACAGGGGAAAAAACTACAGCGACCAGCCGGAGAAAGAGCAGAATGGAGTAAGAGATTAAGAAAGAGGAAAGACGACATGGAAGTTTTTACTCTGTTTAGGATACGTGCAGTGGAAAGCTAAAGATGGCCAATATTAATTAAACTGGGAATCCATTTTTGCCAAGCAGGCGAGTCTTTCCATCTGGTGGTGACCAAACTCTCAGCAGCCGTCACACCAGCTAAAAACACCTGTTTGTGGACTGTTGTGGAACTGAAATATGAAATATCACAGACAGATTTTCTTTAAGCATGTGTTAAAGGTGCCAGTTGTGCTTGAAGGGCATGTTGTACACTCGGGTCAGCCTTAAATTTCATACTAAAGCTTGCGTGGTGTCGTACATATATCCTGTGTATGAAATGTAAGTGTATTTGCTGATCTTCAGGAGTGTTGGAGGACTGTTTAACCGTGTCCCAATCACCATCCCAATCAAAGCTGGGGTTCAAGGTCCACCAGAGAGCATCTACTGGCAATGAGAACAATAAAACCTGGAGATGGTTCCCAGGGTTTCTGAATCATACTGCATGTGATGGTTTTTTTATACTTTGTTTCCAGACCACTGAAAACATCTAAGGTTGAACATCTATGGAGCTCTGCAGGTATTTGGTGTATGTGAATGAGCCTGCACGTCTGATGAATCTCTTCTTTGCTCACCGAGTGAACATGTTAGTAACACAGCTTTACATTCATGCCACCAACTCCCTCCAGATGGCAGCTTCAGCCCTCCTCCTCCCACTCCTCCACCTGCACACATTCAGACGTGATGCCGGGCAGATGACTGACTGCGTCAGAGAGCTATCACTGCCGCGTCAGTTTTTTGGCACGGCTGCTTTGTTCTCCCACGGGCCCAGGGTCCATATGATTGCGCCAATCTGTCCTCTGATGCCCGTTTCATTTCAGTTTTACACTTCAGAACCAGCAGCAGCCACAGCCGGAGGCACTGTCCACCCTATTCTCATGAACAAGAGCTTTCTTCAAAGCCTTCAGATTTGGCACAAGAATTGACTTGAAGACCCGCTCTGATTTTAGTGGGTCAAGGTTTCGCATGTGCAGATCTCAATTATCACAAAAACAAACTAAGAAATACTGCGACAACACTTTTATGGTCATTATTCAACGCCATGTTTCAGGAGCAGAAGGAGAGATTGTCACCATATTTCTGAATTTGCTCCCGGCCTAATGTACTAAATTTCCTTGGGAGTCTTCACAATATGTACAAGTCCAGACAGACATGAGTGGACTTGAAAGGCACGCAAACACAAGCTGGTAATTCAAGAAATTAGATCAAAGCGACGCCACTGAACAAATACAAATGTGCTCTGAGAAAAACCTCCAAGTAAAATGACATTTGTTTTCCAGCTCCTGCTCTTTGGTCTCACTCCGAATGCTGCCACCTCTAAAAGCTTCAGTCCGTATGCTGTTAACTACAAGGCCATCGCTCTATTCATCTGCATCTTGCAAAGCAGCTGGCGAGCTCTCAAAGACGAACTCAAACAGGCTTTTTTGAAGGGAAGAAGAGGGTTAAGGAGGTTACACGGTGCTGCAGAAAAGAGCAGCAGCATTGTGAAGTCGATGCAAACGCTCCGCCGTGCTGCCACTCTGAAACTGGTTTCTCATCACGCGTCCTCTCATTCGCCTTGTCAGATGACAACATGTGACGGGGTGCAGGAAGGATTAAGAAGGATTATCAGGGGACTATTGACAGTTACAAAATGTAACACAACAGGGGAGGATGGACTTTAATAAATAAATAAATATTGTATTATCTGTTATCTCACTTCTGTGCTGGAGTGATACACCAGTTCTGTCAAACCAGGCTTATAAATTAGTTCCGTTTCATCTTTTTTATTCTGTTTCACACAAACTCACACTCCAGAAACAAAAGAATGGAATTATTTGCCAATAAGAAATTATATGAAGTGCTAATATTGCAGCATACATCATACATAAAGATGGTTTCCATGGAAATTGTAAAAAAAGAAGATAATATAAAAAAAGGGATGTGTATAATTCAAACTACAGCATGACCTCAGCAGTGTAATCAGTTTGTGGTATAAATATATAATCCTAAAGCAGCTGCTGATGTCAGCATGGCTATATCTATCTTTCACAGGCACTGATATCTCACACATTACTCAAGCTTTTAAAGTTGTATTGGTGCAAACTAACATCTAAAAACCTAAGACATGTTTGGGAAAATCAGTCACCCAAGTATTCCTCTTCAGACGTGTTTGCACGACAGGAAATATATCTGGTTACATGATGCGCGATCGCTTGTGGTAGAAACCCCTGAACTTCTGTCAGGTTAAAGTTGGGTTCATGTTCAGTCGGACTGAGCTGGCATTTCTCACGGGTCATGTTGAGAAAAAACTCATTTATTCCAAAGAAGCTGTGATCACTGGGTTTCCCCATTGAAATAAAACGTGGATTTAATTTAGCTGGAACTTTGTGAGATGCAGGGTGTGCTCTCCACACATGCAGGTTTATGTTGAGCAGGGGTGGCTTGGCACTGTGTATTCACACCACTGTTACATGCACTTGCAGCATAATAAGAGATATCCCTGTCAAGCCCCCAAATCTGATGCAAGATGTTTGTAAGAAGAAAGTGCAGCGACTGTATGGAAAAACAACAACAACGCAGCTTTAAGAGAAAACGTTCCAACTGTAAACAAGGCTGCAAACAGCGAATAATTGCAAACAGCTAATCGTGCTTGTAAAATGGACTAACGAACAAACAGATAATCACAGACAAAATCCACATCCCCTGTGGATCTCACACACAAACACACACCTGCCATCCTTTCCGAGGCCCCGTAATGAGCCTATTCAGAAGGAACAGTGATGATTCAACCATCCAATCAGGATCCTGCTGCCCCAGATACCCGGCATGTCTACAGGACACAGATTTGAGTAAAATCGGGGGAGAGGGGTTGAATCCACAGGACTCAAGCTACAGAAAACAGCTTCTGATTTTAATTTCTACAAACGTGCTGTTGAACGTGAGAGCCTGACACCTTTTCTCTGTTCACTTACAATCACTCATCTAATTTCATGCATGTGACAAAAAGTGCTGTCTTGAAACAATAACATCGGAGCGCTGCAGGTTATTTTTTATTTTTTAAATGAATAATGCAGCCTGGTGTCTGCTGAGCAGCCCTTAAAGCATAAACAAGTATTTGTAATTTGAGAAACTGCTACGTGTGATAAATGGCACAGAGAGGCTCTTCCAAAGTCACATCTGTTTTGATTTTGCAGTATTTATGCTTTTCTGAGACGGATCGGAAGTCTCATAAATATTCAGAGTGTGAGTTTGACAGTGTGAGAGAGAGCGGGAGATGGGTAGCTTTTACAAACTTTGGCCTCTCTGTGGATGCTAAATGGCTTAGCACCTGACACATAATCTACTGTACTAAGACAGAATGCATCACCTGGCAGGTGGGTGCCATAATTTTCTTGGATTTTTTTGGTTTACAGCTCAAAAAAAAAAAAAAAAAATCAGAATCCTGTTATCTCTTGAAAGATTTTCCTTTTTCATTATTATAAACATCCCTCAAACAAAGAAAAGCGCCTGCAGCTTTTCCATCTCTGTTCACTTTCTTGATTGATTCATTGACTTTTCCTTTTGTTCCCCAAACACAGAACCGTTAGGGAGCGAGCAAAATTGCCTGCAAGGATTTATGGCCTCATTTAGATGAATGTGTTAAGAAAGTCAATTCACATTTTAAATGGAAACATTACCTTTCCTTTCATGGGACCAACCGATTGTTTATGAGTCCCTGTAAACACAGACAACCTTAAAGACGTCACCACGGTGTCAGTTTTACTCCTGCCGGCCCACCTCTCTGCCTTGGCACTGGTTTGGCCTGCTTTTCCTGCTGCAGGTGTCTAACTATGTTTAAACTAAGTGGGAGACAAAAGCTTGAATCATGCTGGAGAGGGAATCCAAAAGTGTCACCAAGCATTTTGACTCACTGAGGTTTATAACAGTAAGCCAAACAAATATGAAAAAGTAAAAATAGAGTGTGATGATGTGATAATTTTGAATGATCCTGATCTGTTGGATTTTTAAATTATTATTATTTAGATACATTTAGGAGATGAAAGGATTTAAAGGACACGGAGAGATTCAACAGTGGTCCTCTGGCCTGAGTCCAGGGACCAGAGGCATAAAACTCTGTAGTAAAACAGTGAGTCACATTCATAAAGCTGTAGGTCCTCTTTAATAATCACAATCCATTAACTGTATATAAAAGATGGAAAGACCTGCCATTGTGAAGATTTGAGCCAAACATTTTCAACAACAGCATCATCTGAAGTGAATCTGATTTATTCCCCTTTTGTAATTAAAAATAATTTACAAATTTAACTTCATGTTCTTTTTAATAAGACTTTACTTATTTGTTGGGCTTTATCATTACTTTTAATATAAAAGTGTTGAGAGAGATTACAGAGCGAGGGAGCTGAGGGTTGGCCTCGAAACTACTGACAGTCGTTATGTTGCCCCCTGCTGGCCATAAAAAGAATGTAAGTTTTATATGCCGTCTTGTGCATGTGCACAAGCTGGATTTGTACCTCTGTCTTCATCCATGAAAGGATGCAAAAATCCTCCTTTTTTTAGCATTTGCATAGAAAATTGGCTTTTGTGCCTCACATTTTGAGACACAGAAGTGAAAACAAGATTTTTTTCATCATCAGAGAAGTCTTGAAAAGGAAACAGGATTTTAAATGAACTCAACTTTATAAAGATCAGAGGAGAGGGCGCTGACAGATGTTAAAAACAAGCAGAAACCTACGGGAGGTGGCAACAACTGACGTTCCTTCAGTGGCCACTTGAGGCCGGCTGCAAAACAGAGTCAGTCTCCCCGTGTTAAACTACCCAACATCAAAGTGTTCAAATCTTTATTTACAGCCTGAAATTAAACTCAGTGTTGGGCTCGATGGACAGTTTGCCCCTTCATGGTAACTCTGAGCGGGTTTAATTTGTTTACGTCCATCTGGATGCTGGAGTCAGGGGCACGGCCACATTGATAGACAGGTGTCCCTGACAGGCTCCAGCTCCCCGTCACCTATTGGTGTCTGCTCTCAACTGCGGTGCTGCGTTTGAAAGCATTTTAATGGATTATCTGACTAATATCATGGCCCGCTGTGTGGAGCGGACCATTCAGGTAATTTGTGCTTTTGGTGAGTCAAAGTCTGCTCTTTTATTAGTAGCTTCAAAATGTGGAGTCTAAAACCGGTGGGTGATGTTGATCTTGCATAAACCATTAGATTAAATCCAGAGAGGAAGAACGTGCATACGGCCAATCACTCCCTGCTGCAGCTGGCCATTTTTAACCACCTAAACTGGACAGTTTATGTATTTTTCATCTCTTTGTGACTCACTATGATAACTGTGCATTTAAAGTCTGAGGCAAAGGAGTCAAACATAAGACCCGCGGGTCAGAATCGGCTCGGCAAAGACCCCAGTCCAGCCCACTGGACCACTTTGGAAAATTATTAGGAAGGCATGAATTTTGGTCTTTTACTTGTATTTCAGTTTTACAGCTTTATAAAGAACTCCTCATACTACACCACAGTAATCAAGTAAGAGATAAACAATTAAATAACAGACAAGTTGCTTTTTTTTTTTTTTTTTTTTTTTTTTTTTTTACAATCTACTATAGAAATGTCTTTTTTTCTGAGAAATAACAGAAAGGTTAAATGTGTAGTTATACTTTGTTACAGTGACAGAGATCACAGTGAGCTGTGTGTGGCCCATCATGTAAAATAAGTTTGACATCTCTAGTTTCAGGTATGTGTCAGTTAATGAGAGGAACAAGGCAACGTGTCTCTAGAGCATGTCAAGAACATCCAGCAGAATCTTAGTGGCTGAATTCTGAAGGTGATTTCAGCTTTGTTAGCTCGGTGGTGGATGCCTCTGCCCAGCGTCAGCTATCCTCCACCTCACTGCAAGCCCGGTTGGATAAATGATGCGTTTAAAATTGCTGATGAAAATCTCAGATCTGCTCTCAACTGCTGTGATGAAGCACCCACAACAGTTGTAAGCATAAACAAACACTTGATAACATTTGGAATTGCATAATAGCTTCTCTTTGAATGAGGCATTTATAGGGTTAATAAAGGCTTTATAACATAGTAAGGTTCTGCTGAAGTCCTTCCATCCATTTTCTTTACTGCTCATCCATTGTGAAGTTGTGACGGAGGGACTGGAGCCTATTTCACATGTCACAGGATGAGAGACAACAGAGCCTCAGTCTATTCCAGGACTAACACAGAGAGAAACACACCTATGATCAAACGGCTGCCCAGCACATGTTCGACTAATAATTGTATCCATCAGTTGCTGTTTCGTAAGAGAAACAACAAACAGGGATGGAGCGATTCTGGCTGATATTTAGATTTTATTTTCCTTTCATCAACTATTTCTGCCAAAGAAATAATAAAAGTCTACATTATTATTATTATTTTAATCACTGAACCATTTGAAGGGTTTAGGCTCTTTATCACATCATCGTTTAGCATCTAGCACAAAACGTATGCAACCTAACAGATCAACACTGGCCGCTGACATCAGTACATTTTCAAACTGATATCAGCCAATACAGACGTTCAGCCAATATAAATTCAAAGAAACAAACTCATAAAATGAAGCTGTTAAAGCTGCAATCAGCATCATTTCTGCACACTGACGGGAAATAAAGTTCCTTATTGTACCTTTAAAGGTGCTGCTGTTATTCTCCATCCTTCTACACCAGTTTTAAACCACTGGTGGCATTTTCTACTTTAATGCAACTATAGAAAAATTCACTTTTTGTTTTTCAAGCGTAATATTGTTTACAAGGTATCCATTTATTTATTCATGTAATTTGAAACAGGCATTCATATAGTGGTTTTCTCGTCCTGCTTGCCTCACACAGCTTTATCCATCATGCATTCCCCCCTGTGGTCAGTTTAAGCAAGCAAACTAATCTGACATACTTGTCTTTGGACTGCAGGAGGGAACCCACCTGTAAAACCCACCAGGCACACGGAGACCAAAGACTTGGGAGGGTTTAAATTTGCAAGCACGAAATGGTTTGTTTTAGTTACCAAGAAATCAACAAGAAACTCTACAAATGTGTACATTGTTGACACTACAGAGGTCTAAGGGGCACATTTGTGTAGTCTGTGCCTTTTACTGTACATCTATTTCTGGAAGTGTAGGAGACGAAAACGCACAAGAAAGACTGAGGGTGTGTGTGTGTGTGTGTGTGCGCGCGTGCGTGCAAGAGACAGGAGCAGGCTAGTGATGTATCGTGAGTGGAAAGGCTGTGGAGTGGGAGTGTGCCGAGCGAACTAAAGGTGCACTTTGATGGCAGGAGTGTAGTGTGGCACTTCATCACAGAGAGCGGTCAAGTGTGTGTAGTTTGAGATCTAAAAAGCCTGTTTTAGAGATGTGCACACACACAGGGTGTGCTGGATACTTCCACAGCAAGCATCAGAGGGCCCCTGTCGCTCCCTGGCAGTCCAATCATGTATTTCTAGTGACCAGTGGCAGTCGATTACAGTCAGACTCAGAGGGAAGTGTCTGTAATGAGCTGTCGAGTCAACAAACGTCCCTACATACGTCTAATTTTCACACTGGGATAGTTTGCCTGTGTGTCGACATGCAGCGGTTTATAGTACCGACCTGAAATGAGATTCAAAGGTCAGCTTGGATCACATCAAACACACACCCCTACGCACACACAGTCACCGACACACACAGACAGACAGTAGCATAGTTTAGCCCCATTGTGTCTGGTGATGTGAATCCCTCACCACCACTAACTGTAGCATGTTTAATTAGACTACAGCACAGAAATGCATGTATTGTCTTACAAACACAGCCTTTCCCCACAAACACACCAGACTACGCAGCGTCTCACAATAGCAACACCACCAACAACACTGCTTTAAATCTGGAGCCCAGCACCAGCAGCATTTTTCTCACACAGATGCCGATAGAGGAATTCTTCCACGGTTCGTTTAGTTGGAAGAAAATAGAGATAAAAGCCACTCTGGAAGGTGCTGCTGCGCTGAAATTCGCGGAACATCTTTGTAATTGCACACAATCGTAAACTTACCCGCTGTGACCAGAGAGACGCCGACACAGCTGAGGACGAGCAGGAAAATTCTCTCCATGTTTCTAACGCCAAGAGGACGCGCGGTCCCATGCACTCTGGCCGGGGGAGCCGTGTTAACCGCCGCGTTGTGCTACTTGGCATTCACGTCAGTTCGCGCGTGTCATCTCGACTGGAAAGGCGACAACGGCGCTCTGTCCGCGGGCTTTTCAGCACCTCGGACAGCGCTTCGGCAACACCTCCGCTCACTCGGCACCCTCCAACCTCAGACCAGCAACCTGCAACCAGCAGGTGAGCTTCATCATCGATGCGTCGTCGATCCTCCAACTGTGCGCCCAAACCCTCCCAGATCTGCTACTGCCTCTGCTGCTGCTGGAGGTGGTGCTCAGCACCGCTCAGCTGCTGCAGACACAGTGAAACGTGCTGGCTTTGTATATGAGCGCCTGGACTGTCCCTGCCCGCCACACTGACTCCAGCGAGAGAGAGCGAGGCTGCAACCCCCCCCAAGGACCCCCCGGCTGCGACAATAACAGCGAAAAAGTCAAGAAATGTCCAAAAACTACCGTCCAACTTTGATGTTTTTCCTGTAACACTCACTCCACCGCTTCTCCTCCTTATGACCTTATTAAAAATAATAAACACCCGCCTTCTTCCACCCCTAGTAACCCACCCTCCACGCCACAGAGCCCAGCCAGCAACACCACGCTTTAAAGACCGACTTCTCCCAGGCCTCCGAAAGCGAGCACAGCTGATCGACTTGTCACCAACAGCCTCTCCTTTTCTCTCTCATCCTGCAGCTTCAGTTGCCCACTCCTGTACTCTGAATTACTGCTGCCCACTCATCGATTAAATATGCATCCACTGGCCCACGCAAACAGATGCAAAGACAGTCTCAGTGGAGCCGCTTTGAATCCTTTCCCCCCCACTTCAAAAACAAACACGTGCCTCTTGACTTTACCACTGAGTTGACATCCTCACCACCATTACCTCCGCCACCGCCTCCACTCCCTCCCTTATTCGGCTCACATTGTTTCAAAGCGAGCAGAGAAGTGCAAAAAACTCTGCATAATTACCTCAGATGTTTTCCCCTGCAGCGCGATGTGGACTTGAAGCTTTCCGGGATGTTAGTTTGTGTGCGTGGAGGGGAGGGGAGTGTCAGTCCCGAGTCAGGAGACCGGCACTGTCCCCTAGCTGTGTCCCCAAGAAATGTTTTCTTTACCCCGCTGTGCACCTCGATTCATAGCCCGCTTCCTCTGACGTGCTTCAGAGCAACACTGCTGGTGGTGGTGGAGGTGGAGGGGTTATTGTGCTGTTTTTTATGCATGCTTCACTCCTGTAGGCTACTGCTCTCCCCCTCCATCTAATATGTGAGTGAGGGAGAGGAGGAGAGTTTGTAAGGAGACAGGGGAAATATAGGCTCCATCCTCACCAGCATAATGTATCTGCACAGCATGTGGTGGAAGAGGTATTCACATTTCTCACATACACCGAAAACACTCCAGAGCAAGTAGAAGTACTGCGTTAAATGGCTACTAAAACTGCTCTTTTATGATATGAAAGCTCACAAGTATCAATCAGGTCATTCCTCCTGTTTGGCTGCGACTCTGCTTTTGGTTTTGGTTAACTCTCATCGCCTTCGAGCTTTCAGATTTGACCATGCACATTAAGAAATTATCCTTAGGTCAAGAAAAAAAAAAAAATACAGCCTTATGACAGATGCATCTGTCATGTTTGGAACCAAAGAAAACAATGCCACTCTGCTAACAGCATAAGTATTAGAAGTGGTATTAATCGTGCCACGTAGAGCTCGGTGGTGGGTCCATGCAGAGCACCACCCCTGACTCCCTGATGTTTTTCCTCTTGAGTCTGAATGTGCTGCATTTGCATTGCTTTCATGTAGAGGTGGCATTTTAAGGAAAAAATATGGTATAAATCTACTTTAACTGCAGACAGATGCAGATAACAGCTCGTGAACACAGCATGTTCTCATTTAGCGGTTTAGAAGTCAGATTTTTTTTTTCATCAGAAGCTGGTGGAGTCTTTCCCTCAGTATTGTTCCTGGTGACAATATTCAGAGTAAAAATATTAATTATGCAGAACCATAGATGGTGTAAAAGACAGATGTAGCTTCTGGGGCTAAAAGTGAAGCCAGCGCTTTAAAGCTGCGTTCTTTTAAAGGACACCTGTGACAGCAAAAAGACTTCTGGTCCTCTAAAAATCTTAGTGAAAATGGCCCTCAGCCCTGACCTCTGTAAACACTTTACTAATTAGTTTATGGTCTTAGTCACTTATTTCTGACCACCTCCTCCTGAGCACCTCCTTCAGTTCTTCTGGGGGGACACTGTGACATTCCCAAACCAGCTGCGTCTGACCTGGGACCTCCTCCAACTGAATGAGCCTGAAGCACTTCACCTATGTGCCCAGGAGGTATTCTAGACACACTCCTTAACCACCTCATTTGGTTCTTCTTAATCAGTCTGAACCTGAGCTGTGTCTGTCTGTAGCAATAATCTTGCAACATAAATCACTGGCTCGGGCTCCGTCCTGTTCCATGTTCCTGCAGCCAGTTTGGGAAGCTGTGGGCTGGACTGCGACGACCTTTGACCTTGACTGCCCCACCATTTCACAGTGCACCAAAGTGATGGCGACAGTGAAAACATTTATCTCAATGCTTCAGAACAGGATAGCATAAACCAGTGGGTGATGCCACTGTGGGTACAGCCATCTTTTATGTGCACAAAGGTATTATATTATTCTAATTACTGATAATTAATGTGCCCATCACTTTAATGCTGCAGTTGGAGCTAATTTACTATTGCAAACCTCTATAATAAAGCATAATTTATTAGCTGACTTATACTTTAGAATATAAATTCGCAAATTAACAGTTGTACCAAGCAGTGTAATTTTTTTCTCTTAAATAAAGAAGGGAGTAAATCAATAATGCCAGGCTACATTTAAATAATGGGACTGCACTGAAAAAAGAAGACTGAATAAATACTGGATATATTGCCATATTGGAGCAGTTGGTCACTTCACATAGGCTTTTATGTAATTTTAGTCATAGCTAACATGCATTTGCCTTCACAGCACTGCTTCTTCTCGTGCATTTTATATGGGTAACAGTTCCTGTCCTCAGGCTGCTCCGGAAACGTTTCACGGTGGAGGTCTGCAAACCGTCTTATGGGGGATAACAGATTTTATTTTTAGGGCTGAGCACTGAGGGTGCAAAGGCCCCATTGTGTCTGCTCATTTTATCATTTTTAATTATTCCTTTCCTCAATATTATTGCTGAAATTGGGTGAAAAATAATCAGGTGGCCAGACAACCATAAATGCTTGAAAAGACGTAGAATAGATGGTTCTATCTTCCGAAGTGCCTTAAACCTGCTTTCTTTTTGATGGCCCCAAGGGGGCGATACCTGCGTCTGCAAAAAAACTTGTGGCCCAGTAGAAGATGATGGGGGAAAAAGCCGCTGACCCTGACCTCTGGAAACACTTCCCTGATGATTTTAATGACTCAATCACTCATTTTAAATGGCCTGTATTTTGTATAGCGCTTTACTAGTCCCTAAGGACCCCAAAACGCTTTACACATCCAGTCATCCACCCATTCACGCACACATTCACACACTGGTGATGGCAAGCTACGTTGTAGCCACAGCCACCCTGGGGCGCACTGACAGAGGCGAGGTCTTTAGTCTATACTGAATAAACATTGATTACATTTTTGGTTATTCTAAGAGTCAAAATGATCAGATGAGGTTCTCTGGAGGCTATGTGCAGCTTTTATTGCTGTCTGTGGCTGTGGGTCATAATGAATGTTCCCATCTTCTGGCCAAGGTACATCACATGGGAACTAATTGTTTCACGGCTGTCACAATATCACATTTCCATTCATTATCAGGGCTAAAAATAATAACCTACCCATTATGCATGCAAAGAAAATTAATCTTTAACTTTTTCCTCTTTGCTTGCAAATTAATTACACTTTATTTTTTCATATATTATGGTTGCCATCAATATCTGGATGCTCCCATACCATTCATTCATATTGCTAAAGTAAGCAGTAATGAAAGCTGTCATTTCTCCTCTAATGCAGAGATATAAGGTGGCAGCAAACAGAAATGGGCTTCAGCTTTTCACAACCTCCGGAACCAGTTTTGGACATGCTCCAGTCCTCCCATTTGGAGGTCAGAAAATTAACCACTCTGCACTGACAGCTTCTGATCGATCAAAATTAACAGAGCAACATTTGGCTCCAACAGTTTTTCATCAGACTCACTCAGATTAAGACACTGTTGTGGCAAATATGTCACATGCCCTGAAATGGATTATTTGGCACGCAGCAGCTGTGGGGAAACAAAGCAGAGAGAACAGGTGGTTTTGTGTTTGTTCTTCTCATTTCTAGAAGATAGAATATCACCACAGTTACATGTGTTCAGTTTTTCTAATGGTGAAAAAGTTGGTAGCATTCAAAAAGGCCACTGGCTGTAAGTTTGGGGTTTACAGAGACACGCTCAGGCCACTGAATTAGGGTGAAACTGAAGTGTGAAAGGATCCCTCAGGGCACAGACATGTCCTGACTGAAAGAGGACACGGAGAAAGAAAGACACACTATGACCCAGAAGCACAAATTGGGTGACAGGTGAATTTTTCCACCTGGACACAGTCCTATTTATAAACTATTATATCCCAGCAAACATAGCTAAAGCAAAAATGTTACCTCCTGCTTTATGAAGGCAAAAACTGAACCGCTTATGGATGGATGTACAAAACCATCAAGTCTAACAAGGTCATCCAAGTGATGCCAAAGAAGGAGTTTTATTTTGAAACCATTTTCAAACAAACAAAGGCTCAGCTGACGGCTAGTTGGTGCTGAAATGTTTTCTGGGATGTTTATGTTTAAAAGTGATTTCTAACCCAATTTAAGTTGTTTTTTGTGTGTAGTGTTTGTTCTGTGTGTTTACTCACCCCATGTCCTCTCTCAGGTCCAGCCCACCTGTCTGATTACCTGCTCTGTCCTAATCTGCTCCACCTGTGTCTAATTGCTGGGCGGAGCCTCTCTCTGTTAAGCATCTTGGTTTTTGCTACTACTTGCAAAACTGGACTGGACTCTGCTTTATCTGAAGTTTGAGTAAAGTTTGCCAGCTTTCACTTGACGCCTGAACTGTGAGGCAGGGTTTTATCTTATCCAGGTAACTCCAGGTTTAATCCTGGGTTTTCAGTACTACAGAGGTGGATCACTTCTTACTGGGGTAGATGACCGTGAATGTTCCAGAATGGGGACAAATGGGTTTAAAATCATCACCTGTTGATGGATCAACCAGCCATTCTTGGAAGCATGTGAAGTCTTTGTTTTTTTCCCAAATGAGCCACAACTTTATTCGATCAGTTTTTCCCCCTCACGTTGGCTGCAAAATTTTTTTTTTTCAAAACAGTTTTATTGTTCAGTAAGCATTAATATATCCATAACATCATCTTTGATGCATGTTTTTCTACATGATCACTGTTGCTTTTTCTCCCTGAAAACCCCCAAATAATTGCACAATACGATTTAAAGCAATAAATTTCAAAATAAATACAATACAATGAAAAAAAAAAAGTCAACTGTAGCAAAAATGATACAGAAGGTGTCAGAAGGTTCAATAAAAATGACATTTTCAAATAATGTAAATTTTCTGCTAATTGTTTGGTGGTTCAGACTTTAAGGGCCAAGACTATAAAACAGGTCACCTGTTTATACGATAATGACAGGACACCTCAGTAGTAGCACAGGCCTCAGGTGTCCAGAGTCATGTCTTTGATGCACTTCCTTGTGTAATAATACTGGATGGTTATATAAGCCTGCAAGCATGTGAAATGCACACGAACACGACTTTCTGGCTGATGACAGAAAATGTGCTGCTTAATGGAGGCGCGCACACACAGCTAAGGCAAACTGACTTAATGAATCTGAAGGCCAGGCAGCACGTTGACTGTACTGTCAACAGTTTCCACAACACCGGGAACTCCCAGGGATCTCTGAAAGTCTTGGCCCAACAAACCATTAATAGTCTTTATATTCAGCACTGAGCAAACACACAAAGGACTCAGCCCAGGTGGGTAATTTGCTCCTGGAAATTGGCCTCGCTGATACCTTACAGTCTTCAACATTAAACGCAGATCAAGCAGAAAATCAGCAATAAATCTGACGTCTTTATGGACATTCTAGTTCATCTTTGCTACCGTGAGCTTCAGCCCAGTGGAGGGAGACGTTGTTTTTCTGTGTGTGTGCGTGTTTGTGTTTGGTCAGGGGGAAAGGATTTGCTTGGTCTCTGTAATCATTTTTCAAAATGGGGAGCAGGGGGCATGAAGTGGAACATTGGTATGAAGTTATAGAGGTTATGCACAGCTTATCCAGCTCTTTGATGTGTCCCATCCCCCAACGCTGATTTTAGGACGCTCTTAGTCAGTGCCTAACGCATGTCTCTTGCTTATATAAGAATAAAATAATGGTCTCCAACAAGTTAGCTTATTGGGGGCTAGACTTTACTGACAGTGATATAAAATATTTCAAATGACCCAAAGATTCAAGCGATAAAGAGATTAGAGCAAAACTTTGTACCTACATATATAATTAAGAATAGAATAGAAGTCATAAATGAAACTCACCAAGAGTTATCAAAGGTTCCTGGCAGTTGGGGTCTTGGGACTAAAAGCAGTGTTTTTCCTGAAGTTTGTGAGAACTATGTGACAGCAAAGGTAACTGCAAAGCGTGTGAGGAGGTTTAGTGATGCATTCGTCCCAATGGACACATTAATTATGCAGCGGGTAATGATTGGGCCGAAGGACTGCAACATGGCACTTTCCCTGTTTTATCGACCACTCAAAGCTCGAGGAACATTATTTACTTCAAAATCAGTACCAGTGACCCAACAAGCATGCAGGTTCATCACCCTAACTCCGCCCTGAAGGCCACTACCCTGCAGGGGCCTCTTTACTCTTCAGGCTGGTGTTTTATGGGGACAATTTAATGAAGGTGTCAGCTGAGGACCTGTGAGGTGGCAGTTTTTGTAATCTAGAGACTCTGTTCAGTGCCATAATATCCCAGTAATGGACTTTGCTCTCAGACTGCAGCCTTACTTGTGAGATTTTCCAAAAGCAGCAATGGAGGCAGGGTGAGGGTGGGATTATTTCAGGGATATTTCTGAACACCTGATGGACAGGCTGACAGATGAGGTCAGGCTGGAGTCTCTGTGGACGATGATGTCTGCAGATGACACTGGGATCTGTAATGAGAGCAGGGTGGAGAACAAGTTTCATGGATGCAGGGATGGAGGATATGCAGACAGTGGGTGTGACAGAGGAGGATACTAGGTGTGTGGTAGGGTGACACCAGAGAATAAAGCACCAGGGCTTCCAAATTTTATTTTAGTTAACCATCCAGCGCTGTTCTGTGATGAGAGTAGCAGGCACAGATCGATACAGACAGGTCTCCATGTTGCTTAAAAATGCTGAGTTGAGTTGTTGCATATTTTTGAGCCTATAGTTTAACCCAGTGAGGCCGGGTAAACGTTTGAGCTGTAGTACTTGGAACAAAACATACAGTTACGGCAACAATGATCCAGGAGAGAGTAACTCTGAGAGAGAAAAGTCATAACAGGAAGATATACAGAAACTAAAACAGCTACAACAAAGAAAAATGTGCAAAAAATAAACAGTTGTAAAAACAGATGATCTGTGCAGGTGAGCAGGAAACCAGGAAATATCTGAGAAAATGCAGCAATGTAATACATCAACAAAAAGGACAGAGTAGTTCACATGCTACAGAAGCAAGTTATGAGAATGAGAAAAAAGTTGGATTAGTATGAACCAACAAAAAATTTATAAAACTAAACAGCACAACCTTTTGTTTAGTTGATATTATCACTGTAGTGACAATATATAAAGTATAAAATCTACTCTATTCAGATATTCTTTGAAATTATACTTATGCATGTCAGGGGAAAATGTTATTTCCATAAAGACATATATCTGTGACAGGGTAAACTTTAAAAAAAAATAAATCTTTATTTGGAATGGACAGGAAAAATCCATCAACATAGCAATATATGAATGACACGAAAACAGAGTCCTTCCAGGCTTTTAGAGTCCAGGAGAGCAAATGACAAACACAGTGATCGGCAGGTGCATATTATCCTCTAATGGATATTACTGGGAGAATTGCCTGATAAATAAAGTTCTACAAGGTTTACATGTTCTCCAGAAGGGAACTCACATTAGATAAAGGTAGAACACATTATATGGAACTATAAACATGAACTGGGGGGTTGCCCGTGCTGCTGTCATGGAGAAAAACAAAGTAGAAAAATAAGTAAATAAAATAAATGAATTAACAATGGTCAGAAATTAGATAAGTAGGTTACAAAAGTACAAGTACCAGTGAGATCAAGTAAAGTCAGCTCTTGTGGGGGTAATGATTAGGATCCATTTGTCCCAAATTTGGTAGAATTCAGCCTTTTGATTTCTTAACTGATATGTCAGTTTTTCCATCCTAAATATCTCTAAAGCAATCCCAAACCAGTCATCCAGGGTAGGCTGAACTGGGCTTAACCATCTTCTTGTAATTGTTTTCTTACTTGCCACCAAGAGTAATTGCACCAACTTAATCTCACTCCTACGTTCCAGAAAAGGGACCAGACCCATGTAGAGAACCTTAAAATCCAGAGGTATTAGTGTGAGTGTTAAAGACTGTGCTTAAGGAGGCCCGGACACCCGTCCAGAAATCTTTTAACCTGAGACAGTCCCAAAAGACATGGAAATGATTAGCAAGAGTCGAGCCGCATTGTCTCCAGCATGGCATATGAGCACCTTTATATCTCTCCTGATATGGTGTCTTGAAGTACCTAATAATACTCTTCCAGTCATGTTCTCTCCAGCTCATGGAGCTGGTTGTGGACCAAATATTTTCCCACTCCCCCACAGAAATATCAATCCCCGATTCCCTTTCCCATTTATCTTTAACGTATAAAGTGTTATCCTCACTGGCACTAGAGAGAGCTTTGTATAGTTTGGAAATGGATTTAGTGGGAGTCATGGTTGGAGCATTTTTCAGGATGTGGAAAAAATGTGACTCAGCCTCTATAAAGATAGTCAATTTGCACTCGTGATCAATATATGATCTCAGCTGTAGGTATTTGTGAAAGTCATATTCTATCAGGTTGTGTTTGTCTCACTGCCTTTCTATGAGTAAGAGAGAGGAATGTTTTAAGGCCATAAGTTATCCATGATTTAAAGTTAGAGTCATGTCTGTTTGGAATAAAACCTGAGTCAAAAGCAAACTTTTAAAATTTTGTGTATCCTACACCTTCTGCCAAACTTGAAGAGTGTGGGTTAACCAAGGGTTCCCTTATCTGCCATTACGGCCTGGACGGGGAATTGGTCCAACAGGCTGGACTCCAGTTCCTTCCACCTGGCTATGTATGTTCGGGGTAAACTTTTCATGAGGAATTATGAATATGTGATTCTGTCGTAAAACACTGTATTGCAGACAGATTGTGGACCCAAATCCAGGACTCATGAGATGAGAAATTACTCAAAAACAACGTTAATGTTAGAGTCTTTCCAAAAGAGAAAAACAAACCAAGGGTGGAGCCAGAAATGCTAAACTAGTAACCTAGCAGAAAAACACACAGAGCATGACAGAGGACATAACAAAGAGTGAAAGGAAATTAGAGCAGAGTGGACACACCTGGGATCACAGCTGAACAGAATCTAATTAAGACAAGGGACTATCAAAATAAAACAGGAAGTAACTAATATGCACAGTGAGACCCAGGCTGATACACATGAACTTGACACGGGGACTGCAGAAAATATATGGAGATAAGACTGTTGGTAAAAACTATAAAACTAAAAAATTGCCATTGTCATCTTCAGCTGACATTTATTTACTTTTTTTTGGATTTTGTTGTTTTGCAAAACTATAAATGACCAGAATAAATAATACCATTATATCATTAGTAATAAGCATAATCATTTCTGCTACAATTTAGCATCATCATTAGCTTTATAAGCTTTCCACGCCTCAGTAAACATCAATGTAATGTCTCCCAGGATTCTTACAATTTAACACATATAGAAAGAATATAATCATTTATCAATTTAAAATGTTATTTACAGAAAATGATAAAGTTTCAACACAAAGAGATAAAAATAAATGCAATGATGTAACATTTGAATGATTTGAGTTTTACGTCTCTTTTGATTGGAAAGAAATTTTACAGCTTCAGATATCCGACCCTCGAAACAACAAGACCACGAAAGAAGAGCTGGAGTGAATGGCTGAGATTGAGAAAATCTTGGATGTCTTGGTGTCAGCAAGTTATTTTAATCCAGAACTTCTATAATTGTCCATTCATTAAGTTTTCAGTTAATATTAAATGTGTAATCCTGAGTATTCTGCACACCAGGAGCATTAGTCAATGGATGTTTGAGACAATTCATACATTTGAAACTGCTGAGGCATGAAACTCAGTGATTATCACTGGAAGTCATGAAGTAAGAACTCCATCTGACCCAGCATTACGGCCATGGAGGATTATTAAAAAAGGCAAAACAGTTGCTAAAATCCACACCCTGATTTAGCATTTCTTTTCTTAAACACAGAATAAAACAGCAACTGCAGGATGCCGCGCCATGAATATTTTACACGCACCAATATTTTCTGACACGACACTGGAGCTTACCGCGACTTTCCTGCCTTTCAATATGATTTTGGATTATGAGCTCTGGCAGGTCGCTCAGAGGTGCAGACCAGGACCAGGAGGGGATTTTTTAGAGATTGGCGTGGGGTGGGAGCAGGGAAAGAGGGGGCAGGAAGTGAGGGACTGCAGTCTTTGTTCCTGTTTCAGCCTGATAGGATTGGGACTTTAGCCCAAGGAGAGGAGATACAAACACTGAGCTGTGACAGCAGGGGAAGGTACGATTTAACTCCAAGAGGGAAATAATTCCAACATGGAATAAGCTTAAAAAAAAAAAGCTTCTACCTTTCCTGACCCCTCTTTTGTCTTAGTTTGAAAAGTGGTGATTGGCACGCGCTGTCTGGGGAGGCAAATGCATCGGTTCTGCTGCCACGTGGAGCGGCTGCAGCTGTAGCTGATTGACTTCCTGCTCATAATCCCATTACGCTGCTGCAGATTCACAGTTCATCGGGAGCTTTGTGTGAAGACATGCTCCCGTCTAAAAACGGGGTAAATCTGAACTGGCAGCGGCTCACTGTCAACTCAAAGCTTCTTATGGCAGAACGCAGCCGATGAAGCTTTTAAAGTGACCGAAAATTTAACTTAATTTAATTAATTTAGTCAAATTAATTTCAACGGTTGAGGAGAGAAAAGCCACATCTGACGGCCAAAGAAATAAAGTCTCTCCTGAAGCAAATTACTTGTTTGTTGGCTTAGTGAGTCTATTAAATGAAGGCCAATTTATCTGTCAACATGCTTTGTTGAGCTGTGGGAATGCACATTGGCTTCGTATTTACAGAAAAGTAGAAGCCGGCTGAGTTAGTTTGCAGTGCAGTCTGTCTTCTGTTTCCGGTTGTGTCATCAAGTCCTGTGGCTGAATTTATTATTCACGAGTATAATGACCTGTGGCATTCCCGCTGTGTGCATGCTATTCATTTTAGCATCTGTTTTAACTAATCTGCAATTGTGTAGCTCATCATAGCATATTCTAGTGCAAACAGGCCTGTCCAGCTGTGGTTTGTGCCACATGTGTGCATGAGGCTATAATAAAGGATAATTCAAACAAACCTGAATTATCCTTTAACACACTGAGATGAGCCCCAGCACCCCTTCAACTGATTTTTAAACTGCTGTTATAATTGGTAATCACTGCTTTAGGAACCACAGTGTTAATCAGTTTCACAGATGGTTCAGTCAGGACCATAGAGTCAAAAGAAGACTGTTGTACAAATGACTTTGTTTAGCAGAGCTGCAACAAGATCCCCAGAGCTGACAATACAGCGTGAAAGGGGACATGGGTTGCAAAGCAGCATGCAGTCGTACAGAAATGACTGGGAGTAGCTCCAAACTCAACTAATTATTAATAAATTAGAAAAAAAGTATCAGAGGAGCAATACCAGAGGACAGGGTACAGGTGAGTCTGTTTAGTCACTCAAATCAAATCATACTAAAGATGATAGAAAAAAAACAACCATGTGCAGATGCATTCAGAAGTGTGCAACAAATGTATGTAAAGTTGTTTTACAGACTGAACTGGCTTTAGATTTGTTAGATGTCAAATTTGGGCATTTGAGTTCTTTTACATTTGAATTAAGACTACTGACTACTGACTACCCATCGGTGGGTTAACGAACTGGGGAATAGAAACACAGACTGGTACAGGGAGGAAATGCTGAGCAGCAGGTCTGAAACCAGAAGATGCTTTCTGCGAGGCTGACACTGAAAATACCAAATCAAAGAAAAGCATTGGTTCATGTATCACCTTTTTTGCAATATTCTATAGTTGAAAGAAGAATCCCCATCGCATAGATTTCATACAGAAAGTGTAAATACACTTGCTGTGTGCTTCGCTCCTCTGGGAGATGCCGGCTGAACAAGGTGAAAGCCTGAAAATGACTGAAGGTAGGAGGCAGACCTCAGTCATCTCTTAAGGAGAGCAGAGAGCATATCCAGCTCTCTGTGGAGCAGATAAAAGAAGTCGAGTAAGGGATCCAATTACAACCTCCCTTCCTGTCTGTCTCCTTCCTGTCTCTACCTTTACTTTCTGTGTGTTTGACTGAGGAATTACAGGCTCGTTAAAGACATTCAGTCTCTCCACATGACCTCAACGATGTCTTATCTCCCTGGCTTTTGCTGCGGCTCAGCTCTCTCCTTTATTCCCTTTCGTCATGTTTAATGGTTTTTTGCACTGCTTCTGCTTTTCCCCTCCAGTCTATCTACATTTTTTGTTTTGTAATCTTTTTTTAAACAGCTGTCTGATACCATCTCCCAGGCTTTAAGTGTTTGCCTATTCGAGACAGTGAGATTTAGAGCAGGTCTGTGGGTCAGGGCTGTTCATGGTGGCGATCATGCGCTCTCCTCAAATAACGACTGCAATGAATCAACCGGCGAACGAAGCAGCCATTGCATTCAATACTGCGGTCAGCACTTCTGCCTTTAACTAACCCTGTGAGTGGACGTTAAAAGTGTAGTGGAAGCCATTTGTGTTGAAATGAGTGTCACAGGTGCCTGCTCTTAGTTTAGCCCGGGCTGAGTGATTTGGTTTGGTGGGATAGTTACAGTGCAGAGAGAGCATTTCTTCCCTTGGTGGAAAAGTCAATTTAATTGGCCACGTTTTGCATCACAGAGCACAACTGCCGAGCTGGGGTTTTTTTTATTTTATTTTTTTTTATGAGAGGCTGTTACGGGCCTCATTGGAATAAAGCTTTCCGACTCCAGTGCTGTACCTATTCATCAAGACTGCAATCTTTAATGAGGAAGAGTTAATGTTTACTTTGTGAAGTCAAGGAAATGACTTGCCTGTTGTGCATTAGAATGAAAAACAAGAATAGTAAGCCATTCCTCTTTGTGCGTTGGTGTGTGTTCAACTTTTTATTGATTTTAACTGCACCATAAGTCCAGATGAGTTAAAGTACTGTCTTTAACACAGTCAGGTGGCTTGATTCCCCCTTTTTTTTTTTAAATGCACCTTTTGATTTTTATAACTCTTAGAAGTAAAACTTTGTCGTGTACTCAAATTAAAGTTATAGATGCTGGCCTTAATGATCAGTTGAGCAGAGGAAATTAGGGCAGCTTAGGTAATTCTCTGTGGGAAGCTGGTTCCTACCTCAGTGAACAAAACCTTTAATTTTCTGGGCTTCTTGGTCAGCCAGACCATGTTCTGCTTACACCCAGCACTCCTGCTTGTGGTCCAACATTCAAACACAAATTGGCATTTGCAAATTCAATCACCCCAAAAGTGTTCATCAAAGCTGCATCAAAATCCACCACTTCTAAAAGCTCAGAGAGAGAGCAGATCATCTGAGATGAAACGGGAGAGATTGATTGAGAGAAATCCACTAAGCTGTTTCTGCATCTGGTTTGTGCCACTCTGACTCTTGATGTGCAATGTCATTGAAGTTCCACCGCTCCAAGAAAGCACTCAGGAAAACGACTGTGGCTGCAGAATAACAGGGGGGGGGGGAGGCTGACATCATCTTCCTCCGTTTAATGAATATTAATAAAGCAGGAGGAGTGATGAAGGTAGTGGTTGTTAGACACTGCAGACATGTCACGAAGAATTGGGCGGACATGGCTGTCTTTTATCAAAAGATGTGTGCGTGTGTGAGCAAGACTGTGAGTGTATACAAAAAAGAGGAAGATGTGATGAAAGTGTCTCGGTGGTTTGTGACAGGAGGGAGGTCACCGCGTCCTCCACGGCACTGATGCTGTCACATCTCCTGACGTCACAGACTCTCGCCTGACATGCTCACGCACACCCACCAGCACGAAGACACAAAGAAAGTCGTTTTACTGTCTTTTATAAAAAATCCTTGCATGAACAAAATGGAAGAATTTTTTCCTTCTTTCTGAGAAAAAGAAAAGATTGTGCACAAGTTGGGAGACGTGAAGGTACTGGCTTTACACCTGCTGTCCGGCTGTGGCCTTTCTGTGTGTCTGCATGTGCAGCCTTGTACCTGGGAGGGTTCTCTTCAAGTCTTCCTCCCAGAGTCCAAAGACATGTTTGTTAGCGTAACTGAAATTCTAAATGAGATAAAATCAGCAGGCTAAACTGGCGCACAGATAAACCAACAGCTCTAAAAGGAAACTGTTGAAGCTTTTAAGCACTTCATACACAGAAACGATTAATTAAAAGAGCAATTTATCAGTGCAGTTTAGGCTAAGATGGTAAACCATGTGGTGTGCATTCAATTAAATATATGTTAGTGTGGTAGAAGCTTAAATTGAGTGTTAATTAAATTAAATTGGCCAAACCCATATAGAAAAGTTAAAATCATAAAGTGGTGCTATCCTCCTTAAATAGATGATGGTAATGGTGTTTTTTTAAATTAATTATGAGGACAAATTAGAGACAAGCAGCACTGCCGTAGTTGCTCCTACACTAGTGTTAAACTGTGGGATAAAGAGTCACAGCAGGTTGGGTGTGGAGGGAAAATATGAAATGAAGCAGACTGAATGACTGATTTTTGTAGAAGAAATTGTAATTAAAACAGAATTATTATTATTATTATTATTATTATTATTATTATTATTATTATTATTATTATTATTATTTATTTATTTTTTTTACAGCTCGTGAATAATGAAAAAAAATGTGTGGTGGGGTTGCTTTGTGTCTTCACTGATGTTGTCAGTTTATTTAAATGGTTTATTCACTTGTGTCATTGCTGTGACTCCAACTCTGGGATCAGTAACATTAGTTCTGCTTTGTTTGACTTGATTTGCTGAGATCCAGGCCTGTTGGGCTTGCACAGAGTTTACCAGTGCAATGTTGCAGTATTCCTTACATCAGTGATTCCCAACAAGGTGTAAAAGCACCTCAGGCGGTACCTTTGGAACAGACAGGGGATACATGGAAAGATTAGCTCAACTAATTTAAAAAACAAACAAACAAAAAACAAAAACAAAAATAAATTTCAGAACTGTGTGGAGAACACATTCGAGTAGCTAACAGCTGACTAAAGCCATTGGATAGGCATTAGAAAAGGGACAACACATGTTAGGTGTCAGGACTTGACTGGAAATCTGACATACTGGGCATTTGCCTGGTGAGCTGACGCCTGTTCTATATCTTTTAGTTATTTAAACTACTCTACTAAATGCTGATGTACTAAATGGAGGACATCCTGGGCTTTTCATTGATATCTCATGTGTCTGGGTAGCTCCAAAGACACAGGAAATCACAAAAAGGAAAGTTTTTTTCCCCTCAGTTCTTAGGAGGATATATAATACATTTTTCTTTGTTGAAATAATTACACAGGGTGCAAGCTGCGCACCGACCCCACAAGCACTGAGAGCAGCCCATTCGTTCATTTTCAACACTAACACCAGATTGCCCAGTCGTTCTTAATGCAACCTGCCCCTCACCCACTTGCCCTGTGGACTCGTGCAACTTGAGAGCAGAGATTAGTGTGAAGAAGTTGTTGATAAAAAGGAGCGAACAAAAGCAATGATATGAAGCTGAAAAACTAAGAGAGAAAATGAAAGGGAAACTAGAAATAGCTCCACAGTAGCCATGGAGAAGAGCTGGAGGAAGGTGCAATTAACATAGATGGTGGGAGACAATAAGAGAGAGATTCAAGGATTCACATAAAATGAATGGCTGCTTTGACCATGAGCCACTGCTAATAGCTATAGTGTAGTTTTTAATTGTTGCAAGGTGCACTGCAGTGCAACAATGATGTCCTAACCCAACAACAACAACTAACCTGCTTACAAAGATGAAAACACCAGAGAGAGGATTTTTAAAATACTGTACTTTCAAAATAAAAGTCAAAAACCTTAACAAAGTCTGACACCATTACATTACATAAACAAAAGATGACAGAAAAGGGATGCTTGTAGATGAAATAGTTATCTATAAATATGGCTAACAGCTGAACTTATATATAATAGTAGGGCAACAATTTTATCTGTTGAACGGATAAAGAATTGATGAGTTTGAGTCTGTGCAGCATAAAGACAGTGGAAGAGAATTTAAAGCTAAATCTCTAAAGTAGAACCTAAAATTTACTGGAAATCAGTGAAGAAAAGCCCAAACAGGAATGACATGTGATTTTCTGTCGGTGCCAGTTAAAAATCTTGCTGTACGGTCTGATGGTGACCCAAAGATGATTTGTTTAAACGAGGGAAAAAGACAATTACATTTATCCTAACAGGAAGCGATGAGTAAGCATCATCTCAGGCTCAGCCTTTGACCTCAGTACTCTGAGCTTAGAAATGTTTCTTCGATGATAAAAACGGCAACAACAGTTGATGCTCAAGTGACATTGAACTGTCAAATATTATGCCCAAATTTCTGAGACTTGATTGAACAGAAGAGCCTAAGAATCTGAGATGTTATGGTTGGGAACAATAATAAAAGTTTCTGTTTTATCAGTATTTAACTGGAGGAAGTTGCTTTATTTGCTTTTTTTCTAGGAGGCGATTACTTAGAGAAGACAATTTATAACTCAGAGGCTTTGAAAGAACATAATAGCAGAATTTCATCAGCATAGAGATGACAAGAAATATTATTGTACTGTTTAATAATTTGGCCTACAGGGAGTATGTAAAGCAAAAAAAGAGAATCGGACCGAAGACAGATCCCTGAGGTACCCCACAAGGCAGAACTATTCTTTCATACAACAATTGATTCATACAAACTATAAACAATCTCTCAAATAGATATGACATGAACCATTTTAAAACAACACGAGTAATCCCAAATAAGTTCTTAAGTCTGTTTATTAGCTAAAAGTAGAGGATGAAACAAGAGTCCAAACTTCAAAAACATAACCAATGAAAACTAAACAGAGATAAAAATGTTTATTAAACAGAGGATGAGCTCATGGGCTGCATTGAGGCTAAGTAAAAGATAAACAAGGATGATTTATTAACTGTTACTCATGCAAAGCTGCTCTACTCAAGTCCAAGAATGAAAATATGGGGTTGGAAATGAACATAATAGAATCCCTGTTATAAAATCCCTGAACAAAAGACAAAGATGAAGTGGTGGAGTCCATCTAAAACAGGCTCTCAGCACAGCAATAGCTTTGGATTTTATAAAATGTAGACAAATAGCTAATTCTTTAAACTACAAACATAAGAGCTGAGTTATAATGAAAGAACATTTTCCTTTAAAGCTCCCTCCAGCGCTACATGTGTGTGAACACCCACACCTTCACATGTGCACATATTACAAGCCGAGGATTAGCAGAGAGGTGCCGAGGGGCTCACATGGGAGGAATAAACACAAATGATAGCAACAGGAGAATAGAAACACACTCCCCGCGCTGCACCGTAAGCGGTCGCTCTGAGCTTGTGGGGGCGGACTCACTGGTTTGAGGAGCACAATTACTGACACACCACAGCACTCATTTGCCTCCTGAAACAGCACATTGGCTGCTATATTATGTAGTGCCTCTTTCCAAATCATGCTTGGTCTTCCTGCTGAGCTGCTCTGCTGGCTGGGAACTTAAAGCAACGCCCTTTGTGTGTGTGTGTTTGTGTCCTGCTCTCTGTGCCCTGTTGTTGTAAGACACCGTGAGGATGCTGCTGCAGCTGTGTTCTGCCGGTCGCCCTTTTCACTCTGACGGCCTTTTCACTTCACCTCATCCTCTTTCCCATGGGGGGCATTAATACACTCACTGGTGGCATTATTTGACCTCCACACACGCACACACACACACACACACACACACACACACACACACACACACACACACACACACACACACACACACACACACACACACACACACACACACACACACACACACACTATACACAAATGTCTAACGCTGACATTACCTGGCTTCTGTTCTCCACACAAACTTTCATGCACAACATAGATTTAACATCACTCATCAGACTTGCAGTGTGCAATTTAAGTGGCGTTTTTTACATGTTGATATTTCAGAGATTCAAAACCCTGAAAGCTAACATCCTCACAGATGAAAAAAAAAAAAAACACTCCACAAAGAAAAGCATCTGGAAAAGCAGCCGTTAAATATCCATTTGCCGTTCCTCTCTGTGTTTCAGCTGTGCCCGCTCTGTAAATTGAGTGCATCTACGCAGTGCTGAAAAGCCACAAAACCTACCGTACTCTGGCAGCAGCATCCCCATCATCCTTTTCACCTGTCACTCAGTACCTCTCTCAATTAAATGGACCACTAAACACCAACGTTCGTTTCCAGGGAGAGATTTTCTTTAAGGAAAGAGGCTGTACACTTGGAGGGCCGAGCCACATGCCAAATGCACATATATGTGCCGGCTGGATTGTTTGTTTTTGTCTTTTTTCTACAAAAGTCACATTGGAACAGCAAATCTGACTTACAAGCCTTTGCGGTGCTGATCTCTTCTCGGCTGTCTAAGCAGGGAAAATGCCAATCTTGTGTAAACACTGAGCAGTTTAGGCGGACGTGGTGAAAACTCAGATTTGTGACAATGGCTTCAACAGTAGGACTTTAAAGCTGTGTGAAATCAACCGAACAGCTGAGCTGAAGCTGAAATGAAAATCATGTCCGATGACACATCTTGGATGGCTTCCTCACAGCGACTGAGCATAATTTGTCTCTTAATATTAGCACCTCTGTCTTTTATTCTCCCTTCCTCACCCTGCTCATCTATTTTAGTCATTCTTTCTCAGCTTCCTTCTCCAGCATGCATTTGTTTGTCTTTGTGCGTTTGTGTTCAGAGAGAGAAGCATTTGGATATTGAAGGAAGCCAGCCCACTGGGGAGCTAAAGTGGGCAAAGCACCAGTGCTCTCTTCAAAGTGTGAGTTGAACGCTGGCCTCTAATCGAAAGGCTCTCTGCCTCCGAACGCCCCCTCAGCCCATCCTCTGATGTAACAGGTCACTTTCACACACCTACTCTCTTTTACAGCCTGTTGTTCATCCTTCATTGAACTGGAATTGGTCACAACTGCACAGTAGTAGTAGTACTATGAGCTATTCATGTACAAGTCAGAATCGAAGACGAGAATATATAAGAAAAATGTACCTTGTTTATCCGACTGAACTCAACTTGGGAAGATATCTTTGATTTTATAGCTTTGATTCGTACCAAGTGTAGTAGTAGACATAGGTGCCACGGAGTCCTTAATTAAGACATATAAGAGTAAAATGTTTCTTAATGTACTTTTCTTACAGTAAATACTGTAAACTTCATTGAACACATCTCTGCTTTAGAAAAAAAACTGAGTTTACGGCCCTGTTTTAGAGACGTTTTAAAAAGCGTCTCTTCACAGTGGTGGGGAAGCTTGTGCACAAATGAGCCGCACCAGTGTAGCCTCTCCTTGTTGGGACCCAGATCAAGGTGACAGGATCTCCATCCATCCATCATGGAGGAGTGGTGGCTCTACTCTGAATCCCTCCTGAATGACTGAGCTCCTCACCTCATCTCTGAGGGCGAGTCCAGGCACCCTTCAGTTGTTACTCAGAGCTCGAGTCTATAGGTGAGGGTAGTAACGTAGATTGACCTATAAATCGACAGCTTCGCTTTCATGTTCAGCTCTCTTCACAACAACACTCCAGTAAACTGAAACTTAAACTCTTGGTGTAGCAAAAGGTGGGAACTCCACCTATTTCCACTTGAAAATCATGGCTTCAGACTTGGAGGCGGAGCTAGAGATCTAGGCATATCCTATGGGTCAGCAAATATGGAAGTGCCTTAAGCCTGCATCTTATGGCCATAAGGGGCGAATGCTGTGCTTCTTAAAGGTGTCGGATTATATGGAAATCTATGAGAAAAGAACTAATACCTCACTCAGTGACATTTTTATTGAGTTTATGGTCTCAAACACACTTTTTATATCTTATTTAGTACATGCATGATGTTTATTTTGTAAAACGTTGTCCCATTTGAAGTGAAACATAAGACAAATTGGGCTATGCTTTAGGATGTCGCTATCTTGTGTATGTAGTTTGTCATTCAGATCCATCACTGTCATGTGCGATATCAAATTCATCTCTTTCAAATTAACCAATTTTAAAAACCACTTAAACATTTAACTTTTTTCTGTCTCATGAATGTGATGAACGGAAACTTTACTTAACTCTCAATGAACAAAATCAAATTTCTATAGATCATCATTAGCATATCAGCAGACTCCCCATATATAAAAAAAAGAGCTATCTTATTGTTGTTTCTCCCCAGATAAAGAATATAATGAATGTGACGCTTAATATTGTTGGAACTCGTAAGATGAACCAGTTTGAAATGTTTGCAGTGTAGCTGTTCAGGGATTTAAAATTTAACCACAGGTATAAATCTCACTGTGACTCTAGCTGAGAAGTGAGAGAAATCAGCAGGATTCATCCTACCAACCCAGCTAACAGTTGCTGACGAATTTCAGTCTGAGCCACAGCACACTCTCATGGTTACTAATCATACAGATTATCACTGATTATCTCTGAATAAAGACCAGTAAGATCTTGCTGATTCCAGGATTTTGAGGATGTTCAGTCTTTCTTTTTCTGCAAATGTAAAATGAGTATCTGCCCAAAAAGTCTGTCACAAACTTCTTTAGTCGACAAGAACATGCTGCCATCTATCATAATGGCTAATATAAAGCCCTACTTTTAATATTAATTAACAGGAAACACTTTCAGGACTACTCACTCAAAAGCAATCAGAAAATCATTAGTCATGGTGTCAAATCTTTCATTCTGCCATTATCAGAGTTTCCCGTTTCAGCCAATCCTAATTTTCCTAAAATCATTGTTGTTCTTTGTACCTTTGCCATCAGAAAATTGTTTAAAATCAGTTTCGGGTGTCTCAAGTAATGTAGTGTGTTAGCTTTGCAGTTTGAGTAATTCTCTGTTACTTTCTTAGATAATGAAATCCTTACTGTGAGCAACTAAAGGAACAGGGAATATTTTCATGCTTCCTTCTCCAGCCCTACAACTGGCACGCCATAGTCACTGGAAAAATACTGCATAACCCCTGACTGGTTGGTGAGTGGTTGCTGGAGGTTGCTGGCAGTCACAAAGACGGTGCTACATTAAAAACAGGTGCAGTGTCATATCTTTTTTGCACCCACTTTCACCTAGCAACAGCAACCTGCTACAGTCACTCACCAAATGCATTGGAATTGACATTTTTGCCCAGTAACTGGTGGTTTCAGTTTCAGTTTCTTGATCATTAACATACAAAATGTCATGACCTTTGACCAACAACCACTGATCAAAGACCACTGATCATTGATCAGTGGTCATGAGAACCATTCACACAGAGTTGGGGAATGGCTGCAATCACAGCATTGTAAGATGGTGAAAGATGTACCCTTAGGCCCCCTCCTCGATTCAGAGATGGTCTTTCCCATTTCACATAAATGGCCTCCTTGACTCCGCCCTTAAACCAGCGATCGTCCCTGTCCAGGAACTGACCTCACATCCCATTATTCATTCAATGTGTTAGTTTCAGTCATTGTGCAAATGTACTGTTTATAAGGCTGGGGAAACCTGCAGTCAGCTGAGACTGAAGAAGTCACTTGGATGAGTGACGAAATGTTTCTCCCACTGAAAACGTTACGTCCAGATGAACAAAATCAACCTTTTGAGGGAATGGATAGATACGGTTTGGCAACAAAGCTTAGTATTAGCTGATAAATTAACACTCAACCAAACTTGGTAACTTTCATCCGTCCATTCTCTTCCAATTTGTCTTCCATTTAACCAATGATGAACAGATTAGGAACATCGCAGGGTACAGTATGTTGCTCAAGGATATTTTGGGATGCAGACTGGAGCAGCCAGGCATTGAACCACGACCCTTCAGTTTAATAGACGTCCTTCTTGTCTTGTATACCATCTGTGGCAGGAGAATATTACAGAGCTACCACTTTGAAACCAACGCAGCCAACTATTAGTAAAGCTGGCACTGAGCGAAAGTACAAAGCTTTTTGATGGTTATGTGGTGAAGGGGTTACTGTTAATGTCATCCTGGTATGAAACGAGTTAAAGTCAAAACACTCAGAGTGTCTGGATATATAACCAGCAGGCTAAATGCAGATGTACAGAAGTACTCTTAATGCGTTACATTTCTCTGCAGGAACACTTCGGTGTAACAGATTACTTTTTAATGGCAGTAATCTTGGACTATTTTTTCAGATTGCATAATAAACACGAATTTGTAAAAAAAAACCCAACTAAGCCATGCAATTATGCCATCCCGGTTCACTGTGAGGCCAAACTATCCTCTCTTTGTATCTCTCTTTCTCTTTGTCTATCCCTTTCTATCCTTTTCTTTTTCTCTCATTGTCTTTGTGCCCCCCAGGTTATTCCTATTAGACATTATTCAGCATGTGGCTGACAAAAACCTGTCTGCTCTGTGCTGATAGAGCCACAGAGCTCTGCTCCAGCCTCTCCTCTCTGATCTTATGCCATGCACACACACGCACATTTGCAAAATAAATTCTCTTTATATTTAGAGCAGCATGATGTGTGTGTGTGTGAGTGTGCAGAAGAATAAAAACAGAAATAATGGAAGCATTGCAACTAAATAATTTTCTTTGCTCGGCCGGAGAACAAAGGATTGAAAGTTGACAATGGTACAAACACAGATTTTGATTCTCCAAAAGGAGGAGAGAGCCGTGCATTCAGCGGCAGACGAGGGGCCGCAGACAGTGATAGATGCACACAGACGGTGGCTGACAGTGAAAAATGAGAGGATGGCAATTGTTCTCGAGGTGACACATACGGATGATGAGAGCTAGCATCGAACAAAAAGGAGGACTGAGAGGAATGTGTAAGACGAGCCGGAGATGTCAGGTGAGTGGAAGTGAGTTTTACATTGTGCGTCTCGGCTGTTTGCGTATGAGGTGCGAACACACAACGACTCGAACAACCCTGAAAGGACTAATAAGAGGGAAACGAAAGCTAAAAAGAGAGAGCGCTGAAAGGCTTCAATTAATTTCTAACTCGAATGTGAGAGATGTTCCTCCTGGCTCACAGATAAATAGAAATCTTCAAGAAAATGTCCAGGATGAGCAGATCACGTCACTGGGTGCATTTACTGAGAGGAAGAGAGTTTCGCTTTTACTGTTAGTGTTTCCTTTTAAATTAAAATAGATCACTTTTATGTGCCCCATTATGGAACCATGAATTCTGTGCACATGGTGGAAAGTGCATCTGCATACTAGTGAATCTCAAAAAAGAAATTTGAATATCAAATGCTTTTTCCCCCTGAGAAAGTTCACCTTTTATTCTAAAAGGTGAACTTTTTTCTATACTCATTACATGTAAAGTGAAATATTTCAAGCCTTTTTGGTTTTCGTTTAAGTGATTGTGGTGCGTAGCTCATGAAAATCAGAGTTACACACCAACTTCTGAAAAGCTGTTAGTGATTCCACGGTGTCCTTCGTCTTGTCTGTATTTTGAGACGTTCTCATCTTCGTCCTGAAACATTTCTCTCTGTAGGGTTCAGGTCAAGCACAGTAAAATGACCATTTGGTAGCAGTTTTGGTGCCGCTGCAAAAAGAAATCAGCATCTGAATAAAGCTGGTGAACAGATGGAAGCATGAGGTGCTCTAAAATCTCCTGGTAGGTTGCTGTGTGGACTTGATATAGCGGGCCACCCTCCACCAACACCAGCAGGTGACATTGTGCCCCAAATCATGGCTCTGTTGTGTTTCCACTCATACTCTAGAGTTTAACACATGCAGTCCAGTTCCTCTTCTACTTATTCCACGAAATATAATTTCGATGGTTCAGGAATTGCTTGATAGTGGTTGCCTCTGGACCTTTTCCTACCACACTTTTCCTTTTTTAGTTAATTTTCCGTTAATGTGCTTTTGCACAGCACTCCACAAGCATCCAGCTTTTCCTTCTGCGGCCTACTTTCTTGTGCAGAGTGCAGATGAAGGTGTCATCTGGCAAAAGTCTGCATTCTTCCCCATGACTGTGGTTGTAGGTACTAAACTAGACCAAGACATACACAGTATTTATACTCAAACTTGAATTGAAATATTTTAATAAACTGGAACACAGAAATTCACTTTCTTATGTTTGGAATGAGTACGTGCATGTGCAGCGAATGCATTTGGGTGTTTATATAAATAAGCACATGCAGATACGATCTCAATGTGTTTCTTTCTGCTTTCAGCTCGTGTACCCTTTTGCTCTCCACAGACAAGCAACACATGGAGCCCAACTTGAGATAAGAGGAAGAAGAAAAAAGTAATATCTGGAGACATTTTAACTTTTAAATGGTGTCACGGAGCACAGTTCACCCTAAAATTTATTTCACTTATTGAACTTTCTCTTTGGCAGCCAGCCTTTAATCTAAATACAGCACCAATATATTTAAACCCTGTTGAGAAGAGCCATAAACATCTCTGCATGCCCACCCTCTCCATTACTTGGAGACATTTCCTTCAGAAATATGCAAATAAATAGAAAAAGTGCTGAAGCATCGAAGATAGTGAAGTATCTGAGTTTGATCAGATTCGTCAGAGCAAATATGAGGTACATCTTATTTAATGTATCCAGGCTCAATAAAGTGCTCATTAGCTGGTGATGGATAACAAAGGCTGTTCCTCACCACATTAGTCCATTATGAGCCATAAACAACGTACAGCACAGATATGACACCCATCAGGCAGGCGATCAATCTTTCATTCATTCCAAACCACTGAGGAGGACTAAAAGGCACGTCGGTGAAATACTGTGCCGGGCTGTCAGCTTGTCAACGTCACTGGTAAAAATTTACTGTGGTGCACTCTGACTACTGTGTGAATGATGAGGAACCCAATTGCAAAGTGGAACTTGGCAGCCAAATGAGGTTAGCCCCGTGTAACCTCCTTTTTTTGGCTCTGGAACCTGAAAGAGAGCGCTGTTGGCGACTGTAAAGACCACTCCTGTAATTGAACCAAGTGCAGGACACATTTGAAAGGAGTTCTTGAGGACTGCTGATCATAAACAAGGAATGATCGCCTTTGTGACATCAGAGCGTTGTCTTGCCAGTGTCGACTTTAAAGACTTTGTTGTCTTTAAAGCACCAGAAAGCCAAACTTCAATAGATCTGTGGCATCGTGTGGCTGAGTGCCTCACTGAGTTTAACGAGCATATCTGTCAAAACAAAGGATTTCTTTTGATGTCTGGTTACATTGTTTTCTTACAACCTCATCAAAGCGACTGTTATGTAGAGGTTTGATTGTCTTATTTGATCTAAAGCAGGGCTGTCAAACATGTGGCCCGGGGGACAGAACAAACCCACCAGGGCGTCCAGTTTGGTCCACGGGAAGTGAAGTCATCAGTTTCAAAATTCCCTGCTTTTCCAGGTCAAATGTATTTTTAGATCTAGACACAGTGTTTGAATGATAAAAACACGGAATACCGTTGTTCACTCGTAAAAGCTCCAAATGTGATCAGTTAGTGTTTTTAAATCAAGCCACTGTGAGGACAACAGACTCACCAACACATTACAAAATGCAAAATGCAACAGCAAACAAAATGCTGCTCTTGATTTTGACAAATCAGCGATGTCCTCTAACAAAGTGGAGCTTTGGATTCGTTTGAGTCCTTCCTGCCCATCACCGTTCCGCCATCTGCTTCCATCGCCCTAATGAAGCATGTCCTTCTCTGAGGTCCTGGGAGATGCCACCTCCACACTGGCCTAATCAACCCCTGAAAGCCTCAGCCTCTCTGGCGGCAGCTGGTTCAGGCCAAACCTCGGCTCAGCCCAGATCGGTCATTTCATCAACACCCAGCACCTAATGAACTAGACGATGGAGGGCAGCGAGGGAACAGGGAAATGAGAGAAAACTACAAGCGCATAGGCTCTTTGTACTAATAAAGAAGTCTTTCCCTGATGAAAGTGGCTCTTTTGTTCCATATTGGGCACACTCAGAGGACGAGACTTAACGGTCAAGGCAACCTGACCACTTTAACATTCAGTTCTGTGATAAATGGTCAAGTGGTAAATTATTTCTCCCTTTTGGGAGGTCTTTCTTCTCACATGCCAGAACTGTATTAAGCTCTCATTTTAACTGATTGGTTCCTTTGTGCTCGGAGGCCCATGTGGTGCACTTGCAATCTCTCATTTCATGTATGCAGTATGTATATTATATATATATATATTTTTGCCGGCACAGCTCTTTCTCCTCTGCGTCACCTGAGAAAGTCACTTTTATTTAGCACAAGAGAAGTGACAGAAGTAATGGTCAATTTAAAACATAGATTCAGATAAATATGGATTCCTAAAACAAAGAGACACTTAACTAACAAGTTACTCTGAAGCTGTGGTCAGACAGGATGTATCTCCCTTTAAATAAGAGGAAAAAAAATCACTGAGACGTGGCCTTGAAGAATATTACTTACAGCATAGTTTCAATGTTATAATCGACTACATTAATCATTTATATAAACCCCATCCGACACACACCCTGCTCCACCTCATGCCAGACTGTGGGTCTAAATATAGTCCCTCCTGTTCTTCCTTTCTCCTGCCCACACACACACACACACACACACACACACACACACACACACACACACACACACACACACACACACACACACACACACACACACACACACACACACACACACACACACACACACACACACACACACACACACACTGTCCACATCCAGTAATGTTCTCAGACTTGTAAGACTTTCCCTGAAGCCATATGTTGTGTCTCTGATTGAGCTCCCAGAAGATAATTCACTTTTGTATGGACACATGCCAGAGGGAAGCCAGTCAGGTTAGAGCAGGATAACTAGCTGTCTCCCTCCGTGAGTGTGCGTCTGATCATCTGAGGGCTGCAGAACTTTATGATGCTCCATTTTTAAACAAACTTGATTTATATGGTTATTCTCGTAAAGTAAGCCCCAGCGACAATGGTGGTGCATTTCCATTTAGAGGAGTTTTACTGGGCTGGAGAAATGATAAAGCAAATGATTTATGAGCGGGGGCGACATGCCAGGCTAAATCTAATCCCGCACGGGGAGGGGGAACCCACCAATTCCATTCCAGGAGGTAAGAGGCCAGTTTGGCAAATTGCAGATAGAGCAATGAGATGCGAACAGTATCTGATGTAAAGAGATACAGACTTTGTCTGCTGAATATTAACACTTTACCATGACAGTGTGATGCATTACAGATCAGAATCTACACCAGCTCAGTGAATGTCTCATCATTTTACCAGCTGTATTTTTATGTAACTGTTCTTCCCTTTAAATACCTTCTTCCAGAGTGTTATTCTGCTGTGAGAGGAGGTTAAAATGTTGTCCAGCCCAAAACTGCCTTTTTAGAAGTGCCCCCCTTCATCTAGCATCTGCCAGGGTCTTCTGGCTACTCTGCTCTCATTAGCAGGCAGACTGGTGCAGGGCTTTCTCCATCTGGTAGTCCCAAGCAGCACACACTGTACCAGATTCAGAACAACACAAAGCTCAAGCTGAATACCACTACTGTGCAGAACGTGCAACTTGATATGCACGCAGTGTATCCATGTTAATGGGAAATAAGCCACACCTGGATATTCAGTTATATATGGATATGCAGCTCACACAGCCTCTGACTGGCAAACATGCACAGTGGGTGGGTAGGTATCCCCCCCAGTAGAGCGCTTCACTCTCAGACTGCTGGATTACGTCTGGTGGTTCCTCAGATATTCTGAAAGCAGAACAGAAGGTAGAGCCTTCAGCTTCCAGAACTCTCTTCGATGGAACTAGCTCCTGGTTTTTTAGATAGGGATGGACCAGGTGACCCTGAATCCTCACACACAGACACACTTAAACAGTGCTTTTATCTAAGCCTAAGCACTTTATCTATTATACACTCAGACTTCATCCACTCCTTACACTCTTTTGAATAATGGATTGTTAATTTAAACAAAAATAATGGACTTAGTTTAAGTGGTAATGTTGCTTGTAGTTCAACATCATTTTAAGATACTTGCCATCACAAGCTAAGTTGGCAAACCTTAGCTTATTTGCTGATCACTGTTTTGGCTGATTTGCCCTCATTTACATGCATACAACAGCAACAGCCTTGTTCAGGTTCTTGGACATTACAAAGCAAATCTTTAAATATCTCACTACTGCTAGAAATGCTAAAAAGCCTTGACCATATTTGGGAAATGCAGTTCTCCAGGTGACCACATGATTTCGGTGCACACTCTCTAATAAGCCTTAATTTTGTGTTTTCTAAAAATCACTTGTTAGTGCATAAAATTTTGCTTATTTCAAAACTTCAACTCTTCTTTTTAGGGCGTGCCTGTCAAAAAATGTGAAATCTTGTCAGGAAGACGGTAACGCTTGTAAATGAACAACAACCACAGTCTTATTTTTTAATGCAAGACTCTTCACTCAAAAGCAGCTGCATTTGGGTGTCTGTGTCGACACATTAGTGCAAATGCAACGTGAGCAACTTCCATTTTTTTTGTAGCTGCCGTTCAAGCTTCTGTTTTCCCAGAGAAGAGAGAGTTTTAGTTTGATTGTAATATGGCACCACGCAACCTTTAAAGCATGCATTTTCAGCACAATTGCTCCCAGTGAGAGGTGAGCCACCCACCCCCAAAGAGCTAATGACAAAAAGTTGCTTCCTAAAGTGTTTTTCACTTGCAAATGAACCATTTTAGGGGGAATATGGGAAATATGATCCACTGTAGCCAGGAATGCTGAAGAGAAGGAGATGTGCAGATCAGTGACAGCGTCACTGCAACCTGCCTCAAATGAAAAGCCTATGAAAAGGACAAACCAGATATCCTACAAACAATTATTTGGATCTGTCAGTCCTATCCTTCTCCTCCAATAACTGTGGCATTTCCAGAAGAATTGACTCATCCATGTGAATGCCACATTTTTTCCAAAATACAAAATACAGTCGAATCAATCCACATCACTAAAAACATTTGCCCAACATCATGTAGGATGTCTGGCACTGGGAGGTTGGCAGGGGTCCTTTTAGGCCTGTGAATTGTCTTATGGATCCAGCTTGTACAGACGCCGGAAGACACTCATGCTAACATTGCTTAAATGTGAAATGAATTCCAGCACCAAAGATTTTTTAGCAGAACATTGCACTGTAATGAGATAATGTTAATTACTTCACCTATCAGTGGTTTTAATGTTGTGGCTAATCAGTGTACATCAGCTTAGTTGCCCTGAAGCCACGAGCAGTGTCAGATCTCAAAGCACTTTTTGGAAATAAGAGGCACGGTGCAGTTTCGCCGAAAGCAAAAGCAGGGCAAGAAGCACAGGGCTGCCCATGTGACGATGTGGAAGATTCTCCGTGCATTTCGCGGCACAATGGCCGGATTAGCGAGTTCCTATTCACCGGAGGGATTACATGGAGGAGGCGGCACGAACTATATCAGTCGGTGGTGCAGATGAGACTTTCTCACATTCTTAAAGTGATTTATGGGAAGAAAAAGGCTGGAATATGTAGTGAGAGAGTCAGAGGAGAAGGTGTGTGGGAGAGTGTCTGGGTAATGAGAAAGAAGTTGGAAATGAGGTTGGACTGAGTGACGAGTAGGTGAAGGATCTATGGAGAGAAGTTCCTAAAGCGTAGAATGGATGAACTCGTACGGTTCAGCTGCAGGTATAAGCATGAGAGGTCAGCTATATAATTCAGCTCATAAAGAGAATAATTAATAATATTCAATCATCTAGATGTTCATGGACCTCTGATAGTTGCCCAGCCTTTAAGACAAAAGTTCTGAGCCCCTCCCAAATGATGGAGTTCCTCACCCTGCCTCTAAGGCAGAGCCCTGATGGAGGAAGCTGATTTCTGCTTATTCAAAGCGGCCTGTATAACTTTATAGCTTCTCCGTTTCAAAGTAATACTCATGCTAATAGATATTGTTATTCCACTTCACAGTTATTCCATAAAAAAGTAAAAAGCTAAGTAGTAAAACTGTTGAAATGTAAAGTATAGCTCTAAATGATTATACTGTAACTAGCCCTGTGACGAAAAGACATTCGTTCTTATGCATTTAAGCATTTATACGTACTAATGTTGAAAGCTAATTTATACCAATTCAGGGGCAGGACATGTGTGAGGACAGCGAGACAGTGGTGAGGGGTGCTGCAGGAGTTACAGATGAGTATTTTGTGGATTTTTCTCCTGTTTTTTGGTGAAAAATTGCTCAAAAATTCTTTTTTTTTTCGATGGTGAAGATTGCCTACTGCCGTAGTAATGGAAAAGATCTTTGGGATCACTAACACCATTACAAATCATCCTGAGAGGAAGAGAACATTTAAACCGGGTGAGACATTTCACTACATTTCACCACATATGTTGGAAGGAGAAGAAATGTGATGATATTTCATTGGATAGTTGAGATCCTGAAATACTGACTGAAAGTCTGTGCCAGAGTGGTGACTGCTAAAGTAAAGGAGAAGAAATGAGCAGTAGTTTTGTTCTAGGCTTGGCTGGAGCGGCCATACTGACATATTTTGGGTATTTTCCAAATGAGCTGATGTGCCTTTTGGGGCCATCACATCTGTGACAGTAGCTGGCAGCAGTGAGGATGATGAGGAGAAGGACAGAGAGGGTGTGCAGGGAGAGTAGGATTGGGCGTAGGCAGAAGTTAACAAGGGGCTTTGCTGCCAGACTCAACAATTTGTTATGAGAGATGATGATGATTAGCATTTGGTTATACTCTGAAGTCGGGGAACTCAGTAATATCCCCTTAGAAAGAGGCACTGGTGAACAAACGAGCTGGCGTTTGCAAAATTTATGAACAAAGTTGCAGCTTTCCCTGGTGAGCTAAAAATATCTTTTAATATGGCTCTGATTTGTTGTCTTATTGGAAGAACGTCATTATTTTGTTAACCACCATTCATCACCATTAACAGTGAGTCATCAGGCTGCGTTTGCCGTTTCGTTCAGCTCTTTCGGGGCCTGAACAAAAAGCTGGTGACTCAGTTTTTTTGTGCCTATTGATGGACAATACACAGAAATTAAATTTACATTTATGTATTTAATAAGCAGCTATTTGTGTTTTATGCTTTTGAAGGAATTTTGCATATTTACTCCCTGACTCTGTCTCTCTCTTCCTCATTTCACAGCTTTGGTGTTTTTAGTTGATGGTCTACATATTTATAGAAGTGAGATGATGGAAGGTGTGTAGTTGATTGTAGTGTCTGAGTCCAGGCCAAAACGCCAGGTCTTATTTTTTTGTTGCAGTGTCGCCCTGGTTAAAGATATCTCCGTCTTTTCTGCTTTAAAGGATGTCAGGCTTTAATCATAAGATAAAAATGATGTAGGTGAAAATTCAGCTTGAGCACGGATAAAACTATAGCAAGATGAAGGCTTCAGATTCCTCCTGAAAGCTGCCTCCAGTGGCGTTTGCTCAAGTGAGCTGTCCACCTGAGGTGCAACCCATCCCCCTGCTCGTGCTCTTTGACACATGAGGACAGGCAAGGTAAAAGAAGAGAAGCTTTGTTAATCCCGCGGTATCAGCCCACCTGTTTCCCAAGCTCAAGAGTGACATGTGCCATTTTTTCCCTGACATTTGTCACTGATAGACGAGCCTCCTCCTCATCCAGTCAGAAGGCCACTGGGCCAGATGGAGTCCTGATGGGTGGTTTCTTATTGATGGGTTCCACACATCAGGCTCATGGATCGATGCCGAGGAAAAAGTACGGCTTCACAAATCAAATGGCACCCACAGGGCTGGCTATTATGTACATTATCTGAATAAATATCAGCTGCCATGAGTGAATGAATGAGCAAATTCTAACTTTGCACTTTGCATGTACTCAAAGCTTTAACCATTACTGTCTTTCCGGCCCCAGCTGAAGTGCCCGCTGCATTTAACTGGCAGAGGCTAATGACGCATTAGCAATTAGAGAAGAGCAGGTCCGATGATGTCATCAGGCCTACAGCATGCCCAGCTTTACTTCATTGCAGTCCAGAGTAAAGCTGTGGTGTGGTGACACAATGCCAATACGCCACTGCCTGAAGGAAAAACAATGCTGCTGCTGATGGAAGTCATAAACAAAGGTGTTACTGTGAGAAATAATTCAACTGCATTTGTTCAGTGACAATCGATGAGTAACCAAACAAGTGCTGGCACTTTATAATCCCATTATTCTGAATCCAGGTGCACCTTATTTCGCTTCTGTTGTAAAGAGATAATGACTGTAAAATTTTCTCCTTCTCCTCTACTTCAGAAACTCGGAATAAGTCTGAAACTGACATTAATTACAGTGAACAATGGCACTGTAATAAACTTGTCCGTGGAGCTATTGTATCGTCTCTGCCGCTGTTAATTTTTGAATGCGAAACAATGATATAGTTTTTTCTCATTTTAAAGCACAAGTTCAACATTTGGGCATATTATAGGAAAGACAGGCAACTGCTTTGGGCCCCAGGCCAGTGTGAGACCCCCCCAGGGCCTGACAAATCTGAATCTACAGCAGCGGTAATGAGCAAAGTTTGCAGTGAGAGACCCGACTTCCCGTCTGACTCCACTCACGCCTCCTCGTGGTGTTCATGCCTCTGTTTAAACAAACCAAATGACAACAACGAAGGCAAGTCAGTGAACATGAGGAGTGAAAAAGGAAGGAAGAAAAAAGAGGAAGAGGAGGGAAACAAAGCAAGACTGTGGTGAACCGGGCAGAAAATAATGATTAAATATAATGCTAAAGAGGTAAATGCTGTTAGTGTAGCCTTAACTATGTGTGTGTGTGAGAGAGACACTTGAATAACTTCAGCTATTATCACACCATTTCTTTTTTTTACTGTGACGTTTAACATTAGTTAAATTAGCGAGCAGAGCAGCCGAGTGTAGCTGACTTTTCAGTGTGGCTTTAGCTCCCCAAGAGAACGTTTTAATATAAAATGCTGTATTTTGCACTATGCCTATATTTTTTTTAAGTAATTTAATTTTTCCACTGGCCTATTCGTTTATAGCTTTCCCCTTTTTACATTGTTCTGTTTTAGCAGACAGTTTTGAGAAATTTTTAGCTTTTTATATTTACAGTTTGAAACAACAGTAATGAAAACTTTGAATCAAAAATAAAAAGTTGACATTTTGCATCATTTCCGTTGTGTCAGATTATTTATACCACAGCTACTGTGCTCTAGTTCACTTGACTTAGCATTAAGATTGCAGTGGGTGCCACATTTTTAACGATGAGATATTATAATTTCCAATTTCTTTTACAATATGTAAATGTGTTCAAAAAAAGTTTGGGTTTTGATGGTGTTTATTTGTGGGCTGAGTTCTTGGTATAACCTGGTATGAGTCATCTTATACAACATGTGAAGTTTGGTTGTTTATGATTTCTATTATTTTGACAGCCTTCCATCTTCATCACTGTGTGTTTAATCAAGTTATGATTTTAAGAGCTGCCTCCTAAAGTAACTACAATACACACTATGCCATCCACCCAACCTCCTCCTTTAGTACTCAATACCACCTAATCTCTACTTTCATATATAATGGAGTCACCAGAAGCCTTTCGCACTTTAACGTCCATAATATACTGCAGGGTACGTTATTTTGGGGACTGAGGGAAAATAGCAATGCTGTCATTCTCGGTACACATTTAGGTGATGGGTTGATGTGAGATTTCAGTTGAAACAGGAAGAAAAAAAGCCTCTTTACTCACCAGTAACCAAACACTCTACTGCTTCTGTTTTCAAGGAAAGTGTTTAATATGCCTAAAATGTTTCTGTTATTCTTTAAACTCTTCTGTATTCTTGGTGTCTCCGGGGATTTTTACATGATTTAATCAACAGTAATTGATCATCGGTGCAATTTTGTGAACCAGTGAAGCACCGGACAAATTGGATGTAATGAACCATGTCTGTTTAAAAAAATGCAAAGGCATGTCCTTTTTGTTAGAACTCAGCCATGGATCATTTCAACCTCCAGATATTCTTTCTCAGACTTTACCAGAGTAGCTTTGTTTGATTTACAGTATCACACAAAGCTATAAGTAATTCTTATAATGGGACTTAGTGAAGCTTTAAGCTATTAGGGCTTAAAGCCACTTTTTATTGATCAGCTATCCTTCACAAATTTAAGTTTCGGAGAGCTGGTGGGCGGGGTACTGTTTTTAATTAGCTCTTGCTGACATCATACAGATCCAAGACAAAAAAAAGCTGTCAAAACAGAGTTTAGAGCATTGAAAAGCCTGAGCTTTTAGGTCACGGACATGTCTTTTTGGTATCTCGTTATTTCAACCTCTGAGGAAAAGGGCTGAGCCTGCAAAAAAAAAGAGTATTCTTTGACCTGGTTGTGTGGGTTTGCTGGGTAAAGTTGGTTGCAAAAAGGATGCTGCATCAAAAACCTGCTTGTAATCTCTTAATTACTGTTCACTATGGTGTCCTGCAGCTTGCATGGAAGATGCAGATTTGTCTGCAAACACTCGATAATTAACCACAAAGCGGTAATGAAAGTTGAAAAAGAGCAATGTAAACCAAACCAGGCGACTTCTCTCTTTCAAAGTCAAACTTTTCTGGTTTGTGTTGCACTCTTCACAGTTTCACAGCTGCTTAGTAGGTGAGTGTTTGTAGATGAGTTGGTGCTTTCTCTGCAAACTACACAGCAATAGTCTAGCAACTAAAACAATCACAAGGTTTTCAGTGCAGCACCATACACCGCTTTGCAACTAATTTCACCAACCTCCCACCACCACGCAGTTACACACTTTTCCCCTCAGCAGCTGGTCATTACCATGGGGTCATGGTTTCCAGGCCTGCATGACTGGAACAACCACTCACAACCAGGTGGGGAATACTCATTTTTTTACTAATTACTGGTGGGTGCCAGGCAGTTGTCAATCGATCTCCATGCCTGTGTGACGGTTGCTGGAATGTAAACGAGGCTGCACTTTAGGACTGCTTGGCCAGTTTTATCAAAGGTTTAAAGTGTTACGGTCTCACTACATTTAGACAGTTGTAGATACCACGCTCTAGAAAATCCATTGCATGGAGTGAATCCGTACATGCATGGGGAGAATATGCAAATTCTACACAGAAAGGTCCCAGCTGGCTGGTGGATTCAAACTCAGGACGTTCTTTGAGGGCATACAGTTGAACACCACCTTCTTAGATAATGTTTGCTTTAATTTTGTTTGAGAGAATTTAATGTCTAGAATAAAAGCAGCTTAACACATGTGGGCTGACTGAACTGTGAAGGCTTTCTTACACTGAACCATGAATGTTGCTCAGCTCAAGCGTTCATGCTATTTTTTGCTGTTTGTTTGCTGTTTTTGCTACCAGGAATCTCGTTTCTCACAAGTCAAAAAGATGGATTTTAAAACAATTTTCCAGCTGAACTGCTGTTTACCCACACAGCAAGATTTCCTGGGAAAGAGGCTGGGGATTATTAGCAAGTCATCCCACTCACTGAATTATGCTCTTAACACAGGGATGAACTTACTGTAAATCATCTTGAAACAGGAAGATGAATCCAATTCGAAAGAGTAGGGGAGCTGAAAATGTACTGATTAATGCACTAACAGATTCTTTTAGTGACTCACACTCATGGGAAACAAACAATGATCTTACAAATGATGTCCTTTTTAAAGCAGGCTATTTGCACCGCATACACAGAACAATGTTATCATTAAATATGAAATATGTTTCTGGTGACCTAATGAGTGAAATGATCATAATCGACTTTCTCATAGGGCTGTTTTGCATTTCCAACTCCTGAGGGATGTAGTTTTATTATTTTATTATTCTAAAATGAGAATAATGTTGAATTAGTTCTCTCTTTAAAACGTAGCCTGATTCATCTGAACCAGAAATGTGTTTGGTGCAAAAACCGGGATGTGTGTACCCGATCCGATCGAGCTGGCCTCTGTCCCGGACCTTCTGTCAGCTAATGTTGTCGTTCCTTCATCACTGGCTGTAAGTCAGCACCCATTACCTCTTTGAACCACCCTTCCACTTTCCCCGGCCACCCTCTCGCCCTGCCTCTAATCACTGCCAACATCAGCACAGGAATGCTAATGGCACCTGTTATGGGATGACTCTGAGCTGACTGCTCCCCAAAATAATAACCGACTCCCACGTTCTCTGGGAGCAACAACAGAGCGCTGCCACCGGCATTATTGCAGATATAAACTCATCACAGCAGCAGCAATAAATGTGCTTTAGTAATGATGAGGGGGCATTTGTGTTGATGAGTTTAGGTCATCAACCCTCACGTCAAAACTATAAGCTAATCTTTTATTCTACAGTAATGCTGAACAGTACAGTGCGTTTGAAGCCATGCACCATGTTTCCACCCATTTATCCGGATGAATATTACTGTGCTTGTGTTGCTTCCCACGTCACGAGAGTGTTACAGGCCCAGACGAGGACGCCTTGCTGCTGGAATTGAAATCCATCGATCTGAGCAAAGGAACCGCGACTGAAAGCGAAAAACAGAAAAAAAAAAAGAATAAATTATTTTTTTCTGCTGGCACATTATTGATCAGGCATGTTCTGGGGCCTTTCCTCAAAGGTTCTACAGAATGATGGAGGAAGTGAGTAACAAAGAAAGGGAGAGGAATTGAAAGTAGAAGTTGGGATGAAACAATTTAAATAATCACTCTAAAAGTTGGGAAAGAAATCCTCTGTGTTTCTATTAATTCCTCCCTCTCACCAGAGTTATTACCGTCTGACTCTTAATTACTTTGTGGACCATGGTAAGTCGATGCTTTTATCCTGAGAAGGACTTTTTTTTTCTTTTTGTCAAACATGAAGAAGCTCTTCACACAAGCTCATTTTTTGAGGCCCGCTCTCGAGGATAATTAATGGGTGGGGGACAAAAAAGAACATGAATAGTAATGTGGCAAATATGGCATTTTTTGAGCACCCTCCACTCTTTTCTCTCCTTCATCTTTCCTCAGGGAGCACTTACTGTGTTTGACGACCAGCGTAATTCATTTGTAGACGGGCTGTTAAAAATGGATGTGTGCTTAATCATGGAGTTACAGTGTGAGAGGTTTGTTTATCTCTGTCCTCACCCTCATATGTTCCCAGAGGCTGGACTGCTCGCAGTGGATGTTCAGGAAAAGAGTACAGCCCCCCCCGTCATGTGTATTTTCCCTACAGATGTGCGTACGTGCGCATCTTCCTGTTTATTCATGCGTCGCAGGGCCACGTTAGATAAATCCACAGCCATTTGACCAGAATGGATGGCCGCTATTAACGAGGCAGGGTCTAAATCATTTGGCCAGATAACAGTACAGGCTGTGATGGCTTTGCCTATTGCATTACTACACAGCAGCGAACCCTGTAATCATCACAATTCTTCAATCGATGAGGCGTCCATTCAGTGCTCCAGTTCACAAATCGACTCCTTAGCCTGTAGCTCACCCATTCCTCCCTCTCTTTCTGTTACTGGCCCGACATGAAAGCTGAAAACACTCTGCTGCCTTTGGTGCCGCATTATGCCCCCATTTCCATGGCTTTGGGGCATTCAGCCTTTGGATAGAAAATAGCACCGGATTGTTCAACCTAGGCATTGATAATGTGGCAGTTGGCTGCTCTTTGAGGAGATCGAGCACAATAATTCCATTAAGTGTTCAGCTCCACATCAGCACAGAGGCTGGTGTTTGCTTCCTCAGCGTCAGTTTGCTAGTATTCATTGCATCTCCCTGTGAGAAGATGCTTATTTCTGCCTGTGTGGACATGCACAGCAGGGATGGATGATAACCATGCTTCCATGAAAGTGGAGCCGACAGAGAGGATGCTTGAGGAGATGCACCAGTGATTCCTCTTATCAGTTTGTTGGAAAAATGCTAGGTTAAGTGCTAAAATAATGCAGTTATGTGGTTTTCTCCCTTTCCCCAATTCTCTGGACATTCATTAGAGTATTTCTATCATTCATGCCCAAAATGGACCATTTAGAGTTAACCCATTCTCCTCATCCACATGGACTAATGATGTAGATGCACATCATGCAGATCATGCTGCTATGGGTGATCAGAAACCTCTCAGAGTCCCTGAAGTGTATTGGGAATCAATTGCTTACTCGTCTATATCATGTTCTGTTCGTTTATGCTCTGGAGCGTGATTATGAGCAGGACCTTAATGGAGGGGTGATTGTTTGGCTGTGATTTACAGCCCAGCTTCCTTTACACTGATGGATATAATGTACGCAGACCCAAGTGAGAAGATGGAGAAGAGATGATCAATGTAAAAGAGCAATGTATCGCTTTGCTTTTGACAAAGAAACAAAAGAAATGTAACAGTCGCGTTCACACTCACAGAAATCAGTGCATTATCCTAATTAATCCAACTAGCAGTTCAACAAATCTCTGAATTTCCCTCCGTCTGTTCTCTGCCCATCTCCACAACCAGCTCTTCAATCTATTTCAGACTTGGCACGTGCATTCCTCAGGACCCAAATAAGTGCAGTGCCAAATTTGGAGTTATGTGGATGAGCGGTTCTTGTGTTTTTGGCCTCCATTACCACCATTTCCTCAAGAGGGACTGCTGGCTGCTTCACTGCGTGTGTGGGGAAAATCAAACATATATGCAAGCATGTTTTCTTGGGAGTCTTCATCCACACTAATGCATTCCCATGCTTAACCCTAAATGTTATTATCACAACTAATCACCAAACCTTTAGCCTAATCTTTATCGTCTTATTTTCAAGTTATTAGTTGTTTTTGGTTTGCTGAGCCAAATGTTGCTCAGTCATGTTGTTTGGATGAGAAGATCTCTGCACAATCTGCACAGCTACATTTTAAACAGACACAAAGACTGTGTGCAACACAGATATTCAAGGAGTGCTTCCCTATAAAGTGCTGCAGAAGAATGCTCCTGCAGTAAGGTAACAATCTAGTGAAACTTGCACACAGTGATCACCTAATAGGTCACAAACACAAACTGCTTAATGTCATGGTCATATTTGTTGTTTTGCAGATTTAAAAAAAAATACTTAAAACAAATCAAAGCTTCAATTAGTTTCCTGGCTGGTTTTGCTCATTTCAGTTTGTTGTTAAAGTTTTATTTTCCAGCTTTAAATACGCAATACCTCTCCTGTGAATTTTAAAGCCATTAAATGCCTCAAAAACACTTCTGTAGTATGTGGTGTATTTTGTTTTTAGCCTGAGGCGTTTTACTTCTCCATTCCTTGGGGGCAAGGGGATGCTTAGAAAAAATGTCATCCCTGCTGTGCTGTACAGCTGTCTGCGTTATGTAACAGTAACTTTGCCTGTATGTGATGTGTTCAGGGGACATTTGTAAGTTATAGGTACTAAAAATAACATTGGTTACACTCCCCAAACGAGCACTCAGTGATAATGATAACAGACAACGATTACTCAGTGATAGGAGGTCATTTTATCTACAGGTGACAGGTTTGTTTTAGGCATTACTGCCAGCTTATGTATTTATTTATTTATTTATAATTGCTTGTGTTTTAAAGATGCAGAACATAATTTTCTTTTTGGAAAAACATAATCAAGAGAGGAATGTCCTCAGTTAGTTTAGATAAACCTCATTATTTTAAGTAACATACACCCATCTGTACACCTGATCATTCATTTATCCTC